>NC_137331.1:5573021-6173021 GCF_965287045.1 Carcharhinus amblyrhynchos
CGGCACTTCCTTCGTCAGTCTCATTATCGAAGAACTCAACTAGGCTTGTAAGGCACAACCTGCCCTTGACAAATCCATGCTGACTATACCTGATCATGTCAAACCTCTCCAAATGTTCGTAAATCTTGTCCCTCAGAAGCCTCTCCATCAGCTTACCAACCACTGAAGTCAGACTCACCGGTCGGTAATTTCCCGGGCTATCTCTGTTCCCTTTCTTGAAAATAGGAACTACATCCGCAATCCTCCGGAACCTCTCCCGTCTCCATTGACGACGCAAAGATCATCGCCAGGGGCTCTGCAATCTCTTCCCTTGCCTCCCACAGTATCCTGGGGTACATCCCTTCTGGTCCAGGTGACTTATCTACCTTGATAGAATTCAAAAGTTCCAACACATCCTCCTCCTTAATATTCACGTACTCAATCTTTTCCATCTGCTGCAAATCCATAACAAAATCTCCCAGATCAGCTTCCACTGTGAATACTGAGGTGAAGTACTCGTTAAGCACCTCTGCCATTTCTTCTGGTTCCACACAAACCTTTCCCCCCTCACCTTTTATCGGTCCTATCCCTTCTCTTCTTATCCTTTTACCTTTCACAGATTTATAGGCAGCTTTGGGATTCTCCTTAATCTTACCCGCCAAGGTCTTCTCATGACCCCTTCTGGCTCTCCTAATTTCCCTTTTAAGTTCCTTCCTACAGTCCTTATACTCCTCAAGATCTTTAACCTCTCCTAATTCCCTGAACCTCTTGTACACCTTCCTTTTCCTCCTGACTAGGTTTGACACAGCCTTTGTGCACCACGGTTCCCACGACCTACCAAAACCCCCTTGTCTCATCGGAACGTTGTCATTCAGAGCTCCAGACACACATTCCTTGAATATCTGCCACCTTCCTTCGGTACTTTTCCCTAAGAACGCCTCCTTCCAGTTTATTTGTCCAAGTAACTTCCTGACTTCTTCGTATCTCCCCTTACCCCAGACAAACACCTTCCTAGCCTGCCTGATCCTATCTCGTTCCAATGCAATTGTGAAGGAGATAGAATTATGGTCACCGTTCCCAAGATGCTCTCCTACCGAGAGATCCATCACCTGCCCTGGTTCATTCGCCAGTACCAGGTCAAGTACAGCCTTCTCCCCTCGTAGGCTTATCCACATACTGTGTCAGGAAACCTTCATGAACACACCCAACAAACTCCTCCCCATCCAAACCCCTTACCCTAGGGATATTCCAGTCGATGTTTGGGAAATTGAAGTCTCCCATCACGACAACTCTGTTATTAAAACATCTCTCCAGAATCTGTTTCCCTATTTGCACTTCAACTTCCCTGTCACTATTGGGCGGCCTATAGAATACACCCAGCAAAGTTTTCAACCCTTTGCTGTTTGTAACTTCCACCCACAGAGATTCTGTAGACAGTCCCTCCACAACATCCTCTTTCTCTGCAGCCATGACACTGTCCCTGATCAACAGTGCCACTCCACCACCCCTTCTGCCACCCTCCCTGTCCTTCCTGAAGCACCTGAAGCACCCAGTCCTGTCCCTGAGACATCCAAGTCTCCGTAATGGCCACCACATCACAATCCCAAACAGCAATCCACGCCCTAAGCTCATCTACCTTATTCACTACACTCCTTGCATTAAAATATATACACTTCAGCCCCTCAGTCTGGGCATTTCCCATTTCCACCGCCTGTCTAACCTCCCTCCCATACTGCCTGCAGTCCTCCCCTACCTGGGAGCGAACCTCCTCCGTCCCAGTCTCCCCATCACAGTTCCCTCCCCCCATCCTTTCTAGTTTAAAGTCCCCCCGGTAGCCTTAGCCAGTCTTCCCGCCAAGATATTAGTCCCCTTGGTATTTAAGTGCCACCCGTCCTTACTATACAGGTCCCACCTACCCCTAAAGAGGTCCCAGTGATCTAGGAACCGAAATCCCTGCCCTCTACACCAGTCCCTCAGCCACGCATTCACCCTCCACCTCATTTCATTTCTTCCATCATTCTCCCGTGGCACAGGCAGCAATCCTGAGATTACTACCTTCGCTTTTCTCTTCCTCAGCTGCCTACCCAGTTCCCTATAGTCCCTTTTCACGAGTGCCTCCCTCTTCTTACCTACGTCAGTAGTACCTATATGCACTACAACCTCCGGTTCCTCACCCTCCCCTTTCAGGATGTCTGGGACCCGCCCAGAGACATCCCGGATCCCAGCCCCAGGGAGACAAACCACCATCCTCGACTCCCTTCTACGTCCACAAAAACACCTGTCCGCGCCCCTCACTGTGGAGTCCCCTATTAACACTACCTTTCTGCTTCCCTTTTTGATTTTTTGGCTCATTGGCTCAGCTCCAGAGACCTGGCCACCGCTTCCTCCCTCAGATGAGCTGTCCCCCCCCAGTAGTACTCAGGCCGGAGTACTTATTTTGAAGGGGGACATCCACCGGAGTGCTCTCCATCACCCGTGTTTTCCCCTTCCTAATAGTTACCCGAGTGCCCTCATCCCGTTGCCCTGGTGTGACTACCTGCTGGTAGCTCCTATCTATAACCTCCTCGCTCTCCCGAACGAGCCAAAGGTCCTCGAGCTGCATTTGCAGCTCCTTAACCTGGTTTCGTAGGGCCTGCAGCTCCACACACCGAGCACAGGTGTGGATGTACACGTTTTACAAATTCCTCCCCGTCTGAACCCCCAGCTCTAGGCACCTCCGATCCACCCCAGGGAGATTAAAATCTCACGCTTCGACAACCCTGTTCTTCCTGCACCTATCCAAAATGTCTCTACGTATACCTTCTTCCACTGCCGTCGGGTGGTCTGTAGTACACCCCTAGCATAGTAATTGCTCCCTTCCTATTCCTCAACTCCACCCACAGCGACTCAATTCCTTCCTCCTCTACATTATCCTCCCTCTGCACCACTGTGATGTGCTCCCTAACTAACAACACCACTCCCCCACCTCTTTTGGACCCTCCTCTGTCACACCTGAAACACTTATACCCACAAATATTTACCTGCCAGTGCTGCTCTTCGTTTAACCACGTCTCTGTCACTGCCACCGCATCTAAATTCCTCATGAACGTTAAGGCCTTAAGTTCATCCCTTTTACCTGTCACGCTCCTTGCATTAAAACAGACGCACTCCAGACCTCCAGGCCCGCTCAGATCCTCGTTCTCCCAGGGAATTTTCCTCTCGTCCAGACTCACCCTGTCCTCCAACTCGCTTCCGATGCCATTGCCTACTGAGCTGTCGGTCTCTTCCCCACCCCCGCTCTGTATTAGTTTAAACCCTGCCGAAACGCTCCAGCTAACCTCCCAGCTAAAATATTTGTGCCCTTCCCATTTAAGTGTTCCCCATCCCTCCTGTACAGGTGCCCTTCCCTCGCAAAGACTTCCCAATGGTCTACAAATGTAAAACCATCTGTCTTGCACCAATCCTTCAGCCACGCATTCGGCTGTAGGATCTCATTATTCCTAGCCCCGCTGTTACTAGGCACTGGCAGCAGCCCAGAGATTGCCACCCTGGAGGCCCTGCTCTTCAGCCTGGCCCTTAACTCCCTGAACTGCCTATGTACATCCCCCTGCTCTTCCTTCCCAAGTCCTTCTCTCCTGTGTGTACAATTACATCAGCCTGGGTCCCTTTGCCCTTCAAAATTCCCTCTACCCTCTCCGAAACATCCTGTACCCCTGCTCCAGGGAGGCAGACTACCGTCCTGGAGTTCCGCTTTTGTCCACAGAACCGCCTGTCTATTCCTTTAACCCTCCCGTTCCCCCACCACTATCTCACTTCCAGCCCCCTTCCTTCCCTCTGAGGCATTCTGGTCCTCTTCGCGTGCCTTTTCTACCCCAGTTGTCGCCTTGCCCGTGATATTTTGGGGGACTGCCGCTGGGGTAGTCCTTCGACCGTGACTCCCCCTCTTCTTTTTCCCCTTCATAACCGTACCCACCCGTTCCCCCCACCCCCAAGCTCTGTGATCGCCACTTGACCGTGGGTCCTATCCCTCATTGCCTTGTTCTCCCTGACTAAAAATACATCCTCGAGACGCGGCTCTAAATGCCTGACCCGGGCCCTCGGACGCTGCAACTCCAGACACTTGGTGCAGATGTGGACTTTCGGGAGACGTGTTGTCTCCCGGAACTCCCGCGTATGACACCTAATGCAGCTGAAGCGTCTCCCCGTGGACCCTGCCGTTTACCTGACCACCCTTGGAGTTATGAACACAGAAACTGTTGCTAACCCGGCTGAGATCAGCTAATTCAGCGCAGACTTCTGATCTCGATATTGCCCTGAGTAACGTGCGTATCCGAGGAACGTTCTGGCAACTTCAGTTTTAAAAACAAACATTTTTACTATAAACTTGTGGTTTCTCCTGAGAACTAATCGACTATTTTTAATCAATGATACGTGAAAATAGGGTCAAATTGCAGAGTAAAGCAATCCGATAGAAGGCAGCAATGCGATATCGCGGAAATCGCGCAAAATTATTGAGTCAGTTTCATAAGAACATAAGAAATAGGAGCAGGAGTAGGCCATCTAGCCCTTCGAGCCTGCCCCACCATTCAATAAGATCATGGCTGATCTGTCACTGCTCAGTTCCACATTCCCGCCCTCTCCCCATAACCCTTAATCCCCTCTCTTATCAAGAACCCATCAACCAGCTTCTTAAAAATATTTAGCGAGGCAGCCTCCACCACTTCAACAGGCAGAGAATTCCAGAGATTCACCACCCTTTGAGTGAAGAAGTTCCTCCTCAACTCCGTTCTAAACTGCCTCCCCTTTATCTTGAGGCTGTGCCCCCTAGTCCTACTGTCTTTTTTGAGCGGGAAGAGTCTCTCCACCTCTATCCTATCCATCCCATTCATCATCTTATACGTCTCAATGAGATCTCCCCTCATTCTTCTAAACTCTAACGAGTACAAGCCTAGTTTATTCAGCCTCTCCTCGTAGCTCAACCCCCTCAACTCCGGTATCAGCCTAGTAAACCTCCTCTGCACTCCCTCCAAGGCCAAAATATCCTTGCGCAGGTGCGGCGCCCAAAACTGCACACAGTACTCCAGCTGCGGCCTCACCAATGCCCTTTACAGCTGCAGCAAGACCTCCCTACTTTTATATTCAATCCCCCTCGCTATAAAGGCCAGCATCCCATTCGCCTTCCTGACCACCTGCTGCACCTGCAAGCTGGGTTTTTGCGACTCGTGCACAAGGACCCCGAGGTCCCTCTGCACCGTCGCCTGCTGCAGTTTTTCGCCACGTAAGTAATAGTCCTTCCTACCATTCTTCCTACCAAAGTGGACCACCTCACACATTAAATTCCATTTGCCATTTCCTGGCCCATTCGCCCAGCCTATCTAGATCCTTCTGCAGACTCTCCACACCCTCCACGCAATTTGCCTTTCCCCCAATCTTGGTGTCATCAGCAAATTTCGATACCCTACGCTCGGTTCCCTCCTCCAGATCGTCTATATAAATGGTAAATAGCTGAGGCCCCAGCACCGACCCCGGGGGCACCCCACTAGTCACCAACCGCCAATCCGAATAGCACCCGTTGACCCCCACTCTCTGTCTCCTATTTGACAACCAATCCTCTATCCACGCTAACACCCTACCCCCAACTCCATGTCCCCTGACCTTCTGCAATAACCTCTTGTGAGGTACCTTGTCAAACGCCTTCTGAAAATCCAGAAAGACCACATCCACCGGCTCTCCTCTATCCACCGCCCTAGACACATCCTCATAGAACTCCAGTAAATTTGTCAGACACGACTTCCCTTTAATGAAACCGTGTTGCGTCTGCCCTATCAAGCAATTCCCTTCAAGATGCCTCGCAATTTCCTCCTTAATGACGGATTCTAACATTTTACCTACCACAGACGTTAAACTGACCGGCCTATAATTCCCCGCCTTTTGCCTGGCACCCTTCTTAAACAACGGCGTAACGTTAGCTGTTTTCCAATCTTCCGGCACTTCCCCGGAATCCAGCGACGTCTGGAAAATAACCGAGGCATCCACTATCACCTCCGCCATTTCTTTCAGAACCCTCGGATGCATTCCATCCGGTCCTGGGGACTTGTCCACAATCAGCCCCTCCAGTCTGTCGAGCACCTCCTCTCTAGTAACAGTAATGTCATTAAGACCCTCCAGTCCTACCACCTTTCCATCGCTAACACCCGGCAAATTATTCACGTCCTCCTCCGTGAAGACAGAAACAAAAAAGTTATTCAAGACCTTAGCCATATCCCCATCCCCTACCACTAGGTCCCCTTTCTCATCCTCTAAAGGACCAACGTTCACCCTAGCCAGCCTCTTCCTTTTTATATATTTATAAAAACTCTTGCTTTTTTTTATATTAAGTGCTAGCCCAGCTTCATAGCTTCTCCTACCCTCCTTTATCAACTTCTTTGTCAATCTTTGTTGACATTTAAACCTTTCCCAATCCTCTTCTCGCCCACTGCTCTTAGCTACTCTAAATTCCTCCGCTTTTAATTTAACACTTTCCTTCATCTCCTTCGTTATCCACGGCTTATTACCTCTCCTCCTACGGTCCTTTTTGACCGTCGGAATAAATTTCTGCTGAGCGCCAAGAAAGATCTCCTTAAAGATCCTCCACTGCTCCTCAGCAGACCTACCTTCCAACGCGCTCCCCCAGTCCACATTCGCCAATTCTTCTCTCATCCTACCGTACTCCCCTCTGTTCAAACATAGGACGCGTGTCCGGGAACCCACTTTCTCCTCCTCCATCTGCAACAGAAACTCCACCATACAATGATCACTCTCTCCAAGAGGATCCTTCTCCGCAAGGTCCCTAATTCTACCCGCCTCGTTACATAGCACCAGATCCAAGATAGCTCGCTCCCTCGTCGGCTCTGACACACACTGTTCGAGGAAATTATCCCGGCAGCATTCCAAGAACTCCTACTCGAGCCCACCTCGTCCAACATGGGTCGACCAATCAATATGCAGATTGAAATCCCCCATAACTACTGCTGTCCCATTCCTGCACGCCGCACTTATTTGTGCGTTAACAGCCCGCCCCCACCTCCACATCATTATTCGGGGGCCTAATGAATATTTAACCTGACTTTAATTAATTAATGTGAGGTAAACTGAAATCTGGGAAGGAGTAGCCATGGGACACGATGCATAATTCAAATCAGAATTTACTCGCGGCTTTGTTCCCTGTAGTTTAACAGGTTTTGTTTTTCTTTTCATCCAGGAGAGATTTCCTGAGCGATGCTATGTTTTGTTTGGCCTCATTGGCATTGTCGCGCTAATTAATATTTCAGGAGCGGAATCCAAAATTCTGGGTCAAAAGTTTGTTCCTTTTAATCCTAAACGTGTTTCGTTTATTTCCTGCCTTATCCATTTGAGGCAGTGATACGATACAAACTGTACCATTTTGACATTGTGTGACTTCTACACAACGTCATCCCACAGACCATCTCAGAATCTCTTGGGAAAGTCAAGGAAGTTGGAACGTTTGTTTCAGGATTTTCACCAGCTGTAGGTCTGCAGGGGTCAGTAATTCATATTTAAACAATGTTGTGCCATTGAGTCAATATTCTCCCGTTTGAGGAGATTGTTATCCAGGGGATGAATTGTTCATTCCTGACGGTTCTAACCCAAATTTGGAGCAGCTATGCTCTGATGTCCTTCTCGGTGGAAAAACACGAGGCCTACCCGTCGGGACTGTGCCTGGAATTTCACTGGAGAATGCAGGGGGGCCTGGGTGGGCAATAGGCAGCTGCTTTCTCTGGGGTACACCTGCACTCAAAGGCCCAGCAGCTATCCATTGAGGAAAAATTATCCCAAAAGGTTCTGGTAATTTTCTTCCGCGATACGAAAACAAATTGCTATTTAAATTATGGTGGCGTAGTAATTAGCGCTACTGCACCGAGGACCTGGGCTTGACTCCAGTTTTGGATGACTGCCTGTGTGGAGTTTGCACATTCTCCCTATGCGCACGTGGGTTTCCTTTAAGTGCTCCAGTTTTCCCTTCACACTGCAAACATGTACAGAATAGATGGATTGACCATGCTAAATTGTCATGTCCAAAGACGTGGCGCTTAGGTGGATTAGTCACGGTAAATGTGAGAGATTACAGGGATAGGGGGAAGGAATGGGCCTGGGTATAATACACTGGCAAGTCACTGCTGACTTGATGGGCTGAATGGCCTCCTTCTGCATTGTAAGGATTCTATGATTAAATTAAGGTCAGTTACGAAATTTCACTCAAATATTTTAAGAACTCAGAAAAAAGCTCAGTCAATATCAATTATGGGAACAAAGGAAAAAGGAATAGTAGTAGGCCATTTGGCCCCTCAAGTCTGTTCTGCTACCATTCAACAAGATCATGGCTGATCACCTTCACCAATACTACTTTCCTGTACTATCCCCATAATCGGTTCATTATTACATGAAAAAGACAAATTGCCTATAAATGTTCATAAAAGTTCATTGCAAATGATCAGTTTAGTTTTTGGAACTGCACTTTTTAATAATTTTAACAACCTGAGGATTATATACAAAATACGGAATTTACAGCACAGAAACAGGCCAGTCTGCCAACTGACCGTGCCCAAATTTATGCCCGTCTCCATGAATTCCTCCCACCTTATTTCACCTAAACCTACAATCTATCCCTCTATCCCTCCCTTGTGTTTATCTAGTTGCCGTCTGTAATATTCACCTCGACTATTCCGTGTGGCAGAGAGTTCTCCTGAAGTTCCATCTTGAGGATGAGTAGTTAAACCAAGGGCCCATCTGCTCTTTTGGGTGGATATAAAATATCCCATGGCACTATTTTGAAGCAGAGTAAGGGAGTTATCCCCAGTGTGCTAACCAATGTTTATCCTTCGATCAAACATTGCAAAAAAATCTGATTATCTGGTCACTGCATTATTGCTGTTGTGGGATCTTTCTGTGCACACATTGGTTGGCGTGTCTGAAATTGCAACAGTAACTCAACTACGTGGGTTGTAAAGTACTGTGGGATGCCCTGAGATGGGGAAAGGTGCAAACTAAACACAAGTATTTCTTGTTTTTCTTATAACTTCCCTACTGCGTATCTCAGTGACTAATTTCTATTTATGGCCCATAGTTCTTGCCTTCAAGGCTAGAATAGAAACTCTTGAAGACATAGCAAGTGTAGACTCAATCGTTATAGAGTGATCCCAGGTACAAGAGCTAAAATATCCCACGATAGGTTAAATCAGACCTAGCGACGGAAGTTATTGTCTGTTCTTGCCCTGTCCTGTTCCCTATCCGCTTGATTGGAAAATTGTGTGCGCTCGTCTTTGTTCAAAGTTCCTTGCAGGGAATGTGAAATCGTAACATTTTAACCCAGTGTCCTTGCAAAAGACCCATTAGACTCTTTCCTGCTGTTGTGCTTGAAAACCTCTCTCTGTAATTTGG
This sequence comes from Carcharhinus amblyrhynchos, assembly GCF_965287045.1. Lineage (NCBI taxonomy): Eukaryota > Metazoa > Chordata > Chondrichthyes > Carcharhiniformes > Carcharhinidae > Carcharhinus > Carcharhinus amblyrhynchos. The sequence goes on from NC_137331.1 coordinate 5,582,418, forward strand.
TCCAGCGAACTCAATAAAAGGGCGAGCTGTGAGCATAGTGCGGGGGGAGAATTGACTGAATCTGACTGACTGGCTTATAAACAGGGTGGCAATGGGAAGTTGTATGAGAAATTCACTGTTAACTAGTGGACGAGTGGGGAAGAGTATTGCTATCAAACTTGAAATCCAATTTGGCTTTTAAACGTGAAGAAAAACTTCACGCCACGGTCGTTAACAATCAATCTCAGTAGAACGTGAGAGGAATTTGTGTTACGATGCATCTCAACTAGAGTGACAACACTAATTTGGTGAGAGAATTTGTTGCAAGGAATAAGGTGGTGCTTAGTAATTCAAGCATAGGGGAACAGTAAAGCAAGTATGATAATAATGACAATAATACATTTGATGCTAGGAAATGTTTCAAGGGCTTACAAAGGTGCAGAGGAGTTTTTATAGGAAGATCCCAGGGATGAAAGACTTCAGTCATGTGAAGCATCTAGAAATAGTTTTCGCCTTTCAAACAGAGAACGTTAAAAGGAAATTTGATTGAGGCATTCAAAATCTTGAAGGGTTTCAGTAGAATAAATAAGGAGAAACCAACAAGGGTTGGTAACCAGGAGATAGAGATTGAAACGTAATTTGCAAGGATCAGTCAACGTGGGGAAATATTTTAGAAAGCAAGTTGTTGTAATCTGCAATGCACTGCCTGAACTGGTTCAATAATTGCTTTCAGCAGGGAATTAGATTAGAATGAAAATATTTGCAGGGCTGTGGGGAAGGACTAAGAAGTGGGACTAAATGGATAGGTCTTTCCAAGACTAAATCTATTAGAGCATAGCACTGGTGTGATAAGCAGAATGGTTTCTTTCCATGCTACCTGATTCTAATGCCCTCTGATCATTCTTTATAAACTGGTTGGTTTTAGAAATTGTGCTGACTGGGATACGCAAGTCTTGAAAATGCTTGGGATGTAATCCTGAAACTAACCGTACTGACATTTCATTTTTGTGAAGACAGCACCAAAGTCCCAACCCACATTCGGTGCGATTGGACAGTTTGAGGGGTCCAATTTAGTATCGTTGTTGAACGCTTGTTGGGTGACATTCTCCATTGTTGTAATGAGGTTGAGGTCTATACAGGCATTTCAATTTAGAAGAGAATATATCTGCTTGCAAAGAACGTATAATGTTTTCAGTACCTTTCCTTCCTTGCGCTGGACAATTGCCTGCAACGTGCCCGTGACTTGCAGCTTGATTCCTCCTGGACTGTATAGGTGGCCCAGCGTCCAGTGTAGCCTGTACTGTGTTGTTTCAAACAGAAAACCAAGTAAGCAAACAATGCCAAATGAAGAAAAGGGGGAGAAAAAAGCTTAAGAACATAAGAAATAGGAGCGGGAGTAGGCCAACTAGCCCTTCGAGCCTGCCCCGCCATTCAATAAGATCATGGCTGATCTGAAGTGGATCAGTTCCACATTCCCGCCCTCTCCCCATAACCCTTAATCCCCTCTCTCATCAAAAACCCATCAACCCGCGTCTTAAAAATATTTAGCGAGGCAGCCTCCACCACCTCAACGGGCAGAGAATTCCAGAGATTCACCACCCTTTGAGTGAAGAAGTTCCTCCTCAACTCTGTTCTAAACCGCCCCCCCTTTATCTTGAGGCTATGCCCCCTAGTCCTACTGTCCTTTCTGAGCGGGAAGAGTCCCTCCACCTCTATCCTATCCATCCCATTCATCATCTTATACGTCTCAATGAGATCTCCCCTCATTCGTCTAAACTCTAACGAGTACAAGCCTAATCTATTCAGCCTCTCCTCGTAGCTCAACCCCCTCAACTCCGGCATCAGCCTAGTAAACCTCCTCTGCACTCCCACCAAGGCTAAAATATCCTTGTGTAAGTACGGCACCCAAAACTGCACACAGTACTCCAGCTGCAGCCTCACCGATGCCCTGTACAGCCGCAGCAAGACCTCCCTACTTTTATATTCAATCCCCCTCGCGATGAAGGCCAGCATCCCATTCGCCTTCCTGACCACCTGCTGCACCTGCAAGCTGGGTTTTTGCGACTCGTGCACAAGGACCCCGAGGTCCCTCTGCACCGTCGCCTGCTGCAGTTTTTCTCCACGTAAGTAATAATCCTTCCTACCATTATTCCTACCAAAGTGGACCACCTCGCACTTGCCAACATTAAATTCCATTTGCCATTTCCTGGCCCGTTCGCCCAGCCTATCTAGATCCTTCTGTAGACTCTCCCCACCCTCCGCACAATTTGCCTTTCCACCAATTTTGGTGTCATCAGCAAATTTCGACACCCTACGCTCGGTTCCCTCCTCCAGATCATCTATATAAATCGTAAATAGCTGAGGCCCCAGCACCGACCCCTGGGGCACTCCACTAGTCACCATCCGCCAATCCGAATAGCACCCGTTGACCCCCACTCTCTGACTCCTATTTGACAACCAGTCCTCTATCCACGCTAACACCCTACCCCCAACTCCATGCCCCCGACCTTCTGTAATAACCTCTTGTGAGGTACCTTGTCAAACGCCTTCTGAAAATCCAGAAAGACCACATCCACCGGCTCTCCTCCGTCCACCGCCCTAGACACATCCTCATAGAACTCCAGTTCCACTTACTTTACATTCATTCCCAGCAAAATGCTTGTATCATTGCATGGTCCAGGTACAATCTAGAGGACATAAGAACATAAGAAATAGGAGCAGGAGTAGGCCATCTAGCCCGTCGAGCCTGCCCCGCCATTCAATAAGATCATGGCTGATCTGTCGCTGCCCAGTTCCACTTTCCCGCCCTCTCCCCATAACCCTTAATCCCCTCTCTTATCAAAAACCCATCAACCCACTTCTTAAAAATATTTAGCGAGGCAGCCTCCACCACTTCAACGGGCAGAGAATTCCAGAGATTCACCACCCTTTGAGTGAAGAAGTTCCTCCTTGACTCCGTTCTAAACCGCCCCCCCTTTTATCTTGAGGCTGTGCCCCCTAGTCCTACTGTCTTTTTTGAGCGGGAAGAGTCTCTCCACCTCTATCCTATCCATCCCATTCATCATCTTATACGTCTCAATGAGATCTCCCCTCATTCTTCCAAACTCTAACGAGTACAAGCCCAGTTTATTCAGGCTCTCCTCATAGCTCAACCCCCTCAACTCTGGTATCAGCCTAGGAAACCTCCTCTGCACTCCCTCCAAGGCCAAAATATCTTTGCGCAGGTGCGGCGCCCAAAACTGCACACAGTACTCCAGCTGCGGCCTCACCGATGCCCTATGCAGCTGCAGCAAGACCTCCCTACTTTTATATTCAATCCCCCTCGCTATGAAGGCCAGCATCCCATTTGCCTTCCTGACCACCTGCTGCACCTGCAAGCTGGGTTTTTGCGACTCGTGCACAAGGACCCCGAGGTCCCTCTGTACCGTCACCTGCTGCAGTTTTTCGCCCCGTAAGTAATAGTCCTTCCTACCATTCTTCCTACCAAAGTGGACCACCTCGCACTTGCCAACATTAAATTCCATTTGCCATTTCCTGGCCCATTCGCCCAGCCTATCTAGATCCTTCTGCAGACTCTCCACACCCTCCGCGCAATTTGCCGTTCCCCCAATCTTGGTGTCATCAGCAAATTTCGACACCCTACGCTCGGTTCCCTCCTCCAGATCATCTATATAAATGGTAAAAAGCTGAGGCCCCAGCACCGACCCCTGGGGCACTCCGCTAGTCACCATCCGCCAATCCGAATAGCACCCGTTGACCCCCACTCTCTGCCTCCTATTTGACAACCAATCCTCTATCCACGCTAACACCCTACCCCCAACTCCATGTCCCTCGACCTTCTGCAATAACCTCTTGTGAGGTACTTTGTCAAACGCCTTCTGAAAATCTAGAAAGACCACATCCACCGGCTCTCCTCTATCCACCGCCCTAGACACGTCCTCATAGAACTCCAGTAAATTTGTCAGACACGACTTCCCTTTAATGAAACCATGCTGCGTCTGCTCTATCAAGCAATTCCCTTCAAGATGCCTCGCAATTTCCTCCTTAATGACAGATTCTAACATTTTACCTACCACAGACGTTAAACTGACCGGCCTATAATTCCCCGCCTTTTGCCTGGCACCCTTCTTAAACAACGGCGTAACGTTAGCCGTTTTCCAATCATCCGGCAGTTCCCCGGAATCCAGCGACGTCTGGAAAATAACCACCAAGGCATCCACTGTCACCTCCGCCATTTCTTTCAGGAGGTTACATCCATCCACAAAATAGGTCATTAGTGCAGAGCCTGGAGGGTTCGCACGACAATCTGAACAGAAAAATACAGCAACTAGATTGTGACCCCAGTTAGAAGCAGAGTGGAAATATGATGGATTCAGGAACGGTAACATCAATCTCATCATTGAAAAAAATAAGCAAAAACTCTTCATTAAATTGTTTTAGTTCACTTCCATCAGCACAGACTTTCAGTGATGGATATGCTGCGATTTAATGATCGTTTCTGAAGATAATTCCTGTCACAGTATTTAAGCCCGTGTCATGTTGTCTTTCATAAAATGATCTATTCTGTTTCAATCTTGCTCCCCATTACCGGAGCCAAATCTATATTCTTACCCCAATGCAGTGAGGAGCAGTCCCCAAGCTTTGCCCTTATTTCATCTCAAACCTGAACACAAGAAATAGGAGCAGGAGTAGGCCATCTAGCCCTTCGAGCCTGCCCCGCTGTTCAATAAGATCATGGCTGATCTGAAGTGGATCAGTTCCACTTTCCCGCTTTCTCCCCGTAACCCTTAATTCCCCTGTCTACCAGAAACCTATCTACCCGTGACTTAAATAGATTCACTGAGGTAGACTCCACCACTTCAATGGGCGGAGAATTCCAGAGACTCATCACCCTTTGAGTGAAGAAGTTCCTCCTCAACTCTGTTCTAAACTGCACCCCCCCCCCACCCCCCCTTATTTTGAGGCTGTGCCCTCTAGTCCTGCTATCCTTTCTCAGTGGGAAGAATCGCTGTACCTCTACCCTATCTATCCCCTTCGTTATCTTATACGTCTCTGTAAGATCCCCCCCCTCAGCCTTCTAAACTCCAACGAGTACAGACCCAGTCTGTTCACTCTCTCTTCATAGGCCAACCCCCTCATCTCCGGTATCAGCCTGGTGAACCTTCTCCGCGCTCCCTCCGAGGCCAATATATCCTTCCGCCAGTGCGGCGACCGAAACTGCGCACGGTCCTCCGGCTGCGGCCTCACCGGTGCCCTGTCACATCCACAAGGTGCTTAGACTGAGATATCAGCATTCCGCACTAACAATAACCGTTTGCTGACTTGTGCTCACTTGCCTGTGCTTGCTGACAAATCTCAAGCCAAGCTCAAAAACTTCAATGACCTGGTGAAGCAATTCCCCTCAGAATGCTGCAACTTACACTTACGGGCAATTAAGTACTTCCTGTACTGACTTATGTTAAAATGATATTTGCATACCCATGTACTTCAAATTTTTTAATGGGAAAAGTTATGCTGTAAAGCACATTGTAATTGAGAAACTAAATATGATCTCAGCTGTGTCAAAGGGTGATGCAGAGATTAACGTGAAATGCTTTGGAGCGCGAGACGTGAAATATATGGGAGAGAATGCTTTAAAGGGTTCAAAGAGGAAAATGCTACAGATGGGCAAAATGTCAACGTTTGCTTGCTTCACAAACTGAAGAGGGAAGGCAGGAAGGGGATCGTAGTGAATCATAGAGTCCTACAGTGCAGAAAGAGGCCTTCGGTCCGTCGAGTCTGCACCGAACACAATCCCACCCTGGCCCTACCCCCATATCCCCACATATTATACCCACTAATCCCTCTAACCTACGCAGCCTGGGATACTAAGGGGCAATTTCTTAGCTTGGCCAATCAACCTAACCCGCATATCTTTGGACTGTGGGAGGAAACCGGAGTGCCCGGAGAAAACCCACGCAGACACGAGGAGAGTGTGCAAACTCCACACAGACAGTGACCCGAGCCAGGATTCGAACGCGGGACCCGTGAAGCAGCAGTGCTAACCGCTGTGCTACCCTGCCGCCCCAATAGTGGTCTTGGATTGTTGTGGCAAGCATAGCAAATGCTTTAACGCCAATCTCAGTAACGCTTCCAGGCTGAATCTTACTTGCGAGAGGACTGTATAGGACATATTGTTTAAATTCATGGACTATTGGATGGTTCAGGGATATTCACTTGCATTGCCACGACAGATCAGCCACGATCTTATTGAATGGCGGGGCAGGCTCGAAGGGCTAGATGGCCTACTCCTGCTCCTATTTCTTACGTTCTTATGTTCTTTCTTCAATCTTCCTAAAATTTTCAACCCAGTCCATCCGCAGATAGAGACAACCTTACCTCGCTTTGGGACACGATTAGGGTTATTTTGATTCATTTTCCCCGAATAAAATAGGTGCAGGACATTACTCAGATGTGATTACCAAATTAACTGCGATGCTGGATGCTTGTTTGGAAGCACCCCAGTGGGTAGCACAGTGGTTAGCAGTGCTGCCTCTCAGCACCAGGGATCCGGGTTCGATTCCCGGCTTGGGTCACTGTCTGTGTGGAGTTTGCACGCTTTCCCCGTGTCTGTATCGGTTTCCTCCCACAATCCAAAGATATGCGGCTTAGGCTGATGGGTCAATTTAGCATGGCCATGGTTTTGGGAGGATTAGCAGGGTAAATTTGTGGGGTTACGGGGATAGAATGGGATTGTTGAGAGTGCAGACACAATTGGCCGATTGGCCTCCTCCTGTACTGTATGGATTCTATTCAACTGGGCGAGTCATTTTCCCAGTGAACCGACGTGAAAGAAGAGCGGTCAGGGTAACCGCAAGCCAACATTGCAGGATTTTCCAGACCTGCTAAAATGCCAGCATTTCTTCAGGGCTTGCCTACCTAGTTGGGCAGTGGTTTTATTTTAACGTTTTGGTCAGCAAAGTGGTGGATGTGGCAGTGTACCATCTGCTGTTGGATTGCCAATTTTCAACCCAGTCCATCCGCAGATACAGACAACCTTACCTCACTCTGGGACACAATTAAGGTTATTTTAATTGCTTTTCCCAAAGAAAATAGGCGCAGGAGACACCAAGACATTACTCAGAGATGTGATTACCTCATTAACTGCGATGTTGGATGCTTGTTTGGATGCACCCCGTTGGGTGGCACAGTGGTTAGCACTGCTGCCTCACAGCACCAGGGATCCGGGTTCGACTCACTAAGTCGTAATTTAAAATTTGGCTTCACCTCCTTGCGGGCATGCGCTGAAGTGGTGTTCGATGATGATGGATTAGCATCAAAGCCAAAAGCTTTCACGTTCATCACATGCTGCACCTCTATTTCAGCCATCCTCAACAGACTGGGTGCCTCCATTACTTGCCTGCAGACTCACGTTTGCATCTTCAGTCACCTTTCTCTTCATGTTTCCTCTCTTCAGCCTTGCCAAAAAGGATACCAATAGGTTCAGATGTTAAGGGCAGCATGGTGGCTAGGATTGCTGCCTCACGGCACCAGGGACCCAGGTTCGATTCCCGGCTTGGGTCTCTGTGTACTTTCTCCCCGTGTCTGCATGGGTTTCCTCTGGGTGCTCCAGTTTCCTCCCACAATCCAAAGATGTGCGGGTCACGTTGATTGGCCATGCTAAATTGCCCTTTAGTGTCAGGGGGACTAGCAGGGTAAATACATGGAGCTGGGGGAAGGGGCTGGGTGGGATTGTGGTCGCTGCAGATTTGATGTGCCAAATGGCCTTCTTCTGCACGGCAAGGATTCTGTGAAATGTCTTCTCAAGCTCTCCACTCTTTAGTTTTCAAATTTTCACTTAATTTGGCCTCACTAGCTTTCTGGGGGACAGAGTGTCAGATTTTCACAGGGCTTCATATAAAGAAGTTCCTGACAAAACCTCTGACTTGCTTAATTCCAATTTTCAACTTCTGTTCTGCAGTCCAGTGCACCTCCCCAAACCGCACCAAAAATTGTTTCTACCCATTATATTAAACCTTAAATAGCTCAATTCAGTCACCCCTTATTCTTCTAGAGTCAAGAGAATATAAGCTTATGTAGACATTTAACCCAGTAACACTCTGGTGCATCTATGGTGCATCCCCTAAAGCCCGTACATCCTTCCTGAGGTGCAGTGCCCAGAGATGAATGCGGTATTCCAGTTGGGATCTAACTAGAGCTACAGAAACTGTCACGTAACCTTCACCTCTTTGCATTCCAGCCCCTTGGAGATAAGAGTCAACATTCCATTAGCCTTAGAAATTATTCTTGTACCCTTTAGCTTCTGGTGATTGCTTGAACCCATAAATCGTTCTCCTCCGCAATTTCCACCATTCAGAAAATGTTATGGTTGATCTCCCTGAGCTTCCAAGTAGCATTCACATTAGCACAAGCCGTCACGGTTTTGCTCACTCCGTTAATCTGCCGATGTTCCTTGGAAGCTTTCTGCTCTCATCTAAACTACTTACTGTCCTACCTAAACACTGCCTTCTTCATCTTTAATTATTCAAGGATTCTTCACCAAGATGAAGATCGTCAGAATACTCTTATACTTGAGGCCTGAACGATGGGTAAATTTGGAGTGGAGTAGGCAGCAATAACAGGGAGTTAATGTCAACCTAATCGCTGGATGGCCACCGTCCAAACCGAATTTCTGTGACTCTGCCAGATGTTCTCAGAACTGGACTCAGTTCACAGCTCTCGTAATCTAACCACAGAAGCATGTCGAGCATCATGACTAATAGGTGATAAAATACTTCTGTTTCTCGTGTACGTTTTTCTCCCCTGAACTGGCACATATGCCAGCAAGCACACACATGCACCCTGGCACACGCGTGTGGGTAAACGCACAGCAGCTTCACAAACAAAAAAAAATCACTTTCTTTTCTTCCATTTATCCCACTCCCCTGCTAGGAATCAGACAGGTCCATCAAGCCAATTTGCCAAGGGTACAACAGCGTTGCAATTTGATTGCCTTTTTACTGACCTTACTTTTAACTGGCTCGGCCCTTTGTCTTGTCTGAAACTGGTAAGATATGCCCCAACTCTGGCACATCATTGAGTCGACGAAAGAGGTATTTCTCTCTCCTCGCCCTTCAACCCTCCAATGGGTGGGTTGCATCGCAAGGCAACTATAAAAATACAAGCCAAGATTTTTATTAAAAACATGTATAGATATCATTGGCAAACTTAAAATACCTGGAGGCAGAAACCGATGAAGTAAATATAATAGGAACACTGGAATAACATTCAGTACGTTCTGTAGGCCTGCCAGGCTTGAGAATTCCTCAATGTATTTCTTTTTGCAGTATTAAACTTTTTGGAAAACGTTCAGGTCAGACGGCTTTAGAAACCAGTAGGAATAGAAAGTGAAATTTAAAAATATTTAACTTTAAAAATAAAGAAACCTCTCTGAAATCAAACATTTTCCTACTTCTTTCTAGGCTGACACTTTAAAAGTTCTTTGAGAGATGAGGGAATATTCCGGCTTTAATGCTTTGTGCAGCAGGAATTCAAAGCTTCGGAAGGTTATGTAAACATATTAACCGCCGGTTCCATTGACCTTTGAGTCTTGTTATGGGTATAAACCAATTGTTTCACATCGCGAAATGGCTTACTCAGCTGTTACTCAAGTCAGACAACACGTCACAATCTCCTGAACATCAGCAGACTGTCTAACTTTTTTTTGTACTCCAAAGGTTTCCTTCTGATCTAATTCCAACAATGAACTGATTATTATCTGTCAGAGAGAACTGTTTTGTCGGAGCAGATCTCCGACTAGCATCAGACTGGCCTTTTATTGGAAAGTGGTGAGGCATGTGGCAGGAGAGGAAACTGAAATGCTTCCTGCATTCCGGTCGCTTGCTGTTGGGAAGAGATCAGAGAGCACTTTACCGAGTGGAGATCCGAATATTTTAAAGAGAACGGCAGGACCGTAACTCCTGTTTTTCTCATTCTTGTAAAAGGATTGACTAACGCTGGAAGATAATATGAATCCAATCTGCTCTTATCTGTCAAACACACGCACGTTTGCCAATGGGTGGCATCAGAAGCAGGAGCCCTTGCTTACAATTCCTCTGCCTTTCCCCTGGTTCTGTACAACACTGAACGGTAGATTGTCACTGCTCCATTTGAGACCAATTTGCACAACCCTCTCTCCAAATCACGTCAGGGTTTGATTTATCCCCTTCTGTGGATCTGTACTTGTCATTTTGCGAACTCACAAAAGACATAATTAATATAATTTTTAACCTGCTCTCAGCAAGCCATTGAGTAGTATTCGCACACGTATGAACTCATGTCATTGCAGACATTAATTAGAATCAACCATTTATGAGAAATTTATTTGCTTTTAAAATGGCCCAAAACTTTTGTTCTCCGATTAACACAAAATGCAGAGAGGCCCCACACTGATCCTCAACCACCTGACCATAGTCCCAACCCAATCCGACCAGCCCCTGACCTGACAGTCCCTCCCAGCCCGACCCAAATACCCTCCTCCCACCTACCTACCTAGCACCCTAATTCACAAACCACCCTAACCCCCAACCGGCCGCTTCCCTGACTTACCATCCCACCCATCTACCACCCTACCCAACTGCCACTCTGCTCACTTATCATCTCACTCACCTAACACTCTACCCACTTACCTCACCCAGCCACCCACTCATTCATTCATCCATCCATTCACTCATTCACCCACTCATACAGGGCATTTAAATTTACCCTGTGGCAGCTGGTACTGTAAAAAAGGTTGGCATAGAAACTAGAAGCAGGAGTAGGCCGTTCAGCCCTTCGAGCCTGCTCCACCGTTCGTTTTGATCGTGGTTGATCATTGAATTCAATATCTTGTTCCTGCCTTCCTCCCGTATCCCTTGATAGAAACATACTCCCAATATCTTGGGCCACCTTGTTCCACATTATCTCATTAGGCAAACTCCTTCATCCCAGAAATCAGCTTCCTGAACCTGTTCTGAACTACCCCCAATTCCAGCGTGTTAAATAAGGTGACCAAAACTGTAGTACTCTAGGTGGGGTCTCACTACTGCTCTTTACAATTATAATAAGGCTCTTCTACTTTTATATTCCAACTACTTGCGAGAATAGCCAACATTCCATTTGCTGCCCTAGTTACCTGTATGCAGACTGTGAGATCAATTGGGCCAGTGATCTGATGAATGGCAGATGGAGTTTAATTTAGACAAATGCGAGGCGATGCATTTTGGTAGATTGAACCAGGGCAGGATTTACTCAGATAATGGGAGGGCATTGGGGAGAGCTACAGGACGAAGAGATCTAGGGGTACATGTTCCTATCTCCTTGAAAGTGGAGTCACAGGTGGACAGAGTGGTGAAGAAGGCATTTGGCATGCTTGGTTTTATTGGTGAAAACATTGAATACAGGAGTGGGGACGTCTTGTGGAAATTGTACAAGACAATGGTAAGGCTACACTTGGAATACTGTGTGCAATTCTGGCCACCCTATTATAGAAAGGATATTATTAAACTAGAAACAGTGCAGAAAATATTTACTAGGATGCTTCCAGGACTTGATGGATTGAATTATAAAGAGAGGTTGGATCGACTGGGACTTTTTTTATCTGCTGTGTAGGAGGCTGAGAGGTGATCTTATAGCGGTCTATAAAATAATGAGGGGCATAGATCATTATCTTTTGCCAAAGGTAGGGGAGTCTGAAACTAGAGGGCATAGGTTTAAGGTGAGAGAGGAGAGATACAAAAGTGTCCAGAGGAGCAACTTTTTCACACAGAGGGCAGTGAGTGTCTGGAACAAGGTGCCAGAGGTAGTAGTTGAGGCAGGTACAATTTCATATTTTAAAAAACATTTAGATAGCTGCATGGGGATGACGGGTATCGAGGGATATGGGCCAAATGTGGGCACAATTGGGATTAGCTTAGGGTTGAAAAAATGGGCAGCATGGACAAGTTGGGCTGAAGGGCCTATTTCCAAGCTGTAAAACTCCGTGACTCTGTACAAGGACAAAGAGGTCCCTTTGTACTGCAGCTTTTCTGAAGTCTCTCTCCATTTAAACAAATGTCACTTTTCTATTCTTCCTGTCAGTGGATAACCTCACATTTCACAATGTTTTACTTGCCAAATGGTGGCTGACTCTCTGAACTAATCTATATCCTTTCGTATCCTCTTCATAACTTGCTTTCCTACCTTTCTTCATAGCAAATCTGGTTACAGTACAGTCAGCTCCTTCACCCAGGTCACAGATTGTAAATAAGTAAATAAAGGTTCTGGCTCTGATTCCTGCGGCGCTTCACTAGTTACAGATTGCCGTCCTGATGAGATAATTAAACATATCAACTGGTCAGCTTAGTGTCTGGCATTCTTTGCTCGTGTCTGTCAACATGTACCAGATTTTGATGGCAAGGGGTCAAAATTCAACAGTACTACAGCAAACAGAAGTAGGAATTGTGACAACGATGTCGCTACACTCAATCAACTGGGCTACTGCAGTTGCCGAGTATCTATCTGATTGAACTACCGACCGGATTGACTTTGCGTGAGTTTGTTATAACGAGGCTGTAACAGTGTCAATGTCGAGACTTTGAATAAAGCAATTACCGAGCGCAAGAAAGCAATTTTGCTGATGGGGATTAGCCCATAAGTGCGTGGCAGGCTCATAAATCTTCCTGCAGCAAATCAAATGATGTGCCGTTCAAAAGAATCATTGTCAAGCTGGTGAAACACTTCATTCCTAAACAACTACAGATAGCAGAAAGTCAAATTTGGAACCAGAAGACGGGTAGAACAGTCGGCGAGTTTGTGACACGAATGAATGTTTCATTATATTGCAACTTTGACACTTTCTTAGACTGCATTCTGAGACAGAAACACCGCAACTGGCCATCTGTCTTTCTTTGCGACCGTGACATGGAGATGTCGGTGTTGGACTGGGGTGGACAGAGTAAGAAGTCTCACAACGCCAGGTTAAATTCCAACAGATTTATTTGGAATCACAAGCTTTTAGAGCACTGCTCCTTCATCAAGGCGACTCCACTCACCTGACGGAGCAGTGCTCCCTAAGTTCATGATTCCAAATAAACGTGTTGGACTTTAACCTGGTGTTGTGAGATTTCTTTGCAACTGTCTCTTAATGAGTAATAATCTTCAGTATAACATATCCAAACATTTTGGAATGCAAGGTTTGGGTAACAGACCGAACCAATAACCCTAATTTTTTGACAGCCGTGTTAACAGAATGGAAGGGAATAACAGGACAGGAATAGACCATTCAGTCCCTCAGGCTAATTCAGCCAATCAATTCTGATTTGCATTTTAACTCACCGACGAGACTTGTTCCGGCCACCTTAGTACTATGCGTAACAAAAATCTCCGTTGGTGCCTGTGAAGTTGATTCCGGTATACTTGTCAAAGGATTAGGATAATGGGGAAGAGAAAAACGATAACCAATTCTGAAACAGGTTGCGGGTATGAATTCTGTAAATGTAGCACAGGTTTGATGAGAAAGTTTCATTAACGTTATGATCCAATTAGGCACTGTTAACATTTAAGGAAATCTTAATACCTCGTTTTAACCAATTAAGAACATAAGAACATAAGAAATAGGAGCAGGAGTAGGCCATCTAGCCCTTCGAGCCTGCCCCGCCATTCAATAAGATCATGGCTGATCTGTCGCTGCTCAGTTCCACTTTCCCGCTTTCTCCCCATAACCCTTAATCCCCTCTCTTATCAAAAACCCATCAACCCGCGTCTTAAAAATATTTAGCGAGGCAGCCTCCACCACTTCAACGGGCAGAGAATTCCAGAGATTCACCACCCTTTGAGTGAAGAAGTTCCTCCTCAACTCCGTTCTAAACCGCCCCCCTTTTATCTTGAGGCTGTGCCCCCTAGTCCTACTGTCTTTTTTGAGCGGGAAGAGTCTCTCCACCTCTATCCTATCCATCCCATTCATCATCTTATACGTCTCAATGAGATCTCCCCTCATTCTTCTAAACTCTAACGAGTACAAGCCCAGTTTATTCAGCCTCTCCTCATAGCTCAACCCCCTCAACTCCGGTATCAGCCTAGTAAACCTCATCTGCACTCCCTCCAAGGCCAAAATATCTTTGCGCAGGTGCGGCGCCCAAAACTGCACACAGTACTCCAGCTGCGGCCTCACCGATGCCCTATACAGCTGCAGCAAGACCTCCCTACTTTTATATTCAATCCCCCTTGCGATGAAGGCCAGCATCCCATTCGCCTTCCTGACCACCTGCTGCACCTGCAAGCTGGGTTTTTGCGACTCGTGCACAAGGACCCCGAGGTCCCTCTGCACCGTCGCCTGCTGCAATTTTTCGCCACGTAAGTAATAGTCCTTCCTACCATTATTCCTACCAAAGTGGACCACCTCACGCTTGCCAACATTAAATTCCATTTGCCATTTCCTGGCCCATTCGCCCAGCCTATCTAGATCCTTCTGCAGACTCTCCACACCCTCCGCACAATTTGCCGTTCCCCCAATCTTGGTGTCATCAGCAAATTTTGACACCCTACACTCGGTTCCCTCCTCCAGATCATCTATATAAATGGTAAAAAGCTGAGGCCCCAGCACCGACCCCTGGGGCACTCCACTAGTCACCATCCGCCAATCCGAATAGCACCCGTTGACCCCCACTCTCTGCCTCCTATTTGACAACCAATCCTCTATCCACGCTAACATAAGAAATAGGAACATAAGAACATAAGAAATAGGAACAGGAGTAGGCCATATAGCCCTTCGAGCCTGCCCCGCCATTCAATAAGATCATGGCTGATCTGTCGCTGCTCAGTTCCACTTTCCCGCCCTCTCCCCATAACCCTTAATCCCCTCTCCTATCAAAAACACCCTACCCCCAACTCCATGTCCCTCGACCTTCTGCAATAACCTCTTGTGAGGTATTTTGTCAAACGCCTTCTGAAAATCTAGAAAGACCACATCCACCGGCTCTCCTCTATCCACCGCCCTAGACACATCCTCATAGAACTCCAGTAAATTTGTCAGACACGACTTCCCTTTAATGAAACCGTGCTGCGTCTGCTCTATCAAGCAATTCCCTTCAAGATGCCTCGCAATTTCCTCCTTGATGACGGATTCTAACATTTTACCTACAACAGACGTTAAACTAACTGGCCTATAATTCCCCACCTTTTGCCTGGCACCCTTCTTAAACAACGGCGTAACGTTAGCCGTTTTCCAATCATCCGGCACTTCCCCGGAATCCAGCGACGTCTGGAAAATAACCACCAAGGCATCCACTATCACCTCCGCCATTTCTTTCAGAACCCTCGGATGCATTCCATCCGGTCCTGGGGACTTGTCCACAATCAGCCCCTCCAGTCTGTCGAGCACCGCCTCTCTAGTAACAGTAATGTCATTAAGACCCTCCAGTCCTACCACCTTTCCATCGCTAACACCCGGCAAATTATTCACGTCCTCCTCCGTGAAGACAGAAACAAAAAAGTTATTCAGGACCTTAGCCATATCCTCATCCCCTACCACTAGGTCCCCTTTCTCATCCTCTAAAGGACCAACATTCACCCTAGCCAGCCTCTTCCTTTTTATATATTTATAAAAACTCTTGCTATCCTTTTTTATATTAAGCGCTAGCCCAGCTTCATAGTTTCTCCTACCCTTCTTTATCAACTTCTTTGTCAATCTTTGTTGACATTTAAACCTCTCCCAATCCTCATCTCGCCCACTACTCTTAGCTACTCTAAATTCCTCCGCTTTTAATTTAACACTTTCCTTCACCTCCTTCGTTATCCGCGGCTTATTACCTCTCTTCCTACGATCCTTTTTGACCCTCGGAATAAATTTCCGCTGAGCACCAAGAAAGATCTCCTTAAAGATCTTCCACTGCTCCTCAGCAGACCCTCCCTCCAACGCGCTCCCCCAGTCCACATTCGCCAATACTCCCCTCTATTCAAACAGAGGACGCGTGTCCGGGAACCCACTTTCTCCTCCTCCATCTGCACCAGAAACTCCACCATACAATGATCACTCTCCCCAAGAGGATACTTCACCACAAGGTCCCTAATTCTACCCGCCTCATTACATAGCACCAGATCCAAGATAGCTCGCTCCCTCGTCGGCTCCAACACACACTGTTCGAGGAAACTATCCCGGCAGCATTCCAAGAACTCTTCCTCGAGCCCCCCGCGTCCAACATGGGTCGACCAATCAATATGCAAATTGAACCATTTAACAACATTTCAATTTTTAAAAAGCAAAACTTTGTGATATAAAACAATTTAACGAAGCAAATATGATTGAATTAATACTATACCTTGTAACTACATATTATGCACTCAAGTTTGCTTCTACTTTCTCCTAGATTTCTCTTGTAAGACACATCAGTCTTAAAGTTATTTATCTCTGTGGGGACCACCCATTCGTATCCCTCTGGACAATTTTATAAGAACACAAGAACATAAGAAATAGGAGCAGGAGTAGGCCATCTAGCCCTTCGAGCCTGCCCCGCCATTCAATAAGATCATGGCTGATCTGTCGTGGCTCAGTTCCACATTCCCGCCCTCTCCCCATAACCCTTAATCCCCTCTCTTATCAAAAACCCATCAACCCACGTCTTAAAAATATTTAGCGAGGCAGCCTCCACCACTTCAACGGGCAGAGAATTCCAGAGATTCACCACCCTTTGAGTGAAGAAGTTCCTCCTCAACTCTGTTCTAAACCGCCCCCCCTTTATCTTGAGGTTGTGCCCCCTAGTCCTACTATCCTTTCTGAGCGGGGAGAGTCTCTCCACCTCTATCCTATCCATCCCATTCAACATCTTATACGTCTCAATGAGATCTCCCCTCATTCTTCTAAACTCTAACGAGTACAAGCCTAGTTTATTCAGCCTCTCCTCATAGCTCAACCCCCTCAACTCCGGTATCAGCCTAGTAAACCTCCTCTGCACTCCCTCTAAGGCCAAAATATCCTTGCGTAAGTACGGCGCCCAAAACTGCACACAGTACTCCAGCTGCGGCCTCACCAATGCCCTATACAGCCGCAGCAAGACCTCCCTACTTTTATATTCAATCCCCCTTGCGATGAAGGCCAGCATCCCATTCGCCTTCCTGACCACCTGCAAGCTGGGTTTTTGCGACTCATGCACAAGGACCCCGAGGTCCCTCTGCACCGTCGCCTGCTGCAGTTTTTCACCGCGTAAGTAATAATCCTTTCTACCATTATTCCTACCAAAGTGGACCACCTCGCACTTGCCAACATTAAATTCCATTTGCCAGTTCCTGGCCCATTCGCCCAGCCTATCTAGATCCTTCTGTAGAGTCTCCACACCCTCCGCGCAATTTGCCATTCCACCAATCTTGGTGTCATCAGCAAATTTCGACACCCTACGCTCGGTTCCCTCCTCCAGATCATCTATATAAATGGTAAAAAGCTGAGGCCCCAGCACCGACCCCTGGGGCACTCCACTAGTCACCATCCGCCAATCCGAATAGCACCCATTGACCCCCACTCTCTGCCTCCTATTTGACAACCAATCCTCTATCCACGCTAACACCCTACCCCCAACTCCATGTCCCCTGACCTTCTGCAATAACCTCTTGTGAGGTACCTTGTCAAACGCCTTCTGAAAATCAAGAAAGACCACATCCACCGGCTCTCCTCTATCCACCGCCCTAGACACATCCTCATAGAACTCCAGTAAGTTTGTCAGACACGACTTCCCTTTAACGAAACCGTGCTGCGACTGCTCTATCAAGCAACTCCTCTCAAGATGCCTCGCTATTTCCTCCTTGATGACGGATTCTAACATTTTACCTACAACAGACGTTAAACTAACTGGCCTATAATTCCCCACCTTTTGCCTGGCACCCTTCTTAAACAACGGCGTAACATTAGCCGCTTTCCGATCTTCCGGCACTTCCCCGGAATCCAGCGACGTCTGGAAAATAACTACCAAGGCAACCGCTATCACCTCCGCCATTTCTTTCAGAACCCTCGGACGCATTCCATCCGGTCCCGGCGACTTGTCCACAATTAGCCCCTCCAGTCTGTCGAGCACCGCCTCTCTAGTAACAGTAATGTCATTAAGACCCTCCAGTCCTACCACCTTTCCATCGCTAACACCCGGCAAATTATTCACGTCCTCCTCCGTGAAGACAGAAACAAAAAAGTTATTCAGGACCTCAGCCATATCCCCATCCCCTACCACTAGGTCCCCTTTCTCATCCTCTAAGGGACCAACGTTCACCCTAGCCAGCCTCTTCCTTTTTATATATTTATAAAAACTCTTGCTATCCTTTTTTATATTAAGCGCTAGCCCAGCGCTATCAGCTTCATATTCTCAAATATAAAACTTTAATACACTATTTCTTGACTGTGGATGTCCCAGGCCTTTGCCCTTGTTATTTCCCAATACTTGCAAGCTAATTCAGCCGATTTCATTTTTTTGCAATTAGACACCATGAGGTTGAGGCCCACTGTAGATTCCCCCAACTAGCTTCAATTATGTACCTTCATAAGATTCAAATTGAGATTAAACCTGACCCATGTTCCTTATGGTCAATGACAACATTTTCTTTTACTCTGCTTAGCGTGCAGTTCAATCTAAGTGTCATTTACTCTCACTTCTCTCAGAACTGCAAACTGCAACAAGGTCTAATTACTACTAAAAATGATCTCAGCAAACACCCAGTCAACAAATCAGAGAAGATTCTTTAGCTCCACTTGGACACCATGGTGGCGCAGCGGTTAGCACTGCTGCCTCACAACCTGGGTTCAATTCCCGGCTCGGGTCACTGTCTGTGTGGAGTTTGCACATTTTCCCCTTGTCTGCGTGGGTTTCCTCTGGGTGCTCTGGTTTCCTCCCACAGTCCAAAGATGTGCGGGTTAGGTCGATTGGCTGTGTTAAATTGTCATTTATTGCCAAGGGGATTCGCAGAGTAAATACTCGAGGGTCACGGGGTAGGGCCTTGGTGGGATTGTTGTGGGTATAGGCTTGATGGACTGAATGGCCTCCTTCTGCACTGTAGGGATTCTATGATTCTAACTCTAAGATGACGTGATCTGCTCTGGGCTGTCTTCAACCTGACCTTTGAGTTAATTATCGCTCTTTTACAATTTTCCTTTTTGTTCTGATGAAGTAAATGAATGAGACAATCTTTCACAGTTTTCTGAATGCTTGTAAACTAATTTCACCACAACTCAAAATAAAACATCTCTCTGAAATCACCTTCTTTGCAAACATCTCAGACATCACATCTCCAGCATTTTAGGTAAGTAAGCTCACTTGTTCCATCACTTCAGTTGTGACTTTATTAAAAAATCATGGGTCACCTTTTAAACTGCTATTTCTTGAGAGGTTTTGGCAATCTCTAAACCCCAATTTTTTAATTACCGCTCCTTTCCAACTTTGTTCTTCCCAGAACTAAAAAAGATCTCTTTAAATATTAACATGAACCGTGAACAAGAACACGAGTTAGAAAGCACAAAAGATCTTTATGTGGATTTTTCAAGTTGTGTGAAATCACATTTCTCTCCCTCCACGACATTTTCTGGAGCTTTTCGCACACGTCACAATTATCGCACGCCAGATTGATACCAAATTACTGTCTCGGTCATTTAAAGCCTAATGACAAACTTCAGAAATCTGTCTGTAAATACCTAGCAGCGTGTCAGCAAATGACGGACT
This sequence comes from Carcharhinus amblyrhynchos, assembly GCF_965287045.1. NCBI lineage: Eukaryota > Metazoa > Chordata > Chondrichthyes > Carcharhiniformes > Carcharhinidae > Carcharhinus > Carcharhinus amblyrhynchos. The sequence goes on from NC_137331.1 coordinate 5,602,082, forward strand.
AAGGAAAATAAACCGTTAAAGAATATGGAATGACTTAACTCAAGAATACAGCAGGCACAAGTGACAAATGGTGACTGCATCCTAACTGATTACTTTGTTGTAATGTAACACTATCCTGAAGTGCATTCGTTTATATGCCTAGGGGCCTGTAAGCCTATTTAAATCAAAACATACTGTTACGCTTCTTTTGTCTTGGCTGTGATTAAAGCAGAAGTGAAATCTTGATATCTTCAAATCGTTGGTGCTTTAATTCCTACAGTCAGTTTAACTAGCCTGCAACTCCATAATCTAATCCCACTTGTTTAATGCTTTGTTGTTTTCAATTTTGTTACATTAGTAAGTAATCCACAACAGAGAAATTGGGACAACTTTCTTGCTGGATTATAGGTTCTCTCTTCTCTTTCTGGTAACATTATCTTTACTTTCTCTACTGAAGGTGACGACTCATGTGGGATATAGTTTCATGGGTATTAGCAGCCTTGTGGTACATCTCCAAGCAGCCACTCCATACAGATGAGAGTGAACATTGAGTGCGTGCGTGCCATTCTACAATGCAAACCATTTTTTGTTGTGTGCCTGCTGTATCAAGATTGTAAAAAGTCTGACAACACCAGGTTTTAGTCCAACCTATTTATTTGATAATATCAAATAATATATTATCAATAATATATTATCAAATAAATAGGTTGGACTAAAACCTGGTGTTGTCAGACTTTTTACTGTGTTTACGCCAGTCCAACGCCGGCATACCCACATTGTATCAAGATTGTACAGGCATTTACAGAGAACAAGGATTTTGTTCCAATTAGTGCAGTGAGAGGTTCTTCCCCTTTCCAATAAGAGTCACAAGCAGCAGAAACTCCAGCCACTTTTTCGTTCCTTAGTCATAGGTCTTGTTATTGTAATGGTTCAAGTAAAACACTAAAAAAGAATCATAATATCATCAACGCTGAAGGACCCTAAGTTCATAACCCATTCAATCTGGCAGGAACATTCAAAGGCCTTTCACAGCTCAATGTGTAACACAAATCCAAAAAAAATTCAATGAACGTAAAATCCGTAACTGAATTGTGGCTTGTTGTATTGTACTGAGTTGCTGCTGATATATCACTGAATTCAAATATTATAGAATCCTTACAGTGCAGAAGGCGGCCCTTTGGCCCATCGAGCCTGCACCAACCACAATCCCACCCAGGCCCTATCCCTGTAACACCACATCTTTATCCTGTTAATCTCCCTGACACTAAGGGGCAACTTAACTTGGCCAATCAACCGAAACCACACATCTTACTGGACTATGGGAGGAAAATGGAGCACCAGGATGAAATCCATACCGACACAGGGAGAACACGCAGACTCCACTGAGTCGCCCCAGGTCGGAATTGAACGTGGGTGCTTGGCGCTGTGGGGCAGCAGTTCTAACTACTATGCCACTGTGCCGCCATGATTTTTTTTTTAAATGAAAAGATTATGTCGTTCATAAGCAATACAAATACTCCACTGACAAGGATTTTAAAAAGCTTCCAATCAGAAATCAGAACCCCTAAATTCCTCCAAGTTTTTCAAGGTTTTTTCAATATCTACTTTGCTTTCTAGCCCACCTTAATATACATCCTTACCAACTAAATTTGAAATAAAATAAATACATTAAACATGACATCTCACCCAGAAATGCTTCCTTTCTGCATTTGAGCTCCTGGCACGAACTACCTCGCCAAAGTAAAGCTCCAAAATTATAAAAGATTTGGAAAGGACAATTATTGTTTCCAGGGATTGGTAACATTGGGCTAAATTTGCTTGCAAGTTGTAAAATCCTGCAGTTCGGACTCAATATGGGACCTGGCCCTGTGTGGTTTAATTTGATCTGATTTGATTTATTATTGTCTCATGTTTTAATATACAATGAAAAGAATTGTTTCTTGCACACTATACAGATAAAATATACTGTTCATAGGGAAGGAAAGAGTGCAAAACGTAATGTTACAGTCATAGCTAGGATGTAAAGATCAGCTTAATGCAAGGTAAGTCCATTCAGAAGTCGGACGCAACAGAGAAGTAGCTGTCCTTGAGTCGGTTGATACGTGACCTCAGATAATTTTCCTGATGGAAGAAGGTTGAAGAGAGAATGTCCAGGGTGCGTGGGGTCCTTAATTATGTGCGGAAATTTTAAAAGTTCAGTTTGAAGTTTCATAGTTTGGAAGTTAAATTGTGCGGAAGTTAAAGTGTTTGAATTAAAAACTCATGCTTTTTCTGTACCGTAATGGAAAATATTTATCAGCTTACTGACCTTCAAAACAAGTCAGTCTCTGCTGTTTCCCAAGACCGCAAGGAACTACAAATAGTCATGAACGTAGCTCAATCCTTCACGCAAACCAGCCTTCCGTTCATTGACTCTGTCTACAATTCCCGCTGCCTTGGCAAAGCGTGATTAAGGACTCCATGCACCCGGACGTTCTGTCTTCCGGCTTCTTCCTTCGGGAAAAAGATACAAAAGTTTGAGGTTACGTACCAACCGACTCAAGAACAGCTACTTTCCTGCTGCCGTCAGACTTTTGAATGGACTTACCTTGCATTAAGTTGATCTTTCTCTACACCCTAGCTGTAACTGTTGACACTACATTCTGCACTCTCTTGTTTCCTTCTCTGTGAACGCTATGTTTTGTCTATTTGGCACGCAAGAAACAGTACTTTTCACTGTATGTTAATACACGTGACAATAATAAATCAAATCAAATTCTTTACAAGCTCCCATAACATTTTCCTTTTTCGGCCTTCACCAGAGGGTGAACGAGACCAGATTTGTTTCGTAACAAATACCAAAGGCGAGATATGAGGATACGCTAATGCGAATGAAGAATTAGTAGAAGCAAATATTTTAATCAGATGAGAAAGGGCGAAAGGCCAGGATTTAATTGACAAATATGTACATCGATGAAAGATGTGAAAAATCTCTTGTTCCTGATTTGTTGTAATTAGCAATAACTGCTGAGCTGTTTCTCTGTAACCGCAGAGCTGCTCTGTCCATTCTGTGTTGGCCGTAGTGAGTTCTCCTCGTGCACAAGTAATTAAAGACCTTGCATTGGATGCATGGCGTCCAGCGCTGTTTGTGTAAGGAGTCGACTGAGTGCCGAGATTGCTGTTACCCAAGAGAACGCTATAAGCTGCTTTGCCGAGGTAGTGGGAAGTGTAGACAGAGTCGATGGATGGGAGGCTGGTTTGCCTGACGGATTGGGCTACACTCATGACCTTTTGTAGTTTCGGCAGTATGGCACAGCAGCAATAAACAAGGGTGAACACTGTCCAATGGAGGATAGTGGCCCATCCCTCAGAACTGTCAGCCAGAGGTCAGCAGCCGTTGGCCACTGGTGAGGTTGCAGCACCAAGAAGAGAGCAGCTCAATGGTGGGATGAACTCAACCACAGGTGCGTTTCTTTTAAATATCTCCCCCACCCTCCCACCTCTCCCACATAGGGGCAGCATGTTGGTGGGAGCTGGTGGCCGCCTGTAAATAGGTCCTGAAGTGGCCCAACTGGTTGCTCTGTGGCAGTTATGCCAATGAGGTACCTGCTGCAGAAAGATGCCAGGCTTCTTTCCCAGTGTCTTCTCCTGTCATCCGTCTCGCCTCCCAGCCGATGCCAAATTGCTGGGAAATTTCAGCTCACGATTCTGAATTGTCACCGGAAGAACGAAGCGGGGAGCTGGAAGTGTGTTCTTGCACAGAAGGCTATTGGAGCTTTAATGCTTTATCACCAATAACTATTCAAGTAGAGCATGTAACATCACTTGAGAGGGAATTGGATTGAATATTAAAAAGTAGAGTATGGGAAAGGAAAGGGTAAAAGGATTAAAGTTCACAGTGCGAAACTTAGAAATATATCACTCGAGGCACACAGAAACAGAATACACAACGTCAGTAATAACTTGTATTTAAACAGCACCTTGAATCTAGTAATCTGTCCCAAGACTCTTCACGTGGGTGTTGTCAACCAGAGTTGTACACTGACCCACAGTAGAAGGTATTAGTCAGAAGGCAGATCAAATTGGCTTTAAGAAGCAGTCCCAAGAGGAAATGGGGCACAGAGGTTTCAAGAGGAAGTTTCAGAGCTTGCAGATGGCAGGAGTGGTGGCTTGGATGTGCATGAGGTCAGAAGTGGAGGAATGCAGATAGGTATGATGATGTGGAGGTGGGGACAAGGCCATAGATTTGAAAACATGAATGAAAATTTCAAAAATTGAGGTGCTACTTAATCTGGAGCCGAAGTAAATCAGGGAGCAGAGGGAACGTGGTGAGAGTTCAGATACAAGCAGCACAGTAATCAATGAACTTCAGTTTATGGAGTTCATTGGAACCGTTTAAACGCAATAAAGTGGTGCCAGAATTTAAAGCCAAACTGATACCAGTAACATTATCTATCTTGGAGTTTCAGTCATGAGTCGGTGTTAATATCAAATAGATCCATTATCTGGTGAGCAATTCAGCAACATTGCATGGAACATGCCAAGCCTCTGATGTCGGAAATGAAGGGAAATTATTAGACCTTTCGATTAAATCACAAGACGTTTTCTCCTTGGCCTTTGGAGACCACACATAAACTATCATAAACTAATTACCACAATAAGGGACTTAATCTTTGGCCAATCTTCAACAGAGGATTTAAGAGATCTAATTTCAGATCTGCATTCTGAGAATGACAAAGTTGGATACACGTTCGCAACTTTTCCAAAACTCTGCCACACTCAGTTTCATTGCCCATTATCTAAGTCCTTGTTGACTACCTGTCCACAACAAGTTAATTTTCTAACCCTCATCCTTCATGGCCTTCTTCACCTTATCTCTGTAATTTCCTCTTTTTCTATATTCTTTCTGAATATCCACTGCTCAAAGTCATCTCTTGAAGGTCCTTCCTCCATCCCATCATTGGGACCACAGTCTTCAGGTGCTGGAATCTGCTGTAGAATTCCTTCTCAGTATGGTAAATGTTCCTTCTCCAGGGAGTGGCATTCCTATGAACTTACTGTTGCTGTGGTACTCGTTATTGTTGGTCCATTCCCATTGTTGGGAACTGTTGGAGCCTGAGGGGTGGTAGTTATTCTGAACTCTGTGCAGCTGGTGCAATCCTGTCTTCCTGATTGACTACCTATACTGAAGGAACAATTTCTCTCGTCGTTTGAAGGTGCCTGCCCTGGCGCTGATATATTTGGACAGTCACTTCCACCCGGTACGATCGAGGTGATAACTGCTCTACACGTGTTCCCGGTGGCTAATTGGGCTGACTGGCTCGCTAATGCTCAATGAAATTCTCGTCAAAATATAATTTGGCAACCATTCCACTGATTTTTCTACACAGACCTGTTACTACCTCTGGCTTTTTTGCTATTGGAAGAGTTGTTTGGATGCGACATGACATCAGTCTTTAGAGTGGACTTTAATCAGTGTGTCCCTCCACTCGAGGATTGTCTTGTATACGCTTGTGCAACATTTGCTCAATTTCTTATGATTCCTTTGGCGATTTTCACTGCTTTTCAATTCAACTGAGGATAGTGTGAAGACGTTTTGTGTCAAATTTCCAAATCCTTTGTGATATGGCTAAATTCTTCACTCGTGAATGTGGAGCTGTTGTCATTCAGCACAATACCTGGAATGCTGTATTGTTTGAAGTGTGCTTTCGGGCAGTCCACTATCTTCCCTGTCATTGTGGAAGTCAGTTGCTCTTCACCTCTATGCTCAGAATTGTAGTTCACAAGAGCAAAATAATCAGTTCCTGCTGCAGTGATGTGGTTTACTGCCAACTTCATCTGCTGTGTGTCTGGGACAACATCCACTATTAATAGCTGTCTAGCTTATATAGTTTAGTATCTGTTACAAGCACCGGGCTGGTCAACATGGCCTTAATTTACTTGCTCATTTTTGGCCAGTGGACACGTTGCTTTTCTCACTGTCGATTCAACTCCTTAATGGCTTTACATGTACTCGCTTCAGGATCTCTCCTCCCATCTCCTGAGGAGCAAAGACGCTATTGCTTTTGTACGAGGTACCTTGGGTTGTCTGAATGCTCAATATGCTTGTGACCACAGGTGTGTCCTTGATGTTCTCAGGCCGTTCTTTCATCATTACTTCTTGCAGCACTTGGAGAGTTGAGTCTTGATTGGTAGTTTGCTTGATTTGAGCAAGGTGCTTGTGGTCTCTGCAGGGTCAATGAAGTCTGGAGCAGGTCAAGCTGCTGCCTCACATCGAATCTGGAAGATTTCACATTCTGTTTTGGCCTCAACTTTCTTCATGGGGTGTGCTGCTCTTGACAGCATGTCAGCGATGTTCTTCGCTTGTACGTCACGTCCAGATGATATCTCTGTAAATGAAGTCACATTCTTTGCAGACACTTTGAAGCAGATAGTAGCGGTTTGAGAAAACTGCTCTGAAGTGGCTTGTGGGAAGGCCCTACCGTTATTTGGTCAATCTCGAGCAGGTATTGAAGAAAGTACACACAAGGAAAAACAATAGCCAGGCACCCAGGACCCGAGGGTCAAAGCCAAGAATATACACAAATTGATCAGTGATTCTGCCAACGTAATGCTTCTTAATTCGTAAAACTTGATAGAGAGCAAATCGAAAAGGACAAGCTTACTGAAGGTTTTAATGGCTTCAAATGCTTCTCCATCACAAAGTTACTCTTGACACTGGAACAAAAGGAGCTGAGATGTGTGTGGCATCCAGTTACTTACAGATCTGGTGCTGAATCACAAAGGCCTGTGCGACAAATAAAAACATGCATTATGCAACAGCCACATTCAAATTTGCATGGAAATGCTGAAATAAATGGGTAATTATGCAGAGGATATCTATGTGTGCTCCATGTCTGACTGCTGTTGTTCTAGATTGCTTTACTGCTCAGCGATTACATGTATAGCCAACATTAGCTTTTGTCCAGACAACCCGAGAAGGAAACACGAACTCACGGTTTAGAAATGTGTTTGTGGCCGAAAGCTTATGCGCATATAAAAAAAAGACAATTTCTACAGGCGCTTGTCTCTCAGGTACTCAGTGCAAGGGGAAGCAGAGCTTCCTCAACAGGATGAAGAAACAAAGGAACAGGCTTTCTTTAACAAGTCCGGCTTCTGATGTGACCACAGAGCTGTTCGGTTTCTAACAAAGCCTATCTCCCCGTGTTGCAGGTAACCACTGACAACTTATATTTGTTTTGTCTGTGTTTCAGGAATGTGAATGTGATGATCTATTTGGAGCGCAGTAAACTACACGCTCACAATCTGCACTCGTTAAATGCAGATCAGTATCCAGAGAAGAAAAGTAAATGTTTAATGGATAGCCAACCTTTTTTCAAAGCATGAGCACAATCTTAATGATGTGCCATTCCTGATATTTATGATCAATATCGTGATTTTTTTTCCTTCCAGACCTGCAGACTGATGAAAATATTTTGTCCTATTTTGGGAATGGGGAGAGTGCACAATTTCAAGTCGATCTTGTTAGTTCCAGGCTGGAAATCGACAAGCCTAATTATAAACAGCACTGGAACTCTGAAAGATAGATTATTATTAGATCTGCATTATTTTCCCAATTAAAATCAGAAGGCGTTTTGCTGTCATAGAAACCCGACAGCGGTCACTTAGCCCATCGAGTCTGCGCCGATCACATTCCCACCCAGGCCCCATCCCCTTGACCCCATGTGTTTACCCTGCTAGTCCCCTGACACTAATGGACAGTTTACCATGGCCAATCAACCTAACCCACACATCTTTGGACTGGGGAGGAAACCCATGCAGAACACAGGGAGAACGTACAGACTCTGTACAGACAGTGATCCAAGCCGGGAATCAAACCTGGGTCCGTGGTGCTGTGAGGCAGCAGTGTTAACCCACTGTGCACCTGTGGAGGAAAATTAAGTGGCTTTACAACAGCGACCATCGCATCTTTGTAAGAGATTCATTGTGATCTATTAGATGAGTAATTTAACAAAACATTGCAGGTTGAAAAGTTGATTATCTAAAAAAAAATCTCCAGTGACCAAACAATATTCTTGATGGAATATGAAACAAAAAATAAATAAAGCAACAATTTCTGGTATATTGGAGGAAATGGCTCCAAAAGCTCCATTATCCCCATTTTAACACAATAGTTTGGGAGAAAGATTGGTGTGTTGAGGTATTTTGCAAACAATATACATTTCTTCCATTTCCAATCTCTATTGATTTTCCCCTCAAATTATTTGCCTCATCACCTGCACTCCTCTAAAGCTGCCACAATCATCCCTGTCCATTAACTATGCCTTCCCTTATCCTCTGTCCCAATCATTCCAGTCTCCCACATTCCTCTCCCTATCCTGTGTCACAATCATTTCTGTCCCCACTGATTCCTCTCTCTATTGTTATCCTGCATCACAATCATTCCTGTCCCCCACGTTCCTTTCCTATCCTTACCCTGTGCCGCAATCATTTCTGTCCCCAATGATTCCTTTCCCAATCCTTACGTGCCACAGCCATTCCCTCTTTCCCATCCTAAATGCTCTTCCTTTCAAGTGACAGACAACGAACAGATTCCTCCAACCTCAAAACTGATTCACAGCAACTTTATTGAAAGAATTCCATCTGTGGGGTAACGTCTACTACAAGGACTCCAATGCAGTGCTCCATTGCGGGAATCAATAGTCTGAAAGCAGATTTTGTTCTGGCCTCAATACAGATGTCTGAAAAAGCCAAGATTTCGATGAGTTTGCTATTCACCTTTTGCATCTGCGTTCCTTGAACTTGAAGGGTCAGATGTGAGGGCCGTATGAGAATTGGCCAGGTTGAGACACACTCATGGTATGAAAGGTTACCATGGCATCAAAAGTGGAGTGAGGGTGTGGTTGGGCAGATCAGAAATGTGAACAGGGATATTTCATTGATCAGGTTCAAGCATTTTTAATCAAAGTAAGGGTGAAATAAATTTTGTTCAGATCTCCCTCAAAACGAACTGTATTAAAAGAAAGCATTTAAAATGAGTTGAAATGTTAAATTGCAGGGTCTGTTTTTGGAGCCAATTGTTGAAAAAAACAATACGCTCAAGATGTGCTCATCCCTCCAACCTGAACTCAGTCGTAGTACACAAATAGTTTGAACACAGTAACCATCAGAAATAAGCTAAGTCTATTGAAAGAAAATTGGCTGAGGAAAAAGGATGAAATCTCTTTCCAGGAGACTATAAATGTCTGGTTCATTCTGGCAACGCACAAAAAAATTAAAATTTAAACGTTTGACAAAGTTGACATTACTGAGATTAAAGTATAACGTGAATATTTTAACCTTTAACACAGGTTAAAAATTATCTTTGTCTCATCAACTTGGAAAACAAATGCCAAAGATAACTAGTCACGATTTCCTAAGCTTTAAGTGAAAATGTCATAAGAAATGGTTTGAATAATTGTGTGCAGCTTGCAGACTGTCTCAATTAGAAAGATTTCTATTGTACAAAAGTTTGGGGTCAATGTTAACCAGCAGATTAACTGATCAGTCAATTGGGTACTTATTGACAAGTGGTTCACTTCCTGAACCTACAAGGTGCAACTCAGGAATATGATGGAATGGTTACCACTCACCTGGATCAGTGCAACCACAACAACACAAAAGAAATACCAACCAGAACAAAGCAGCTCATCAGTCAGCACCCCGACCGTCTTCTACACAACTGGTACGCTTTAGCTGGGGTTTTACAATGACGCGCTGCAACATTTCTTTCCCCAGTGACCTTTGCCAGCGCTATTAGGATCCCAGCAGATAGATAACATCTTGAAAAATGTTACACTAAGTCATCTCACAACACCAGGTTAAAGTCCAACAGGTTTATTTGAAATCACAAGCTTTTGGAGCACTGTTCCTTCACCAGATGAGTCCAAATAAATCTGTTGGATTTTAACCTGGTGTTGAGAGACTTCTTACAGTGCCCACCCCAGTCCAACACCAGCATCCCCACGTCTTAAAAAATGTTACAATTATAAGGTCTCTAAGGATTCTTGTGTGCTGTGTGAATGCATCTTTAAAGTAAAATGCACTTTCTAAAGTCTGCCTAAGAACAAGCCTACATCTTTTAATTGTTAGAGATCAGCGGGTCCAAGATTGTTTTACTGGGATTAAGGTGCACCGTGTCTACTTGAGACAATTGTGTGCAAATAGTGAATAGACTGCGAACACCCAAAGTCTCGGGAAAACACCGAGAATGTTGAGCCGACAGTTATGCTTTAAACCGTCAATTTCTTTCCAAAATGAGAGAGTTGGGATCTGAAGGGTAGCTACTCTGCATTCCTACTTAGGTACAAAGCCCATGTGATTCACGTTGCCACAGGAATGGGTTTTGACGGGGGAAGGGTTCCTAAGATATTCCTGAAAACCCATAGATAAGGTTAGTCTGCAAGAGTCTGGGCGAGGGAGAGAGCAACTAGTGTCCTAAAGTCTCTACAATTCACTATGCAGGAATGTGAGGAGGTGTTTCCACATGTTTTGAAAAGACCAAATTCATGAGCTGTAAAGCAAGGCTGGAAACTTTGACTAGCTTGCATGAGAGGCAGACTCTGAAAGACAGTTCTGAGGTTAAAATTTCCCAGGCTGAGAAAGGAAAAAAACAGAAGTAAACCACAGAGAGCGGAGAACCAATTTGGACTGGTTCCAGGAGAATTGAATGTCTATTTAAAGGACAGTGTAAAGTATATCTGTGAAGCGTGTTTTCAGTTGTGCTGAAAGAATATGAGGAATGTTCTGTTTTGTGGTTTGAAGTATAAGTTGCCTACAAAAGGTAAATAGTTTAGTTAATAGCGATGTAATCTTTTGTTACACAATAAGCCTTAAAGCATGAAATCTTGTCATGTTATCCTTTCAGCTATTAACTGGAACTTCCAATATCTTTTGAAAAGTTATCAGTCTCTGTGGAGATTATAAAAAGATTAACTTCCCAATGACTAATGCAAAGGCGTCACATGTTTGCGTCAAGTTTTAAAGCTTTTACCATGACAAACAACTTAAATCAACATTGACTAACTAACAATATTTCATAGGAGACTAATGCACTAAACTACTAATAAGTTAGCCTCGGTAACTCTTTACATAGAACATAACAGCGCAGAACAGGCCCTTCGGCCCACGATGTTGCGCCGACCAGTTAAAAAACAATGACCCTCTGACCTAACCCAAACCCTTTCCATCCGTAAACCTATCCACGGATCTCTTAAACGCCCCCAAACTTGGCGCATTTACAACTGCAGCAGGCAGGGCATTCCAATCCCTCACCACCCTCTGGGTAAAGAACCTACCCCTGACATCCGTCCTATAACTACCACCCCTTAATTTAAAGCTATGCCCCCTCGTGCTAGCTTTCTCCATCCGAGGAAAAAGGCTATCACTGTCCACCCTATCTAAACCTCTAATCATCTTATATGTTTCAATAAGGTCCCCTCGCAGCCACCTTCTTTCTAACGAAAACAACCTCAAATCCCTCAGTCTCTCCTCATAGGACCTCCCCTCTATACCAGGCAACATCCTGGCAAAATATGGCCAAAATTCCCACATCGTATTTATAGATTATTCTCATTGTATAGATGTATATGTATTTAATGTATCAGATGTCTTCCAGTCATTCAAAGGCTCCCTTCTTCCTGCCCCTCCCAGGTGAATCTTCCAGTGTCCTGTTAAACACTCAATCTCAATCTCCTCAGAATGCTTGGACTTCCAGCAACAAGGCAGCCATAGCTGATGTTTTGACCGTCAGCTCTACACAACGAGCTTTATTCCTTCGAACAGCGCTCCATTTTTGTCAACACACTGCTTGGTGATGAACCCAAAGGTTGTCCTTTCCTTCTGCTTAGCATAGCAGCATCTGTTATGAGTCCTCTTTTCCCAACTCCTTCAGTCTGAGAGTTTGTACGGAGGAAGGCCAGCACCTTCTCCCTTTGTGCCCAGGTGTTAAAGCTCGTGCCTGATTTTCAATAGGTTTTGAACTGGGCCCCATCTCCATGGCAACCCTGTCTCATGGACCTGACCCCATGCAGAGTTCAGTACAACTTCACACCATTCCTTTCTTCCAGAGGACTCTGTTTTGTCTTAAATTATAAAAGGACGATTTAAAATATAACCATCTTGAAAAGTCTCACATTTGTAAATATCGTCACCACCAATCATGCGTTGGACATTTATCAATTTACTTGCACTATCACTGGATGAAATCTCTATTTAATATCACCACGGGAGCAACATTAGAATTGTAGTTCTAATTGTCAGGCGGCATAATGGTCAGCACTGCTACCTCACAGCGCCAGGGACCCGGGCCAGGTGAGTGACTGTGTGGAGTTTGCACACTTCCCCTGTGTCTATGTGGGTTTCCTCCGAGTGCTCCAGTTTTCTCCCACAATCCAAAGATGTGCGGATTGGGTGAATTAGCCATATTAAATTGGCCCCTAGTGTCGGTGGGATTATCAAGGTAAATACCTAGATCATCAGGGTAAATACATGGGGTTATGAACATAACGTAAGAACACAAGAAATAGGAGCAGGAGTAGGCCATCTAGCCCTTCGAGCCTGCCCCGCCATTCAATAAGATCATGGTTGATCTGAAGTGGATCAGTTCCACTTTCCCACTTTCTCCCCGTAACCCTTAATCCCCCTGTCTATCAAAAACCTAACTACCCGTGAATTAATTATATTTAGATATATATAAATATATATAAAGATAGAACCTGGGTGGGATTGTTGCTGGTGCAGGCTTGATGGACTGAATGGCCTCTTGCACTGTAGGGTTTCTATGTAGTGACTCATGGAAAAAAGTCACTACCTTCTTTCTTTTCTTGGTGCTCAGTGGAAATTTATTCCGATGGTCAAAAAGGATAGTAGGAGGAGAGGTAATAAGCCGTGGATAACGAAGGAGGTGAAGGAAAGTGTTAAATTAAAAGCGGAGGAATTTAGAGTAGCTAAGAGTAGTGGGCGAGAAGAGGATTGGGAAAGGTTTAAATGTCAACAAAGATTGACAAAGAAGTTGATAAAGGAGGGTAGGAGAAACTATGAAGCTGGGCTAGCACTTAATATAAAAAAGGATAGCAAGAGTTTTTATAAATATATAAAAAGGAAGAGGCTGGCTAGGGTGAATGTTAGTCCTTTAGAGGATGAGAAAGGGGACCTAGTGGTAGGGGATGGGGATATGGCTAAGGTCTTGAATAACTTTTTTGTTTCTGTCTTCACGGAGGAGGACGTGAATAATTTGCCGGGTGTTAGCGATGGAAAGGTGGTAGGACTGGAGGGTCTTAATGACATTACTGTTACTAGAAAGGCGGTGCTCGACAGACTGGAGGGGCTGATTGTGGACAAGTCCCCAGGACCGGATGGAATGCATCCGAGGGTTCTGAGAGAAATGGCGGAGGTGATAGTGGATGCCTCGGTGGTTATTTTCCAGACGTCGCTGGATTCCGGGGAAGTGCCGGATGTTTGGAAAACGGCTAACGTTACGCCGTTGTTTAAGAAGGGTGCCAGGCAAAAGGCGGGGAATTATAGGCCGGTTAGTTTAACGTCTGTGGTAGGTAAAATGTTAGAATCTGTCATTAAGGAGGAAATTGCGAGGCATCTTGAAGGGAATTGCTTGATAGGGCAGACGCAGCACGGTTTCATTAAAGGGAAGTCGTGTCTGACAAATTTACTGGAGTTCTATGAGGATGTGTCTAGGGCGGTGGATAGAGGAGAGCCGGTGGATGTGGTCTTTCTAGATTTTCAGAAGGCGTTTGACAAAGTGCCTCACAAGAGGTTATTGCAGAAGGCCGAGGGACATGGAGTTGGGGGTAGGGTGTTAGCGTGGATAGAGGATTGGTTGTCAAATAGGAGGCAGAGAGTGGGGGTCAACGGGTGCTATTCGGATTGGCGGATGGTGACTAGCGGAGTGCCCCAGGGGTCGGTGCTGGGGCCTCAGCTTTTTACCATTTATATAGATGATCTGGAGGAGGGAACCGAGTGTAGAGTGTCGAAATTTGCTGATGACACCAAGATTGGGGGAACGGCAAATTGTGCGGCGGGTGTGGAGAGTCTGCAGAAGGATCTAGATAGGCTGGGCGAATGGGCCAGGAAATGGCAAATGGAATTTAATGTTGGCAAGTGTGAGGTGGTCCACTTTGGTAGGAAGAATGGTAGGAAGGACTATTACTTACGGGGCGAAAAACTGCAGCAGGCGACGGTGCAGAGGGACCTCGGGGTCCTTGTGCATGAATCGCAAATACCCAGCTTGCAGGTGCAGCAGGTGGTCAGGAAGGCGAATGGGATGCTGGCCTTCATAGCGAGGGGGATTGAATATAAAAGTAGGGAGGTCTTGCTGGAGCTGTATAGGGCATTGGTGAGGCCGCAGCTGGAGTACTGTGTGCAGTTTTGGGCGCCGCACCTGCGCAAAGATATTTTGGCCTTGGAGGGAGTGCAGAGGAGGTTTACTAGGCTGATACCGGAGTTGAGGGGGTTGAGCTATGAGGAGAGGCTGAATAAACTGGGCTTGTACTCGTTAGAGTTTAGAAGAATGAGGGGAGATCTCATTGAGACGTATAAGATGATGAATGGGATGGATAGGATAGAGGTGGAAAGACTCTTCCCGCTCAAAAAAGACAGTAGGACTAGGGGGCACAGCCTCAAGATAAAAGGGGGGCGGTTTAGAACGGAGTTGAGGAGGAACTTCTTCACTCAAAGGGTGGTGAATCTCTGGAATTCTCTGCCTGTTGAAGTGGTGGAGGCTGCCTCGCTAAATATTTTTAAGACGCGGGTTGATGGGTTTTTGATAGGAGAGGGGATTAAGGGTTATGGGGAGAGGGCGGGAAAGTGGAACTGAGCAGCGACAGATCAGCCATGATCTTATTGAATGGCGGGGCAGGCTCGAAGGGCTGGATGGCCTACTCCTGCTCCTATTTCTTATGTTCTTCACAATTACTTGGGATAAATGCAGCCTTGTCAGCAACAAGGCCAATAACAAATATCAAAATAAAGTATTCAAGACGTAAAGGCCAAAGTTCCAGGTTCATTTCCTGGTATATGCTGAATTAGATAACTTCAGTTGTCACAGTCATCGGGACTTATAATTGGTGTCAGCATTCCAGGACTAGGGAGAGAAAATCAGCCAGATTCGAATAGAAACAAAAAGCAGGCGTAGGCCATTCTGCTCTTCGAACGTGCTCCACCATTCATTTTGATCATGGTTGATCATTGAATTTGATATCTTTCCCCATATCCCTTTAGCCCTTAAAGATATAATAATTTCTTCTTGAAATCAGACAAGGTTTTGGCCTCAACTACATTGTGTGGTAGTGAATTCCACACATTCACCACCCACTGGGTGAAGAAATTTCTCCTCACCTCAGTTCTAAAAGTTTTACCGCTTAGCCTCAAACTATGTCCCCTTAGTTCTGGGCTCCTCAACCATTGGGAATGTTCTTGCTGAATCTACCCTGTCTAACCCTGTTAGAACTTTGAGTTTTTATGATATCCTTTCTCGCTCTTCTAAACTCCAGTGAAAACAATCCTAACCGACTTAGTCTCTCCTTGTATGACAGACCTGCCATCCCAGGAATCAGCCTGGTAAACATTCGATGTACTCTCTCTATAGCAAGGATATCCTTCCTCAGATAAGGACACCAAAACTGTACACAATCCTCAATCGCAGCAAAACATCCCTATCCCTGTACTCAAATCCTCTTGCTATGAAGGCCAACATACCATTTACCTTTTTTACTGCCTGCTGAACTTGTGCACTTACTATCGGCGATTGATGCACGAGGACACCAAGGTCTTGCTGAGTACCGACCTCTCTGAATTTACACCCATTGAAGTAATAATCTGCCTTTTTATTATTGCTATCAAAGTGGATAATCTCACATTTATCCACATTATGCTGCATCTGCTGTGCATTTGCCCACACACTCAGCCTGTCCAAATCACGCTGAAGCATCTCTGCATCCTCCTCACAGCTCACCCTCCCACCCAACTTTGTATCATCTGCAAAGTTGGAGATAACACATTCAGTTCCCTCTTCCAAATCATTAATATATAAAGTGAACAGTTGAGGTCCTAGCATAGATCCCTGCGGAACCCCACCAGTCACTAACGCCCACTCAGATAAAGAACCATTTATGCCAGCTCTTTCCTTCCTATCTGCTAACCAGCTTACTATCCATCTCGAGTTATTACCTGCAATCCAATGTGTTTTAACTTTATGTAGTAATCTGCTACGTGAGATCTTGTCAAAAGCCTTCTGAAAGTCTAAATAAATCACATCCACTGATTCTCCTCGGTCAACTCCACTAGTTAGATCCTCAAAAAATTCCAATAGATTTATCAATTAGGATTTTCCTTTTGTAAATCCATACTGACTTGGTCTGATTATCCCACTGCCTTCCAAATGCTAAGTTACAAAACCCTTGATAATGAACTCCAGCAAATTCCCCAGTACTGACGTTAGGCTCACTGGTCTATAGTTCCCTGTTTTCTCTTTACCTCCCATTTTAAACAGCGGGCTTACATTAGTTACCCTCCAATCTGTAGGAACCAGTCTGCAGTCCAAAGAATATTTGAAAACAGATCTCCTATTTCCAGGGCCACTTCCTGAAGTACTCTGGGATGAAGATTATCAGGGTCTGGAAATTTATCCTCTTCAATTCCAATTTCCCCCAAACCATTTCTTTGCTAATGCTGATTTCCTTCAGCTCCTCACTAAAACTTGTTTCTCTCAGAACGTCTGGTACGTTATTCATGTCTTCCTTTGTGAAGACTAAAGCAGAGTATGAATTTAATTCCTTCGCCATTTCTTTATGTCCCGTTATGAATTCTCGTTTCTGATTGGAAGGAGGCCACATTCATTTTTTGTCAATCATTTTCTCTTTACATAAACTTTTACAGTTGGTTTTCATGTTCTCCACTATTTTACTTTCATACTTTTTTTTCCCTTAATCAATCTCTCGGTCCTGTTTTGCTGAATTTTAAAGTGCTCCCAATTCTCAGGCCTATTGCTTTTTCTTGCCGATTTGTACGCTTCCTTCTTGAATGTGATGCTCTCTCTAATTTCCCTTGCACCAAACAGGAATAAACAACTTCTGGAGTTCACCTGTTCATTCTTTAAATGCCTGCCATTGCCTGTCCCATCTTTGCTTTCAGTAATGTTTCCCAGTCCATCATTGCTAATTCATGTCTCGTACCATCCTTTACTGAGATTCAGGACCCTGGTCTCAGAATCAACGACATCACGATCCACCTTGACAAAGAATTCAACCATATTATGGTCACTGGTCCCCAAAGGTTCTCTCACAACTAGATTGCAAACTAATCCTCTCTCTTGGAAAACACCCAGTCAAAAATGGGCTGCTCCCTAGTTGGTTCCAGAAAACCATCCCACATACTCCAGAAATTCCTCCTCTATTGTACTGTGACTAATTTGACACTCAATCTATATGCAGATTAAAGTCACCCACAATCACAGATGTTCCTTTAACACGTGCATCTCTGATTTCCTGTCTAATGCTTTTCCCATCATCAGTCACGATCAAGGGGAACGATGGGCAGGCTTGAAGGGCCAAATGGCCGACTCCTGCTTCTGGTTTCTATGTTACCCTACAGTTTGGTCGTCTGTATACCAATCCCACCAATGTTTTTACCCCTTATCCCCTCAAACATTATTCAGCAACCTCTATTGGAAGTGAAAGTGTGTCGATACTCAGCTGCAATATCCTCCCGTTTGGCAAAATAGCTGCCCGCACATGAAAAAAAGGCCACTTGAGCAAAGTGCAGAACAGGGACTGAGAACTGTGAAGTTAATGAGTGTTACTATCTTCAGGAAAGGAGTCAAAGGGGAAGAAATGACATGGGATAAATAGGCAAGGGGGGGGTGCACAGACTCTGGTCTAAAATACTTCACAATTCATGTGTGATTCAAGACAAGAATTCTTATCGTTTGAAAATGCCTGTTCGCCTGAGAGTTTGTTTTAAAAAAAAAACTCCCGTCATTCAACAGATGGTGAAGAGTATAATGTGAATAGGGAGGAACATTGTTCTTCAAGCTTTGCATCTCAGCACTCTATTATATTTCAAACAATTATTTTTCTAATATCATGTTTTGAATTACAGTTTTCTAGTTTCTGAAAATATTGGCATCTAACAGCTTACCTCAGGAAACAATGTCCACTGGAGATAATTGGATTTACTGAAAGAGCAACATGCAATTAGATGGCCTACAAAGAATAACAATTACTGACAAACAATACACTAACTCTGTCCTGTGTTGATAATCGTGAGGCAGTTTGAAGGCTCCTCAAATTGTCAGCTGCTAACAAAAAATACAATTTTCACAAAACAAGGGGGACTATATTAAATTGCATTCTTACCGTCTCAGAGGAGATAACCTTTGGCAATCCATGGCTTCCGTTATTTACTTGAAAAAATATGCAGATTGACCTCTTCCCAGTCTCCAGATGTTCCAGAAATATAGCTCATTTTTATCCAGAAAGTGCTGAAATCAATTCATACAAATTGAACCAAAGACAACACAAGCTCATTCTTAATTTTCTTCACCTCAACAACCCTTCAATTAGCAAATCAATGGATTTGTTCCTCCCTATCCACTCTTCCCTTCAGTGGACATGAATTCTGTTGCCTTTCAGCAGATGGGATATTTTTAATTCTCAAATTTGTAATATTGTAAACAAATGCAGGAAGATGAGTTACAAACACAAAGCTGGAAAGATTGTCCACATTATTACTTCAAGGTGCCAAAGGAAATTAGGTTTGTTGACTATTTAATAACAAATTATTACATAGTGATTTTAACATAAACATTCTAAGGCACTTCACTGGAGTATTATAAAGCTAAGAGCCTTGAGCTACATGAATTAGGAGCAGGAGTATGTCCCTTGAGCCTGTTCCGTCGTCATTCAACAAGATCATGGCTAAACAAATGTTCTGAACCATGGCACCAAGCAGGCAAACACAGTGAGAAGTCTGACAACACCAGGTTTAAGTCCAACCGATTTAATTAAATAATTGTTTAAAACCCGGTTGGACTTGGACCTGGTGTTGTCAGACTTCTTACTGTGTTTACCCCAGTCCAACGCCAGCATCTCCACATCATGACCAAGCAGGCAACGCAGCAGTCTGGACTTGCGATTTTTACTGCAGAGAACAGTATCAACCCCTTCCGGAACCTTTGTCCAAGTCTCGAGCCTGTGCAAGTTGAAAACATTGCCATTTGTCCGGAATTGAATACGTACTCTCCGAGATGTCAAGATCTTTGAATGTGTAACTGGAACGTGGCTGAGATATACATGGCAAAGAGATGGGGGCCAATACATAGCCTCGCTCGGTGCAGCTACTGACAGGAAAATCAGAAGATTGGGGGGGGGGAGTGCAGGGGTTGGGGGGATGGAGTGGTGGGTGTTTGTTGACATTTTCTATCTTGCTCATCCTTTAGAACTGGTTCTTCAGGGAAAGGAGTTAGCTATTGGTGAGAATCTGGTAAGTGGGCAAGTTTAACTCAAAGGTTTAAAACAGTACACAACTTGAAGTTCATAAAATATATAAAAAGCACCATAAATAATTAAATAATTGTTTAAAACATGTAAAGAAAGTAGGGCAGATGATCTATCGAGGCTGCAGTGTGTGGGAGCTCCTGGATAACTTTGTGATCCAGATCTTCAACAAATGTTTGCAGCTTGAGGAAGTTTAGCTCAGAGTCATTGAACTGTAGACACTGCAACACATCAGGCAGGACAAAAGTTACCTGGATGCTTTGCACCAGGAGGCAATCACACCACTTAAAGTAGGATCTTCTGATTTGGTCAGTGATCAAGGGCAGCTGAGTATGACTGTGTGAGGCAGGTAAGACAGGAGTATCAACCTCTACAATTATCCAACTTCAGATTCTCCGCTTGTTTGGATAAGTGTGGCAGCTGCAGGAAGGACGAGCTAACTGGCCATGGCACTGTGGTACAGGAAGCTATTCAAATCGAGGGGCGCACATAAGAATGTAGTTATAGTAGGGGAATAGGGTAGTGAGGGGGGTTTGACACAGTTCTCTGTTGCGCGGAGCCAGAGTCCAGACAGCCCTGATGCCTGCCCAGAGCCAGCATTCGAGATATCTCCTCTAGGCTACAGAGGAACTTGCAGTGAGAAGGGGAGAATCCAGTTGTCGTGGTCCGTGTAGGTAGCAACAACTCAGATAGAATTAGGAAAGAGGTTCTGCACGGAGAGTTTGAGGAGGTAGGCACTAAAATAAAAAGCAGTACCTCAAAAGGTAATAATTCCTGCATTATTACCTGAGCCACGTGCACATCAGTGTAGGCCAGGGTACAGAAAATTAGAGAAGTGAGGTTTTGGCTCAAAGACTGGTGTGGGAAAATGGATTCCATTTCATGGGGCATTGGCACCAGTACTGGGGAAAGTGGGGGCTCTGTAACGTTGGGATGGTCCACACCTAAACCAGACTGGGACCTGTGTTCTAGTGCGCTGCATATCTAAGGAAGTAGAGAGGATTTAAACTAAAGAGTGGGGCAAGGGATCAAATTTGGGAAGATGTGGTAGATCAAAGAGTAAAAAAAAGGCAAGAGAGAAAGATATTGTGACAAGAAAGGACAGAGTACAAATCTAACATGACAGCAGATGAGGCAAGGTTACAAAAAAATCAAAGAACAAAAAAAAACTGAAGTCCATTATGGACATGTGGGTGCAGGAATACATAGACTAGGACTTGAATATTGAAGGGTACATTACATTTATGAAGGACTGGAAGTTAGGAAAAGATGGCGGGGGGCAGGGGCTGGCTCTGTTAGTTAATAATGGCATTAACACATCAGAGAGGGATGACTTATGTTCAGGAAACCAGGATTTATAAATATCTGGGCAGAGATGGAAAATGATAAAGGCAACAAGTCACTTGAGACAGTGATTCTCCTTTCAGAGTAACCATATGGTACGATGAGGTATAAAGGAAGAAATAATGGCAACTTGTTGGAAAGGTACAATGATAATCGTAGTAGATTTTAGTGTGTAGATGGACAGGGATAATCAGATGGATAAAGGTAGCCTAGGTGAGGAATCCATAGAATGTTTTCTGGATAACTTAGAGCAGCATGCCCGGTGCCAACCAGATATCAGGCCATACCAAACCTGATGTGCAACAAGATAGGATTAATTAATGATCTCATAGGTAAAGGTACCAGGTGGTATCAGTGACCATGTGATTGAATTTTACATTCAGTTTGACAGTAGGTCCAAGAGGACAATTTAAAACTTAAATAAGTAAATTTACGAGGGCGTGTAGCACAGTTAGATAAAGTGAACTGGCAAATTAGATTAAGGGATAGGTTAACAGAGATGCAGCAGCGGACATTTATGTCAGGAGATATTTCTGTAAAGGTTTTTTCAAAGTTTATTAATTTGTCGGTGTCACAAGTAAGCTTACATTAACACTGCAATGAAGCTCCTGTGAAAATCCCCTAGTAGCCACACTCCAGCACCTGTTTGGGTACACTGAGGGAGAAGTTAGCATGGCCAGTAAACCTAACCAGCACGTCTTTCGGACTGTGGGAGGAAACACACGCAGACAAAGGGAGAATGTGCAGACTCCATGCAGACAGTGACCCAAGCTGGGAATTGAACTCAGGTCCCTGGCGCTGAGAGGCAGCAGCGCTAACCACTGTGCCGCTCAAACAAATAAACAGAATAGATACATTCCAAAGAGAAAGAAAAATCCTAATTAAAGAGAAAGGTATTATAGAGCTTAAAGAAAAACATTTAATTGCACAAAAAGGAGTGACAGATCAGAAGATTAGACGTCAAACACGGACAAAAGAGCTGAATGCCAGAGATGAGGCGAGAGTGACTGCCTCGGACACCAAGACAGAATTTGATCAAATATGAAATCGAGCAGCCCAATAAAACTGGAGTTGATGGGAACTGAGGGGGAAACTCCCCACTGGTTGCAGTCATACCTGGTGGATGGTTGTGGTGTCTGGAGGTCAATCATTTCAGCTCCAGGACATCAGTGCAGGACAGGGTAATGTCCTAGGTCCAACCATCTTCAGCTGCTTCATCAATGACCTTCCTTCCATCACAAGGTCAGAAGTGCAGATGTTTACAGATAACTGCACAACGTTCAGCACCGTGCATGACTCCTCAGGTAATAAAGCAGTCGATGTCCAAATACTGCAAGACACAGACAATATCTAGGCTTGGGCTGGCAAGTGGCAAGTAACAAGTAACATTCGCGCACACAAGTGTCAGAGCATGACCATCCCAATAAGATAAGATCTAACTATCGCCCCTTGATATTCAATGGCATTACCATCACTGAATCCCCCACCATTAACATCCTGGGGGATGACCACTGACCAGAAAATGAACTGGACTAGCCATATACATACTATGGCTACCAGAGCAGGTCAAAGGTTAGGAATCCTGTGGTGAGTAACTTACCTCGACCCCACATTACCTGTCCATCATCTACAAGGCACAAGTCAGGACTGTAATGGAATACTCTCCACTAACGTGGACGAATACAGCTCCGACAAGGCTCGAGTAGCTCGACAACATCCAGGACAGAGCAGCCTGTTGATTACTACCTCTTTGACAAACATTCAATCCACCCATCGCTGACAAACAGTGGCAGCTGTGTACCATCTATAAGTTGCATTGCAGGAACTCACCAAGATTCCTTAGGCAGCACCTTCCAAATCCACAACCACGACCAATTGGAAGGACAACACAGCAGTATCGACTTTGGAACACCGTCATCTGGAGGTTCCCCTCCAAATCGCTCACCGTCCTGACTTGGAAATACGTCGCCGTTTCCTTCGCAGTCGCTGGGTCAAAATCCTGGAATTCCCTCCTTTATTGCGTTGTGGTTGTTCATACACCATAGGGATTGCAGCAGTTCAAGAAAGCAACTCATCAGCACCTGCTCAAAGGATTTAGGACTAAATGCTGGTCTAGCCAGTGACACCCACATCCTGCTGGAATTTAAGAGCAAGAGGTGACTTGATTGAAACACAAGACCCAGAAAAGAGATAATCTGGTGAACTGACGTGATGACAATAATTTCTCCCTTCATGTCAACAAAATGAAGGAGATACTCATCGATTTCAGGAAGTGTAGTGGAGGGCATGCTTGTCTACATCAATGGGGACTAAGTAGAAATGGTCGTGAGCTTCATGTTTTTAACTATCCAGATCATCAACAAGCTGTCCTGGTTCCCCCATGCCGACACTATAGTTAAGAAAGCCCACCTATTTCCACAGGAGACTAAAGGACATTTGGTATGCCCACCCCAGGTCTCACCGACATTTACTGATGCACCACAGAAAGCATTCTTTCTGTTTGTATCATAGGTTGTTACGGCTCCTGTCCAAGACTGCAAGAAACTACAAAGGGTCGTGAACGAAGCCCAGTCCTTCATTAAAACTAACCTCCCATCCGCTGACTCTGTCTACATGTCCCACTGTCTCGGAAAAGCAGCCAACATAATTAAGGACCCCACGCACCCCAGAATTCTCTTTGCCACTTTCTTCGGTCGGGAAAAAGATACAAGTCTGAGAATGTATACCAACCGACTGAAAAAGAGTTTCATCCCTGGTGCCGTCAGACTTTTGAATGGACCGACCTCACGTTAAGTTAATCTTTCTCTACACCCTAGCTATGACCGTAACACTACATTCTACACCCGCTTTCTTTCTCTATGAATGCTATGCTTTGTAAAGTGCACAAGAAACAATACTTTTCACTGTACACAGTGAAATACATGTGACAATAATAAATCAAACCAAATGATCCTGAGGGATCTTGACAAGATCGAAATGGAGAGGATGTCGGAGAATCTAGTACTAAGGACCACTGTTTTAAAAATAAGTGGTTGGCCATTTACAGAATCCTACAGTGCAGAAGAGGGCATACAGACCATCCAGTCTGCACCGATGCATGAAATGCCCTGACCTGCCCATCTAATTCCACTTGCCCGCACTTGGCCCATAGCCTTGAACGTTACGGCATGCCAAGTACTCATCCAGGTACGTTTTAAGGGATGTCTGGCATCCCGCCTCCACCACCCTTCCAAACAACGCATTCCAGGTTGTCACCACCCCCTTATAACTGATCCTTCACTAAGGCAAACAGCTGCTCCCCATCCACCCTGCCCATGCCCCTCAATCTTGAGCACCTCAATCAGATCGCCCCTCAGTCTTCTCTGCTTCAGAGAAAACGACCCGAGCCTATTCAACCTCTCTTTATAACTTAAATGTTCCATCGCAGGGAACATCGTGGTAAGTCTCCTCTGCACACCCTCTGGTGTGTTCACGTCCTTCCTAATAACGTGGCGACCAGAACTGCACACAGTGCTCCGGCTGTGGCCTCACCAAAGATCTACGCAACTCCATCGTGACCTCTCTGCTTTTGTAATCTATACCCTGATTGATAAAGGCGAGTGTGCCATATGCCTTTTTCACTACCCCTATTAAGCTGCTTTTCTGCCTTCAGAAAACTCTGAACAAACACACCAACGTCCCTTTGTTCTTTGGAATTTCCCAGTGTCAGACCTTTCATAGTATACTTCCTTGTCAAATGAATCCTTCCTAAGTGCATCACATCACTTTTCAGGATCAAATTCCATCTGCCATTTATCCACCCATTTGACCATCTTGTCTATATCTTCACATAACCCAAGACATTCAATCTCACTGTTAACCGTCCGGCCAATCTTTGCGTCATTGACAAATTTAGTAATAAGTGATGAATAGGGGGCTCAGCACTGATCCCTGTGGTATGCCATTGGTCACTGGCCTCCAGTCACTAAAGCAGCCATCTGTCACCCCCTCTGTCTCCTATCGCTAAGCCAATTATGAATCCACCTCATCAGATCACCTGTATTCCACGTGCATTAGCCTTCTGAATAAGTCTCCCACGTCGCTATGACTGTGTGGGATTTTGTCAAAGGCTTTGCAGAAATCCATGTAAACTGCATCAACCACACCGCCCTCATCCGCGACACTTGGTTACACGTTCAATAAATTCAATCATATTTGTTAGGCATGGCCTCCCTCTGACAAAACCGTGCCATCTCCGATCAAACCTTCCCTCTCCAAACGGAGGTAGATTCTCTCCTTAAGAATCTTCTCCATTCATTTCCCAACCACAACGTGAGATTTACTGGTCTGTAGTTCCCTGCCTTGTCTCTACAACCATTTTAAATAGTAGGTCCACGTTAGATGCTCTCCAGTTCTCTGGCACCTCCCTGGTGGTCAGGGAGGAATTAAAAATTTGGGTCTGATCCCCTGCAATTTCCTCCCACACAGCCTGAGACACAATTCACCTGGACCTGGAGATTTGTCCACTTTTAAGCCTGCCAATAAATACCTTGTCGCTCCCGACGATGATTTTCTCTAGAGCCTCACCGAGTTTCATAATACCTCCTCGTTCTCGTGGAGGAAGACAGATGTGAAATGTTCATTTAACACCCGAATGTCCTCTGTCTCCACCCACAGATATCCCCCTTGGTCCCTAAAGTGCCCTAATCTTTCCCTGGTTACCCTCTTCCCATTGAAATACTTATAGAATATTGTAGGATTTTCTCTGCTTTTACCAGCTAGCGCTCTCTCATGTCGCCTTTTTGCTCTCTTAATTCTTTAGCTCCATCCGGCACTTTGTCATGCCTCTTCATACTCCCCTTATGCTTGCCTCTCTTTTCCTTCTCATTGTATGTTGAACGTCTCTGGTCACCCATGGTTCTCTGCATTTGTTACACCTTCCTATTATCATAGAGGGAATACGTTGGGCCTGTTCCCTCCCAATTTCATCTTTGAACACCCTTCACTGCTCTTCTGTAGCTCTTCTGTTACGACAGAGGTAGAATTTTTTTTTTAGAAAAATTCTACCTAGAAGGATGACTGTTTCTGGAACTCTCTTCCTCAAAAGCAGATGGAAGCACATTGAATATTAAGGCAGAGATAGATAGATTCTTGATGAGCAAGGGGATGGAAGGGTAGACCACAGATGGGATTGTGACATTGAGGCTACAATCAGATGAGTCACGAATGGCAAAAGAGTCTCAAAGGGCCAAATGGTGTACTTCTGCTCCTAATTCATACATTCTTACAAACAGCCACTAAAAACTCTTGTTTGTGGACAACCATGCTCTCGTAAAACACACCCAGAGGATATTCAGCTGCTTGTTGATCATTTTACCCTAGTCTGATTTGGTATGACAATACGTTTGGAAACAAAATAGATCTGGTATCAACCTGCCCCAGCCGCATACTCCGAGATCTCTCGGTCACCATCAAAAACACCAGTTTGGTACAAACATTAGCTTAGAATATTCTCTCTAGTAGTACCTCACTGGGTGACGAAATCAGCTGGCGTCTGGTACAAGCAAGCTCAGCATTTGGCAGGCTCGTTCAGACTTTGGAAAGAGCATGGAGTTTCTCTCAGAACATAGATTCAAGTCTATCTGGCAGTGGTCCATAAATAACAAGAAACATGAAGCACAGTGGTTCAAGAGCTCTTCTGGTTCAAACTCATGATCACTTTCTCAAGGTCAATTAAGGATGGGCAATAAATGCTTTGCAGTGTGAAATCTATTTGCAACATCAGCTATCAAGACCAAGGTTGTTGCAAAGTGCTGCATACCTGGCACTGAGTACATGCTCATCAGAGCTCAGTAGAGCTGAGTCCATCATGTGATTCCACATGGGGGATTCCTGCACACTAAAGGCTGTACTCTACAGTCAGCTAAGCATGAGAACCAGCACTACGTGGCATCCAAACTTAGAGATAAAGACAACATGAAGCCATCTTCTGAGCTTGCAGGTTGGACCCCAAACATGGGAAAAGCAATCTTGGACAAAACCTATGAAACCTAAATGGAAAAGTCTGTTGTCAAGCAGTTTGACATTTGAGGATAATAGGCTCAAGTACCGACAGGACGAGTGACAGCAGTGCAAAGCATCTTTCCGTTCCTCTGGTACTGACTTCATATGCAATATGTGCAATTATCAGAGAATCATTGAATCCCTGCAGTGCAGAAGGAGATCATTTTCAGCCTATTGAACCCGCGCCAACAACAATTGCACCCAGTTATCGCTGTAACTCCGCGTATTTACCCTGCAAATCTCCCGACAAAAAGAGGCAATTTAGTATGGCCAATCAACCTAAGCTGCACATCGTGAGAGCGTGGGAAGAAACCGGAGCACCCGGAGAAAACCCATGCAAGCACAGGGAGAACGTGAAGACACCAGAGTCGTCCAAGGCTAGGATTTAACCTGGATTTGTGGTGCTGTGAGGCAGCAGTGCTAACCACTGTGCCACCACGTTGCCCAATGCGTTATGCAAATCAGGACTTGGCCTAACATCACAGAAGACGTCAACTAAAACGTAAACCAGTCTTTTTTCTTTGCCGCATACTCATACGTCAAAGCAACGGGAAAATCCATCCTGTCCATTCGGGGTGGGCAGATACTCCACCCACGATCAATCAATTAGAAACTTTCCAGAGACTTGAGGTAAAAGGCCTTGATGGACCAAAAAGCCCCCTTCTGTGCTGTGCTATTGTATGACTCTATTTGAACAAATTAGCTATTTACCTTCCAAACATCTACCTCACAGCTGAGTCAAAATCATGGAACTTCCTTCCTAACACTGCGACGTACCTACACCACATGGGAGAACTGTGATTCAAGAATTGTTCCCCGGTTCAAACTCGTGACCACTTTCTCAAGGCCTATTAAGGATGGGCAATAAATACTGACCTAGCCAGTAAAATGAATTTTGCAAAAAGAAGCCTGCAGTAAGTTTATTAGAATGCCTAACAAATAACCAAAAAAGTGTCACGCCTTTAGCAGTACAAAAGAAAATATCGATTGAAAAGGACAGCACATTTAGAATTTTTCACAAAAAACTAAGAGGAAAAAAATGGAACCGTCATATCAGAAAAAAAAAGTCACTTCAATCTGAGAAGACAAAATAAACAAAGTGTTCGATTGGCCTTCCCAGAACCTATAAAAACACAATCCCTGAAGGGCAAAATGCACAGGGGGAAGATCTGCTTACAGATTACTGAAAAACCAGATGAAACACAAGTCAAATGCAAAGAAAGTAGAACTAACACTTCAATAGTGACTAAAAATAATTAAAATATCAAAACAGAATATTATCAAATATCATTTATTTTTAACAAAAACATCTTACAAAATTTCCATTTATTTTCTAGTTTTTTTTAAAATCATTTATAACTATAAAAGTGAACCAACATAATACTACTAATTACAGAGGCAGAAATTTAGGGTATGGTGTGGTACGAGGGTTAATGGAATACTTTGTGGACAAACTCATTATAAATAGGCAAAATTAATAACCATAAAGAAACATGCAGCAGTACGATATGTAACCTCGGGATCGAAAAGAAAAGCACCCCCACCCCGGAATGTCAGTAATTATCTAACAATTATTCCAGTGCTCCTGCAGCAAAAGATCTATCTTGGGGAAGGGGAACTATAAGAAACAACATTGAGTCACCCTAATATAACCATTTTTGCCTCTGGGTAAGACTTGGAAAACATGGTGGGACTGGATTGAAGGTTTACATGGAAACTTTTTTTCTCCGCACGTGCTACGTAAGTCTCGAACAGCTTTTGTGTTACTGGAGTGCTTTCAGAGATACAGTTCCAGTTTTCTGTACGTGTTCTGAAAAGGACCACATTCAAACACGATTCTTTGACTGCAATTCACTGAGCAAAATGATTCATATGATTATTTATTTTAAAAACAAATCAAGTCCTAGCTCCTTCCCACGACATCAGTAAAATTAAAATTCGGCTTTGCTCAATGGCAAGACGACATTTTTTCTGATCGTATTTTAAACAGGGCTTTTAGATTTAAATATAATCGCAATTAATTTTGTTCATAATAGTTATTCCAAAATTGGCAATAGCATCTTCAACACACTTCAGCAGATAATCTAATGATTGTTTCCTGCTTAAATCTAAAAAAGCAAAATTATAAAAGATTGGTTTAGAGTTCAAACAAGTTAGTCTAGCTTTTTAGACCATAATTTCAGTGCTTTAAAAAAAACACATTTACTTGCCTGAATCAACTGCACTGAGTATTTAATTAAAGATTCATATTTTTATACCACAGATAACCACCACATGTCATTCTGCAAGTTATCGATCGCATGAAAGTGTAAAAGCAAGAATTATTTTAAAACTTTAAAATGTTGCTAACAGACAACAAAATAATCTAGGGGCTTGATGTCTAAAGTTGCTCTCTTTTTTCTTTAATTTATAACCATCAGTCTTCAATTTTGCCAGCTTTTTTGCAATCCTACTTTCTGCTTTGTTTGCAAATTTCATCGAATTTAGTCCAAAGACAAACGGACATTCTAAATTTATGAGAAAGATCTACAAATGGCAGAGATTATGTGGTGAAAAGAAAACTGCAACAGTAATGGCTCTGGAGTGACAGCAGTCCAGCATGTAAACCTCTCCCTTACCAGAACTAGCTAGTGATATTTGTGACATACAATTACATCTGTATACATTTGTAAAAGTACACAAAGAATGGTAGCCAATAGGAAGTGTGCAAAAGCTCCCAAGCTACACAAAAAAATGAAAAACAGAAAAGCAGCAGAAAATGTAGTGAAAAAATCCATTTTACGATATTCATGTTCAATAGCAGACATTTAACTTGCAAACGTTTCTAAGAATACAATTAAATTAATGAAGACATCTGCGTATCAGATGGAACAGTCTTTGGTGATACTATCTATACAAAGGCTACTTTTGATGGAACTATAACGGTTTGAAAGCTAACGCAGTAAATCACAATATATGGCTTTGTATTCTCTCCACTCCTTTGTAGGTTTAATCCCACTAACTGTGTATAGTTGTGTTATTCCAACCGGTAGGGAATTTACTTTTTATATAAAGCAATGAGACACTATGAAAAACATTGGAAATATGTTAGAAAACCTCAGAAATGTACATCTTATACAAAATAATTTGTTTCGCTTTACAGTTAACCACCTAATTATTCCCACATTGCTTTGTCAGTTTGTAACCATACACTATACATAATTCTGTCAGAATAATAAATATACAAGATTATGTACATTATAACAAGGCCCATTTTTCACATCCTTAATTATGAAATGTCTAAATGTTGATTGGAGATTCAGCACACGAGATGAACTGTGATTTCTATTAAAATAAATGAATTACAGATATAAAAACTAGGCTGAACCATTATTAACCCAAAATAAAGTGATTAAAAGGCCACACTCAGCACTCCTTCAAGTCTTCAGACATTCAAGTACCTGTGAGCAAAGGCTAACATAGCCCTGCCATTTAAAAAATAGAACTTTATTTAGAAACAAGGAGCTACCCCTTGCACGAGCACCATATGTGCCATTCACTTTAAAATACACACAGCCAATGTTTCAATTCCAAAGGTCAGCCCAGTGACCCTGTAAAAGCCATACAGGAAGTCATCCGTAAGGCATATTAACATGCAGGTATGTGCACATATTTCAATTAGCAATTCCCATTTACTTGGCAGATTTCTCCACTCCCTCCCCGTTCAGCTGACGAGGATGGAGTTCCAACATATATAAAGGGTTATCCTGTAGTGAGTATGGTTGTGTTTTTTTAAAAAAAATCTTCTTTTGCATGCTAACAGTAAACATGGCAGACGTTATTGGTGAAACCCAACCACACGCTCAGTCACGACAGCCCTAGTGCCTGTTCCTATACAAGCCTAACGGCTACCCACTCCAAACGTCGTTCACTTTTCCTAAAGCAAACTCAGCTTAAGTGGTGTAAATTAGCCTTAAATTAACTTTAGGCCAAAATTTAAGACACTCAATTGTGATTAACTGAATAGTGTTTCACTTTGTTCTTCACAGTGCTGATGAAATAATTGTTAATTGATCTTCAGCTTTCAATTCACGGACTTCTGATTTACGTCCTCCCAACAGGGTCTCGAGCCTGTCGCTCAACATTGATAAAAAGATTAAAATTCTAATGATCGTAAAGATCCGTCGATCAGTCAATAAGCTAATATCAGAAATCCTCGAGTCAGAAACGTCTGTTCGGTGCATCGTAAGGTAATAGCCAAGAGTCACCTTGCAAACGTGTTATTTACTGAGCTCAGGATGGACATTCTATAGGCTGGCTTTCATCACAATGCTGTCCAACGATTGTGTGTTTGTTAGAGTCGTTCAATGTCCCGATACTTCTTTCTCAATATGGAGACCTGGTCTTTGAAGAGAACTGGATCAAGTCTCATCTGGGAATGGACCAATGGCATGGATCCAAACCAACTTGCAAATGTGTTCATGCAGGTCTGCCGCTGAGCAAAGTGATCAGGATCAGCCCATCGGGAAGCTCTGGAGGACTGAAAGATAAAAGATCAATCACGTATTTAGCTGAATTCAAATATAGGTATGGTGCGAACAGAGCTCTCATCTATATACTATAATTAAAAACCACTACATGTAACATGCATTCAGCTCGATAACAAGAGAAAATAATAAGTACTAAGCCCGTCAACATCTGGAGAGAGAAAAGACAGGCCAATATTTCAGGAATAGGCCCCTTGTCATAGAACCCTACAGGGCAGAAAGAGATCCTTCGGCCCATCGAGTCTGCACCGACCACAAGCCCACCCAGGCCCTACCCCCATATCCCTGCACATTTACCCACTAATCCCTCTAACCTACGCATCCCAGGACTCTAAGGGGCAATTTTAGCATGGCCAATCAACCTAACCCACACGTCTTTGGACTGTGGGAGGAGCACCCGGAGGAAACGCACGCAGACACGAGGAGAACGTGCAAACTCCACACAGACAGTGACCCGAGCCGGGAATCGAACACAGGTCCCTGGAGCTGTGAAGCAGCAATGCTAACCACTGTGCTACCGTGTCAGTCCATCCCTTTTTCTTTTCTACTTGCAGTACAATCACTTCCTCTTGGACTATTAATTAAAAAAAAAACACTGTTCTCCTTCATGAAAGCATATTACTGCAGATGCTGGAATCTAAAATAACAGAAAACGCTAGAAAATTTCAGCAGGTCTGACAGCACCCGTGGAGAGAAAACAGCGCCAACGTTTTGCAGGGCTGGAGCCTAAATACACCAGCAAGGCACACTGATCTTCCAGTGAACTGGAAACCAACCCCCTCACCCCCCAAATCATCGGTAGCATCGTTATCCCCTCACAACAACGTGGGCTGTCGGCATCAGTGAATCAGGATCAGGATCCTCCCAACGAGTCCCCTGATGGGCCCTCAACATGACCCCTTCCGTGACCCATCCCTGCATCTCACCTCTTGCGTAACTGTCCACTTTCCCCAAGCCCCCTTCCAAAACAAAACCTTGCACAAGCTCCTCTCTTGCAGAGCTCCCCCTTTCTGGACATGACTTGCTCTCGTTGGTAAAACGAGGCCAGGAAGGTAGCGAACCGATTCGTGCCCTCGCCTCGCCGATCAACAGCGAGTCGGTAAGATCGGGCCCACGTCTCCTCTCTCCTTCGCAAACGTTGTTCTCAAGGTACTGGCTCCATCTCTCTGAATGCCTGACATGGAACCAGATGGTAAATACCCTGGCATTCTATATGACCCTGAGATGACCAAGGAAAACAGACGGACGTTGTTTATTTAGACTTTCAGAAGACTTTTGACAAGGTCTCACAGAAGACTACAATGTAAAGTTAAAATGCACGGGATGGCAGGTAGTGTCTTAATATAGGTAGAAAGCTGGTTAGCAGATGGGGCACAAATAGGTCTATTTCTGATCGGCAGGCAGTGACTCGTGAACCCCAACTATTCACATAATATATTAATGGTTATTAAGAGGGAACTAAATGTATTTTCCCCAAATTTGCAGATGATACAAAGTCGGGTGGGACAGTAAGCTGTGAGGAGGATGCAAAGATGCTTTACGTGATTTGGACAAACATATGCATGGCAGATGCAGTATAATGTGGATTAATGTGACGTTACCCGCTTCGGTAGCAATAATAGGAAGGGCAGATTATTTGAACGGGTGTAAATTGAGCGAGGCGGACATTCAACGATACCTCAGTGGCCTCGTGCATCAGTTACTGAAAGTAAGCGCGCAGGTACAGCAGGCAGTAGAGAAAGCAAATGGTATGTTGGCCTTCACAGCAAGAGGATTTGAGTATAGGAATAGGGATGTTTTACTGCAATTGTACAAGGCGTTGGTGAGGCCATACCTGTAGTACTGTGCGCTGTTTTGGTATCCTTATCTGAGAAAGGATGTCCTTGCTATAGAGGGAGTGCTGCAAAGGTTTACCAGGGTTGATTCCTGGGATAGCAAGTCTGTTATATGAGGAGAGACTAAGTTGGTTAAAATTTATTCATTGGAGTTAAGAGTGAGAGGAGACCTCATAAAAACTTATAAAATTCTAACAGGATTAGAGAGTATATTCAGAAAGAATGTTCTTGATGGACAGGGACTGCAGGAACTAGGGGTCATAGTTTGAGGACAAGGGGTCAACCTTTCAGGACTGAGATGAGAAAACACTTCTTCACCCAGAGAATGGTGAATCAGTGGAATTCACTACCACAGAAATTAGTCGAGGCCAAAACATTGTCCGATTTCAAGAAATCAGATATCGCTCCTGGGGCTAAAGGAATCAAGGAATGTGGGGAGGAAGGCAGGATCAGGGTATTGAATTTGATGATCAGCCGTGATCAAAATGAATAGTGGAACATGGTCAAATGGCCTACTCCTGCTTCTATTTCCTACGTTTTCTTAAACTTCCAAATATCACCTTCATCACAAAGACAGCTCAACTCCACTTTTGTATCATTGCCTGACTCCAACTTTGCATCAGCACATCTGTTGTTGAACCTCTCATCCATCCTTTTGTTACTCTAGACTTGGCAATTCCAATGTAAACCTGGTCAGCCTCTCTTCTTCCATGCTGCAAACACTTAGGATCGACCAAAACAGCAGCCCATGTCCTAGCTCATACCAAGTCACATTCACCCATCAACTATATGCTTGCTGACTTACGCTGGCTTCCAGTTTGACAATCCTTTTATTTCAAAATTCTCATCCTTGTTTTTAAATCTCTCCTTAGCTTTGCTTCTCCCACCTCTCCGTCCATCCACCTCTAGACCTACAACACTGATATCTGCACGAGTCTAATTTTGGACTCGTGAGCATTCCCGCTTTTAACGTCTCCACCAATACCGATTTCACCTGTCCAGAACCTAAGCGCTGGAATTCCCTCCCTCGGTCTCTCCAAACACTCTCTCAAAAGTTGAGTGTTTGATTTTGTTTCATTTGTTTTGTCGACATTGTTTTTGTTGGGACGTTTTAGTATATCTAAGGCCCCGTATCTAAATGTGAGCTGATGTGTCATTGCGTTTGTTTTCTCGTTTCTAACTGTGCTTTTACTAAATGATCTCTCATTCAAAGGCTTGCATATTCTTTTTGGATGTTGACTGACTTTTTTGTTTACATCTTTACATTTTTTTAAGAAAACAATTAATCCACTGTGTCAAGGTTTTTACGTTTTGTTCTCAAATTCTCCCTTTCTCTTTAAGATGCACTGAACCTTAGCGGTATCAATCCGTACAATACCTGTCTGAAACTACCCTATCGTAGCGGGCATCCGATCTTGTACTCATCTTATGTCCTGACATGTACTCCCAATCAGCAGTCACTGACTCAAAGTAGTTGTTAGACGCTGTGAGGAGGGTTTTCAGGTTTCTAAGAAAACAAACAGCTGAATTTCTTCTCTCATGTGAATGCAAGTCTTTCTATCAATCTCCAAATCTAGAAGCTGCATCAGGCGTGAAGTTTAACAAATCTTAACTCGGATCATAAAATCCACGATGTCTGGATTCCTTCACTTTTAGCAAAATTAAGTTACCTGCTGCATCATTGTCTCTTTATACTGCTTTTTCTGAGTGACTTTAACAGGTGGCAGCTTAGTAACAGCTGAAACCAAAAAGTTCATCAATATGTCTTCACAATTGGCCAGTTGGTCCACCATGTTTTTCAGACTGGAAGGCAGGTAATGAGTATACAGGTAATGGTAGTACCTACAACAATAAAATCAGAAGTCATGACTTAATCATAAATGTCTAAAATGCATATAATTACTTCTAAAACTTTAGAACTGTGGCTACCTAGTTGCTTATTTTATATAAAGGAGTTAAATCATTCATAATTCTTGTACTTTACGCAAGTATAATTCAATAATCTGGTTGAAATTCAGAAGGGAGAATACCCAAGACTGTTTCCTCAGCAGCAACGTCAGAGATCCATAACCACTGATGGAATCGCTCTGACGTAATGTTACTGATATCAGTTAAGAACCACTTATAAGCGGAATTATCAAAGAAACACATCAAAGTAACTTACGGGGTAAAGGGACGGAGAGGCAGGAGAAGCGGTGAATGGTGAAGAACATTAATGATAACTTTAGTGTTTAAAGTTTAAGATTGAAACGTTTATTCCAAAGCTTCAAAAGTGCAAAGCAGAAACTAATTTGGGCAACATCGTCACTGAATAATTCACAAGTGTAGAAAAGAAAAATGAAATTCGTGTTGCGTTGTTAACTGTAATTTCACTGATAAGTGGTTGATTTAATAAATGAAAATAGCAATATTAAGTAATTTCAAAGCTCTACCTCAAATAGGCTTGCAATTTTCTTTGAGCAGTTTTCAATTAAAAAATGTAACTTGAACAACGAACTATAAGACAGGTTACATTTTAACTTGAACTTCCAACAATACGCTAGCCAAATGTGACACAGGAACGTCATTTGATTTAAAATGCAACAGTAATGATCAACTGAAACTCTGCAGATGAACTGAAAGTTAGCACAACTGTTTCCAGATTGTAATAAATCCTGCATCTGCTTACTTATACCAGAGCTGATTTGCAGTGCTTATTTAACAGTGACAAAATCAGTGGGGACGGATGTTCGTAGCTGTTGCGTTCAGCAGTTAGATGATTTACGATAACCTGATGAACATATATTGAACTCAACAAACGCAACGAAAATCTTGTTCTTCATTCTCAAAGTCACTACAGATATCAGGCAGTATCTAACTAGCTTGCATCTTGCATTTGTGATTACCCATATCTTGTATTAATCCTATCTGTAGTGAAGCATTTGAGGGGGCCATCATTACAGTCCCCATCACAAACTATTCTCATTTACCCTGGACAGTCACTGACATTGAGTAAACCATTTCTCATTATGATTCTTGTCAATTACAAAGGCACTGCATAAACCATGTTTAATGTGCTATTTTGAAACATTTAGCAGCTGTTTGCGCCTTGTTCAAGGGTGATTCCTTGTCATTAAGGGCTGTGGTTGTTTTTGTGAATTTGTCTGCTGTTGCAGTGTGCTTCGTTAGATCTGTTTCCCAAATCTAAAGCATTGCAAGAGAAAGCAACATATCTAAGACAACAATCTTCAGTTCATTCCTTGTAACAAAGTTTATAAGGATTATGGCACAAAATGCAACTTTTAATGATTGATTGGTCTTAATAAAAACACTTTCTCTCCCTCATCAGATTTCATAGGAAGAACTCTAATAAGTTTATGAGATTGTTAATCAACTTTTGTCAGTTTCCCACCCAGTGCCTAGAGGAAAATAACATTTTCAATTAAAGTTTAATTGGCACCAAAAGGAGAGCTTTGCAAAAATATAATAATCATTTACAGAAAAACATTATTCCTACAATGCAGTTAGGACTCTTGCCTCATCTCTGGTTTGAACAGAAGGGCAATTTATTGCTTCCTGTTTCACAACGATAAAATCTTGATTTTAAAATTTATGAATACTGGCTACATTCCCTGTACCTGATTCTAACATTGCATTCCTCACTCTGGAGAACAATCTCAGCTTATCTCACCTCTTTGTATGACTGAAGTCCCTAACTTGCTAAACTTCCTCTCCATTCTCTGCAACTCTTTGAGATCCTTCCTAAAGTGCGGTGTATCCAGAACCGTACACAATACTTCAGCTGAAGCAGAACTTAAATTTGTAAAAAGTTTAGAATGACTTCTTTGGTTTTGTATTCAATGGGCCGATTAAAAAAATCCATTCTCCTAACTGCCCTGCAGCCTTCAAAGATTTATGAATATGTGCCTTAAAAGAAAGAAATAAAACACTCTGCCATAATTGGGTAATGACTTGCTGGATTCCACATATGGTAGGATTCAGCTTTGTGGAAAAACATACAAATATTCATTATAAGAAAGGGAGTTTAAAAATGTTTTACTGCCTATGTACGTACTTGTGGTAGATAGCAGCGCCTGTTAGGACCATGGAGTAATCATTGGTCCATTTAGATGTATATCCCCATCTTTCCTTTGTGCTGTCCCAGAAATGACTGCGAGCTGGATATCCTACAATTCTCTCAGGGAAGCTTTGCCACACGATGAAGGCAAAATCCACCTAAAATAGATGAAGCCAAAGTAAATGTATTACAACATTAAGATTAACCAACCTTCAGAATAATGACGGAAGAGGAAATACTAAATTTGTGTGCAGATAAATCACGAGGGCTATAATCTTCATTTTTGTAAAATTTAAAGTAGACAAAGATAGCTGTCACCAAACTGACATTAAAACAAATATTCAATTCTTAGGGAAACTGGTACAATATTGTTGATGTCCACGGATCTATTTTTGACCTCCTCCTATTTCTCTCGATGATATAATTGGAACTGTCAGTTTCCACACGTACGTTGACGACACGCTCACTTTACGTTCATCAGTTTTACCCCATTATCCATCTACTGTCTCCAAACGATCGGATTGATTACGTCTTTCACGAGTACCGGATGAGCAGAAACTTATTATAATCGGCTCCAGTTAAGCGATACATTGATTTTAAAATTCTCATCCTCGTTTTTAAATTCTTTCATGGCCTGATAAGTCTGTCTCTCTCTCTGCAATCTCCTCCAGTCCTTGAACCCTGACAGATATCTCCTCTAACTCTAGCCTCTTGAGCATCCTCAATTTTTACCGATCTAGCAATGTTCTAGCTTTCAGGTGCCTGAGTTCCAAGTTCTGGAATTCACTTCCAAATCCTATCCTTCTCATTACCTTGCTTTTTCCTCCCCCCTGGTTTTTAGGAGGAGCCTGTGAATGTGGTCTATTCGGACTTTCAGAAGGCTTTCAGCAAAGTCCTGCATAAGAGATTAGGGTGTCAAAGTAAAGCTTGTGGCAGTGTATCGAGACGGATAGAAAACTGATTGGCAGGCAGGAAACAAAGAATAAGAATAAATGGGTCTTTTTCCAAACGGCAGGCAGTGACTAGTAGGGTATTGCAGGGACCCCAGCTACTCACTGTCTATATTAATGATTTAGATGAGGGAAATTTGCACATCATGACGTGAAGCTGGGTGGGAGGGTGAGCTGTGAGGAGGATACAGGGATTCTTAAGTGTGATTTGGACAAGTTGAGTGAGTGGCAAGGCAGATGCAGTATAAATGGATAAATGAGAGGCTATTCACTTTGCCAGCAAAAACAGGAAAGCAGATTACTATCTGAATGGCCATAAATTAAAAGAGGGGAATATTCAATGAGACCTGGGTACCCTCGTACACCAGTCATTGAAGGTAAGCATGCCAGTGCAGCAGGTGGTAAAAAAGGCAAATGGTAAGTTGGCCTTCACAGTGAGAGGATTCGAGTACAGGATGCAATTAAACAGGACCTCGGTGGGGCCACAACTGGAATAGTGTGTGCAGTTTTGGTCTCCTTATCTGAGGAAGGATGTTCTTGCTCTAGAGGGAGTGCATAGAAGGTTTACCAGACTGTTTCTTGGGATGACGAGACTGACGCACGAAGAGAGATTCAGTTGGCTCGGATCGTGTTCGCCGCAGTTCAGAAGAATGAGGGGGGATCTCACAGAAACTTATAAAATTCTAACAGGATGAGGCAGGGTAGATGGTGAAGGACGTTCCCGATGGTGGGGGTGCCCAGAACCACGGGTCACAGTCTGAATATACAGAAACGGTCAGCCTATGGAAGTGGCCACCACAGAAAGCAGTTGAAGCCAAAACATTGAAAGTTTTTAAGAAGTAGATAGATATAGCTCTTCAGGCGAAGGGGTTCAAAGGATATGGGGGAAGGCAGGTTCAAGCTATTGAGTTAAACGGTCAGCCGTGATCCACGACAAATGACGGATCAGGATCGAAAATCCAAACGGCGGCCTCCTGCTCCTGTTTTCTATGTTTCAACGTTAACCAAGCTTTTTGTCCTACTATTGCTTTGTGTGTCATATTTTGTTTTATAATGCTTCTTTGAAGTGTCTTGAGACAGTTTTATTGGATTACAGGTACCACACAAACACAATTCATCAATTCTCACCCTCTATTTCAGAGTATAATTCATACCACTGTCCAATTTTTCATGCGATGTAGACATCGCTACCTAGGCCAACATTTTCACCGTCTATCTTTAATTGTCCATGAATAAGTGGTTGTGAACTACCTTTTTGAATCGCTGCAGTGCATGTGATTTAGGTATACCCACAATGTTGTTAGGGAGGGAGTTCCAAGATCTTTTACATGAACTGCTTCAACATCTAAGGAGTTGCGAATGGTGCTGAATATTGTCAAATATCTGTAAACATTCCTATTTTTGACCTTTGTGCTAGTTATAACTCCAAATCACTGGAGGTTTCACCTCTGATTCCCATTGACTGATATTTTACTCAGGTTCTTAGATGCCACACTTAGTCAAATGCTGCCTTGATGTCAAGGGCATTTCTCACCTCGAATTCCGCTCTTTTGTCCAGAAGAACGCAAGAACATAAGAAATAGGAGCAGGAGTAGGCCATCTAGCCCTTCGAGCCTGCCCCGCCATTCAATATGATCGTGGCTGATTTGAAGTGGATCAGTTTCACTTTCTTGCCTGCTCCCCATAACCCTTAATTCCCTTATTGATCAGAAATCTATCTACCCGTGACTTAAACATATTCAACGAGGTAGCTTCCACCACTTCAAATGGACAGAGAATTCCAGAGATTCACTACCCTCAGAAGAAGTTCCTCCTCAACTCTGTTCTAAACTGCAGCCCCCACCCACCCCAAAACCCCCCCACTCTTATTTTGAGACTGTGCCCTCTAGTTCTGGTTTCTTTTCTAACTGGAAAGAATCTCTCTACCACTACTCCATCTAGCCCCTTCATTATCTTGTAGGTCTCTATAAGATCCCCCCTCAGCCTTCTAAACTCCAACGAGTACAGGCCCAATCTACTCAATCTCTCCTCATAAGCTAACCCCCTCATCTCTGCTATCAGCCTGGTGAACTTTCTCTGTACTTCCTCCAAGGCCAATTTATCCTTTCGCAAATAAGGGGACCAAAACTGCACACAGTACTCCAGTTGCGGCCTCACCAGTGCCTTGTACAGTTGCAGCAAGACCTCCCTGCTTTTATATTCTATCCCCCTCGCAATAAAGGTCAACTTTCCATTCACCTTCTTGCAGGCTGCACCTGCAGAGTGAGTTTTTGCTATTCGTGCACAAGGGCCCCCAGGTCACTCTGCACAGTAGCATGCTGCAACTCCTCACCATTTAAATAATATTCCATTTTACTATTATTATTTCTTCCAAAGTGGATAACCTCACATTTGCCAACGTTATACTCCATCTGCCAGGTCCTCGCCCACTCACTCAGCCTATCCAAATCAAGCTTGGACCAAGACTGTATTGCGATTAGAAGCCGAGTGGCCTTGACAGAACCCAAACTGAGCCTTGGTGAGCAGGTTGCTGCTACGTATGTGCCATTTGATTGCATGATTGACAACAGTTCCCATCATTTTGCTGATTATCAAGAGTAGGCTGAGGGGGTGGTAATTGACAAGTTGGATTTGTCCTGCGTTTTGTGGATAGGATATACCTGGACGCCATTCCACATTGCTGGGTAAATGCCAGTATTGTAGCTGTACTGAAGCAGCTGGCTAAGGGCACAGTTAGTTCTGGAGCATAAGCTTTCAGTATGAAAGCTGAAATATTATCTGGGGCCATAACCTTTTCAGTACTGAGAGCCTTCAGTCATTTCTTTACGTTACGAGGAGTGAAATGAATTGGCTCAACACTGGCATCTGTAATGCAGGGGGCCGAGATGATCAACAACTTGGCATCTCTAGCTGAAGACCGTTGCAAATGCTTCATCCTCGACTTTCCACGTGCTGGACTCCTGCGTCACTGAGTACAGGGATCTTTGTGAAGCTGCCTCCTCAAGCTTGTTTAATTATCCACCGCTATTCATGGCTGAATGTGGAAGACCCCTCCTAGATAAGGTGTGTGAACAACATTGAGAAGAGAGAGCTTGGTTGAGATGCCCTCCACAGTTGGCTAGTACACTGTGATGCTCACCCACGAAACTCATGTATAAAAGCGTCCACTTGAGTGAGGCAATGTGCATCTTCTCAAAGGCAATCAATTATGGGCCAATGACACTCATAGCCCATGAAAGAGTATAATATAAAACAGCATGGAATCAACTTCATTCGTACAGGAGGAAAATAATTCTCAACTATAGGGAATTTTAAAACCTGTACATGGAATAAAAGATGCCATCAGATTGCTAACTGTAGTGACACACAACTGCAGCCTCCTCCCCACTGATACATAAGTTTTATTCAAACTCACGTGTGAAACAACTATAGCTATTATAGATACATTTGAATATAGTGTTTTATGAAAAACTAAGTTCACAAAACATTATACTGGTGCAAGATACATTTAATCATTTGTTACTTATTGCACTTCAATCTCACAACTTCAACATTTAAAGCAAAAATGAATGACGCTTTTAGACGTACGATTTTAACAATAGTGTTCAATTCTCCTGGAAGAGTTGGGGAGCTGGGAAAGAAATCGATTTATCTGCATAACTAAAACAGCAAAGTAATTAAGGACAAAATAATTGTCGTTAATTATTTTGGATTACCACTGCTTAATCCGCCTGAGAGTCTCCATATACAAAACCTACGAATGTTGATAGGTCAGCAATAAGGTTTTAATTAACAATATTCCTCCCATTGCTAAAATCCAACCAATTTCATCTACATGATAACGTCACTCAAATGAGCTATCTTCAAAGATGTATTGACAACAGACTTACTGTAATTAAGGTAAGGAAAGAGGATTGTGGATGACTGACTTTTTTGTAACGGTTACATAATAAAATTGTTGCTGACATCCAATAATTAATTATTCAGAGAACTCATCACAATTAAATTTAAATAGAAAAGCCTTCTTTTTGCATTTGGCTCTTCCCTTCAAAACATTTTCTAAATTAATCCTCTGATGGAGAGTTAATTATGGATAGTATGACATGCTTTAAAGTAACCTCTTGGCTAAACAAAGTACCCTTTTCATATTGGCTTTGCTTTGAAAAACAGTTTCAAAGAGTAGAATCTACAATTGAATTATTTTTGTTGCAGTGACTACATCACAGTGTGCAACAGTCGCCCACTCGGAAGTATGGACCTTGCCCTAATTTTTGTTCCATCCTTTTTGCAGCAGCATCCATTTTGCAAATAGTCATCTGCAGCTTTGTACTGAGGAAAAACATCCCCATTTTAAGAATGGTGGCTTCCAAAAATTAAAACAAAAGGTCTTTCTAGATGAATTAATGAACAATCATACTGCACGTTGTAGTAATGTCCTCAGATTACAAAATCGTATCTTTTCCATGACAATGCTGATGTCCATCTGGTCAACGGCTGGATTACAATTTGCCCTCAGAACTCCTGACCAGAGACAGAAAAATACGTCTAGGATTCCTGATAATTACAGTTTAGTGACCCACTGGTGAAAGTGCATAGCCAGATGCAAGTAGGAGCAGGAATGGACACATGCTCTGATGAAGGGTCAACCAGTCTTGAAACGTTGGCTCTATTCTCTCCACACAGATGCTGCCGGACCTGCTGAGATTTTCCAGCGTTTCCTGTATTTGTTATGGACTCGGTTCTGATGACTTCCCATGATGATTTAGGGGTGAGGGAGTGTGCACGTGTGGTGTGAGTGTGCACGTGTGGTGAAAGTGTGCACATGTAGGAACAGTGGGTGTATGTGGGGGGGATTAAGACTGTGTGGATGGGGGCAATGGTGAAAGAGAGTGAGGTGGAAGAATGTGTCTTAAAGTTTGGCTCACTCCCAGTACCTAGATTCTCAATCATCCTCCCATGCCTCTTAGCCACTCTCTGCATGAGGGTGACTGAGTGAGCACCGAGTCTGGAAGTGAGCCAGAAAAAAAAACACAATTATGCACTGATACTCTGCTTTATCTATTATTCATTGTTTTCTTGCTTAGCATGATGTTTCTTTTTATACCTTTTTTTGGAATTCACGTTCAATGTTACGCCAAACTTTATCTTTCGAAAAGCTTATTGGCCCCTTGAGTGAGAAATGAGGACCCCCACACACACAGTTTGGGCAAGCTTGCTCTACACCCTTAGTGGGTAGAATAGACATGGTGAAGCCTTGAAAACAAAAAAAATCGCATGCATAAAACTGGTGTCCAATTTTCCAAAATGCAAATTCACCTCGATACGCCATGAACCCATTGCTTTCTCTATCAGCGCATCAGAAAATATTTAGGCTACAAAATTAA
This sequence comes from Carcharhinus amblyrhynchos, assembly GCF_965287045.1. Lineage (NCBI taxonomy): Eukaryota > Metazoa > Chordata > Chondrichthyes > Carcharhiniformes > Carcharhinidae > Carcharhinus > Carcharhinus amblyrhynchos. The sequence goes on from NC_137331.1 coordinate 5,645,725, forward strand.
AACTCCCCCATACAACCCTGGTTTTGATGTTACAGGAACCAGATAGGAAAAAAATTGACAATGACCTGCTTCTGACAACATCAGACAATGTCTGCACCGATCACTACATCCTATAGGGTGATCTTGTGAGCACGTCAGAAGCAGTCCAAGCAGATAGTAATGTTAATCAATGCCGAACGTATGAATTAAGAGTAGACGACCATTTGGCCCCTTGAGCCTGCTGTGCCATTTGATATCATCACTGATCTGGTTTTGGTCTCTTTTCTGTGCCCTTGTTTACTCCTTATACCCTCCGACTCCCTTATCAATCCAGAATCCGTCTAACTCAGTCTTAAAAACATTCGGATCCCAGCCTCCACTGTTGCCTGGGGAAGAGAATTCTACAGACTCGTGACCATCAAAATACTATTCCTCATCTCCGGCTTAAATAGGAAACCTTAATTGTAATTGTGTTCCCTTGTTCTGGTTTCGCTTATAGGAGAAAACATCCTGTCAGCATCCACCTTGTTAAGTTTCCTCTGGACTCTATATACCTCAACAAGATAATCTCTCAATCTTCAAAACTCTAACGGATACAGCCAAACTTGTCCAACCTTTCCTAACAAGATAAACCCCAGAATCAGGTGAGGAACCAGCTTCTAATACAATCATATCTTTTGAGCAAGGAGACCAAAACTGAACACTGTATTCCAGGCTGTAGTCTCAAAAATGCTCTGTACAACCACAGCATAATCTCCCTACTTTCGTATCTCATTCCCCTGACAATAAACAATCCATTTGCTTTCCTTATGACTTCTTGTACCCGATATTTGATGCAACTCATGTCCAAGGACACCCAGATCTCTCTGTACCACAGAGTTCTGGAATTTCTCTCCATTTAAATACTAAGCTGTTTTTCTATTCTTCCTTCCAAAGTTCCAACTTTCAATTTTTTTCCACTCACCTAACTTTATCTATATCTCTTTTCTTATGCTCTCGTTACAAATTACTGTTATCTTTGCATCATGAGCAAATCACCCAAGACTGGGTCAAGGCCTCAGCAAACATGATCCCTGTGGCATTCCGCTAGTTAGTTTGCCAATGCGAAAACGACCCATTTATCCCTACTCTTTTCCTGTTAACTAATCAATCCTTTATCCATGGTATTATGTTGGTCCCTATACTTAGCTGCATGATGGCCCCCACCTGCAACGTGAGAACGTTACCGCACGACTTTCAAGCAAAGTGCTGCTGCAGAGTTGGTGGAAGTGCTATTGCTACTGGAAAGGTTGAAGAAGTTCTTTCAGTCAGAACAGAGGTGCTGGACCTTTGCAAGGTGTGGCTTGGTTTTGGAAAACCTCAGTATACCACATGCTCTCAGTTATAGGGGCTATGGTTGAAGTTCCTCTTGGGTTGTAGTAATGCAGGGAGTGGCATCAGACAGAAGCTGTCCGCTTATTGTCTGCCTTGTGGTTGCCTTTGTCTGGCCTAGGGCTACTGCATGACCGGTGGAAGGCTGCTGACTTTCTACAGAGAGGCAAAAGCATGCAAATCGTCTCAACTGGATACACCCTCGAGCATCTGGTTTATGACTGCATTTCCTTGACATGGACATCAGAAGTCTGGCTGAAAAGCAACATGGGCACGGGTGGAACGACAGTAGTGGGAAGACAATCTGTCACCCTCCAGTGGAGGAAGTGGCATCATGGTATTGTCACTGAACTAGTAATCTAGAAACCCAGGGTGATGCTCTGTGAATCCAGGTTCAAATCCCATTATGGCAGATGGTGAAATTAGAATACAAAAAAAATCCTGAAATTAAAAGTCTAATAATGACCAAGAAACCATTGTTAATTTTCGTTAAAATCTAGCTGGTTCACTAATGACCTTCAGGGAAGGAAACTTGCCATCCTTATCCAGTCTGGCCTACATGTGACTCCAGATCCACAGCAATGTGGTTGACTCTTAAATGCTCCAAGGGATGAACAGTAGAACAGTGACACTCACATCCCATGAACGAATAAAAATAAATCCTGAAAACAGACAGCAAGATTGTCTACCGTGGAGCCTCTAACCATTCCCCTGGGCTAATGCCTCAGAAACGCTAGCAAACTGTTGGAGCGCAGACTGGTAAACTGCTGAGAGATTCTACACGTCCCACTAAGCACAGTATCAATAGCCACAATGGCCATAATCTAAGTATGCATGGCACCAAGCTCGACTTGCACGTCGACAAGCAGAAATCTCTCTCAGCTTCCACTGCAGTAATCGGTGGCTTCAACCTGTGCTACAATGGAGTTCAGGCATCTGCCGTCAGATTCTGCACAACAACTGGATGTGTGATTCTGGGAATGACAGGCTCCTAGTTCAGTACCATGTTGGAGGTGGATTCATCCATGTTCTTTGACAGTGTCAATAGGCTCAATGGCAGTTTCCCAATGCACCCAAGCAGCCCTTTCTCCTATAGGTTACTCCATCAAAGTCTTCATCGGTCCAAAGTCCAGTGTTGTCCACTATTCTAGCCATTGGCCGCGTATGATTAATTGGGAATTCAGATTTGACTAATTGCATTTTTGATAAATGTACAATTAAAAATGTCGTTGGGCATATGATCTGAATACACATTTGTTTTGCTTTCTTAATCACTGAATGATGGTTGATGCCTATTAAGTATACATATAAAATACCTTTACCTGTATTGAATACGCGCAAAACATTTTCTACTGAAGCTACTGCACGTGGTTTAAAGGCTGATGCCATAGAAATACCTGTGGCAAGTCAGTGGACACACTGCTCTAAAATATACACAATGCCAGGATCTGAGTTGGTGGCTGCGAATAACAGATCAAGCAATGGTGCATTTTTCTCAAAGGTCAGCTCTTTCTCAGCTACCACTCTCTGGCCAGGTGGCAGTTCTTGAGTTTCTGAAATTTCTGCCATTGAGGTGGGAAGCTTAAGATGGTAAATTTCTCTACTTGGCAGATCCATTCCCTTTAAAAAAAAAAGCCCTTGCCTGCCATAATTCTATTCTTTGGAGACAAGGAAGGACGTGGCTGGGTCTTCCATTTTAAAACACCTCTCGAGTCAGCCTGACTCCGTTAAAATCCAGGCCGATGTCCGTGCCTATTCTTCGACAGAGCTATCCAAAACCAATTTCTTAACTTGCCTTTTCCATTTATTTTTTTTCCTGTTTTAGATATTTACACACTTTTCCCTTACAAGATGCAAGTTTTTCTGTCTTGATTCTCTGTGATAAACATGCTCCAACATAAAATGCTTCTCCAAATCTCACTCTACAGAAGATATAAAGAAAATTCTGGTGTGCAGGATGTTATTTATCAATTATATTGTCCATTTAACTGAGTTTCATTGCAAGAGTGACACAGAATCAAAATAAATCTGCAATGAATTGTTCCAAATTTGCTATCAAAACTTCATTATGATTCAAATAAAGCTTGACAATTGCAAAGACCATTCCTTGCATTTGGAGGAGAATTAACAGCAAAACTGGATGTATGCAACATGACTACGTTGCTCAATTTTGCCACAAGCTGCCTTTGGCCCAACGTATTTGTAAACCATTCATACAGTCTCTAGAAATTGAAGTTATACAAATTATAAATCCTAAATATAACTTTAAATATAGAACATTTAACAAATCTTGTTCAGTAATGACAATTCATTGCACTGGTACATGTTTATATTGTGATGCAGCAGGCATCGATAGCTGAGAGTGACATGTTGGATGCACCCAAGGATCCTTTCCTAACCACCACTGTGTGTAAGTGCATAGGCAACAAATGTCAGCAGGTAATCGCAAACATCTCAACCTAGCTTAATCCTGACTTGCTCAATACCTGCACAGGTGCTTTCCAGTAGAGGACACCTAATAACAATTAGGAACAGGAATCTTAGCTCAATTATTCTCTCCTTAGCACAGGTGCACTGAAGACAATTGCAGCGCCCCCATCTCCACCTCGGATGAGATCAGCTGACTCAATGCACGGCAATTAACGCTTCTTGATCTGCAAGACTTTCCAAACACGGCAGTGCATTTACAAACTGAGCTAATACATTTAATATAATCAAATATCTTACTTCAGTGGTTGAAAGAACAGTGTCTTCATCAAGGCTAAGCACTGCATGCGTACTGATGGCATCATATGGAAGAAAACGGCTACTCATAACCTGCAAATAATGCAGAAAAAAGTGGATAACTAGTTTGGCATCTTCAAGGTGGCAAACGTAAGACCAGTGCAGATTGATATTATCACACGCATTGGATAACATCTCTGCTGAAACTACATTCACACATTCTAGCGCTGATGGCTCTATTTTAAACACAGCTGTGTTCTCCTCATATCTCCAGAAAGTATCTCCTTCACACAAAATGCAGACAGAATCTATCAATCATTGCCAAATTATTCTAAACAAGTGGTAACATGTAACGTTATTTAACTTAAGTCACAAGATAAAGATTTACTAAAAGTTGGCAATCGTAGGAAACTGCACATTGGCTTTCTCCATGAAGAGGAAGCATCCTTTCGATTCTACAAATGACAACAGTCATTATAATTGCTGTGCCCCATGCAGCTGCATAATTTTGGGAACTTTAAATGCTCGGCATTTCCAACAAATTTTTAAACACGTGCATCAAATGTAAGCCAATATTCTTTTAAATTTACTTCTGCATATAATAATAGGATTCCTGGTACAACGTGTACAGTGTTGATAATCAAGTTTAGTCTCAATCGTAGAATCCCTCCAGTGTGGAATGAAGTCATTCGGCCCATCAAGTCCCTGGCCCTGTGAAACAGTAGTGCTAACCATTCTGCCATCCTTAAGTGCCACCAAGCCCTAATTGAGGCACAAAGGAGCGACAAATTTGGATTTCCACCAGATATGTTCTCGTGCAAACTGTGAAATGGTTATTCTTGGTACTTCAGTTTTTAAACAGTTTTATATTTTTTGAAAATAAGAATCTCGCCAGAAAGCTGTGAATGAGGGACTAATTATATAATTTTCCCCAATTTTTCTCAACATGACTCCTAAGGAAATTGAACTCTGCTAAAATACAGATGCTTGGGCACCAGCAGTCACTCAGTTGCCTTTCCTCTGATCTTGTGCATACTTAGACGGTGAATGCAAATAGGCTATTTGACTGTCGCCAACAAATCTAGTTCTGTTCCATATAAAGTGTGGAACTCCCTCATTTTCCAACCTCCTATCTGAGGAACACAAGAGACCATTGAAGCATTTCAATTTCTGGCTACGCTGAGATCCACGAATTCAACTCAGTGGCATTTTATTTTCTAGGATTTAGAATGCAATGCCTTTTGTCCATTAGGTCACATTGTAAATTCTAACTAACTGTCAATGTATCATTAGATTCTCTAGAGGGAAATGATAACAATTATTTACTTAAGATTACAGACCATAGAAAGTAAATGTTGCATATTTGAACGATGAAAAAAACCTGATCCATCCATGTCATTCCAGCATTGTGGAGCACTGCACTGTGGAGAGTATTATGTATACTCCAGAATTTAGAGTACAGAGATATAATTTTTGAAAAAACGATTTACTGCTCAAAAAGGTGCTCTGAACTACAACATGTTAACATAACAGTAAAATATCCTAGGCCACTTTACGGGGATGATCGAACAAATTTTGACACAAATGATGATATGAATAGAGTGAGCAATAACTGTTGAAATCCCTGTTCTCTTTCCACTTATCTGCAGTCAGCAAGCTTTTGACAGAAAGATAAGTGGGCACATTTTAACTTCCAAGTGGGTGGGCAATTTGAAAGCCCAGCAGCAAGCTCTTCACAAGTTTAAATAAAAAGGATTGTTCACTTAAATGCCAGCCCTAAAATCTGGTGCTCCCTGGCCCTCACTCAGACATATAATGACATAACAGACTCAAGGAAAGTACAGTAGTTGATGACAGTAGTTCACTTTCACAGGTTAGAAGCAAAAGAGAGTAGTTCGTAATTCACGTGATTGACTTGTTTTTGAAAACACAATACGTAGACCTAATGAAGATGTCTTCATTCCAGAGGGGTAGTTCAGGTAAATTCAACATCTGAGGTTGTACGCTAAAGTTCAGGATTCTCTCAAAGAGATGGTCTTTCTGCTGGTCACAATGCTCATTTTTTGCAATCCCATTATTAGGTCAGTTTGCTGAATTAGTGGATCCGAGAAGGAAAAGGTTTGGAAAACCTGTGATGTTACAGCCTCTAGTTCTTTTAAGGTATTGGTATTATCTGCTGATGCTTTGGTTACAAAGGGATAAACACTGCTGCCTTACCCTGTGATTCCTCATATTGGCAGTTCAATGCCTCTTGATGGTCATACGCACAGTTAACACCTTCACATCTGGGATGTGCCTTTTTGCCTCTATTAGACAGTTTTTGAATATACATCTGACAGCCATCTTTGGAACACTTTTGCTTTTCTTTTCCAAAAATCCCCTAATACAAAGAGGCCACATTGAATAAAGTTTGTATATCGATAGTTAGGAGTATGTCATCTCTTTACTGGCCATAGTAACTAGATGACCGTAAACCTGGTCAAGAGGTAGGTTCTAAGTGATTTAAAAGAGGAGAAAAGTAGAGAGGTTTAAAGAAGTGAATTCTCGAGCTTCAGGCTTGGTAGCTGTGCCTTCAGCTTCCCAATGAGGAGGGCAAAAGAAAATCAGGGGTGCATAACAGCACGGAATTGGAAGAATGCAAAAATTTATAAGGCTTGTAGGGCTGAATGAGGCTAGAGAGACAAGGAGGGCTGACGCATTGTTGGTATTTGAAAAGAAAGACGTGAAACTTAAAATTGTGTTCCTGGACAAGGAGCCGACGTAAGTCAATGAGCACAGGGGTGATGGACGAATGAAGTTGGTGCGCTGAAGTTCACGTAAGGCGCAAGAAAGCAGCAAATCACGTGCACTGGAATAACTGCGCAGAGACCATAAAGACATGGATGAAGCAGAAAAGGGGCAGGGACGGGTAGAGTCATGGTCGTGGAAGGGGCGAAGAAGAGGGCACGCGTAGCGATTCCAATGTCCCTGCTGCATAGTTTAAGTCCTCCAAGAACTATTTTAGAAGAGAGAGAGTCTATTTAACTGGTTTGCAAAATTGAAGTCAAAGTTCCTAACCTTCAAGATACAATATGGACACTTTGAAATTGGTCTTTTTTAAAAAGAAAAGCCAAGGTGCTTCTAAGAGAGACATCTCGGCTGAACTGAAATAAGAGACAGAAAACCGTTATGGAATTCTGTATAGGTTGCCACAGAAACTGTAGCTGCAGTATGCTATTGCAGACACAGGTGAAAGGCATTGCATTAACTGTGGAGACATCTTAAACATTAAACTGAAAAGGGTTTTATTGAAAATGAGATCATTTTAGAAGTCGAATATAGATTTAATTTTGGACACCCTGAAACGTTTCCATAATTTAGTCTTATCTGTCACACTTGCATCATAAATCAAAATTCATATTATACTTTTTATAGTGTGGGTTGGAACTTCCTACGTGTAGTGGTAGATCATCGTCATGAGGCAGGAGAAAGAAAAAAAAGAGGGGACGGTTCACAAAATTGAAAATGCCGGCACACTTCACAATACAAAAGCTGTTATCGATGACAGTATGGGTTAAGAATTTGAGCTTCATTGTCTAGTTGATACCACAGCTTTACTGTTACTGATTCACTCCACAGGTTTTGTGTACTTTCGTGTGAGCCACATTTCGGACTGCTTTTTGATGAAGAGGCTACTTTGTGTGATCACTGCACAAAATTACAAAAAATTTACCCTGTAAGTTTTTTTTAAACTTTGCAAGGAGGATTCTGGTTATAACAAATCACTCATGACACAGACCCTAAACCACAAGTATTACTGGGATTCAAATTACTGGCCCCAATGCCACTTAATAATTTATTTTTTGTCATCCACTGATCCTTCCTCATTGTACATTCTCTCTACATAAAAATTGCTAGAGTGAGGATGTTAGGTAGTTTGTGAGCTGGACCAGAGACAAAGATTACTATACAGTTGAAAAGCTATCAACACATATTTAAGGGTACTTTATCTTTAAATTCTGAATCATGTGCATGCCTTTCTCGTCCCTTCAAATTACTTTTTCGGCAAGATGTCAAAGCTTATTTTCTGAAGTACACTATGGTATCGAAATCAGCAAATCCTATTTGCAATCTTCTCACTGAATTGAAGCGTTCTATGAAAATAAATCGAGCAGCCTAAAGAAACTTACTTTATTTTCCCCTTCGATTACCAGTACAGGGACAGCAGTGGAGGGCCACCGGTGTTTGGCTGGCAAAGGTTTGTCACAGTCCCATAACACAATAACCTGCAAACAACCAAGCACCGTTGTAATTAATAAACAGAATTTACATTGCCACTAAGTTAATGCCCATTAAAATGCCTTGTTCCATAAATTACTATTCATTGACAACACAATTACATACTTCAAAATAATATTTCTCAGCCGTTTATCTGTAAATCATAACTTTACAATAGTTCCACGATCAGAACTAAAAAGAATGTTTTGGGTAAATTAGTAGGCTACGGATCAAATGCTGGTAAACGGGATTAGTATAGATTGACATTTGATAATTGGCATAGACAGTGCGCCGAAGGGCCTGTTTCTATGCTGCACGACTCTATGAAGATCATTCCAATTCAAAAGGGGCGACAAAAAACACATGGAGTGTCACGATGTGCATGCATGAACATACGGAGACAATCAAAACTTAGTGAACTACAGCAAAAGAAATAAGAACTTCTTTAGTAGGTCTATTATCAGTTTACATCCAGATACTGTAGTATATGGAGCAACATAGCTTTTCCATAGCTTTTTTTAGCCTGTCGCCATATTAATGATTTATTCATCACAAGTGTGTTTACCCAGTAAGCAGTCAAATCCCACAAGAGCAGCAAGTTCTAGGTTGCACTCCCAGTCAGTTCTGAATGAGACGATTTTAACTGCTGCATTGGCGGGAGCGTGATAATTCATGAGACAGCCACAAGTTTGGAACCACGATGGAAAAGTACCAAATCAGCCCTTATTACAAAGCCTGATTACTTTCAAACCACATAGATGGGGTGTGTTCGCACAACGTGGAAAATCAATCTGTGAGATGACAGAACTGTGATAACACCACAGCCAAAAAGTTCTTGACATCAAAACTCAAACGTGAATAAAGGTCAATTTGGTAATGAACTAGTAAAGCACTTCACACCTGTAAAACTGAATTGCAGCAAGGATGCTTTCCAGAAGGGCAGAGAAGAAAACTGGCAAAGAATTTTATAACACACAAATCTCCACCACAGCTTCTTAAAAAAAATTCTCACCGTAATCAAAAATGGTCACTTTACCTGGGCACAATATTGGGACTTAGCTACCGCTACTAGGAGTTTTAATATTGGCTGTGACTGCGAAACCAGCGGAGTCACTACATGGATAACGGCAGTAAACTTAGATGAAGGCTTTATACCTGAAACCAAAAACAGGAGTTTAAAGATAAATTCAAAAAATAACTCAAATAACTTAAGCTGCTGACTCTTGTAAATAAATCTAAGGTATGAAGTTAACTCATGTATTTGACAATATGTATGCTACATATAGATCACCAAACCTTGTAGATGCTGTTTAGTTACATTAGGAAACCCATTCCAATAAGTCAAAATTTGGAGTGGGACATTTTGCAGCATGCTGTTGACTGAGACATTTTATCCCCAGTCTTCAGCTCAAAAGCTTTGCACGCTGCAAATTGCTGAAGACGGAGCTGATAATGGTGTGCCGAGATCAATGGGGCTTTTACGACCCTGGTGAACAACGTGGCCCATAAGGTTACAGGATTGAGAAAGAAATCAAGGAAAAGAAACAAAGAGGAAAACAGAGTAAACTCAGATACAAGCAGAGAAACAGAGCAAAAGGAAAACAGGAACAGAGAGAGGAAAGTGAGACTGAAAGGACAAGAAAGGAAGCAGTTATTTCTTGCAATAATTAAACTTGAAATTTTCTTTCTGGGTCAGAAAAGTTCAGTGACATTATAGAAGCATAATTATCACCATTAAAAGGTTGACTTAACCATACTTGGTTAAGTACCAGCGCTCACCTATTAAAGCAAATTTAATTCTTAAATAATGCCCAAATATAGTAATTTCTAGAACTCATGGAGCAATTAACTGCAAGCCCCTGTTTTATAGCCAATGGCGTAGTGGCATAATTTATGCCGATTCACAACTTTCAGGGTATTTCTCTCAAGCCATAAATTATTGGATGATTTACATATTAGTGATACCGTGTACATTAAAAACTTTTCTATTTTCCATTGAAATTCTAGGTAAAGACAACTGTGAAAGAACGCAAGATCATGAAATCACTTATCTGCATTATTGTAGCTTCATTTTGGAACTACCAAAATAAAAAGGAATTCCAACATTACAGTTTGAATCAGTAATTATTTTATAATGCAGAAGTTGGTTCCCACTATATTTATGTGGAGATACCCAAAACAAAAAAGATTGCAACTCTAATTATTGCTGCATTCATAAAATTCTTTTGCACTAAATCAGTGCAGATTGCCAGCATACAATGAAATTTCATTTTAGCATGTTTGTCTACCCTATCATTGTCCTACAAGGAAGTAATTTAACATTCGGATTCAAATCTTATTTTTACAGTATGATTAAAGCATTGCATTATAAATTTTGAAGCATAAATATGTATTATATTTTGTATAAGAAAAGAATACAACGTGTAAAGGATTACCAACAGAGAAGCTTGAATTCATTTGCATTCTACTTACCTAGATAAGAATAATAAAAAGGAAAATCTCCTAAATGTGAAGAATACTGTGGCTGGCTAAATAATCCTCCTGGAGGTTTATTCCAAATTAAGCCATTGCGAGATATATGGTTCAGAATTCTGTCTTGAATGATCTATAAAAAATATATAGTCAGCAAAACTGATTTCCAGACAGAGACTGTGACTCTATGATTATGAATTTGCAAACACTGAACAGTCAACATTATTTTTCACAATCTACTCTGTAGAGTTTCTGGGATAACTCCATACAAAATGTTTTCCGGGTGAATGGTGGAACAAGTATAGTTAATTTCGATGCAGCTACAATAATGTTACAACATCACATTTAAGCATTGTTTGAAGATACCATTAAAAGATTCTGAAAGATAAAATTACACTAAATTATTGATTTACAAAGATAATGTAAGCTTTGTTTATCTTCAATGAACTAACAACTCGGTCTAGTGTCTTAGCTAGGCCGTGACATAATCTGTTTCAATAACCTAATGAGCAAAGCATAAAGTCATACTGAAATCAAATTTCCAGACAGGATTCCCAATTTGGGTAGAATTTGTTAATCTCAGCTAAAGAAATATTTGGCATGCAACCATTTTGCTACAGGCTAAAGTGTGGATGAAGGTGAGGGAAGAAATAAATTATGCTTCTCACTGATTGCACTTGTATTATTCTTCCAAGAGATTAGTCCTGAAGATGATGGAGGTGAGCGACTTTCTTACACCACTGCAATCTGCGTGATGTAAGTTATTTAGATGATTAGATAGAATGGCTTTGTCATCTCAAACAGTTTACAAAAGCAAAATGCAGAAGATGCTGGAAATCTGAACTAAGAAATGGAAAATACTGGAAATACTCAGCAAGCGAGGCAGCATCAGTGGAGAGAGAATTAAGTCAATTTTTCAGATCGATGACTTTTCATCAAAACAAGAAAAGCCAACGATGTAACACAGTTTAAGGATGAAAAGAAGTAGGGAAGAGGCTGGTAGTGGAGCAAACAGCAAAACGAAAGAACTGTGATTAGGATGGGAGATGGGGAGAGTTTAAGTGACTAAAGGAATTATAAGGCAAAAGTGGATGGTAATGGAACAAGAAACAAAAGATGGTTCGAGAGGAAGTATTAATGGAAAAAACATAATCATTAACAACTGTTGACCAGAAAAATGGGAACAATAGTTATATTAAATTTTCAAACTCCCACATTGAATCCTGAAGACTCTGATGTGTTGTACTTTGAAGTTCATTAGAATAGTGTGGGAGGCCAAGAACAAAGAGATCAGAGTGGAAGCAAGATCAAGAAATACTGTGACTGGTGACTGAAAGATTGGTGTCACGCATACAAACTGAACAAGTGTTCCACAAAGCCCTCTCCTCAACCTGCATTTGGTCTCCCCACTGAGCAGACCACATCGTGAACAGCAAACTGAAACTAGTACAAATAAATTGCTGTTGCAACTAGGAGTTGAGGTGTCCTGGGAAGTAAGGGAAAATAAGCTGACACATTCGGCAACCAACGAGGTTTTCTAAGAATCTTTAATCTTGTGAAACCCCCACAGCGAGCCTATTTGGCTCCTGAGGATATGGTCAGTCTGTTAGGAGTTCAAATCTCACAGGGCACTAACTCTTAACATCCTGACTTAATCTTAAAGGATACACAGCAGAAGTTCGTCACATGGCCACTGATGATAACGCACTGTCTGATCTAGTATGTTAAAATCCCACATGAGTATATGTAATTTTGATATTTGTAGTGTATCCCGCCAACTTATCACGAGAAGAGATAATTGGCAAAAAGCAGCACGAGAAATACTTTGTTCATATTTAAAATAGATTAATTTAGAAGAGTACAAAAGCTTTTTATAATGGGTTTTCAAGCCATCTTAATACCTATTTCAAACAAGCTGCAAAATTGTGAAATTATTTGAATGAAGTGAATGGATATATAAAATTACTGTTTCACATCGTGATTTTGTGTTGTTATGTTCTTTGTGGCTTCTGCAGGACAAGCCAAATCACATGAAGATGTTTTACCAAGGATTTCCGAAGGATCAGAAGTTAAAATATTTAATGCTCTCTTCCATTCAATAGGTTGTTTGGGATTAAGTATAGCACAGTGTATATAATTTATTCAGCTGCAAATCTTCTTTAATCCAATCCACACATTAGTATCACTGCATTTCCAGATTTTATACAGAGCACAAACACCACCATTCACACACCCTACGACACCACACATAAATAATCTAAATTGTCAACAATTTACATCACGGATAGGTAAGTGATTAAATGATGTTGAATTGGATAAGCTTTACACATCTCTATGTCTCTATATATTGTTGACATTGCTATTACACAGATTAAGTCAAAAATTCATCATAGACAACTTGATCAGGAAAAATGGGAAATAATCTAAAAATCAGCTCCGTCCGTAGGTGTTTAGTGGGTGTCGAAATCCGATGGAAATTATTTATCTCAAGATTTCAGGGTTAGACATTTTGCTTCTAATTTCCAGCCCTCTGTCACCCTTGCATGGTCCGTATCTGACACTTCCTTGACTTCTCGGTCTCCATTTCTGGTGATAAAAATCCACTAGTATCCATTACAAGCCCACCGACTCTCAACTACCTTGACCACAGATCTTCACATCCCACATTCTATAACGGCTCCATCCCATTCTCTTAGTTCCTTTGCCTCCATCGCATCTATTCTGATGATGTCATTTTCCAAAATAGCACTTCCAATACGTCTTCCTTCTTCCTCAATTGCGGTTTTGTATCCACTGTGGTTGACAGGACTCTCAACTGCACCCAACCCATCCCGAGCCACTGCTCTTGCCCCTTCTCCTCCCTCCCAGAGCTTGGATACGGCCCTCCTTTGTCCTCACTTTTCACCCCACCAGTCTCCACATTCAAAGTATCATCCTCTGGCATTTCTGCCAATTCCAATATAGTGCCACTGCTCAACACATCATCTCATCTCCCTCCAATCAGCACTCTACAGGGACCATTCTCTCCAGGAAGCCCTGGTCCACTCCTCCATCACACCCCAACACCTCACCCCCTGCCCATGGCACCTTCCCATGCAATTGTAGAAGGTGCAATACCTGGCCCTTTACTTACTCCCTACTCATGGTCCCAGGTTTGAAACACCCCTTTCAGGTGAAGCAGCACTTCACATGCACCTCCTTCAATTTTTGAGCATTTGCTGCTCCCAATGTCATCTACTCCACATCAAAGAGACCAAAAGTGACCTTCCTGTCACTTGCCAAGTCAACATACCACCCTGCTCCTGTCCACGTGTCTGACCTTGCCTTTTACATGTTACAGCGAACCTCAGTGCAAACTGGAGGAACAGCATCTCAGCTTCTGATTGGGCATTTTTACAGCTTTCCGGACTGAACTTTGAGTTCAACAACTTGAAAGCATGAACTCTCTTTCCCCATTTCTTTTTGTTTCATTTCATCCTATTCATTCATTTTATCATTCTTTTTCTCACTTCCGTTTTTTCACTTTTCATTCCAGCTCTCCTCCTTGGCCCTCCCCCCTCCTTTGGACAACATTCTTCAGGCAGTGCTTCAACAATCTGCATTTCTGTTTTGCTATTTATGCATTCTGATCACTTAATGGACACTTCGTAGCACCTTCGCAGCCTTCTGTATCCTCATTTATATTCCCTTTGTCTGATTCCATCACTCCCCCTACCCCCACAGTATAAGTCTCCACTGCATCTCTGTCAGAGCTGAGAGCAAAAAGGGTTATCTAGACTCGAAACATTGCTTCTATTCTCTCCCGATTGATGCCGTCAGGCCTGTGAAATTTTTCAGCATTTTCTGTTTGACTGTGTGTGTATAGTTTTCATTGTTGGATTAAAGGACAAATTGGCAAGCATTAAACCCAAGTCATACTCACTTCTAATGTGGTCAATACTATCCTCTCAACTGAAGAAAAATAAGCTTCCCATAAGAACTGCGTCTGTTGCCTAAGTGCTAGGATTTTGTCCTGATTAATAGATCTTATTGTTGAAGGTATCTGTAAGACAAGACATAGAAACATAGAAAAGAGGACTACGACAGTCGGTCCTTAGAGCAACTCTGGCATTCAATACAATCAATATGATGAAACAATGAACAATGGGCAATGACAGAAAATGTGCGCCTTTTAATTAATTGGAGAATAATTCTACATAATATTTAGAGAACACATCTGCTTCACTGCAGTAATGAATTTGCAAAGCACTCATGCAACAGTTACCGTGCAAATTAGACCTTCAACCAGCAGAACAGAAAGGATTTGGGTTAATATGTAGATCTGTGCAGGTATATTCGCACTAAATGTTGGTATGCATTTATTGACATATTCTGTTTGGGGTAGCAAATCTCAATTGACATGAATATAGCTTGAAAGAGACTTAATTTTTAAAGAGAAACAGCATGTACCATTTGGTGACAGGATATAGAGGGATAATCCCCCATCCCGTTGGATCCTGATCCAGTATTTCACTGGGATAGAGGGATGAGCAGTGGTGAATGGAAGGTGTATCAGTTTGGGTAATACCCACAATCATCGCCAGAGGTTGGACTTCATGACTACTTTTTCAAATGTGGAGCATTTTCAGCACTGTGAAGAGTTTTTCAAAAGGTTGAATTTTACAAACTGCAAAGATATTTAATTGGGATCAAAGTTAATGGCAAAATTCAACTGATCCAGATGGTTTGATGAATACAAAAATTAAGGAAATGTATAATCATCTGGTATGTGAAATTGTCGGTTTGATATTTAACAGCTTTTTAAAAACCTTTGATGAATGACACACAGGAAGTCTATAGTTGGCCTCCTGCAGTAACATGATCCAGAATGAAGTGTAAATGACAATTCTAAACTAATGAAACATTAAGTTACATAAATAAAATTTCAGCTGGGAAAATTCTCAACTGGAGCAATGCAATATAGAAACATCTGTGAGATAATATGTACTGAATGTAATTACTAGGAAAGAATTGGTTCGTGAACTATTCCACCAAAGTAAGCATAACAGAATTCTCCAAATAATTATAGCGCATTACTAATTCCACGGAGACAGTTGCAATACCTATAGTCCTTTGTGAAGTCCAAATTATTTTACATGTGACCTGACACGTCCAATTAAAAAGAAAATTTACAAATATTTAGTTCAGATTCATATCGCACTCGGTCTTAAAGTTACCACAAAACTGTAATATCGTTTTTTTACAACTATAGGCTAAAAGCAATCTTATTAAATACGTAGCTTAAATGTCAGACTCAAGTCAGGTGGAACAGCGACAATGGTTTTCCTAATACAACAGTAATTGACTGCAGAGATAACCATAGGGTGCTATCAGTGACATAAATACCAATACCATGGGACATTAACGTGTTTGTCACAGACTCAAAGAAAATATCAGCAGGAACCGAAACAGAACCGAGAACTTTGCACTCCCATAAACTAATTTATCTACAATTGTTATGTAATTGACAGTAATTTATTTTTACTTTTATCACAAATTCTTAATAAAATGAATACAAAATGGGCCAATTTGCCTTTTCTATTATAAATATTTGTTATCCACCGTAGAAAATACAATATTTTTTAAAGTTTTGTTAATTGGTTATTTTCCTCTATTTGCATAGAGGTATTCAATTACTCTTAAAAATACATTGGCTGGAAATCAACATCCTATTTAACATATAACAAGTGCAACAAAGTCCATTTTTCAAGAGGTATTTATGGGATGCAGGCTTTGCTAGCTAGGCCAGCATATTGTCCATCTGCACTGCCCTTAGAGAACTGGTACAGTCTCAATGGTCTAAGTGCATCCACAGCGCTGTTAGGGAGCGTGTTTCAGGATTTAGACCCAGCGATCGTGAAGGAATAATGATATATTTCCAATTCAGAATAGAGTGTGGCTTGGAAAGAAAGTCTAGGTGGTGGTGCCCCATATATCTGCCACCCTTCTCTTTCTAGATGGGCTGCGTGGTGGCACAATGGTTAGCACTGCTGTCTCTCAGTGCCAAGGAACCGAGTTTTATCCCAGCCTTGGGTGACTGTGTGCGGAGTCTGCATGTTCTCTCAGAGCCTGTGTGGGATACTTCCAGGTGTTCTGTTTCCTCCCACACTCCAAAGATGTACTGATTATGTGGATTAGCCAAGGTAAATTGCCCCTTGAAGGGATTACGTGCTAACTATGTCGGGTTACAGGGGGTAAAGAAGCTCTCAGACAGTTGATGCAGACCCAATTGGCCAAATGGCTTGTAGGAATTTTATGATTGTGGTTGTGAATTTCAAAGGTGCTAAGAAAGCTTGGTGAGTTCCTGCAGTGCACTTTGAGAACTGGAGCATACTACTGCTGCCAACGTGCAACAGTGAGGGAATGAATGTTGTGGATGGGTGCTCAAACAGGCTGTTTTGTCCTGGATGTTGCTAATTTCTTGAGTGCTGTTGTAGCTGCACTCCAGACAAATGGTGATTATTCCATCGCATTTCTGACTCGTGCCTTGTAGGTGGTTGGCCTCGGGGAGTCAAGAGTGAGTTACTTGCTGCAGGAGTCCTAGCCTCTGACCTGCTTTTGTAGTCACAGTATGTCATACAATCCCTATAATGTAGAAAGCAGCCATTCAGCCCATCGAGTCTGCACTGACATCAATCTCACCCAGGGTCTATCCCCGTAACCCCACATAGTTACCCCACTAATCCCTCCAACCTAAGCATCCCGGAACACTAAGAGACAATTTAGCACGGCCAATCGATCTAACCGGCGCATCTTTGGACTGAGGGAGAAAACTGGAGTACCCGGAGCAAACACACGGACAATATACAAAATCCACAGTGACCCAAGCTGGGAATTGAATCCAGGTATCTGGAGCTGTGAGGCAGCGCTGCTAACCATTATGTCACCCATGTTGCCTCACAGCTCCAAGGGCCTGGGTTTGATTCCCGGCTTGGGTTTCCGGTCAAAGGTAACCCCCACACATGTTCATGCCTGGGGATTCAGTGTTGACGATGTCATTGAATGGAATGGAACAATGATTAGATTCTCTCTTGCTCGAGATGGTCATTGCTTGGCATTTGTGTGGCATGCAAGTTACTTGCCACTTGGTCAGCACAAGCCCGAATATTGTACTGGTTTTGCTCCATTTTATCAATGGTACTTCAGTCTCTGAGAAGTTGCAGATGGTTCTGAACATTGTGCAATCAGCTAACTTCCCCACTTTATCCTAAGGGTGGAAGGAAGGTCATTGATGAAGCTGTTGAAGATGGTTGGATCTACCAGCACCACCACTGCCTTCAGTTTTGCTAGGCCTCTGATGCTACAATATAAAATGCTGCCTTGATGTCAAGGACAGTCACTCATCTCACCTCTGGAGCATAGCTTGTCTGTATTTGAACCAAGACTGCAATAAAGTCAGAGGCTGAGTGGCCCTAGTGGAAGTCAAACTGAGTGCCACTGAGTTACTAAGCAAGCAAGCACTGCTTGATTCTTCGGTTTACTGAGGAATGACAGTATTCTGATGGGATGGTAATTTGCCAGGTTGAATTGTTCTGCTGTGTGTGTACAGGGCCTAGCTGGACAACTTTCCACATTACCAGGTGGATATTAATGTCGTAGCTGTAATGCAACAGTTTTTAATTCAACTTACATTTCATAAGCCGTGAGAAATTTTCAAGTCCTAAAACTGGACTGAAGACTATAATAGACAATCAGACAAACATTCAGCATGATAATGTCTGAAGCAAATAGAATTTGCAGTTATCATACTGCATTATATGCCTTTTGTTACATCAATGCAATGGCAAATCCATATTGTTACAATACTGCTCTCCTACCTGTAGTAACAACCTTTCATCTCCAATAACGATAGCTTGGTTCCAGTCAATGACTTCTGAAAATGGCAGTTCCCATCCATTACTTAACATCACTGGAATACATGCAGCCTGTGATATTTATAATAGAAAATGTACAAATATCGATCAAAGATAAAAAATCATTTATAAATGTGAAATTCAAAGAACATTCATAGCACCTATGGTAAGATTTTAAACCTGGAAACATTTTGATTAAGCACCTTGTCTGGTACAGAACCTTATTCTTCATATTCATTATATGAGAGAAACCAGGTCTTCCTCCTCTGGAGGACAAAAATACAGGAGTAACAGCTTCATGTTTGATCATCAAAACAATTTGCAGTAATGAAGATGACAGGTTTTTAATTCCATTCTCAGGATGTAGGCATTGCTCCCAATGTCAGCATAAATTGCTCCTAAGTTAGCCCAAGAACAAGATGGTGGTGAACGCTTTCTTAAACCTCTGCAGCTCTAGTACGACTGACGGGTTTGCTCAGACACTTCAGATGGCAGTTAAAAATCAAATAAGTAGGCATGGGACTCGTTCTGTGGATTATTAGTCAAGGCTTCTGGATGGCTAATCCAACAACATAACCACGACATAAAGCATATCCATTGAAACTCAGAAAACACTGAAATAAATGGAAAAGGATCATTATGCCCAGCTGGTCTGAATCACCGTTTAGACTACACGCAATTTGTTCTAAATCTGTTACTTTCTCTATCCCATATCCCTTCCTCTTTTTAAATTCACATATTGACTTCAACTTTCAATGTTTTTAAGGCAGAAGTTACAACACTAACAGGTGAATTCCACCACAACAACCATCTAAATTTATCATGCCGTGTTCTGTATTCTTCTATATTTAAAGATGTCTCTATGACCCTTTATTTTAGAGCATTCAACGAGTGTTTCTATCTAACTCTTCCCATTCTTTCAGAATTTTAAACACATATTACAACACAATCTGCCTTGTTTTCATGAAAAAAATTAAATTTTTAAAATAATTGTATTTCCTGACTGGAAAATTTTAGTAAATCTGTATTGTATTTTCTCTAAAGCCTCAATATTCATCCTGTAGCATGCAGTCTAATACTGTACCACAAAACTTTTAAGGTCACAGTCAAAGCTCAGTTTTATCTTATACTCTGTGCCTCAGATAAAATCTAGAATTCTATTAGTGTTTTAAAAAATTAGATGCTGCCTTTATTGTCAACCTGTTTCCCAAATCCATTTGCTCTTCCACAGTACCAAACGTAATTCCATTTGAAATACAACTACTATCACTGCTACTTTTTGTAAAACCAACATGCCAGCTTAAAATGATGCCATCAGCTCCAAATATATATTGAAAAACTATAGTTAAGCTGCAGAGGAGGTTTAAAAAAGTCACAAGATACATTATATTGACAATGCAAACAGTTTTGATAATTTGTCAACTGTTAACCATCAGGTAAAAGCAGTACTAAATAAATCTATCTCCCAAAAAAATTCTAAATGTCAACTTTGTGTAATAACTGGAGTAAATCCTGCTGGGTTTTTTAAAGCAAGATTTTCAAAGTGAATCTCCCACACTTTGTGCATCACAGAGTGCCTCAGCGTGAATCTCGATAAAAATCGGGGTCGGGGCAACTCCCACTGGAGAAATATTTTTAAAAATGTACACAATTCTACAACATGCAGCATAGCATTGAGTGGGCCACTGTGCCTGCGCCTATCTGTCATAGTGGAGTTTGGCACACGCGCAGTTGTCCCATACTGCCAGTCTCCTGATCATTGGCCAGCACAACTGCAGGCTGGCCTTGTGACCTTGCAATGCTACCCCGCAACCCCCCCCCCCGCCCCCCTCAAAACCCTGATGGCCAGCTCCGATCGCTGTCCATTCTCCTAGTGCAGAGTGGCAGCAAGACCCCCAACACCCACTGATCTCCCCCCCCCCCCCCCCCCCCCCCCCCCCCCCCCCCCACAGGCCCTGCTCCTGGCACTGCCTCTCTGGCAATGCCCAGGACGCACCCTTCCCTTTGCCTCCAACCTCCTGGGGGGCCTCCATAACCCCCCTTCACTCCAGCAGAGTCGGCCGCCAGTTCCCTTTTAGGCGCCCAGTGGGGAGCCTGCTAAACGGCCTCCATTTATATCTCCCAGCCCACTGCACTGCTGGGAGAATTGCCCCCATAATTTACATTAGAGGTAATTTGCATAACCAAGTGAAAAAAAACAAAATGACAAAACAGAGAACGAGAAAATATAAAAAATGATACAAGGTGTGCACGTTACAAAATTGTGTACATTTTCAAATATATTTTTAAATTTTGTAAAGTTCTTTTTCCACGCGTTTTACTATGCATTAACTAAATTGGCTTTTTTAAAGGGAAGGATTAAATAAGTATGACAATAAGCCTTACACCATCCATCGGCACTTTACGTCTAAGCTGTGCTAGTTTGAAACTAACATTTATGACTTGAGTGCAAGTTGAAAAGCAGTACCCTTGATTTTGTTGTGTGCCCTGGTGAGATGTTTGGCTTCCACTTCTCAACAGCAACACTACTCTGGTTGGGAAACTTAAGTGATGTGGGAGATGTCTGACTCAACTCATCTTAACTGCAGCATGACACAATACGCTGCTGCTAAAAAACAATGTTTATGCTTTCCTTTCTTATTAACTACTGCATTCATCGCTCTGAAAATATTTAGTTATCTCCCTAAGAAAAAATAGGTTTATATTGCACATTCTCACACAAGACATAGCAAGTGCTTGACAGCAATTAATTAGTCACTTACTTAGGGACATGTGGCCCAAACTGACAGAGTAAGGCTTCACAAACAGCAAGTGAGGTCAATGGCCACTTAATCTGATTCAGTAATTTTGGTGTAGTTTTTGTTTTAATAACAAATGTTGGCCAAAGAATAGGAAGAGCTGCCTGATTTTGTTTCAACAACACCATGGGATATTTCAGCCGAAGAAACAGACAGACCCGTGTGAAACACCGTATTTTAATTCTAGAATCATAGAAATCCTACAGTGCAGAAGACGGCCATTTGGCCCATCGAGTCTGCACTGACCACAATCCAACCCAGGCCCTACCCCCATATCCCAACATATTTACCCATCAATCCCTCTAATCTATGCATCTCAGGACACTAAGAGGCAACTTTTAGCGTGGCCAGTCAACCTAACCTGCACATCTTTGGACTGTGGGAGGAAACTGGAGCACCCGGAGGAAACCCATGCAGACACGAGAAGAATGTGCAAACTCCACACAAAGTGACCCAAGCCAGGAATCAAACCCAGGTCCTGGGAGCTGTGAAGCAGCAATGCTAACCACTGTGCTACCGTGCTGCCCATAAATTCTGAGACTTATTGTTCATTTAAATGTTTAATAATAAGCACCTGTAACAATGCAGTGTTCTACTTTCCATTTATTAGACATAGAAAGGAACAGGAAACAGTGGTTAGATCTATAATGAAGACAGGAACGGAAGGGAAGGGAAGGACTCCGGAGAGTTAAAAAATAACGATAAACCATCTGAAGTAAACTAGAAAGTGGATTCTCTTAGAAAGATAGCTATGAGTACACTACTGATTTTGGATCATTAGAATTGGACCACCATCGATTTTCTTGCTTGTCTAGTGCCTTTCAATGGCCAAACCTGTACCTAGTGTACCTGTACCTTCTGCACCTCCAAATGCTTGTAAATTATGTGAACAAAGTAAATTGACCTGTAACTTTAAAAGATGCTAACTCACATGACAATTCTGGTTAACAGCACAAAGTTTTGAAATGTCCTAGGTTAATTATTTACAGGTCTTCAATAATCTGCATTTCACCCAGGTTAAAACTGGCCAGAATTAACTCCCAACTGGGTGTAAACCTAAAATTTAAATTTAACTGCAACGTCCTTCAGTTGCTTTTGCTAATCATTATTTCAATTACCTCATGCTAAAAATTGTAAAATATAATTAAGAAATTGCGCTGCCAGAACATCGGTGTAAGCGTTTAAAGAGGACACATTTGAAGTGTCCTAATGCAACGTTTTCATTTTTTTCCACCCGGTACCCACTTTTACAAACTGGCCAAGCTTTGGAACCCACGTCACATTCACTTAACTTGAATGTGACAATTGAGCCTGCTTATCAAGTTCACAGGATAAGAAGGCATATCAAGTGTAGAGTTTAGCCGATCCTTTGTGAGAATGGAAAATCCCACCTTGCACACACAGGTAAGTCATCATGAAGGTTAATAGCAACAAAATGCTTGTTTTACTCAGCACTGGATACTATTGGGAGATGCTAATCCAGAATGATGATAACCTCAGGGACTTATGGCGTGTTTTTCATGTGCTGTCACAGGTCAGGTGTAGCAGCTCAGTCTCCACATTTAGGTACAGCTGTAAGTTAATAACTGACTCTGGACACACAAACTCAAAAGGATTTTTTGCTGACTTCTCTTTAAAATTTGATGCTTCTCCTCTGGAAACTAACAACAAAAACTGTTGATCGGCACAGCAAGATGAACTGAATAAGGCTCGCCAGTCTATGCAGTGTGGGGAACATGTAAAATTGTGCTCGCCAAACTTTCAATGACTTTTGGAAAGCATCTATTTGTTCCCAGTGCTGAAAACAATCAATATCCTTTCCTTGCAATTTCAGGCTCAGACCAGTTTAGAATCAAAAAGATGTCTACAAGGCAAGACAGAGTTAGCATATAACTTTCTTGACCAACCAGCCAAAGAGAACGATTCCTCAAGGAAGAAAACATGGATTTCATTCCTCAGTTTATGTGCATAAACCTCACCCAAACTGGAATTCTCCAGTGCAGCTTCAGTGAATGGAGTTTGGGTTGAGTGCCAAATCCATTCTTGCTGGCAGTGGTCGCAACATCAGGGAATTCGGGCCCGTATCTCAAGAAATAATCTTTATATGGCTTTAGTCCCCATTTCTGCTTTTTTTTCAGGCCGTTCACTAGAGCCCCGGCACTCTGCAGAGAGCTAACAGTAGCATGGCTCTATCCTGTCGTGGACTCTCCAAAGCAGCTCTCTCTAACTGACCCCAGTGCGAGATTCTGGCCAGTGGGTACACTGGGCCTATCAGTGTCTCTGACCGTCTCTTTCTTGTAGCAAAATGATCTATGCCCACAGTCCTCTCCTCTTGCTCGCAAGTGAAAGAAATTTGCTTTCAAGTGAATTCACGCCAAGTGTATATGAGGGTGTTGTTCTGCTCACTGTCGCCTTTTATCGTTGGAGACTACTGTTCTAAGGGATTCAAAAATGAAGGCAGTAGGGTTTGGCTGCATTTAGAGTAGTATATGCCGCTCTTGGCACCCAAGTCATATGATCTTTGGGGAACACCGTGACCCTTTTTCACTCACCCGTGAGTCGAGACCCTGACTTTGAAAGTTCTAATGCACCGCTCAGACCTCACTTGGAAGCAGCTCATAACGAGATCCATCCATTTCACTTTTTAAGGGTGTTCATTCTTTTTGGTCTTTATGGATTGCATGGATGTGCATCAGGGAATTTCAGCAGCCACATATAAAGCTTAAATCCTTATCGCCATTAACGTGCATCACAACTTACGGGAATATACTCCTCACGTCGGAGATCTTTACTGCCTCCCAAAGATACACAAGGCCAACACACCCGGCCGTCCCATTGTATCAGGCAATTGGACCCTGTGTGAGAATCTCTCTGGCTACATCGAGGGCATCCTAAAACGCGCCGTACGAAGAACTCCCAACTTCGGTCACGACACGGCGGACTTTTTACAGAAACTCAGCAGCCGTGGAGTAATCGATCCAAGGACAGTCCTCGTCACAATGGATGTCTCAACACTCTACACCAGCGTCACCCACGACAATGGCATTGCTGCAACTGCCTCAGTACTCAACACTGATGACTGCCAATCTCCAGACGCGATTCTGCATTTGCTTCATCCTGGACCACAACACCTTCACCTCCAGCAACCAGTTCTTCATCCAGACACGTGGAACAACCATGGGAACCAAATTCGCATCTCAGTATGCCAACATCTTTATGCACAGGTTCTAACAAGATTTCTTCACCACACCAGATCGTCAACCAATGCAATACACTAGATACATTGATGATATTTTCTTCCTTTGGACTCACGGCGAACAATACAAAAAAACTACACGATGACATCAACAAGTTCCATCCCACCATTAGACTCACCGTGGACTACTCTAGAATCTGCTGCATTCTTGGACACATGCATCGCCATCAAAAACAGCCACCTCAGCACTTCACTGTGCCGCAAGCCCATGGCTAACCCCTCACGATGCTCCACTTCTCCAGCTTCCACTCTAAACACATTAAAGAAGCCATCCTGTACGGACAAGCCCTTTGTATACACAGGATCTGCTCAGATGAGGAGGACTGCAACAGATGCCCACAGACGCTGAAAGATGCCCTCATAAGAACAGGATATGGCGCTCAACTCATCAATCGACAGTTCCGATGTGCCACAGTGCAACACCGCACAGACCTCCTCAGAAGACAAACATGGAACACAGTGGACAGAGAACCCTTCGTCATACAGTACTTCCCTGGAGTGGAGAAGTTACGACATCTTTTCTGGAGCCTTCAACACATTATCGATGAAGACAAACATCTCACCAAGGCCATCCCTACTACTTGCCTTCAAACAACCGTGCAACCTCAAACAGACCATCCAGCTTTCAGGAGAACAGTGACCACGACACTGCACAACCCTGCCACTGCAACATCTGCAAGACGTGCCAGATCATCGGCACGGATGCTATCATCTCACCTGAACACCATCCACCAGATACACGGTACATACTCTTGCAACTCAGCCAACATTGTCTACCTGATACACTGCAGGAAAGGATGCCCTGAGGCATGGTACATTGGCGAGACCGTGCAGATACTACCACAACGGATGAATGGACACTGCTCAACAAATCAGCAGGCAGGAGTGTTCCCTTCCCGTCAGGGAACACTTCAGCAGTCAAGGGCATTCAGCCTCTGATCTTCAAGTAAGCATTCTTCAAGCATTCACGACACATGACAATGCAGAATCACTGAGCAGAAACTGATAGCCAAGTTCCACACGAGGCCTCAACTGGAATCTTGGGTTCACGTCACACTATCTGTAACCCCCACGACTTGCCTGGATTTGCAAAATCTCTCAAACTGTCCTCGTTGGAGACAATTCACACCTCTTTAACCTGCGCTTAATCTTCTCTCACTGACACTGTTTGCATCTGTAAAGACTTGATTACCTGTTAAGACTCACATTTCAACTATTATCTTGTAATTGAGTTTGTGTCTATATATGCCATGTTTGTGAACTGAACTCTTCACTCACCTGATGAAGGGGCAATGCTCTAAAAGCTTGTGCTACCAAATAAATCTGTTGGAATTTAACCTGGTTCTGTGAGAGTACTTAGTGTGCCTACCCCTGTCCAATACCAGCAACTCCACACATTGGAACTAAGGTGCATTTAATTTAGGATTTATTTTTCAGTGATGCAGCATTATATTCGTGTTCTTTCCAAATGATAAATTTCAAACAAGATTAATCCTGATTTTGGATCCGAGTTTCTAAGTTTAAGGACTGTATTGCTAGATGTTAAAAGTCACAGTTTAGTTATTCATGCGCTAAACAACTCTGACTAATCAGACTACTTTTGTGTGGAGTAGTGCTGTAGGACATTTTTTCACCTTATGTTCACAACTATAAAAAAAACACGGCTTTATCTATATTCTTTATCATTTACCTGTAAAGCCTCCAGAAACCGGAAAGATCCCAGTCTACGGCCTCGTGGAACCAAGCAGAAGGTGGAATTGTGCAACATCTCACGATAATCATATCTAGAAAAGAATAAATAAGAACAATTTGTTTAAAAACTGAATCACATTCTATAAAAGCAAACTGACAAAGTAGTTAATTATTTCAAGCTTAATTCTTGGGATAAGGCAAGGCTGGCATTTGAGTGTGTCTAGATGCCCGAAGCAAGTGGTTTGCTTAAGAGGGCAATTGCTAGCCAGTTTATTTTGCAACAGGATTCAAAGGCCAGATCAGATATGTATGGCAGATTTCCTTTCTCCAAGAGTACATTTGTGAACCAGTTGAGTTTTTAACGACAATCCAGCAGCTTCAATGACGCTTCACTGATATCAGCTTCTGAATTCAAATTATCAAGCTGCAGGATTTATATTCATAGGAATACTAGTTCAACAAAACAATACTATTAACCTGTCATTGGATTCTTGAAATGTGTAATAACGTGCTCTCCAAATGGTTCAGGAAGTTTACTCAGGAAGTTATCTAGCAATACCAAAAAAGGTGCCAGTTCAACCACCTATACATGCTGAATTTGCTGACTTCAGGCATGGCAGTGGTAGAGGTGAGGTAGCCCTCAAAATATAATAATCCAGGAATCCACTCCTGACGGCAGCGCAATGAGGATATACAGTTCAGTCTGGAGCAGCAACCTGGCTTGTCAGACATTTGTCTCGTAAACGCGCGCCATATTGATCCTACCTAACTGTTTGAACGTGGAAGAGATGCAGGATGAAATGTCAATTTTACGTGCTTCACACTATTGAAGCAAGTTGCTTTCCTGTCCTACTCCCTGCCATTCTCAATGGAGCTTGGATCTCTGTTGTTTCCAGCACCTACCAAATCCTAGCTCACAGACAAGGAAAAGCAAACCTATCTTAAAGAAGGTAAAGCTATTTTACATCCACACAGGATAGACAAAAGAAAACAAGCCAATATTCTATTTAGAATACCTAAGCAGTGCATTTTGCACTAATAAGAACCATTTACTGGGGGGAAAAAACCTTGCAGAAGAAAAGGTCACGAATTACGAGTGCCTGCATAGTTTAAGTATATAAAAATCATTGTCTAAAACGACCACAACTGATTTCAAAGTAGAAGAACTCTTTTTTAAAAGATGGACTCAAAATTAACTGAAAATAGAGACTCTGATGACTTTAGTCATAGTTAGAAGTAAAAAGTTCATGATCTGGAACTGATGACAGCGTTCTCTCTAAATCAAGTCCCACTCTGCCAACTGAAGTTTATTCAATCAGCAATTTCATCGCAGAGAGAAGTCAGTTAATTGAATCTCTGAAATTTCAGATCTAATAATTTGTTGCTTAAAACTTACAGTAGTAACATACATTTATTTTGGAAAACATTAAATGATCCCATGAGGAGACAATCACAACCCAACAGGCTATTTCAAAGAAGTTTGGGCCGAAACCAGCTGCAGTTCACTACCTTTCATAGCTACTTAGATACTTTTCACATTGCCCATTAAAGATGATTATATGTAAGTGTAGAGAATAAGTTATTCATTTTACCCCGTCACTTCTTTTAAGCATCAAACAAGAGCAACGTGCACGATGCAGTCACAGGGCATTTATGGGATAACGTGTTTGCTCCTTCCTTATGCAATGGGATAAAACTAGTGCAGAGGTTAGAAAGATTCTGAAATCATTCTCTTACTTCACACAAACGAGCATAGTGGTTCGCACTGCTGCTTCACAGTGCCAGGGACCCAGGTTCGATTCCCGGCTTGGGTCATTGTCTGTGTGGAGTTTGCACGGGTTTCCTCCCGCATTCTGAAAGACATGCTGGTTAGGTGCATTGACCCGAACAAGTGTCGGACTGCGGTGACATGGGGAATTTCACAGTAACTTCATTGCAGTGCTAATGTAAGCCTTACTTGTGATTGAGAAGGAGACTGGAAGGTGAGGTAGACTCTTTCGGCCCCTATAAGTAAAGACAATCCTTCTCTGGACCCTCTTAAGAATCCATGCATTCTTGATCCCTGAGCCATCCTGAAACCCGCCACTGTGTGTCAAGTCCATAGCTCCAGTGAAAATGGAGTTGTAACCTAATATATGACTAAGAAAATTGCTTCTAGCCATATTTGAGTGCTAAACCATAGAAAATTACAGCTCAGAAACAGGCCTTTTGGCCCTTCTTGTCTGTACCGAACCATTTTTTGCCTAGTCCCACTGACCTGCACTTGAACCATATCCCTCCACATCCCACTCATCCATGAGCCCGTCCAAGTTTTTCTCAAGTGACCCCGCATTTACCACTTTATCTGGCAGCTCATTCCACACTCCCACCACTCTTTGCACTAATATTCCCTTTAAGCTTTTCTCCTTTCACCCTTAGCCCATGCCCTCTGGTTTTTTTTCTCCCCTAGCCTCAGTGGAAAAGGCCTGCTTGCATTCATTCTATCTACACCCATCAAAATCTTATACAGCTCTATCAAATCTCCCCTCATTCTTCTACGCTCAAGGGAATAAAGTCCTAACCAATTCAATCTCTCTCTGTAACTTGGTTTCTCAAGTCTCGGCAACATCCTCGTGAACCTTTTCTGCACTCTTTCAACCTTATTTGCATCCTTCCTGTAACTAGATGACCAAAACGGCACACAATACTCTAAATTCAGCCTCACCAATGCCTTATATAACCTTACCATAACACTCCAACTTTTATACTCGATACTCCGATTTATAAAGGCCAATGTACCAAAAGCACTCTTTACGATCCTATCCACCTGTGACGTCACTTTTGGGGAATTCTGTACCTGTATTCCCAGATCCCTCTGTTCAACTGCACTCTTCAGAGTCCTACCATTTAGCCTGTACATTCTACTTTGGTTTGTCCTTCCAAAGTGCAAGACCTCACACTTGTCTGCGTTAAATTCCATTTGCCATTTTTCAGCCCATTTTTCTAGTTGGTCCAAGTCCCTCTGCAAGCTTTGAAAACCTTCCTCGCTGTCCACTACACCTCCGATCTTTGTATCATCAGCAAATTTGCTGATCCAATTTACCACATTAAACCTGCAGGTATCTCCTTTAGCACCTTCAAGCACGTTCAAATTATAGCAACCATCAAACAAACACGAAATTACATGCTAAAACTACATTTTGAAATCGGTGCATTTCATTAGCACAGCATCTACACTCTGCAAAATAATTCTCCATGGTTCAGGATAAAAATAAATTGAAATCCAGAGAGATATCTTGCTGAGAACTCTCAGAACTATTTGCACTGTATGCAGTGATTTTAAACCCCTTATACAACACAGCTGAGTTCATGTTCCACACGTGCACTCAAAAGGTCACGATGCAAACTCTTGACTGGTAATTATCAGATTAGGTATTAGGTCTTTTAGATGCTTATCAGCAAGTATTGCAGTTATAATGCAGATACCTTCAGACTGTGCTTCTAGTATTAACCAAGGATCAAGAACATATTGACAACTTGCCAAATTTTTGGCAGTCTTGTGTCATGAATAATGACTGTTTTAAAGAAAGGTGGAACGAAGAAGATCATAAACTTTAAACACAATGACCCAAAATACCAAAAGGTAGAACAGAGGAGAGCAGAGTTCTGAGGTATGATCTCAAATTTAGCCCTTAATCTGTACCATTTGCTCACAGTTGGGAAGTGGCAGTGACACTACAAAGGATCATATATATTCCCAGAGTGGGCTGAGGAGGTTAGAAAATGCTTTGGTCTCCCATCGTTATCTAGTGAACTGCAGGTGGGGAGTGTACCTGCATAGAGGTTAGGTAAGGGCAAGATTGAACTTTGCTTGGGGGTCGCGGTCCCTACCCACTCCCATCAAATAACAGATCATGAAGGCTAACACATGATTCCTTTGGCTAAAGTAGTCAAGGGCCTCTGGTTCCCATGGTGCCACTGCAAATAAAATCAGCCAGGTTAGATGAAATTACTTGGAGAGAGGAAACCAGTATAAAGCATTGACACATGTATCAATTTGGCAAATGGCTCCTTTCTGTGCTGTAAAAACTTTGAACTTATGTAATAAACTGATATGGATAAACTAACAGAGTCTACTAACACCCAAGGTATAGGAATTATATGTGTGATGTGTAAAAACAGTCTTAAACAGGGTTTGTTGGTCATAGGCCTCCAAAAAAATGATTAATCAATTTGACCTAAAGAGATGATAACAGCAGGAAACAGAAAATAAAGAAGGGGATTTCACAGTCCTAGAAGACAGCAAAGCATTTAACATCAGCATTAAGACGTTATCAGCAACTTGAGATGTATGTAAATTAACAGCAGCATTAACTCAAACTCTATGTGGCATAGAAAGCTTAATTGACAAATGGTCAAACATTCCCGCAGGAAGAGCAATTTGTGAAGTTGGAGCTAAGCAGCAGCAGCTTTGCTCTGTATCCGGTCAGCTCATGTTGTAGCAGACTTGACTTGGGAATACTTGAACTAATAATAATAATAATAATAATAATGAACTGGATAGGTTTATGGACGAAAAGGGATTGGTATAGGCTAGTGGGTCATTGTTTTTGTAACTGGTCGGCGCAACATCGTGGGCCGAAGGGCCTGTTCTGCGCTGTAATGTTCTATGTTCTATGTTCTATGTTCTAAAACTCAATGTAAAAGAATAAAAACTGTTTTTTCTTCATCAGTTAGATTAGTTCATTCAGTTAGATCAACACACAATCTTACCAAATATAGAAAACAATAACTTAGCGACAAAACATACACTACTACAGACCAAAAGTGGAACAGACAACAAGCTCTCCATTTCTGTCAGCTGTCAGGTGGTAGTGCTGAATGGCTGCCAGGCAAAACTCTAATAGCTAAAGGAAGAAACAGTGGAGGGGTGGGAAGTAGAAATAGACAGATGCGTTAATCCCAAGGCATTTTCCAATGATTTTGGCCAGCTGGTTATCAGTGGCTTCATAAAAATATCGTGCATTGATTGAACTTATGTCATGATATTTAAAAATATGAAATTAGGCAATCTGCTTAATGAAGTACTTTTAGTTTATAAGCCAAAAGTAATGAGATTTATTTTTCAAGATATAAAATAATCAGAACCACCAAATCTAATAACAATCAGAAATGTTGGTCAATGTAAATTAGCTATGACATTAAGATTTAAAACACACATTATTCCCACGTCACCCCAATATCATTACTTTACTCATGCTTAGCATTTCTTTATGTTGGCAATACGCAAGTGTGGTTAGTAATCTGCAATAGCATTCATTCCTTTCCAAAAATAAAGCACAAGTCTTTCTAAATCACTTTACCCAATATGATTAGCCCAGTGTGGTGTGAAGGCCAAAAACCTCTGGATTCACCAGGGAAAAGTTTCAAACTAGGATCCAAAGCATCCACTTAAGCAAGAAATCTGCTATGCAGCATAAGTGAGCCTTTGCACTGTCATGAAGAGAATTACTTCAAAATTATCCATTCGGTATCGCAAAACTGAGTGTCTGGACAAGTGGTCTATTAGATAGCATGGTAGCGACTCACATTGATTTGCAACGTTTGCACGATTTACACTACCAAACAGACAAGAAAATATATGGTCTCTCTGTTAAGGTTCTTACAAGAATGCATCAGCTTGGTCCTTTTCTTCATCTCTCGAATCCACCCAAAAATAATTTCGTACAAAACCACTAAATGCAAAAATTCAGATCGAGCCACAATGTAGTTGGCTAAATATTAGAGTCAACCATAATAGACAGAAGTGGTTGTCGGTGGAATCACTAAAACATCTTTATTTCACGTAAAAAAGCCACTTTAGTGTGTGCAGAGATGAAGAAAATCATTTTGTTTTTATCATTTGTTCCTATTGATCAGAACACAGCTGAAGAAAATCATAGAAAGAGGGACACAAATCGGGCACTCGCACATTTATGTTTTATAATGCAAATTATTGGCATTTGGTGTGCTTTGTAAAGAACCTTCATAGTTTGCAGGAAAAAATACAATCTTGCATTAATATAGTGAAAATTATTTAAAAAATCATAGCATTATTATAATTAGGTGATTAAACATTGCAGCCCACTAAGTAGAATGGATTAGATCCTAGATCCTCCTCACAACAATGTATCGTTAGCAAAAATGAGTGCCCCAATACTTTCAGAAAGGCTTGAAACAGATTACTTCTGGTCTTTTACTATCTTCATCTCTGACACACCATTGATCATGTTACGAATAACTTTGTGACCTGTCGTGCCACACTTGAGGACTGGAAACAGCATTGTGCATGTCTCTCATTTCTCAAATCAGGTATTTCGTAGTTTCAGTTAAACAGTCTGTTAAATTAGGGATATTTAGTAATATGGAAACATAACTATTAGAAACAAGAATTAGATTCTGCTCAAAGTAATTTAATTTATATACAAATAACCATCCAGCACAATGTCACCTCACTAACCAATACATGCACACTTCAATTGTGAACAGTATCACTGGCAATAATTACTCATTACTATTTGAAGCTTACAGGCAAGACATGCACTTAAGTCCAATTTAATGCTTTAAGGCTCCAAGGAAGAGAAAATCCTTACTGTTCCCTGCATCAGATTGCTGCATGTACTAAATTCAAGAGACTGGTTTAGTTTTTTCAGGACTTACTAAAACTTTGGTGTTTTCAGGGATTCTTAGTTTTATTCAAGCACAGAAAATACATACAAACACGTGTGTGTGTGTGTGTGTGTGTGTGTGTGTGAGAGAGATTTAAATTGAGAGTTGACCCTGAAAACCTAATGCTTCAATTTCAGTTTAGCCTAAATAAACTCTGCAATAGAGTTGCCCTACAATTTAAGTGGCTATTCCCATTCTGCACTGAACTTCCTCAATAATGTCCATGTTTCATTACTCAAGGTTCCATGCATTCAACCCATTCTCTGTGTTACTACTATATTAGTAAAATAGTTAATAAACAATCGCTTTGGTTTAGAAATAAAGTTTTATTAGACATATTTCAACTGTTATTATATCCAGGCTAACAGCGGTCTTGCATTTTATAATTTCATTAGAAAAGATTCCCATTGTCAAATAATGAATCAAGTAATTACTATTCCCAAAGTGCCTTCCAATACTACAGATCAGTGGTTCCCGACCAGCGCGCCACAACAAAGAACGCCCCCTCACCCACCCCAAAGTGTGCCGTGAAAATATTCAAATGATCCAAAATTAATGTAATTAAACTAAAACTAACCATTATCTTCAGCTCCGTTGGCAGCATCTCCAAGACCCAATGAATCTTGGGTCTTCAGTGCATGTGCCGGCCGAGAAAAGGAGCCGCACTTGCGTAGTTTACATCTTTAATGTTGGTCAGACCTATGCGCAAGACCAATGGGACTTTGGAGCTGAAGACAAAGGTCCCATGTGCCAACACAAAAAGTGAAAACTCTAAAATCCTTGGGAGAAACAAGAGAGACAGGAAGAAGTTAAAAAAACAGGCAAGAGGACAAGGAGAAGTTAAACATGAAGTTCCCAGTAAGGGAAGGCAACAGAGAAAATTGGCGTCTGAATTTTTTTTGGTATAGAGGTGTGCCATGACATATAAAAAGTTGGGATCCACTGCTCTGAAAAGGTTAAATCGGTTTACTCGCTTCCTTTTTGTAGCTTTAAACAGATGTTTAGTAATTTGATGTTTAAGCACTCCATCTGGTTTTGGAAAAAAATTGCACAGCTCAGCTTTTCAAATAAAATACTTCCAACAGTGTCAGCAATTTCCCCAGCAGCAGAAATTGAATCACTCTTGTTAAGCACTAAACAAAACATCAAGGCACAATTGTTACCAAAATAGTGCTTTTCTGCAGTTGTTCCAAGTCCCATTATTTCACACAAATGCAGATGTTTTTCTTGTGCACTAATGAAACTGAGAAACTCCACAAGCATCCCACATTTTGATTACTTTAGGAGGTAAGGCCAAATTCAAAGCTTGATATGCAATTGAATTACATTTACTTTAGCCACAGTCAATTTGAAAATTCCATAGATCCAATTCTATTAATTTGCAAACTTGTGTGGACATTGAATTTAAGGAAAGAAAAACTAAACAGATCTTCTGTATACAGTCAAAATCAATATTTTGATTGATTTGGGCAGCATGGTGGCACAGTAGTCAGCACGGCTGCCTCAGCGGAAGGGACCCAGGTTCGATTCCGGCTTTGGATGATCGTCTGTGTGAAGTTTGCAAGTTCTCCCTCTGTCTGTGTGGGTTTCCTCTGGGTGCTCCGGTTTCCTCCCACAGTCCAAAGATGTACGTGTTAGTGGATGGGCCGTGCTAAATTGCCCCTTAGTGTCAGAGGGACTACTGTAAATATACAAGATTATGGGAATAGGGCTTGGGTCAGATTGTTGCCAGCGAAAGCTCGATAGAATTTTACGATTCCATGAATGTTCAGGATAAGCAAGGTACGAAGGTGGGGCCAAGTGAATCAAGTCACGGGAGGATAGAAAACAAAGGATACAACTGGGAGGGGGAGGAGTGGAAAAGATTAGTTGGGGGTGGGGTAGAAAATTAAAGGGAGAAAGGGAAGTTAAAGGGAGAAGAGAAGTTGTTTGCCATGTGAAGGGGGACAGGCATGAAGAGTCAAGAATGGAGAACGGCACCAAGCAGTTTCAGGATGATATCATCCTTGTAACCTTCCTCTGCACCTTCTCCAATGCTTATACAAAGAACAAAGAACAATACAGCACAGGAACAGGCCCTTCGGCCCTCCAAGCTTGTGCCGCTCATGCGCCCAACTAGACCATTCGTTTGTATCCCTCTATTCCCAGCTTGTTCATGTGGCTATCTAGATACGTCTTAAACAATCCCAGTGTGTCCACCTCAACCACCTTGCTTGGCAGTGCATTCCAGGCCCCCACCACCCTGTGTAAAATACATCCCCCGAATCTGTGTTGAACCTTGCCCCCCTCACCTTGAGCTTGTGACCCCTCGTGTACCTTTTTTATAGCACAGCAACTAGAACTGCACACAGTACTCGATTATCATCTGTGGCACAGTTTTTAATGCCCTGCGTGTTCCAATGGCAAATCTCAACAAATATACAATCCTTTGAGGCACAAAACCCAACAGGAAAAGTGATGCAACCATGGATAACAAGTTAAGCCTCTTCAGGATCAACAAGGTCATCTACGTGCGGATCCACAAGAGATGGGTGAGATCCTAAATAATATTTCTCATCAGTATTTACTATTGAGAAAAGGATGGATGTAAGGGAAACTGGAGAAATAAATACTGATGTCTTGAGGAGTGTACATATTACAGAGACGGTGATGCTAGAAGTCTTAAAGCACACGAAGGTAGATAAATCCCAGGGACGCGATGAAGTACATCCCAGGATGTTATGGAAGGCTAGGGAGGAAATTGCAGGTCCCCTAGCCGAGATATTTGAATCATCGATAGTTAGGGGTAGGTTCCTGAAGATTGGAGAGTGGCAAATGTTGTGCCTTTGTTTAAAAAAGTCTGCAGGGAAAAGCCTGGGAACTACAGGCCAGTGAGCCTGCGGTGGGTAAATTGTTGAAGGTATTTTGAGAGACAGGATCTACAGGCATTTGGAGATGCATGGACTGATTAGGGACAGTCAGCATGGCTTTGTGAGTGGAAAATCATGCCTCATGAATTTGATTGAGTTTTTTGAAGGGATAACCAAAGAGGTAGATGAGGGCAATGCAGTTAATACTGTCTGCATGGACTTTAGCAAGGCCTTTGACAAGGCACCGCATGATAGGTTTTTGCATAAGGTTAAATCTCATGGGATCCAGGGTGAGATATCTGATTGGATACAAAATTGGCTTCTGTCAAGAACAGTAAAAAGTCTGACAACACCAGGTTTTAGTCCAACCGATTTATTTGATAATAGACTCACAAGCTTTCGGGTTAGTCCCTTCGTCAGGTGAATGGAGAGTTCTGGCCTCAGACAGAGCATATAAAGCACAGACAGTTTACAGATTACTGATTAGAATGCGAATCCTTACACCTAACCTGCTGTTCAAGACCTGAAGTGGCTGACAATGTGAGTGGAAGGAGCACTGATCACAGGTTAAAGAGATGTGTACTGTCTCCAGAGAGTACAGTAAGTGAGGTTTTGCAAACCCAAGTCACGGGGCTTACAGATAGTGCGACATGAACCCAAGATCCTGGTACATGGTAAATACTCTTGCAACTCGGCCAACATTGTCTACCTGATACGTTGCAAGAAAGGATGTCCCGAAGCATGGTACACTGGGGAGACCATGCAGACGCTACGACAACGGATGAATGAACATCGCTCGACAATCACCAGGCAAGACTGTTCCCTTCCTGTTGGCGAACACTTCAGTGGTCACGGGCATTCAGCCTCTGACCTTCGGGTAAGCATTCTCCAAGGCGGCCTTCACGACACATGACAGCGCAGAGTCGCTGAAGAGACCGATAGCCAAGTTCCGCACAGATGAGGACGGTCTCAACAGGGATCTTGGGTTCACGTCGCACTATCTGTAACCCCCGTGACTTGCCTGGCTTTGCAAAACCTCACTTGCTGTACTGTCTGGAGACAGTACACATCTCTTTAACCTGTGATCAGTGCTCCTTCCACTCACATTGTCAGCCACTTCAGGTCTTGAACAGCAGGTTAGGTGTAAGGATTCGCATTCTAATCAGTAATCTGTAAACTGTCTGTGCTTTATATGCTCTGTCTGAGGCCAGAACTCTCCATTCACCTGACGAAGGGACTAACCCCGAAAGCTTGTGAGTCTATTATCAAATAAATCGGTTGGACTAAAACCTGGTGTTGTCAGACTTTTGACTGTGTTTATGCCAGTCCAACGCCGGCATACCCACATTCTGTCAAGAAGCCAGAGGGTGGTTGTAGAGGCTGTTTTTCAAACTGAAAGCCTGTGACCAATGGTGTGTCTCAGGGATCAGTGCTGGGTCCACTGTTATTTGTCATTTATATTAATGATTTGGATGAGAATATAGGAAGCAGATGACACTAAGATTGATGACGTAGTGGACAGTGAAGAAAGTTATGTCCAATTGCAACGGGATCCTGATCAATTGGGCCAGTGGGCTGATGAATGGCAGATGGAGTTTAATTTAGACAAATGCGAGGTGATGCATTTTGGTAGATTGAAGCAGGGCAGGACTTACTCAGTTAATGGTAGGGCACTGGGGAGTGTTACAGAACAGAGAGATCTAAGGGTACATGTTCATAGCTCCTTGAAAGTGGAGTCACAGGTGGACAGAGTGGTGAAGAAGGCATTCAGCATGCTCGGTTTCATTGGTCAGAGCACTGAATACAGGAGTTGGGATGTCTTGTTGAAGTTGTACAAGACATTGGTAAAGCCACACTTGAATACTGTGTGCAATTCTGGTCACCCATTATAGAAAGGATATTATTAAACTAGAAAGAGTGCAGAAAAGATTTACCAGGATGCTACCAGGACTTGATGGATTGAGGTACAAGCAGAGGCTGAATAGAATTCGATTTTTTTCTCTGGAGCATAGGATGCTGAGGGGTAACCTTATAGAGGTCTATAAAATAATGAGGGGCATAGATCAGCTAAATAGTCAATACCTTTTCCCAAAGGTAGGGGAGTGTAAAACTAGAGGGTTTAAGGTGAGAGGGAAGAGATACAGAAAAGTGTCTAAGAGGGGCAATTCTTTCACACAGAGGGTGGTGAGTGTCTGCAACAACCTGCCAGAGATAGTAGTAGAGGCAGGCACAATTTTACCTTTTAAAAAGCATTTAGATAGTTACATGGGTACGATGGGTATAGAGGAATATGGGCCAAATATGGGCAACTGGGAGTAGCTTAGGAGATATTAAAAAAAAGGCAGCGAGGATAAACTGGGCCGAAGGGCCTGTTTCCATGCTGTAAACCTCTATGACTCTATTATATTATGTCAAAGGAAGAGGTTTATAAAGTTGTCAAAAAATTGTAAGCCTGAAGAGTAGAAGCTTTTTTTGAATTCAGCAAAAGAGGATCAATTCGCTGATATAGGGAAATTAGAATGAGAGTAAACTTGGGAGAAACAAAAATGGACTGCAAAAGCTTCTACGGCTATGTAAAAAGGAAAAAGTTAGCAAAATCAGATGCGAGTCCATTATAGACAGAGACAGGAGAATTTATAAAAAAAAAGGGAAATGGCAGAAAAACGTGAAATTTAGCAGGTCTGCAAACATTCACGGAGAGAGAATCGAGTCAATGTTGCGAGCCTGAGCTACTTATTGAGAGAGGCTGCCAGCTTTTCCCCCTGGATTCTGTACATCCTGCATAGCCTGGTGAGGACAGGTGGCTGGAGAAAATGGTGGACTGGTGTGCTGGACTGGTATTTAAACAGGGCACTGGGACAATCAAACCAACCAGCTGATGGCAGGCAGACAAATCAGCTGTCAGTTTGCCAGATGATTTGAAGCAAAACTCACCTCTGCACAATTAATGAGGTTCCAAGCACGAGGTCAGTGGGAAAGGCATCATTGGTGCCACCCACCACCACACACTGTCTGAAAATGGGAGAACTCTACTCTGTGTGCCTTCACAGAGGAGGATACAAAAAGGCCTCCCAGAAATACAGGAACCAAGGACGAGTAGGAATGAGGAACTGAAAGACATTAGTATTTGTACAAAGTTAGGACTGGAGAAATCAATGAGAGTGAAAGTCGATAAAATTCCCTGAACTAGATGATCCACGTCCCACAGTATTGAAAAAGGTAGCTGCAGAAAGCGTGGCTAGCATCAGTCGCCCTCTTCCAAAATTCTACACATTCTGGAATGTCCCTGCAGATTGGAAGGTAGCTAATGTAACACCAGCATTTAAGGAATGAGAGAGAAAACAGAGAACTACAGACCCATTAGGCCTAACAGCAGTAGTAGATGAAATGATGGAATCTATGGATGTGATAACTGAACACTTTGAAAATAATAGTAGGATTGAGCAATGTCAACATGGATTCCTGGAAGGGCATCATATTTGACAAACCTATTGGGTTTTTGTTTTGAGGATGTACCTGGCAGAATAGATCTGAGAGATGGTAATAGATATGGTGTGCTTAAATTTTCAAAAAGCTTTCTATAAGAGGCTAGGAAACAAAATTAAAATGCATAGAATTAGGGATAATATGCTGATATGGACTGAGAATTGGTTAAAGGGCAGGAAACAAAGAAAGGATAAATGGATCTCTCTCAGGTTGGCAGGCTGTCACTACTGGGGCACCACAAGGATCAGATCTTGGACCCCAGCTATTCACAGTCTTTATCAGTGATTTAGATGGAGGAACCAAATGTAATATTTTCTACTTTGTTAATGATACAAAACCAAGTGGATTGCAAGTTGTGAGGAGGGTGCAGAGACTTAAAACAGGATTCAGACAAGCTAAGTGAATGGAAAGAACGTGGAAAGTGGAATATTGTCCACTTTTGAAAACAGAAATGCAGTGTTTTTTTTAAAAGCGAGAGAGACCGGGGAGTGTTGATGTCCAAAGAGACCCAAATCACTAATAGCAAGCATACAGGTGCAGCAAGTACTTAGGAAGTCAAGATATGTTGGCCTTTTTTACAAGAGGATTTGAGTATGGGAGCAAAGATTTCTTGTTGCAATTGTATAGAGCCTTGCTGAGATCACACCTGAATCGTGTAGTTTGCTCCCATCAAAGGAAGGATATACTTGCCAGATTGATTTCTGGGATGGTAGGATTGTCCTACAGGAGAGGTTGAGAAGGCTTTGCCTGTATTCTCTAAAGTTTAGAGCAACAAGAGAAGACCTCATTGATGCGTACAAAATTCTTATAGAGCTCAACAAGTGCAGGAAAGACGTCTCCCTCGAAGGATGGTCTCCTTTGGCAGGGAGGGAGTGCTTAGAACAAAGGAACACAATCTTAGAATAAGGGGAAGACCATTTAGGTTCGAGGGGTGGAGAAATCTCTTCACTAAGAGGGTGGTAAATCTTTGGCATTCTCTACTGCAGAGGATTGTGGAATATCAATGATTAGGTAAGTTCAAGACACAGACTGACACATTCCTAAATAGTAAAGACATTAAAGGATATGGCAATAGTGCAGGAAAGTAGTGTTGAAATGGATCTGTCATAATTAAACTGAATGGTAGAGCAAGGTCAAGAGGATGAATGGCCTACTTCTGTTCCTATTTCTCATGCTTCCCCTCAGACTGCAGTGCAGCGAAGCTTGTGGGAGTAGCAGGGCCACTTGTCAGCAACTTCCTGATTTCTGCATTTAACTGCACCCTTACAACCTGACACTATTAGTCAATTTATATGTAATGATAGTGGGCACTGATAGCCTTCTCATTATTGCTATAACCCATACAGTGCTAACAAAACATATTATATAGAAATTTTGACTCGCCCAGCATATTTAACATACAAACGTACCAAACATTTTTTAGATTTACAAAATATTTTGCCAGGAGGGAAATGCATCTAAATAATTGCAGAACAATTGAAATAGCTTTTAAACCTACAGGAATTATTGGGACTAAAACCAGAATAAGCCTTGAACTGAGAAAATACCGTACTTCCACAAGCTATTGGTTAGGTCAGAGTTTTCCAAACTGGGTTCTGTGAGGAGTCCCACAGTTGGTCCAGCCGTTTTAAAATTTTAGAAAAAGCTATCCTTCCAATCTTACCAAAGGCAGTTTTTCACTTTGCTGACCACCGATAGCTGCCCTCGTCAGCCTACAAGCAACCAGTGAACTGAGAAACTGGCCTCTGATTCGACAAACTAGAAGTGCTTAAATTTAAACTCGTGAGCTAATGGGGGCTCGAGAGAAGCTGTGGGGGCCTAACAGATGTGTGAAGTGCATCGTGTTTGAGGGTGCATTGAAGTGGCGAGATCTTGCATGCATGCGGGGTGAGCACATGTGCGCGTGTGCGAGGATGCGCGTGAGGCGAGAATGAGCTTATATATGTGTGGCAGCACGGTGGCAAGCACTTCTGCCTCATAGTGTCAGGGATCCGGATTTGATTCTGGCCTTGGGTGATTAAATGGAATTTGCATGTATGGGTTTACTCCAAGTGGTCCAGTTTCCTCTTTCAGTCCAAAGACGTGCCAGTGGATTTGACGGTGTTAAATTGTCTCTTTGGGCCCAAGGGTGTGTAGGTTAGGTGCATTAGCCATGGCAAATGCGTGTGGTTAGAGTGATAGGACGGGTGGTGGGCCTGGGTAGGATCCTCTTTCGGAAAGTCGGTGCAGACTCGATGAGCCAAATGGCCTCCTTCTGCAGGGTTTCTATGGTGAGTGTGCGCCTGAGAAAGAGACAGGAGCATGGTCCAATACAGAAATCCAGTTTTCCAACAGCATTCTTCCCAATAACCAATTAAACTAAAGGAGCAACATCACTTCTCTCACTGAAAATAATGTAAAAGTAACACCTAATTTTCTTTTTAATTCAAGTAAACACATGTATACAAGAAAAATAAAAATAAATTAGGCTTTTATATATGTCATAAATGGCTTACATTAACATTGCAATGAGATTATTGTACTTTGGTATGTTTATAGCTATTGTGTGAAAACAATCCTTTTTAAACTGAAAAAAATTAAAGATTTGGGAAACCCTGGGCTAGTCTATTGAAATTCAAGGCACCAACTTGGTACTATTGCTCTAAGTGTGTTGTAGCATGCCTTAGAATAATCCTTAAGCAATACAATGCTCAAGATTCCAGCTCTTGATGAAGTTTATACTGCTATAAAATTTTGTTTTGACCTGAACATAACTGAAAATGAATTTCCAAACTCGCAGAAGTGGCATCAAAAACGGTGTGGTTTGCACTCTGCATTCCTCTCACCTCCCCAAGCCACTCTTTCGAATTTCACTCTAACTTTTTCACCTTTGCCACATTCACCAGCTGCTAGTATCAGGAAACCATGGACACCTGACTCTCAACTTCCTGATACTCCCTCTTGATAAAGTTGCTTTTACAAAATTGTCACAATTCAAACTTTGTATACATTATCTAGGGTGATACCCCATGATGGAGTACCAGTGCGCTAAACAGCCAGAGATGTCATTTTTTGTGGCACTGTTGTAATAGAGTTCTCTTGGCGTCTTGGACAATAATTGTCCCCCAACTGACCATTTAAATCACTGTTCATTGTGGCCCTTTAATATATATAAATTCATTGCATTGCTACCTACATAAGAGTATGTTTCAAAAGTGAATAATTTACAATGGAAATACACAGAGTTATCCTGAGAAGTGAAAGGCACTATGTAAATGCAGAAAAATTAGCTTGGCATTGATTGTCAGTTTTAGGAAATGCAGGCCAGGACATTCTCTCAAACTGTTTGTTTGAATGCATAATTCCTGGTAAGATTGTAGCATTAGCTCACAGAGAGAAATTCATTAAGCGATATCTTCTATAGTTCTGTCATAACTTTGAGGAACATCTCAAATATTGATACACTGATAAAGCAAGAAG
The DNA here is from genome assembly GCF_965287045.1 of Carcharhinus amblyrhynchos. Lineage (NCBI taxonomy): Eukaryota > Metazoa > Chordata > Chondrichthyes > Carcharhiniformes > Carcharhinidae > Carcharhinus > Carcharhinus amblyrhynchos. Next base: position 5,688,647 of record NC_137331.1, read on the forward strand.
ATCTAACAGCGTTAGTAGCAGTCATAAAGTTGAAAATGTAAAGTAATTCTGAATATTGGAATTCCGTCTTGAATAATGTTTTAAAATTTGCTGTACAGGGTATTTGCTAACGGGAGAAAGAATCAGTATTTGATATTGCAGCTCCGTTGGTATAATTGCCTCAAACACCAGAGATTCAAAAAGAATAAAATCTGATTTTACTATCATTGAAATACATTTTACAACATTTATATATTTACCACACGTCGGAAATATTTTTGCATTTTGATTTTTACATTACCTCTGTTGCACAACTTGGTATACTGCCAAGAATGATACAAAATTTCATAAGAGATTACAGGTTATCTTGTAGGATAAACACATGGTTGAAACCTCCCACCTTATTGATCGCTTTCATTGCAGCCAGCCCAGTAACATTCCCAGCCTAACTTGCTGGGCAAACAGTTTCATTTGCGTAAATAAATGGAGAGCATTCAGTAAAAGAACATTGTTTGCTGTGTGGTAGGTCTCAGCTGATACAAGTTAGTGTTACCTAAGCATAATAATTAAATAAGTAATCACAAATAATAGTAAATTGTTACTGGAGAACATATCTGTTGTGCTCTTCTATCACTAGAAGCCAGAAAAATATCACCACACCACCAAGTACAGGCTAAACTAGATACAGAGAACAGGACTTTTTGTTTTGGGTCTCGACTCTGAAGCCAGGATCATAGAAACATAGAAAAAAGGAGCAGGAAGAGGCCATTTGTCCCTTTGAGCCTGCTCCACCATTCATTACGATCATGACTGATCATCCAACTCAGTAGCCTAATCCTGCTTTCTCCCCATAACCTTGGATCCCATTCGCCCCAAGTGCGATACCTAGCCGCCTCTTGAATCCATTCAATCTTTTGGCATCAACTACTTCCTGTGGTAATGAATTCCACAGGCTCACCACTCTATGGGTGAAGAAATGTCTTTTCATCTGTCTTAAATGGCCTACCCTTAATCCTCAGGCTATGACCATTGGTGAGCGAGTTCAGAACCATCGGGAACACCCTTCCTGCATCTACCCTGTCTAGTCCTGTTAGAATTTTATAAGTCTCGATGAGAATCCCTCAAATGCAGGTCCTGATCTTGTATCACGTCAGAAAGTCACCAGACATGATTTTCTAAGGAATGGCCAGAACACATTCACTGTGCTATAATTTTGCATATGATCCGTGGTCAGATCCCAAGAGCTGGGTGCAGTTGTGAAGAGAGAGAAATACGCAGTTAGAGACTAATAACATGTTGCTTGAACTAGATAAAGTTCAAAAGTTAAGATGCTTAAGTGAATAAAGCCACAAAATTCCACAGGTTTGGAACAAGCAAAATTAAACTTTACTACACAAGCTCAGAAAGATAAAATAAATTACAATATCTACCATTCTAACATTCCTAACTTTCAGGATAAGTATGAAATACATGTGAATTAACAGTTGAACTATTGTCAGACACACCACACTACACAACAGATGGCAGATGTGACCAAAACAGATTCTATGGTTTTCACAACAACCTTCCTCGAGTGTGGTCACATGTGAACAAACCAATTTCAATGGAACTTCATCTCTGAGGATTTCCAGTTTCCACATCTGAAGATCTCGCCTCGGAATTCAATCCAAAAGTCACTCCTGCTTGGACGGCTTCATCTTTAACCCATACACAGGATTTCATTCTTTCCTTCCAAGATTCTTTTCTCGTGGTTGTTAATACGCTCAAACTCACCTTTTAAACACAATTTCAGATCTCCGGCTGTAGCAAGTAGAACATCGTTGCTCCACAGGCGTCCCTTTGCCCCAGTGGCCTGCAGCATGGAGTAATGAAACCTCAACTGCCTTCTCAGATGTTCAGGGCTCTTCTTGTGCCCACTTCACTTGAAGTCTGCTCCCTGCAGTTCCTTCTTGAATTCAAAAGTCTACTTCTTTCTTTAACTTGACTAAAGAAAGCAATTCCATCCTCTGGCTTCGTCTCATATCTGCGACTTTCTTTTGAGAGTCCCCCCTCTTTGGTTTTGGACCTTCTTTCTGGACCCTTCCCATGGTTAGGACCTTCTGCCTGCCCCCTCCTGTGGCCTATTCCCTGGGCCACCTAGAAGATAAGGTGCACCATTCCAGGTCATCTGACCTACATTTTCATGCTATTCGGCTTACTTTCTTCAATGCAGGTGCACAAGGCTGGTCTCTAGCCTGAAGAATGTAAAACCACCAAACTGTGCACATACAGCCATTTCTCAACTAGTGCAGGAGACCCACGGTCTGTCAGAAACTGGAGCTCCCACCCACAAGCTGAAGAAAAGCATGAGTTTCATCACAAATGGTAGATGAATTCCGAACAGGCCCTCCAGCAGAATGACCCACCAGCAGTCAGCACGCAGAAACATGCCAAGTAAGAGGGAGAGAGAAAGGGTTACAGGTGTCAGCCTGCAGTTTTGGTGACAGAAATTTGATAAAGAGGAGGGGCTTTAATTGGCCCATTAAATGCTTCAACTGGACTATTGAGAAATCAGAAGCATCAATCTAAAAAAAAGTTTCAGTAAAAGGCACTGCTGCAGCTGTATGGGCCAGAGAAAAAAAAAATAGCGTCTAAGATGAAATGCGGATTCATAGAAAATCTATGGCTCACAGAGATCTCAGTGGCAAAGTTCATCACCGGCTTCAAATAACCAGAGAGTAACGTTCTAATGCTCAGCAATGTACAAAATCGATCAAAACTTTCAAATGGATTGTTGAATTGCTTTAAACAGAAAGGGGGATTAAAATGGAGGTAACTACTGAACGAATGATGGATAATTGCCTAGCTCTTAAATAACTTCAGTCCAAGGGATAGTTGTAATGTCAACAAAACTGGATTTCCTTTTTAATCAGCATTTTTTCAGTAAACTTCTAGATGATGCTCGTGATGCCTGTGCTGGTACTAAACTAAGCAAACAGGAAGCAAAATGGAATCTTATTTTTCATAGAATCCCGATAGTGCAGAAGGAGGCCATTCTGTCCATTGAACCTGCATCGACAACAATCCCACCCAGGTCTAATCATTGTAACTTACATATATACCCTGCTAATCCCACTGACATTAAGGGACAATTTAACACGGCCCATCCAAGAGAAATGTTGGGTCAATTATGTACCAAGGGTCCTTTCAATTAAGAAAATTAATCATGGAGTCTATGTACAGCAGATTCAGTAGTTTGTACAAGTGAATAAAATTGAAAACAACTTGCTTGTACCAACTTTTCTCAATACAAAAGTAGGAAAACTTTCCATTTGCTCAGGTGCTCGGTTCACCTAGCAAAGCAGGAACAAAAACTTACAATGACTTGAAAAAGATGCTTGAACAGCATTACTCTCCAAAGACAAAGATCACTGTGGAATGGTTCAGGTTCCACTGTAGTAATCAATTGGAAGGTGAAAGCATTGCTCAGTTTGTGGAAACCTTAAAATGGCTGGCCCAACAGAGAGCACAGCATTAGAAGATACTCTTCGAGATCAACTAGTTTGTGATTTCCAAAATGAGGCTATCCAAAGAAGACTGCTTACTGAACATCCTTTGACTTTAAAGACAGCAGTAGAAATTGCACAATGAATAGAAGTCACTGCTAAAGAGGCTTCAGAATTTGGTGCAGAAATGAAGATCTGCAATTTAGGAAATGCTCATAAGTCGTCAAAATAGCAACAAGCATGATTTTGTGTGTGTGCCAGGAGGGGCCATTCGACGAATGAATGGTGGAGCAAAGATACTCAATGCAAGAAGTATGGCAAAATGGGTCACATTGAAAAAAGTTGTTGGGCAAGACCAGCTTCCCTTGAGAAGAACATTCAGGAGGAGAATTGGGATACCTTCAAGAAGCAAAACAAGTTGCATTTGATAAAAAAATTACAACATGGAAGGAAAGAAGAGGAGAATGTCCAGAAATATGAGGAGCTCCAACTGAATGCTTTATGCATACAGAGCGAATCACAAATTCTAGGTGATTCAAAGTCAAATGGACAACCTCTTAGGATGAAGGTTGATACTGGTGCTGCTGTATCTTTAATTCAACAAAAGCTGAAGCATCTCCTTTTAAAATCAGCTGATGTGATTTTATGGAGGTGGACATCCTCACATTTATTCAAATTATATAGCACCTGTCATTCTCTTGTCCACTCCCTCAACTTGTCCAAATCACAATGAATCAGAGTCCCTACACTGCAAAAGGAGGCTATTCTGCATATTGAGCCTGCACTGACAACAATCCCACCCAGGATCTATCTCCATAACCCCATGTATTTACTCTGCTAATCCCCCTGACACTAAGGGGCAATAAGGATAGTACAAGTTATGATATAATTTAAGTTTTAAATGCCAGTAAAAACATAAATCAAACTAATCTGGGCATATTATAAGAGGGAGCAACCCAGCTAAGATGACGGGAGATGAGAAATTTGTGTAGAATTGAGGAATAACAGTGGAATGTTTTAAAAAGTGATTCAAAGGATACAGAATTAAGTATATTCCACTGACAGAGGAAACTACTAATATTTTTAGAATATCATAGATAAACTGAGGTTGGAAGCCAAGTGAAATTGAAAGAGGACCTAACAGCAATAATGAAAAAAAAACTTGAGAATGATGAAAAGAGGCTGAACAGACTATGATCTGAGGGATTTCAGGGAAAAATAATCAAGAGGAGCATTTTGTGTATCAGTACTACAAAACAATTTCAAAATTGAAATAAATAACTAAAAATGGCAAACTATGTGTTTTTCATCAATCTTTACCAGCTGGATGAATGCTTGTGCAGTGATGAATTCTGTAGTCATGGAGAGCAAAAACGAAGAGTTGTGATGGATAAACTAAAAATTTAGGCGGCTGAGTGACAAGAAAGCAAAACACCCAGACCTTGACTCGATCCTGAGGGGGATAAAGGGAGGATACTACATCAACACTGGGAAGTTAAATGGAGGGCTTCATTAAACGTGGATACATCCCAGAGGACTGAAAGCTGGCTAATATGCAACCTATTTTTAAAAGCGGAGAGGATTAATCTGAGTGAATACAGGTTAGTTGGTTTAACATCTGCGGTAGGGATATTTTCTTTTCTTAAGGAAGTCTTTGATTAAGGGTGAAATTGTGGTCTATCAAAGAGGAGAAAATAGAAACAGCAGTACAAATTTCAAAAGGATGATCATGCTTGACAAACTTTGTAATTTTTTTTAAGGAAGAACAGATGTGGTAGATAAAGAAATGCAGTGGATGAAATGTACATAGATTTTTGCAAGGTGCCAGGTGGGGAATTACTGCAGAAAATTATGGGGTATGAATTTAGGGGGAGGAGATCAAATGGTTTTAAAAATTGGCCAGGAGAAAGAAAACAGGAATAAATGGCAGTTTTTCCAGAGTAATTGATAACATAACATAAGAACATAACATAACATAAGAACATAACATAACATAAGAACATAACATAACATAAGAACATAACATAACATAAGAACATAACATAACATAAGAACATAACATAACATAACATAAGAAATAGGAGCAGGAGTAGGCCATCTGCCCCGTCGAGCCTGCCCCGCCATTCAATAAGATCATGGCTGATCGGTCGTGGCTCAGTTCCACTTTCCGGCCCTCTCCCCATAACCCTTAATCCCCTCTCTTATCAAAAACCCATCAACCCGCTTCTTGAAAATATTTAGCGAGGCAGCCTCCACCACTTCAATGGGTAGAGAATTCCAGATTTTGTGTTCCGTGGCTTCAGCTCTGGGACCACATCTTTTCACTGCATACATCAATTATTTGGATTTAGGCATTGAGTGGTGTCAAAATTTGATGCTACCAAATTAGGACAGGGTCATGGGTTTGCCTGGTAATAACGACACTCAAATAACAATGGGAATTATGGGATGTACTCTATCCAGCAACAAGGGAAAAATCTGCCAGCAGCCCACATTCATGTGTCCTTTTCCCAGTAACAGGATTAGCAGACATCTAGATACGATCGGATATAAATAGCCCCATCAGGAAACAGTTTACCTCGATAACAGCGATCAGGGGAGGCGTATAGATGTTAATCTGACAGACTCAGGAATGAAGGAGAGCCAAGTGGCTGAATATGCGGTGAACAGGATCAAAGACAGCCAAGGGTATAACTGTCAACTCCTGCAGAAGCAGATAGGTTAGTTTAACATCTCACAGGAAAGCCGGGGTTAACATCTAACAGTAAGGCAGCTGACAGCAGAGGTCCTTTTTAAAGTCTTATAGCTAAGTTAATGCAAACAGTCATTAAGGCAATTTATCTATCTTCGCTAAGACACTGCCCAGACTGAATCATCCTCCTGGTATCACGTGGTAATTACAAGCTAAATTTAACTTAGATTTGTTTAAGGTGGCTGTTGTTTGGGGGACATGGAAATCTTACTGAGTTCAAATATTGGGGATATAGTTTGGAACAAAGTGTAATTTCGAGATAAAACTATGTCAACTACTCCAAGGTTTATGCATCTTATAGAATTATAGTCCTGTTCACGTGTATTTGTCTTTTCTTTTGTTTAGTAAATAACATTCATTAATTGATACACAACAACTGGGCTGCTTATTTTCACGGGTGAGACTGCACGGTGGCAGCGTAGTTAGCACTGCTGTCTCACAGCGCCAGGGACCTGGATTTAATTCCTGGTTTGGGTCACTATCTGTGTGGAGTTTGCACATTCTCCCCGTGTCTGTGTGGTTTCATCTCCTCCCACAGTCCAAAAATGTGCAGGTTACGTGGATTGGCTATGCTAAATTCTCCCTCAATATACCTGACCAGGAGTACACTGTTCTTCCTCAGTGCACCCCGACTGTGGCAACTAGGGGATTTTCACAGTAACTTCATTCCAATGTGAACGTAAGCCTACTTGTGACTGATAAATAAACTTTACTTCTACTTCTGGTTTCACATGACATCTCTCAATTTCAAAAACATTAATATATACCACCAAAAACCGGTGTCTCAAATTGAGGCAACCTCTCATAACATCAGCTTGGTTTATGACAATAGGGAGGCTACGAAATTATATGGATAAAATGGGAAATCAGCTCAATGAACTAAAGGTAGTAGATAGAAGTCAGAGGTAGAATGATAAATTATATGGGCTACAGAGACAGTGGCATTATCCCGGGTCCAATAAGTAATCCAGAGACCCAGGTGAATGCTCCAGGGATGCAGGTTCAAATCCCACCATGGCAGATGATGGAATTTGATTGAAAATATCCAGCCTACATCTGACTGTGGACCCACAGCAATGTGGTTGACTCTTACCTGCCTTCTCAAATGGTCTCGCAAACCATTCGGTGCAAGGATAACCAGGGGATGGGCTACAATTCCTGGCCTAGCCAGCAGCACCCACATCCCATAAAAGAATAAAGAATACAGCATAGAAACAGCCATTTGGTTTAACCAGTCTATTTATGTCCCACTCAGGTCATCTGTCCTTCCTTACATAATGCATTGCCCTCCATTCCTTTCTCCCTTATATGCTTATCTAGCACCCCAGCTCCAATTGCGTCAAACCACTAGTTGGAGTCATACCTGGCACATAGGAAGATGGCTACGGTGATTAGAAAGCAATTATCTCTGCTCCAGGACATCACTGTAAGGACTTCAGGCCCTACCACCTTCCACTTGTTTCATCAATACCTCTTCTCCATTAAAAGTGGGGATGTTCACAGATGACTGCACCATGTTCAGTATCATTTGTGACTCGTCAGATACTAAAGCAGTCCATGTCTAAACGCAGCAAGACTGGGACAATGTCCAGGCTTCGGATGAAAAGTGGCAAAGAACATTTAGGCCACACAAGTGCCAGGCAATGACCATTTCTAACAAGAGAGGATCTCACCATCACCCGTTGACATTCAATGGCAGTACCATCACCGAATCCCCCACTGTCAACATCCCAAGGATTACCATTGACCAGAAACTGAACTGGACTATCCATATGAATACTGCGGCTACAAGAGCAGGTCAAAGGATAGGAATCCTGTGGCGAGTAACTCACCTCCTAACTCCCCAAAACCTGTCCATCTACAAGGTACAAGTCAAGAGTGTAATGGAACATTTTCCACTTGCCTGGATGTAGCATCAACAACACTCAAGTGTGACACCATCCAGGACAAAGCAGTCCACTTAATTTCCAACCCTTCCACAAACATTCAACCACTCCACTACCAACGAGCAGCGATAGCTGTGTATACAAGATGCACTGCAGGAACTCAAAAGGTTCTTTAGGTAGCAAATTCCAAGCCCACAAAACACTACCATCTAGAAGAACAAAAGCAGCAGATACCTGGGAACACCACCACCTGAAGGTTCCCCTCCAAGTCACTCACCATCCTGACGTGGAAATACATCACCGTCCAACACTGTTGCCGGAGCAAAATTCCCTCCCTAACACAGAGAGTGAGTGAGTGTGAGAGTGTGTGTGAGAGACAGTATGTACGTACCTACACTTCAGGGACTACAGCAGTTCAAGGCGGAAGCTTACCAGCACCTTATGAAGGGCAACTGGGGATGGAAAATAAATTCTGGTCAAGCCAGCAACACCCAAATCCCATAAATGAATTAAAAAGCACCTGGTGCTAGCAAGTGTCACATTCTTCTCACTAGAGGTTTCTTCTGAATTCACTATTTGATTTGATGACTATCATATTGATAACCTCTAGTTTTGCTCTTCCCTCAAGTGGAGACATGCTTCCCTTCCGTTCTATCAAAAATCTTTCATGAATTTTACAAACATTTCTTACATCAACCCTTAGCATTTTCTTTTTAAGAGAAAAGACAGTGACCCTGACCGCCCTCTCCTGATTGGTATATCCTACCATATCCTGGTACCATTATGTAATTTTCTTTTTGAACAGCTTCTCCAGTACACCTATATCCCTTTTTTTCACTCTGATAATCAAAACTTTATACAATACTGCAACATAGTCTAACCCAGGTTTGATACAGGCTAAGTGTAACTTCTCCACTTTTCAATTTTATTTCATCTTGGAATTAGTTCTCGTACTTGGTTTAATTTTTCATGTCTGTGTTGATTTTTTTGCTGAGTTGTGTTTGTATTTCAAGATTTTTGTTTCTCTGCTCCATTTAGTTTCTTAGTAATACATATTCTTAATTTTTGTACCAAAGCATAGCACCTCATCAATTTCAACACCGATTAATTTTCCAATTATATGCCAATTCTGTAAAGATTAATGTTTACAGTCCTTAGTATTGACTACCCACAATTTGATGTTTTGCACAAATTTAGAAATTGTTTTGCTTTCAATGTCTAAATCGTTATAGCAAGTAACACTGATTCCAGCATTGACTCTTGCGGGACCCCACTCTCCTCTTCCTGTCAATCTGAAAAACTACCCTTTACCCACTTACTGCTCTTTCAACTAGTCGAGTGGACAAAATAGCCCGTTTCCATACTGTTACTTCAATGAACTGATTTTACATTAGCGTATGGATGGGGTGCTAAGAGTACGCACCGCAGGCGGCACGATAGCACAGTGCTTAGCACTGCTGCTTCACAGCGCCAGGGACTAGGGTTCGATTCCCGGCTTGGGTCACTGTCTGTGTGGAGTTTGCACATTCTCCTCGTATTTGCATGGGTTTCCTCCAGGTGCTCCGGTTTCCTCCCACAGTCCAAAGATGTGCAGGTTAGGTTGATTGGCCATGCTAAAATTGCCCCTTAGTGTCCTGAGATGCATAGGTTAGAGGGATTACCGGGTAAATATGTAGGGATGTGGGGGTAGGACATGGGTGGGATTGTGGTCAGTGCAGACTTGATGGGCCACATGGCCTCTTTCTGCACTGTAGGCTTTCTACGATTCTATGTTTTTGTTTTTACTGATCGCATGAAAAAAATTCTAGATTATTCACATTCTTTACTCATGAGGTAGTCACCTATATTTAATCAACAGTTGTCACTTAGATGCCTGTGTAATTTTCTGAAAACAAGAGTGGCAGAACCGACACAGCATAGCAAGCCGACCATACAAGGTCTGCTTAGGTAGTACAGATGGATAACCGACTAAAATCCACTAAGAACTTGTGTTACACAAAGGTCCCTTCAAAAGGGTTTAATTAATTTGTCAATTAACTTGCAAATGAGCTATTTTATAAATATTCTTCAGTAATGCAAGGAAATACAAGCTATCTGAAATTCACAAACTCACAATGTAACAGTGTCATATAGTTTCAAGTATTGCTGCAAGTTTGCTTTTGCAACACACGTGCTTTTTACATGATAGCACTGAGGCTTAAATGGCAAGTCCAGACAGCTACTCTTGTGCACAATGGTAACCCCAACTACTAAGAAACAATTATTCTCTCTGTTACAAAGGAGCACACCCAGGAATTTATTAAGTACTTAACCTGACTACCAAATACTTTTTATCTGGAACCAAAGTGAAATAAATATTTAGATTTTATCGCACTTCTGCAGCAGTACCATTCCAAAGCCATTGTAGAGATGGATAGCATTCTCATTAAATTACTGGCAAAGTGTCAATACTAGTTTTATTGTAAATTAAAAATTGCTTGCTGAATGTACAGCAACTAGTAGCCAATTAGTGCACTCAAGACTATAACCAAAAACAAAGATGCTACTGTGTTGCACACTTGGTCACTGATAGTGCTTTATGCTAACTGGCTTATTATAATGCTCTTGAAAACATTCAAAGCCTTACCTGTGGATCTGTATCCTTTTATAGTACGACAACAGTACTCCAAATGTGGTCTCGCCTAGATTTGAAACATGTTTACCATAATTTTTCTATTTTCAATTTTATTCATTTCGAAACGAGTCCTAATGCTTGGTTTGCTTTTCACGGCCAGCATTGATATTTTTGTGACTTGGGTATTTGTATTTCAAAATCCTTACTTTCCTCTACCCCATTTAAATTCTCAGTTTTGAAGTAATATGGATTTTGAAAATCCCTGATTTTCTTAGCAAAATGTAAAACCTCGTATTAATCTGTGATAAACCATAAAATCTCTACAGTGCAAAAAGATGCCATTCAGCCTGTACTGAGTCTGCAAAACAGCATCCCACCTAGGCCCTCCTCTCCGCTCAATCCCTGTAACATTGGCCATGGTAAATGCGCAATCCACCTAATCAGCACATCTTTGGACTATGGCAGGAAACAGGAGCCAGGTTGAAACTGATTTCCAATTATATGCCAATTCTGTATGGTTAAAAGTTTATAATCCTCCTCAATACTGACTATCCAACCAAACTGGCCCAAAGGCCATCAGGAATCCTGCAGTTTTAAAATACTGAAAAATACATTGTGATCATAGTTAAAAACTTATTTATTGTGATGGTCTAGTATTACAATCCCTATAGTGACTGATGACTTTCAAATTAACCTTTGTTAACTGCTGCAAACAATCCTCTCTTTTGAGGAAAGCTTGCATATAGATATAGGCATTTTTGACTTTACAACAAATACAGCACAAGTCACTGAAATCTCTCTGGCCAAACTCAGTGTACTTGTCTCAGCCTATGGATTCAAAATTCTGAAAGTAGCAGTCAATTCTGTTACGATCCCTGTTACGACCGATAACATTTAAAAAAGAAATCTGAACTTCCAATTAATAACTGATAGAATGACACATCAAGAGTTCATGTTTTGAAATGTTTATTGTAACAAACACTTAAAACACTATTAAACAAACTATACCTTTGCAGGAAACAAATACTTTATGACCAGGTAAAGATGGGAAAAAATGATTCCCCTAACCTACCACTCCAAGCCTGATCGTAACAGGCTTTTATAAAGATGAACGTGTTTTACTGTCTGCGCTCAACCATTTATATGCTGATTGCAGTTTAAAAACAAAAAAGGATAGTTTGAATTGAATTAAAAACCCACTCAGGTAAAGATATAAAAATATTTTAAAAAGGTAAAGCAGTGTCTCAACCTTTGCAACATATAAATCAACATGTGCAAACATGCAGACATAATGTACACTTGCATATACATGTTATACAATTTATAGATCATAACCAAATTAAAATTCAATGCAAAATGGTGTGTCTTAATTGCGTGCAACATTGGAACCTTCCAGGAAACTTGTCAGCTAATGCCTGGTATTACAAGCTGACTTGCGGCAGTCATTTTAAACATGTCTTTGTTTCTTAAAAGTTTTTTTGAAACATTTCAATTTATGTTTGCCAGCTGATGAAATTAAAAATTGGTATCATGCATGCAGAAATCACATCGTCGTGATAACTAAGTTACAGATGGAATACTTTACACTTAACCCAACTTTAAAAACAACTTCACAGATATATTTACTGTGCCCTTTCCATAGGTATTCAATTTTTTCCAGAAACAGTCTGAAGTGATTCTAAGCTCTCATGGGCTTATTCCTGTTCTTTGCAAGTTAAGATACTAAGAAATCTCTCAACTGTCTATCATAATGAAGTTATTTGCCTGGAGACTCTCCCTCTAGCCCAAATACTGACTCTTCCAACCACCTTTTAGCTCCCCATAAATTTAGTCTGTTCAGTCGAATAAGAGCTTTCCCGGTATTCCTGGTGGCGAACCAGAAAGACTTATCTCTAGCTGTTCACTTGCTCCAAGATCCAGGCAGACTAAAATGCCTGTAATGTTTGATGTCAAGCTTTAGGAAAGCCTGTAACCTGATTTTTAAAAAATTCTTCCATGGGATGTAGGCATCCCTGGCAAGGCCAACATTTGTTGCTCATTCCTAATTGCTTTTGAAACTGAGTGGCTTCCCAGGCTGTTTTAGAGGAAAGTTAAGCATCAACCATATTGCTGCAGGCTTGGAGTCACACGTACGCCAAAAAAGGTTGGCAGATTTCCAAATGGGTTTCTCATAATTGATAAAAACTTCACATGCACCATTAATGAGATGGGTTTTCAATTCCAGATTTATTAATTCAATTTAAACTTCAATTATCGTGTTGCATTAGCCCAGACTTACTGATTACTAGTTCTGTGACACTATCACTACATCACCATCGTCCCATGGATTCCTCTGCATCTTTCACCTCGGCAGTGTGAATCACATGGGTCTTGTAGGTGGAAATGTCAATTAGCTATCTTTGAGAACTTAACTTTCACTTGGAACTAAATGGGCTTAAACCTAACATTCTCAATATTTTTGAGGCTCGACATGCTCAACCTTCATTGTTAACACACAAACATCCACTTCTTCCACCACCAACGCTCAGTAGCAGCAGCGTGTACTATATACAAGATGCACTGCAGCAATTTACCAAAGATCCTTCGACAGCACCTTCCAATCCCACAACCACTTCCATGTCGAAGGACAAGGGCAACAGATACATGGGAACACCACTAACTGCAAGTTCCTCTCCAAGCCACTCACTGCCATGACATGTAAATATATCACCGTTCCTTCACAGTCACTGGGTCAAAATCCTGGAATTCGCTCCTTAACAACATTGTGGGTCAACTCACAGCACATGGATTGCAGCAATTGAAAAAGGTGGCTCACCATCACCTTCAAGGACAACTAGGGTGGGCAACTGGCCAACCAGTGACACATGTCCCACAAATGAAAAAAGACATGAGCTATTGTATTTATCTCCAAGTGCAATTTCTTCCCAGTTACTCGATCTAAGCTTATTTCCTCTTAAAATCAAACCACTCAGGCTTACTCTCAGACTGACTTTAGAACAGGTCACTTGATCACCCTAAATTTAAAGATACAAGTCCCTAAACTTCACTCTTATAAAACTCATAATTAAAACACCAGAAACTGAAATGCAAGCAATACTGCAGATTGCCAAAGTCAAGGAGTGACTGTTCTTGTTATAAATCATCCCTTATTGACTGCCTTTTGACTTTTGAAAAACAGTGGCGTACACAAATGAAAAAAGTCTTGTTATAAAAGGCAAAGTCTTGATAGTAATGGAAGCCAGTTTTTAAAGCGGCCACAAGGAAAAAAAAGCAACAAGTCTAAACTCAAAGGGTCATTTTATACAGCAGGGCCTAGATTGAAACAGATCACAAAGGGAAACATCTCAGCTATGTAAAAGGTCGTGGTCAGTCCACTGGTAACTAAGCAACATTTTCAGAAATGGTAGTGTAGGTATGCAGTAATCCTGAAAAAGACATACAGAGGAACCGGCAATAACAATGGCTTGATTCACATTATCACGGAAATATTTATAAGATATTGAAGTTAAGCACCAAATTGTTATGTCAACGTAATTGCGATCGGACGATAATTTAAAATAGAGGAAATAAAATGCCTTTAACACAGCTTGCAAAACACAATGAAAATATCCACAGATTACACCTGGTCAATTGTTCAGAATTAAAAAAAAATCTCAGGCTCGTTCGGAGTTAAAAAAATCCTCAGCCTACGTATGTAGTGTAGATGATTAAAGCATTACGGCAATTGGCACAGTTTTACATATTTAAATGTGTAACTTGGTGGAATTAGAGTCAACAGTCTTAAAACTATTCAGTTAACAACTGAATAATAAGTTAATAAGGGATGATTTATAACAAGAGTCAACAGTCTTAAAACTATTCAGTTAACTGCCTAAAAACACTAGTAGTTTGTAATGAGCACAAAATTCAAATCTGCTTGCAGCCGTTTGAACCTAGTAACAGCAGTATACAACTACGTGCTACAAGACCAATGAATTACTGGTACCATCAGTTTGGTTACACAAGTAACTTTCATTAACACAGCCATTTGTAATGTTGCAGATGAGAAGCAAAAACTATAATTTTACATTCAACTAACCAGATAATTACATCAGTAGTGCAGCACTTTGCTACGACAACTCTTTCATATTCGTGAACCAGGTATTGAACTGTTGGATTTTGCATGCTCGGTTAAGATGATCACAGTTGTAAAATGGATTTTTAAATTTTCCATTTGTGCATCAAGCGTTCACATCTGGCATGATTTACGTAGACATGCTTCAGAGTTGCCCAAGAGCTTTGCAAAATCCGGGGGTCGTCATCATCATGTTTTTCATGAAGTGTATGTTTATGATTTCTTGTGAACTCCATTTGGCTTTCAAGCTGCCTCAGGGCTGAAGTCACATTGTCAAAGGTTAAATACATGGTTCCAAAAGGGTGCGCGTAACTTCAAGGTGTTGACGGACATTGTTGAGATTCTGATGGATGTAGGCACATGCATCTTCCTCAATTTTCTGGATTTCCTGGAGTGTTGTGGAATCATGGGACATTACTTTGCCCTAACAAGGAAACAGCGATAAGGGATAAAAGCTGAGAACTCAGCACCTTTTTTGGTATAGCTTTATCATCGCTCCTCTGGTCCAGTCTTCAGAGGCACAGCTTTACAAATCAGTCTCAGAAATTGTTTTGGAGATAAAAGAACGATTGACATCACCTGTATTGATAACACAGCCCTCACGCAAACCTGGGCTCTCAAGGGATAAGAAGCTTCCACGTGGCATTTTTTAAAAAGTATATTTACTACCTTCCTTAATTTCTATTTGATTTACTAATATTGGTTGTTCAGATCTTGTAGGTCATGGAACAACTTAAAACTCTGCTGTTATAAACTTGAGAATCCAGATCTAAAATATTTTAATTAAAACATTTTTATCCTCGAGATCCCTCAAAAGTTACAGTTTTCCAACAGGAGGTCACTTTCAGCATGCACTTCATAGTGGTCCTCAAACCTTTTTGGTCAAAGGACCCCTTTTCATCTTGATTAGTAATCACAGATATCACATCTAAGTTTGAGGACACGTACCAACCAAGAAGAGCTTCTTCTCTGCTGCCATCAGACTTCTGAATGGACCTACCCTGCATTAAGTTGATCTTTCTCTACACCCTTGCTATAACTGTAACAATACATTCTGCACTCTCATTTCCTTCTCTATGAATGGTATACTTCGTACAGGGCACAAGAAGCAATATTTTTCACTGTATGCTAATACGTGTGACAATAATTTAAATCAAACTATAACAACTATATAATACTCATGTGAGATGCTGTACGCAAGGAGTGTTTTAATAATGGTTCAGGTTATGCATCATCATCAAACCCTACAGTGCAGAAAGAGGCCCTCTGGCCCATCGAGTCTGCACCGAACATTATGGGCATGCCTGCTTCTTCCTGAAGAGTCCGTATCCTCAAAAGGACCTGAAAATGAGCAGAACACAGGGAGGGGGGCGGACAGAACCTAAGTGCAGAGAGGCTGGAGAACAGAGACACGAGGCAAGAGAGAAAAGTGAGAATAGCAGCAGTGAGAAAGTGCAGTACAGGAGAAAACAGGACTCCGCCTCCTGCCAACACTAATGTTCCTGACTAGGAATCCTAGGCAGTCACCCTGCTGTAAGGCTGGCCCTGTGCATTGGGCCCCCTAAAAGATCTCCGTCAACCCCAGTTTGAGAACTACCGATTTAGAATTCCTGTTACCGAGATGGAACAAAGTGACTTCTTTTAAAAGGTTCAGAGATTCGGTATCTATTTCTAGAAAAATTCTACTTAGATGTTTAGGAACCCTTTCAAGGTGGACCCAATTCTTACAGAATAACCATACAACATACATTTCCAATCAACACAAGCCTAGTTATCACAAATGTTCATTGTATGAGGAAATGACCATTGCATACAAACTCAAATTCTGCAGCATGATCTAGAATCAGAATTACAGAGAGGAGATCCTATGTTTTTCTCTGTCCTGGATTGTCTGTTAAATTTGGTGAAATGCTTTCAATTGCTATTAAACTTTGCTCATCTCCATTTTGAATAAAAACTAGATTCTGCAGAGCAAAAGCTTAAATCCAGAGTAGATGACTTGTAATAACAAAAAGCACTGATGTCGCTGAATCCTTAGCCATGTAAAAATATTTACTGGCAGTTCATCAATAATCCTTTCCTTCAAACTGCAACAAATCTGGTTCATCCATTGATGCGCTTTACTGGCGTACAAAGGTTCTAACAGATATATTTAAACCTTTCGTGAACTCATGCTCAGACAGTATATTACCTTGTTGGTTGATTATCTGAAATATGCATTAATTTTAGCAGTAAAGCAAACACGCAGGTTTCAAAAGAGACAGGACCCAAAAAAGATTAATTCCGCTCTATTTCATTTCCCATGTTTATCACCCATAGGCTAAGATTAAGTGTGGTATCGACATGCTGCGCTTGGTTGAAGTCATTAGGTTACATTTTAGCTTCATTTGAAGCAATTTTTATAAGTGGCATCTCGGCCTTTTGGCAAAGATATAAATGAGATCAAGCCTTGGAGGAGGAGCTATGACTACTCCAATTAGCTTGGATGATGCAGATCAAGTCCAAGACAGGAAGCGAAAGCCCTGTCTTGTTATCTCGGATCGGGAATGTCTCAACTTGGTGAGACTCTGAATTGGACTCGATTTGATTGAATTGGAATAAAAACAAAACACCCAGATTTTTTCACGTCGATTTAAAACCACGTGTGCATCATATCACATGTAGAATAATTTCCATCACATTGAATTCATTGTGCTCAAAGCCACTTTTGAAGTCTTCACTTCACAGTCAAGAGCAACATTTAGAGTGAAATTGTTTTGACAAAGTCAATTGACAGAATTTAAAATTGTTCCATTCTTGAAACTGGTTGACGGACACTCTAAACGTATGCTTCCTACACACGTACTTAGTGAAAATGGATCTAAGGTTCACAACAGTACAAATTCTGTGGTCTCTGGACAGTTAGCCTGACTGTTAACACTAGAATTATTACTAGGAAATTATGTACAAGAATTCAACATCTTTGGCTTGACAGTTTAATGGGAGTCCAAATATCCATAAATTATTATTTTGCTCACCCATGAAATCAATAATGATACTCTGTAAACATGAAACTGAAATTTTTTTTACATTGAGCTAATCTCAATTCTCGTACTTGACCCCGAACAAGGATCATTTTGACAACGTGAACCAGTGATAAAGCAAACAATTGCTATTGCACTGATTCTTTACATGGCAAAGTCCACCAGTTAATTGTCAAAATTTAAATGAAAATTGTATTCTGTCTCTTCCATAAAATTTTGTCAGATGCATGAACAACGTGTAGAAAACAAATCAGTCATTCAAAGCAATAGGTTTAGTCAACAAGGTTTGTACAAATTAAGAGTAAGATTTATCTTAAATGTTTCTTAAATATTAGGCAGTTAAAAGATGCACCTGAGATAACGGAATTATACTTCTTTTTAAAAATCTTGAAAGCTAGATTTGAATGAAAGCATCCAATTTTTTTCAGTTCTGGAATTCTGAAATGTATTTTGCTTCCCAGGGTGTTAGAATTTTTTGCGAGTAGAAAGAGACAAAGACAACAAATCAGCTGGGAGTTGTTGATCTGCACAGATAGGAACAATTTTCAAGTTTATGAAAACAATTCCAGCAGTTAGGAAGTAAATCGAATAGCAGAACCTCAAAATCAGCAATGAGTTACTATCAGGGCAACATGTTACTAATGGGACCTGAGGATCCTTGGGTAGCTATGGTGGTAGTATCAGGGACTCTGACTGTAAATTCATCAAAACAACATAGAAAGAGATACTGGACTATGGCTCTTCAAAATAAAAGTTAGGAGTTAAGGGAAACTTATTAACTGAAATTTTACTTCGGTAGTTAACCTGCTGCTGGGATCTATATGAGAAACAATTGTAAAGCATTTGGGAAATATAAACAAATCAGGGCCTGTAGGCAAAGATTTCAAATATAAAAAGTTGTGCTGAATCAGTTGTCTGGAGCTTGGGGTTTCCCCAACTTTCAGCAGCAGAACCCCAAATGACCTCCCAGGAATATTACAGAATCCCAAACGTTCTCAATGTCAGTGAAACTCTCTTTGCACCAAAATAGTTGCAAACACTAAAATCAAATCTAAACAAGTTTTTCTAGATATATTCCCACGCACATAGATCCCCCGCACTCCTCCACCCATACTCACTCCCCACACTCTCAAGTCTGAGGTCATGTACCAACCAACTCAAGACCAGCTTCTTCCCTGCTGCCAGACTTTTAAATGGACCTACCTTGCGTTAAGTTGATCCTTCTCTACACCCAGCTATGACTATAACATTACATTCTGCACGCTCTCATTTCCTTCTCTATGAACAGTAAGCTTTGTCTGTATAGCACGCAAATACTTTTCACTGTATGCTAATACATGTGACAATAATAAATTAAATCAAAATGATAAACTTAGTATAACCATTTATGACTTACAAGCATTTGACATATGGAAAGGTTTCTGGCACATGACGAAAGCAAGTATGAGTGAAGTGGTCAGAGCAGTAACGACAGGTAAAAGGAAATATATAATTGTATCAGAGTTGCTTTCATCTACGATACACAAACATTCTGAACTTTGGAACTGGAGGAATGAAAACAATGAGCTGATGGCACCCAACTGAATCAAACTCCATTGGACATCCATTAAAATATATTGATTTTAAATCATCAAGTATATTTGCAAATACCATACATCATCTTGACTGCTACTCACAATAGAGTGGTTCAACGTTTTTAAAAAAATGCAATACGTCTACGTAATTTATCGAAACTGCTCAAGTCAAAACTTCTACATGCCTTCTGGGCAAGATTAATTACACTATTTACACATTTAATTACATTCTATATTTAAATAATGACTTAAAATACCAGCTTTAGATACGAGCATTTAAGAACTCTATCCAAAAGCCAGTTCTCCCAAAGGTCCTATAAATGACAGTGCAACGTGTGAAGCGCATAAATCTAGTTAACACTGTGCAAACTGTGGAATGGTGGAGCAGTTTTGCATTTCAAAGAAAAGCAAGCACTAAGCAATTAAGAACATTTGGCATGTACAACTATGATCCAAATTGGATTTTGTATTTCATCGATCATATTTATTGCCGAGGACATGTTCTGTCTGGAATATTAGTAAAACGTTTCAAAATGACTTCCAACCTCTAATAGATACTTTTAAATCTGCTTTAGTTTTCTAAGAAAGGGAGCTATCAACTGGTAGAAGGTCTGTTGAATAATTAAGAACTGCATCAAAAGGATGGAAATGACCAGCCATGGTGTGACCAAGGTGTGGTATTTCAACCCCGATGTTTGCTTAGTTTCTTTATGAAAACACTTAAGAAATCCAGTCAATTGAGATTGATTGTGGTGACATGATATAGCAGTAGCTTGTGACCAGCCACGGGATTTTGATCTTCGCTGCGCTGTAAAGGAGAAATTTCTACATTCTGCTCTTTCATAAAATATTCACTCTATTTTCTATTTATAACCACAACATCTTTCCAAATCTCTGCCATGCCTGTGAAATTCGAATTTCACATGAATCTATGCATATGCACATGTTTGCTGCTGTTTTGGGCTCAAATCCATTACCTCCATCTTCCTTTCCTCCATTCCCATCCCTGGGTCCCGGTGAATATCTTCTCGATCACCCTTCCGTTACTTTCAATTTCTCTCCTCTTAGCGACTTTACCTATTCCAAATCCCTGCCCAACCCATTACCTGCTTATTGCATTCTTACTCTCATACCATTATCCAATGTTTAACCCTTGAGGGAAAGAGACGACAAACCTGCATTTATAGAGAACTTTTCACAACCACAGGACGCCGTAAGTGTTTTACATGCAGTTAAGTACTTCTGAAGTATCGCCACTGCTGACATGCAGGAAACTTGGTAGCCAGTTTGCCTCCAAAGGGGGTCACAAATAATTGTGCAATTATGATCTGATTATCTATTTGTGGTGTTAGTTAATGATACATATTGGTCAGAACACAGATCTCTGTTCTTTTTCACACTGTCATGGGAGTGTTAATATTCAAAAGACAAGGCAGGTCAATTTAACTTCCCACCCACCCCGGCAGCACAATAGTCCTTCGGTATTGCACTGGATAGTCAGCCTGGATTCTGTACTCAGGTTTCTAGCGTGATACTTAAAGCTGTAACATTTCAGAATTCTCTGGAGCATTACTGGTTACCTTGTGAATCCAATACTACAATTAATTAAATTTGCAGTTTGTTTTTAAATAAAGCCAGAGAGCAAAACTTGCATTTACATAGCCCATTTCATGACCACTGGATGTCTCACAAAAAGTGTTTTGCAGCCAAATGCTTACACTGCTGTAAGATAGTAAACAGAGCAGCCAAGTTGTACACAACAAACTCCCATGAATAGTAACATGATAATGACCTTTTTTTGTGTAGTTGATCGAGATAAAAAATTTGGCCAGGATGCCTGAGGACTCCTCTTTTTACAATTGGTGCTAGGATAGCTTTTAAATCCATCCAAGCTGGCAGATAGGGCCTCAGCTTAATGTTGCATTTGAAAAACAGAACCTCCAACAATGCAGCATTCACTCAGTACTGTACTGAAGTGTTGAAGTATAAGCCAAGCATTAGATAGTGATAATTGTAAATATAGTAACGGGATGGAGTTTCCTGATCAAATTTATTTCAAACAAAAAGTAAATAGGATTTGCAGAGCATATTAATCTAGACAGGAACAGAAATGGGAAAGCTATCCAAGGCAACATTTTCTCGACTAAAAACTTTCCTAATTAGTTCATATCCACAACTTTAACCATGGATAATATAAAACTGCATATCATGTTAAAAAGAGATTGTCATATTTTGTAACACAAATCATTTGTGTAGATAATGGGAGATAGTTTACTGAAGAGCATAATTCACAATCCCAAAGAATGAATAGATAAATAAATTGTCTTTTCAATTGTTTTGGAAATGGTCATTAGATAACTATGTTTTATTTATACTAGATATTGTGCGCCTTCCCGTTAACTTTTTGAAGACATTTATTTATTTTGGACAAAATGACTTTTGCAAAAATTAGCACATATTGCAACTTCTCCTGCACAAAACATACAATGTCAGCCTGCTATCAGGAAGAATGGTGATTAAAACTAAGACTTCAAGATAGGAATTGGTAAGTCAGATAGAGTTGAATCACCATGAAGGGAAGACTAATTGGAAAATATAGAATCACCTTACCTCAAGTTATACAGCAAAAACAGAAGCAACTGACTTGATAATTAAATCGTTTGAAACGTAACAAACCCCATTAAAGAGTTTTAAAAACGCACTCAATTTTGAGAGATTGCGTAAAAACACCAGAAAGAAATGCTATCCAGCCGCTTAATAACACGATTTTATAATCGATGTATAGAATCCAATAAAATTATTTATTGAAACAGGCTGCCCAACCTCAACAAAAAGCTTCTAAACAGGCTGTGTATCAGCAATTGGAGGAGAACAATGGGATTAACGCAACTAAGAACTGTCCACCTTGGAATTGAGATTTGTTGACTGATGCAGAGCGTTTGATTGAACTCTTCTGTGATATTGTGCATTAAACAAGATGAACTAGCTATTTGGTGTACAACAGACCAAGGTTTTGTGTCGACTGATTTAAACTGAGGACATAATGTATACTAAGTCAGTACAGAAAAAAAAAATCGGCATTGGTGACAAAAATGTGCCACATCAATATATCCAAGGTAGTGTATACAACCACTCTTCATGAACACAATGCAGCGAGACTTAAAACAAACCTACCACTGTCAGCCAGTTTTACAGATAGCATTGCAAATAACAGCCTCAGCAACATGAAACAAGGAATACATTCTCCAGTTAATTCTCTTTAGGAGGTTAAATAACACACCCTGAAGCCACAACCGAATCATGAATTTACTGCTTTAAGAATTGTGAGGGAGTGATTATCAGGCAGTTGTGGCCCATCAGCTTTAAATCAGCGCCAAGTTTAAAAGGAGGCCTGGTGTAGATAGCGGGCAGCGGAGTGAGAGGGAAGCAGAGTGAGCTATTAGGGCTTAATATCAAAAAGGGCTTGGAGGAAAAAAGGCCAGGTGGAAAGAACAAGGAAAAAAAAAAAATTTTTTTTTCAAAACTACTACAGCAAAAAACAAGGAAAAATTTTTTTCCCACAACAAATTATATTGAATAATGGAGGGGCATGTGATGTGCGGTTCCTGTATGATGTGGGAACTGGTGGACCCCAGGGTCCTTCCCAGTGGCCATGTCTGCAGTAAGTGCAGGTTGCTGGAGGAGCTCCAGCTCAAGGTGGATGAGCTGGCCTCTGAGCTACAGACACTGAGGCTCATCAGGGGGAGAGAGGGTGTCATTGTCAGTGGGGTGCAAGTGACATCCACCCCCCCTAGACTGGCTAAATCTAAGGGTCAGGAACAAAAGGGGGCTGCTGGGAGGAGGAAGGGGGGTGAGGAGCGGAGGCCTCAGCCTCTTAATCTGCATAACAGGTTTGAGGTTCTTGCTTCCAGTCTGGAAGAGGACGAGGCAGGTGAGGTTGGTGAGCAAACTGCACACGGTACAGTGATGCAGCAGGACATAGGCAAAGAGAAGGGGAAAAGGAACGTAGTAGTGATTGGAGATAGTGGGGTGAAGGGTATTGACACTGTCCTTTGTCACAATGACAAAGTGCACAGAAGGGTGTGTTGTCTGCCTGGTGCTCGGGTACAGGATGTCGCAGCTGGGCTGCAGAGGAATCTGGAGTGGGAGGGTGAGAACCCAGTTGTGGTGGTACATGTGGGTGCCAGCGACGTAGGCAAAGTGCGGACTGAGGATCTGGGGAGGGAGTATGAGAAGCTGGGAATGGAATTAAAAAGTAGAACCGACAAGGTGGTCTTCTCTGGGCTACTGCCTGAACCGAGTGCAGACGGGCGTAGGGTTGACAGGATAAAGGAAGTGAATGGGTGGCTCAGAGATTGGTGTGGGAGGAATGGGATCGAATTTATGGGGCATTGGCACCAGTATTGGGGTAGGTGGGACTTGTTCGGGCGGGATGGGGTTGGTCTGAATCGTGCTGGGACCAGAGTGCTGGCGAATCGAGTAAAGAGGACTGTAGACAGGGCTTTAAACTAATTAGGGGGGGGGAGGGTGCGAGGGTAGGTGATGTTAGGAGGTCTACAGTTAAGGATAGGGTACAGGTAAGGGAAGAGGCTGAGGATGTCCCAAGTGGTGGCGTTATGGCAAATAGGGTCCAGAAGAAGGCTGGGATGAAAGCGCTTTATCTGAATGCACGAAGCATTCGGAATAAAGTGGATGAGCTGGTGGCGCAGATCGACACAAATGGATACGATCTGGTGGCCATTACAGAGACGTGGCTGCAAGGTGACAGGGACTGGGAGATGAATGTACAGGGCTATCAAGTGTTTAGGAAGGATAGGCAGGAGGAAAGAGGGGGTGGCGTAGCTCTGCTGATTAAGGACAGCATCAAGGTGGTAGCAAGGGATGATATCGGAGCCAAAGAGCAGAAAGTGGAATCGTTGTGGGTGGAGATTAGGAACAGCAAAGGGAGGAAGACGCTGGTGGGTGTCGTCTATAGGCCCCCGAATAATGATCTGGAGGTGGGGCGGGCTGTTAACGCGCAAATAAGTGCGGCGTGCAGGAATGGGACGGCAGTAGTTATGGGGGATTTCAATCTGCATATTGATTGGTCGACCCATGTTGGACGAGGTGGGCTCGAGGAGGAGTTCTTGGAATGCTGCCGGGATAGTTTCCTGGAACAGTGTGTGTTGGAGCCGACGAGGGAGCGAGCTATCTTGGATCTGGTGCTATGTAATGAGGCGGGTAGAATTAGGGACCTTGAGGTGAAGGAGCCTCTTGGAGAGAGTGATCATTGTATGGTGGAGTTTCTGTTGCAGATGGAGGAGGAGAAAGTGGGTTCCCGGACACGTGTCCTTTGTTTGAATAGAGGGGAGTATGGTAGGATGAGAGAAGAATTGGCGAATGTGGACTGGGGGAGCGCGTTGGAAGGTAGGTCTGCTGAGGAGCAGTGGAGGATCTTTAAGGAGATCTTTCTTGGTGCTCAGCAGAAATTTATTCCGATGGTTAAAAAGGACAGTAGGAAGAGAGGTAATAAGCCGTGGATAACGAAGGAGGTGAAGGAAAGTGTTAAATTAAAAGCGGAGGAATTTAGAGTAGCTAAGAGCAGTGGGCGAGAAGAGGATTGGGAAAGGTTTAAATGTCAACAAAGATTGACAAAAAAGTTGATAAAGGAGGGTAGAAGAAGCTATGAAGCTGGGCTAGCACTTAATATAAAAAAGGATAGCAAGAGTTTTTATAAATATATAAAAAGGAAGAGGCTGGCTAGGGTGAACGTTGGTCCCTTAGCGGATGAGAAAGGGGA
This sequence comes from Carcharhinus amblyrhynchos, assembly GCF_965287045.1. Lineage (NCBI taxonomy): Eukaryota > Metazoa > Chordata > Chondrichthyes > Carcharhiniformes > Carcharhinidae > Carcharhinus > Carcharhinus amblyrhynchos. The sequence goes on from NC_137331.1 coordinate 5,713,853, forward strand.
CCTAGTGGTAGGGGATGGGGATATGGCTAAGGTCTTGAATAACTTTTTTGTTTCTGTCTTCACGGAGGAGGACGTGAATAATTTGCCGGGTGTTAGCGATGGAAAGGTGGTAGGACTGGAGGGTCTTAATGACATTACTGTTACTAGAGAGGTGGTGCGCGACAGACTGGAGGGGCTGATTGTGGACAAGTCCCCAGGACCGGATGGAATGCATCCGAGGGTTCTGAAAGAAATGGCGGAGGTGATAGTGGATGCCTTGGTGGTTATTTTCCAGACGTCGCTGGATTCCGGGGAAGTGCCGGAGGATTGGAAAACGGCTAATGTTACGCCGTTGTTTAAGAAGGGTGCCAGGCAAAAGGCGGGGAATTACAGGCCGGTTAGTTTAACGTCTGTGGTAGGTAAAATGTTAGAATCCGTCATTAAGGAGGAAATTGCGAGGCATCTTGAAGGGAATTGCTTGATAGGGCAGACGCAACACGGTTTCATTAAAGGGAAGTCGTGTCTGACAAATTTACTGGAGTTCTATGAGGATGTGTCTAGGGCGGTGGATAGAGGAGAGCCGGTGGATGTGGTCTTTCTGGATTTTCAGAAGGCGTTTGATAAGGTACCTCACAAGAGGTTACTGCAGAAGGTCAGAGGACATGGAGTTGGGGGTAGGGTGTTAGCGTGGATAGAGGATTGGTTGTCAAATAGGAGGCAGAGAGTGGGGGTCAATGGGTGCTATTCGGATTGGCGGTTGGTGACTAGTGGGGTGCCCCAGGGGTCGGTGCTGGGGCCTCAGCTATTTACCATTTATATAGATGATCTGGAGGAGGGAACCGAGTGTAGGGTGTCGAAATTTGCTGATGACACCAAGATTGGGGGAAAGGCAAATTGTGTGGAGGGTGTGGAGAGTCTGCAGAAGGATCTAGATAGGCTGGGCGAATGGGCCAGGAAATGGCAAATGGAATTTAATGTTGGCAAGTGTGAGGTGGTCCACTTTGGTAGGAAGAATGGTAGGAAGGACTATTACTTACGTGGCGAAAAACTGCAGCAGGCGACGGTGCAGAGGGACCTCGGGGTCCTTGTGCATGAGTCGCAAAAACCCAGCCTGCAGGTGCAGCAGGTGGTCAGGAAGGCGAATGGGATGCTGGCCTTCATAGCGAGGGGGATTGAATATAAAAGTAGGGAGGTCTTGCTGCAGCTGTATAGGGCATTGGTGAGGCCGCAGCTGGAGTACTGTGTGCAGTTTTGGGCGCCGCACCTGCGCAAGGATATTTTGGCCTTGGAGGGAGTGCAGAGGAGGTTTACTAGGCTGATACCGGAGTTGAGGGGGTTGAGCTATGAGGAGAGGCTGAATAAACTAGGCTTGTACTCGTTAGAGTTTAGAAGAATGAGGGGAGATCTCATTGAGACGTATAAGATGATGAATGGGATGGATAGGATAGAGGTGGAAAGACTCTTCCCGCTCAAAAAAGACAGTAGGACTAGGGGGCACAGCCTCAAGATAAAGGGGGGGCGGTTCAGAACGGAGTTGAGGAGGAACTTCTTCACTCAAAGGGTGGTGAATCTCTGGAATTCTCTGCCCGTTGAAGTGGTGGAGGCTGCCTCGCTAAATATTTTTAAGAAGCGGGTTGATGGGTTTTTGATAAGAGAGGGGATTAAGGGTTATGGGGAGAGGGCGGGAAAGTGGAACTGAGCCACGACAGATCAGCCATGATCTTATTGAATGGCGGGGCAGGCTCGAAGGGCCAGATGGCCTACTCCTGCTCCTATTTCTTATGTTCTTATGTTCTTATCATTACAGCAACTTATATTTGTATAGCCTCTTTTATGTAATGAAATATTTCACAGCATTTCACAGGAGCATTACCAAATAAAGTATGACATGCAAAAAGGTATTTTAGTCTGCTGACCAAAAGTGTGGTCAGAGAGGTAGGTTTTAAGAAGTCACTGCAGGAGGAAAGTGGAAAGGCAAAGAGATGCCAGAAAAGAATTCCAGAGCTTGGAGTCTACGCAACTAAAGGCATGGAGACCAATGGTGGACAATTATAATTAGGATTGCACAAGAGGCCAGGATTAAAGTAGTACAAATAGCTTGGAACTCTGTGGGACTGATGAAGTTACAAAGATGTTGAGCGGTAAAGAACATGGAGGAATTTGGAAGCATCCTGGCACTAATACTGTCAAGCTTGCGTTATGCTGGAAAATAGAATGAAAGCTAATTAAAAGTCAGGTCATTCATGGAAACCAGTAGATTTTTAAGAATTGCAACTTATTTGCTGAGCTACAACAGTTGAGTTTATTCCAAGAATGAAGGCTTAGTTGTGTATTCAGAATCACTCGAACAAGTAGATAACTCTCATGATATTTTACTGTATCAAACATGATTTTCTTTAAACTTAATGACCACAAACTTTGTGATATTGGTTATTCAAATTATTAGAAACCTGGTGGAATTTTGCACAAATTTCAGCCTATTGCGAAAAGATCAATGTAAAAAGACGCATGAATTTTCCACTAAAAAAGGAAAATCTCCACTCTTCACATTACCTTAGTCTTCAGTCCTAGATTTTTAAACGTTTCCTTATACAAAAGTTACAATCCAGTTTTTCATGGCTCCAATACTCAACTGTGCTCAGTGCAACGTGGTCTAATTAGGTACAACTTTTCAGTTTAGTATCAAGTTTATGATATGGCAAATTCCAACTGGCATTAAAGGAGTAGCCTGAATAATGTCAATTACATTTTACATTTATTGTAAATAAGTTCGGGACTGAAGTTTATTGAACTGCACTGAATTTAAGTGCATTCGTTTTCAAAGTAGTACAAGTATAAACAGCAGTATATTAATGTTATCCTTTTTGGTACAAAAAGCACAAAATTACCTTGAATGTTTCAAAGCAAAAATTACCAGACTTTCAAAAGTTAATATTCAGATCCTGAAAACATGCTATGAACTACTGAAGTGAGTTATGGTCATGGAACTCATTAAAGTATGTGATTCAAACTGATGGGAAGACAAGCAGGAACCTGTACTTATATAGTATCTTTCATGACCTCAGGAAATTCCACAGAAGTGCACATCCAATTAAGTGAACAGACTTCAAAAGCACTTTTGCAAAGAAGGGGAAATCAGCAGCCAATTTGTGCCAAGCTAGTTCTCACAAACAGCAATGTGATAATGACTGGATAATCTATTTCAATGATGTTGGCTGGGGTATAACATTGCCCGTTGCACAGAGAAGCCCCAGGCAGTCCTCCTGCAGAGTGGAAAGGTAGGTGAAAAGGCAAGTTATGATGAAGGTACTGCGATTTTGCAACAGAATAAAGACACAAACTCAATTTACATGAATAATGATCGGAATGAGAGTCTTTATACCTAATCAAATCTTAAAAGTACAGACAATATGAGTGTCGTGAAGGCCGCCTTGGAGAACGCTCAACCGAAGATCAGAAGCCGAATGCCCGTGAACGCTGAAGTGTTCCCCAACAGGAAGAGAACAGTCTTGCCTGGTGATTGTCGAGCAACGAACAGTGACCGCAGCACCACACAACCTCGTCACAGCAACCTCTGCAAGATGTGCTGCATCATCGACACGGATGCCATCATCTCACGTGAGAATACCATCCACCAGGTACACGGTACATACTCTTGCAACTCGGCAATGTTGTCTATCTGATACGCTGCAGGAAAGGATGTCCCGAGGCATGGTACGTTGGGGAGCCCACGCAGATGCTACGATAATGGATGAATGAACACCGCTTGACAATCACTTGGTAAGACTGTTCTCTTCCTGCTGGGGAGCACTTCAGCGGTCACGGGCATTCAACCTTCGATCTTTGGGTAAGCATTCTCCAAAGCGGTCTTCATGAGACATCGCAGCGCAGAGTCGCTGAGCAAAGACTGATAGCGAAGTTCCGCACACGAGGACAGCCTCAACCAGGATCTTAGAACATAGAACACTACAGCACAAACAGGCCCTTCGGCCCACGAGTTGCGCCGATCACATCAACACCTACCAATCTATAGACCTATCTATAACCCCCAATCCCATTAAATCCCATATACTCATCCAGAAGTCTTTTAAAAGACCCCAGCGAGTTCGCCTCCACCACCACTGGCAGCAGCCGATTCCATTCACTCACCACCCTCTGAGTGAAAAACTTACCCCTAACTTATCTTGAGTTCACGTCACACTATCTGTAACCCCACAACTTGCCTGACCTTGCAAAATTTCACTAACTTCCTGTCTGGAAACAATACACATCTTTTTAACTTGTGCTTAATGCTCTCTCCACTCATACTGTCTGTACTTTTAAGACTTGAATAGCTGTAAAGACTCACATTCCAACCATTATTCATGTAAATTGAGTTTGTGTCTTTATATGCCCTGTGTGATCAGAACACCCACCCAGCTGATGAAGGAACAGCCAGTTCTGAAAGCTAGGTGTTTGCTACAAAAAAACATGTTGGACTTTAACCTGGTGTTGAGACTTCTTACTGCACAAGAGGCCAGGATTAAAGGAGCACAGATATCTTGGAGGGGGGCTGGATGAAGATAGAGATTTTTTAAGGGTAAGAACGTGGAGGAATTTTGAACCATCAGGGCAATAATACCGTCAAGCTTGATTTATGCTGGAAAATAGAAAGAAAGCTAATTAAAAGTGAGCATAGAAATTTCTTCTCGCAGAGGGTGGTGAATCGCTGGAATTCTCTATTCCAGTAATGGAGGCTGGATCATTAGAAGTATTTAAAGTGGAGGTGGTTAAGTATTTGATAGATCAAGAAAATGGGGAATGGAGAAGTGGCAGAGAAAAGGAGTCGAGGCTGGCATAGATCAGCCATGATCATGTTGAATGATGGGGCAGGCTTCGAGGGTCTGGTGGCCTACACCTGCTTCTATTTCTTGTGTATTCTTGTGTACAGTGCTGCACCATTTTCTACGTCACCCAAGTGGCAGGGGCTAAATTTGACATTTCAAGGACAGCACCTCCAAACATATAGCACGCCTTCAGTATTGAATTGGAATGTCAAGGGGGAGAATTACAACCTAAAAAAAACAGCTGTTCTGGTTTGGGTGGAAGATTTAAATTATAAAATTCTGAAGCGCAAACCCAACTGGACTCCCACCCACTCACCTCTACTCCTAACGGGAAGGATGAAAGGAGGGTTGGAGGGTAGTGTGTTTTAAACTTACTCAGGTGAGTTGACATTTTTAAAATATTACAGCAAGGCTGTGGGTCTCATTCGAATTCAGCATTTTTAATTTCACAGCGGGCAGAGATTTCTCAAGTCTTGGGTTAGATCCAGAAGGGTAAGTTCTTTCCAGCTATCTGATGGACAACAGCTTCACTTCATTCCATGGACCTACCCATGTGCAGCAGACTCACCCTAACCCTTCCCACCCTCCAATATCTTCAACCCTGCCAAAAGCCGATGGCTGTCAATTTCCTCCACACCACCCCCCCCACCACACCCACACCCACAGACATCTCCCATCCATATGCAAACTTCACTAGTCATCAAGTCTCCTCAAGACTGCTTCCCATCCAACTTAAAGACAAATCCGAAAGCCTGGTGGGTTTCTGGGCAGGGAACCCGTCGGTTAAAATTCCACAGCATACGAAGGAACCCTAATCCACATCCCTGCATTCTAGCCTCCATCTGAGATTGCTGGTGGTATCAGCTAAGTTAAAATCCAGCTCCATGTTATGAAGTGATTTTTGAATTCACAACTGCTAAACTGGACAAGAATGCTATCACTGAGCCATAGCTGACATTTCTAGTTACGCAAATCATTCAAAAAGTATTGAAAATCTAACAACAGTGCCGTGTACATTATATAAAACACAAGGTATGCACGTACTGGAGACTGTGATGCTATAACCAGCATTATGCAGTTTTGGACTATGGTTTGAAAAAAACATGAACGGGTGGCTTTCAGAAACTAAGGGTGACACTGGATAGATCCAGCTTGTATGGCAAATAGCTACAGTAATAGAAGATGGCCAATTTCTAAGCCACGTGACAGCCAAGCAAAAAATCTAAGAACCACCTCTTAGAACAAAATGTAAATCCAAATTAGAGCAAATGTAATAACATACGGAATTGAGAGGAATGTAGCCACAGGTCTAGATACATGTGCTTTGGTTTGACATTTAATCTGATAGAACTGCACTGATTTCAAATCAAGAAAAAAGTGACTACAGTAAATAATATGCTGCCTCTGTCGAACGTCAGCATTCTTTAAAAACACTTATCTAAAAGATGTAATGTCCTATCCTGCATCTAGCACGTATCCACAGAGGTAAGACGATGCAATTCATATTCAAAACTAAGAAAATTGTAACTAACTCAAATATTGTGTTATTATAGAATCCTTACAGTGCAGAAGGCGGCCCTTTGGCCCATCGAGCCTGCACCAACCACAATCCCACCCAGGCCCTATCCCTGTAACACCACATCTTTATCCTGTTAATCTCCCTGACACTAAGGGGCAACTTAACTTGGCCAATCAACCGAAACCACACATCTTACTGGACTATGGGAGGAAAATGGAGCACCAGGATGAAATCCATACCGACACAGGGAGAACACGCAGACTCCACTGAGTCGCCCCAGGTCGGAATTGAACGTGGGTCCTTGGCGCTGTGGGGCAGCAGTTCTAACTACTATGCCACTGTGCCGCCATGATTTTTTTTTAAATGAAAAGATTATGTCGTTCATAAGCAATACAAATACTCCACTGACAAGGATTTTAAAAAGCTTCCAATCAGAAATCAGAACCCCTAAATTCCTCCAAGTTTTTCAAGGTTTTTTCAATATCTACTTTGCTTTCTAGCCCACCTTAATATACATCCTTACCAACTAAATTTGAAATAAAATAAATACATTAAACATGACATCTCACCCAGAAATGCTTCCTTTCTGCATTTGAGCTCCTGGCACGAACTACCTCGCTGTTTCCCAATTCTGCCCCATTATTGGAATGAACTACCCTGAACCCCTTGCTAGTACTTCTAATACTCCATACATATGGAAGGTTGGACGTGGCTCTCAATACCCCTTTTGGAGCCTCTGGGCATGGACTGTCACTCGGTGCCAGTCTGCACATACACAATATGAGCATCATCTGTGTTTCAGTGAACTCCCTCAGGTAGCAAAAATGCTCCCAACCTCTACAAAATTAGTAATCAAACCTACATAATTAGTAATCAAACCTTTCTATCGACTGATTTCTGGATATTTAGTAACAATCCCTACAATTCTGTTGGTCTATCCTGGGCTCCAAATCAGCCACTATGTCTTGTTCTAGATGCTCCTTCCTTACACCCTTTCCGAACGAACATCACACACCCATGCTCATTGATTTCAGCTATCAGTTCTCATCTTCCCTCCCCACCCAAACTCTGTCGCTTCAAGCTCTCAAGTGCTTCATACCAGGCTCTCTGTGCAGTTACCACAAGCTGGTGTCAACTTTTCTCCAAGTTCGCATTCTTTCCCTAAACAAGTCAGGGATTCAAGCCACATTCCAGCAGCTGAGCACATAATCCCGCTGATCTTTCAGTGAAGTCCTTAACTGTTGTTGGATGTGGCATTAAGTTAAGGCCCCATCTTCCTGTTGAGGTGCACCAGAAAATCCTCTGACACTAGAGCAGCATGGGAATTCTGACAATGTGCTGATCAACAGTCATCCCTCAATCAAAACTACTAAAGACAGTTCATTCCAAAACACAAAATTCTGGAAAATCTCAGGTCTGACAGCATCTGTGGGGAGAGAATAGAGCCAATGTTTCAACTCTAGATGATCCTTTGTTAGCTCTGACGAAGGGTCATCTAGACTCTAAACATTCCCTCTATTCTTTCCCCACAGATGCCGTCAGACTTGCTAAGATTTGCCAGCATTTTCTGTTTTTATTTCAGATTCCAGTATCTGCAGTATTTTGCTTTTATCTGACAGGTCATTTGCTTTGTGCAAAATGGTGGCAGTGGTTACCGTGTAACATTGCATTTCAAAAGTAATTCTCTGGCTGCAAAATGCTTTGGAACACACTTGGAACACAGAAGGTACCACATGAATTCTATTTTGTTCTTTCTGTAAGAATACCGTGTTATTGCATAACCTGTATTCCACATCCCAGCATGAGGCTGACCTTCAATGTTCGGCTGCAGATGCAGATAATATGTCACGGTGATTACAGAGGTTTGGGTAAAGCAACCAAAGCCTGAGCTACCTGGATAATGAAAGAAATGGAGTGTAAAATAAAGCAGAAAAAGGGGAATGGCACAGATTTCCAGTTGGCAATACAGATGAAAAACAGGCTGAATATGAAGAATTCATAGAGGAAGTAGAAAGAGTGACAAAAGAGGTGGTGTCTGAGGAGAGATTGAGCATAAAACAAAGTCTGAAAGTTTTCGATCAACAAATAAATGGGAAACGGGTTGTAGGTGGCCAGAGAGGATGATTAGAAACCAAAAGAACCTAGGCAAAGAAGGTACTAAACTTGGAGTACTAAATGGGTACTTGTATCTGTCATTATCAAAGTAGTAACTATTGAAATCATAGTAAAAGAGGAAGTAGTTGAGATGCTGGCTGGGCTAGTAATTGATAGAGGTGGAATTATGAAAGTTTTCAATTACTTCAAGTTGATAAGTGACCAGGACAAGCTGGGATGTATCAGAGAATGTTGAGGGACGTAAAGGTGGAAATTGCAGAGGTATTGGCCCTAATCTTTCAACTGGGCTTAGAAACGTGGGGGGGGGTGCAAAAGATCACTGCAGAATTGTAAATGTTACATTGTCTTTGAAGAAGCACAAGGATAAACCCAGCACTAGGGCTGCACAGTGACAGTGGCTAGCGCTGCCGCCTCAGAGCTGGGGACCTGGGTTCAATTCCGGCTTCGGGTGACTGTGTGTGTAGTTTACGAGTTCTCCCTGTGCCTGTATGGGTTTCCTCTGGTTTCCCCTCACGCTCCCAAGATGTGCAAGTTAGGTTGGTTGACCTGCTAAATTGCCTCTTGGTGTCAGGGGATTGGGCCTAGGTGGGATTCAACGGGTCAAACGGCCTCCTTCTGCACTGTAGGGGTTTTATGAATAAAGGACTGTCAGCCAGTTTAACTACAGTGGTGGGAAAGCTTTTCGGAACAATAACCTGAGCAAACTTAACAGCAATTTGACTAGTGTGGATTAAAGAACGTCATCGCGAATGTGTTAAAGGCAACTCACATTTAACTTGACTGAGTTTTGTGATAACAAAATAGGGCTGAAGATTGAAATCCATGGAATAAAAATGCTGGGGCAGCATAGGCACAGAGTTTGGTTTTCAGGCTGGAAGAAGGTTAAGTGTGGTTGTACAGGATTTGGTATACTGCTTTTCCTGATAAATATTAATGACCAGAGCACAATATCAAAATTTACAGTTGACACAAAACTTGAACTGCGAGGGTAGCGACAAACTTCAAGAGGACAGAGACAGGTTGGTGGAATGGCTGGAAGCACGGCAGATGAAGTCTGATGGATAAAAGATAAGATACATTTTGGTCGGAAGAATGAGGTAAGGCAATTAAACAATTCTAAAGGGGGAACATGAACAGCAAGATCTGAGGGTACATCTGCACAAATTGCTGAAGATGGCAGGGCAGATTACGAAAGTCAGCACAACAACTAGAGACAGAGTACAAAAACAAGGAAGCTATGGTGAATCTTCATGAAATACTGGTTCAACCTTAACTGGAATATAGTGTCTAATTCTGGGTACTACTTTAGGGAGAATGTGATGGTATTAGAAAAAAATGCAGTAAAAAGTTATGAAAAAGGATTCTAGGGATGAAACACTTCAGCTACATGGATTCGCAAAGTCAGTGCTCTTCTCCTTACAGAAGAGGTAGAGGAGATTTAATAGAGGTGTTATAAATTAATTACGTGTCAGCAGAGGAGATAGTGAGAAACTGTTTCTATTGGTGGAAGGTATAGAACCAGAGGACACTGATTTAAAATGACTGACAAAAGTAGTAATGGTGACGCGAAGGCAAATATTTTTATCCAGTGAGCGGTTAGATTCTGGAATGTATAGCCTGAGGGTGTGGAGTAGGAAATTGAATCCTGGTTTGTAAAAGGGAAATTGGATAAGCACCTGAAGAAAAAAAAATTTAGGCAAGAGTGAAGTGGAATTGGCAGAATTGCTCTTGCAGGGAGGCAGTATGGACACGGTGGACCAAATGGCTTCCCTCTGAGTTATAAATATTGTATGATTATGAAGCTTAACGCTACCTGCCATTTTGCCTTACCAGAATTAAGAAAAATGCAGCACGTGTGCATTAAAATTCATTAGAATCAGGTTTTTGATAAGAGAGGGGATTAAGGGTCATAGGGAGAGGGCAGGAATGTGGAACTGAGCCACGACAGATCAGCCATGATCTTACTGAATGGCGGGGCAGGCTCGAAGGGCTAGATGGCCTACTCCTGCTCCTATTTCTTATGTTCTTATGGATACCTTCAGAGATTTAAAGAAAAAGGGAAACAAAAAAAATTCATAAAGAGAACAAGAGAAAAAGACAGAACATGAATGTGAGATAAAAACAATGCAGTGATGGTGGTGGTATGGGGAGAGTGAAATAATACACAACATAAACACTGGAAGACGACCCATCGAGCCTGCACCAACTCTCCAAAGAGTATCTTAACATAAGAACATAAGAAATAGGAGCAGAAGTAGGCCATCCGGCCCTTCGAGCCTGCCCCGCCATTCAATAAGATCATGGCCGATCTGTCGTGGCTCAGTTCCACTTTCCCGCCCTCTCCCCATAACCCTTAATCCCTTCTCTTATCAAAAACCCATCAACCCGCTTCTTAAAAATATTTAGCGAGGCAGCCTCCACCACTTCAACGGGCAGAGAATTCCAGAGATTCACCACCCTTTGAGTGAAGAAGTTCCTCCTCAACTCCGTTCTGAACCGCCCCCCCTTTATCTTGAGGCTGTGCCCCCTAGTCCTACTGTCTTTTTTGAGCGGGAAGAGTCTTTCCACCTCTATCCTATCCATCCCATTCATCATCTTATACGTCTCAATGAGATCTCCCCTCATTCTTCTAAACTCTAACGAGTACAAGCCTAGTTTATTCAGCCTCTCCTCATAGCTCAACCCCCTCAACTCCGGTATCAGCCTAGTAAACCTCCTCTGCACTCCCTCCAAGGCCAAAATATCCTTGCGCAGGTGCGGCGCCCAAAACTGCACACAGTACTCCAGCTGCGGCCTCACCAATGCCCTATACAGCTGCAGCAAGACCTCCCTACTTTTATCTTAACTGGCGGACACGCAGAAAATGTGCAAACTCCACACAGATGGCCACTCAAGGCCAGAATTGAACCTGGGTGCCACGAGGCAGCAGTGCTAACTGAGGTAAGAGAATGTGGAATTCATTACCTCGAAGTAGTTGATGCAAATCGTACAGCCATTTAAGGGTAAGTTAGCTAAGTAAGTGAGGGGTGCATAAACACCAGCACAGACCGGGTGAGCTGAACAGCCTGCTTTCTGCAGAATTCTAAGTAATATTTTTGTCCCTGGGTACCATAAGACATTACATTACATAAACATTATAGAGAACTATATGTTCCAACTCAACTGAATTTGTCAGTTCGCTGGTATAAAAACGACAAGACGCAGGTCTCATATAGACCTTTGTCCTAAACATACAGCAAATCAATTGCTATGGGTTGACCATTACATGCTACTTATTGCTAAGCGACAACCACTTGTCCTCTGTATGACCGGGTGCTTGAAATGTCAATACCTGTATTGTTAGGTCTAATCGCTGACAATTACATGTGTGGTGAAACACCACAATCAGTTGCAATAGGATGACAAAACCTGTAATAAACGTCAAAGCATTCAACAGCCTGACATTATCACAGTGGGAGCACTTGCTCTAGCTTTTTGACCAAAGAAACCACATTCACAGTACAATCAAAGCAATTGTGGTTACAATGAAATAAAAGAAAAGGCGCTGGAGGCTCTTACAGCAACCAAAGATACATCCACAGAAGGTGCCATGTGGTTTTCTACTCAGACCAGTCATTACAGTGGGCTGCTTATCAATAGATTATTTAGTAATGAACTAGTTAAAAGTGCAACACACCATGGTGAAACATCATTGACTAATGCAGTCATATCAGTGTACATCAAGAGTGAAAGTGGCTGCAGGCAATAAGTTAATAATTCCAGGTGCACTGCCTGTGCACTGAAGCAGAACATACCTTTCATTCCATGCCAAGCATTTATTGTGTTCAAAGAGAAAAATATATACAATGAAGCTGACTGAAATGGGCAATACTTTTCTTTCTCGAACTGGGTAAAACGTAAACGCAGCTCAATAATACGGCAGAGGGCGGCGGAGGCAAATGGGAAGAAAACTCAGGACACGAGAAACAGATTACAGAAAAAGAGTGGGGAGGGACAAAGGCAGTAAAAAATGCAGAACGAGAGTCCTGGGGCGGGAGTAAATGAACAGCGAGAAAAGAGCAAACCTCAATGTGGCAGGGCAATGGAACAATACTAAGGATTACTTTATAGATTAACATGGATGATGATAATGCACTTAATGCACTGAGTTTAGTAACCAATTGATCTGATTTGGCAATATTGTTTCAAGGTTTATGACGGGCCAGGAAAACTTGAGAACACTGCCATAGAATTTTCTCCATTCACTTGTATATCTCACCAAAAAGCAGCATTTCCACACTGAGTTTAAGTGTTGATCTGAATTATGCACTGAATGCCTTCATATGAGGCTTAAATCAACCACCTTCTGATACAGGCAAAAGATGCCACAAAACTAACAAGAGAAAAATAAAGAAATGACAAGCTGAAAATAGTTCTGAGTAATTTTTCCATTCCGCTCAAGTACAAGATGAATAAGTATGAACAAGGACAAAGTAACTTGGTTACAAATATACAAACCTACATTGCCACCTGAGAAAAAATATTTCTGGACTTAACTAAGATATAAAATTTGATACTAAGATACAAGAATTTGAAGAGTGGGAGAATCATCATTCTCCCACTCTTCAAATTCTTGTGCCATATTATTTCTCACCAAACAGGGTGGATTCTTCCAGGCAAATGAGATTAGAGTTCAATCAATTTCTGTACCAGCAAGCGACTAAAGGTACAATGATGAAGTGAAAAAAAGCATCGGTTAATTGAAAAACAGGAAACTCTGGCAAGGAAGTAACTTTTACAACTGCAAACCTAATTCATGGCACCATGATCTGGAAGCACTGTTGGCAGATTTATTAGCAGTTGTGGCAATACGCTTGCAATAAATTGTGTTATAGAATGAACTTAACATTTGAGATAATAGGGGGTGAAAGGAAATTTTAAAAATGATCGCAACCAAATTCGACCCTTTCACAATCCACCCAAAATTAAGTACAAGTTGGGTGTAATAGAGATTTAAAAACCTGCACTGTTAAATCCAACTCCCCATTCCCAGTGTTCGTTCTAAAGCTAACCTTGGTAGCCAGGTTTAGTGCTGCAAATATTTCCTGAATTCAAACCAACAAGCTGTATTTATGAAGCTCTCATTGAATTTAACCTCATTTTGTTTCCCATTTTTATGTCAGACAAATATTTTACACAATTTGTTCAACTGCTTCTGTTTGACACTATTCTCTTTCACAGAACTTCATGACAGTTCATTGTTAAGGCTGCAGTTGAATCAAATGCACACAGCAGCACTAGAAATGCAATTTCAGTAATCAGTCCCATCTCCTTGCCATCAACTTTTGCTCCAAGTTTGTCCAATTTTCACACGGGAGACCGTGGTTCAATTCCCCAACAGGAGAAGCTTAGTTTTCATTGTCATTCATTGGAAGTAGACTTTCCAGTTGGAAATTCGCTGATATGTAGATGACACTGAGTGTGCAGATTGTGCATCGCTGACAGTGAGCACTTTGTTCAACACCGATAATCAACCTGCTGCCTCAAAGTTCAAAGCCCACACAGTTAGAAACGAGAAACAGGACTGCAATACAAAAGCAGGGAAGATAGGATGCAGGACTGGGCGGAGAAGTGGCAGATGGACTTCAACGCGGATAAATGTGTTGTCGTCCATTTTGGCAGAACCAACGGGATGAACGAGTACACTATCAAGGGCAGAAGTCTGAGTAGTGTTGAGGAGCAGAAGGATCTTGGGGTCCGGGTCCACAGGACTCTTAAATCGGCCTCGCAGGTGGAGGAGGTGGTCAAGGCGGCGTATGGTGTACTGGCCTTCATTAATCGAGGGATTGAGTTTAGGAGTCGGGAGGTAATGCTGGAACTTTATAAGACCCTTGTCAGGCCTCATTTGGAGTATTGTGCGCAGTTCTGGTCGCCTCACTATAGGAAAGATGTAGAAGCTATTGAAAGGGTGCAGAGGAGATTTACAAGGATGTTGCCTGGACTGAGAGGCATGCCTTATGAAGTTAGGTTGAGGGAGCTGGGACTCTTTTCCCTGGAGAGACGAAGGTTGAGAGGCGACCTGATAGAAGTTTACAAAATGTTGAGAGGAATAGATAGGGTGGACTCTCAGAGGCTATTTCCCCGGTTTGAAATGGTCGCTACGAGAGGACACAGATTTAAGGTGCGGGGAGGGAGGTTCAGAAGTGATGTTAGGGGTAAGTTTTTCACTCAGAGGGTGGTGAGTGAATGGAATCGGCTGCCGTCAGTGGTGGTGGAGGCGAACTCGCTGGGGTCTTTTAAAAGACTTCTGGATGAGTATATGGGATTTAATGAGATTGAGGGTTATAGATAGGTCTGTAGGTTGGTAGGTGATGATGTGATCGGCGCAACTCGTGGGCCGAAGGGCCTGTTTGTGCTGTAGTGTTCTATGTTCTATATGCCAAACCTTTCTGAATGACTGATCAAAGACCAACTGAAGTATTATCATCTATCCCTGACATGACATTTTGAGAAAGATGATAAGATGATTAAGGGCCTGTTGTCGGCGCAACATCGTGGGCCGAAGGGCCTGTTCTGCGCTGTAATGTTCTATAAGCTGCTCGGGACAGTGCAGAAGAGATTTACTGGACTAGTACTAGAGATGCAAGACTACAGTTATGTGGCACATGGCACCGTAGTTAGAGTTGCACGTGGGGATACAGGATAGGTGGGGAAAGAGAGCTTGAGTAAGATGCAGACTTGATGTGCTTGAATGGCTTCTTATTGCACAGTAGGGATTCTATTTAAACCAAAATTATAATAAAATCAATACCTCCTCTTCCAAATATCCAGAATGCTTGCCGCACACTGTTTTTATAAGTAAATACATGAATTTACTTTATGTGCTCATTGGTTGCAAGCATTTATTGCACATTTTCAATTACTCTCAAGGTGGTAATGGGTGGTGAGCTGCCATGAACCCCTGCAGGGTGTCTGGTGCTGGGAGGGACAGCAGCAAAGGCAGCAATTTATTTTCCAGTCATGATGGGTTTGGAGGAGAATTCGTAGATGGTGGTGTTTTCACGTGCCTACTTGTACTTCTAGATGGTGACAGTTCAGGACTAAGTTGATGCTTGAGGAGATTTGATGAACTGCTACAGTACATTTTGTGGAGGATACATACTACAGCCACAGCGCACCAGTGGTAGAGGAAGTGTGTGTTCAGGGGGCGAGAGGGTCCAATCAAGCTGCAGTCCTCCAAATAGGTGGAGGGTACTTAATCACACTTCCAACTTGTGCCTTACAGATGGCTGTCTTTGTGGAGTCAGAAGGCAAATCACACGCCACAGAAAACCCAGTCTTTGAACTGCTTTGAGAGGCACACTATTTATGGGGCTGGTTCAGTTAAGTTTCTAGTCAATGGTGACCCCAGAATCATGATGGGAATTCAACATGGCATTTAAACACCATGTTTAAATGCCACGGCGTTAAAGGCATTTAATATAATTAGTCTTTCTTCTGTCAGGAATGGTCATTGCCTGACACTTGTAGCACACGTTAGTTAAGCTCATCAGCCCATGCCGAAAGTTGTCCAGGTCTCGCTGCTTGCAGGCAGAGACTGCTTCCTTATCCGAGAACATCTAAATGGAACTGGACACTAAACAATCATCAACAAACATCTCCATTCCTGACCATATGATGGAGCAAAAGTCAATGAGGTCTGCAGCCAAGTATTTCTGGTAGAATCCAAACTGAGAATGTAAAGCAGGTTGAAGAGCAAATGTTACTTGGCAGTACCATCAACAATTCCTTTTCTGATGATTGACAATAGGTTGGCAGTGGTAGTTATCACTGATTGGATTTGTCTGTTTTGTGGACAGGATATACCTGCAACTTTCCACTGTGTCAGGTAGATGCCACTGTTGCAGTAGTACTGGAAATGTTTGACAAGAGACATGGCTAATGTTGTTACTGTTTGTTACTGGGACACACTATAGTTTGCTGTTTCGTGATATAATGTGGAATTAATTGAATTGGCTTCTGTGATGGTGAAGGCCTCAGGGGTAGGCAAAGATGGATCATCAACTCAGGAGGTCTGGCTGAAGATGCCTGCAAATGCTTCAGCCTTGTTTTTTGCACTCAAGCTGGGGCATACCATTGAGAATGAAATTGTTTGTGGAGCTTCCTCATCCTCTATTCATTTGTTTATCTGTCCACCACCATTTACAACTGGATATGACCAGTGAACTCAGGGCTGATTTGTTTGGTGTTCAATCACTTGATTCTGTCAATAATATATTTCTTCGCTGTTTAATATACATACCTTCCTGTGTTTTAGCTTCACCAAGTTAGCAATTATTTTTATGGATGCCTGGTACAATTCCTGGTATGTTCTTCTATACCTGGTGGAACCAAATTTCATCCTCTAGCTAGTTTGTAATGGTAGAATGAATGATCTGGTGGTCCATGTAGTTATACCTCACGATGGAGTTCTGTTGCTGACAATCCATTCAACTTAAGCTGCTCAGTCTCTTCCGAATCTATCCCATTCAGCACAGTGGTAGTGCCACATAGCACAATGCCCTCCTCTGTTCCTTCGTCACCTGCAGCAGGTAGGCCCAATCTGGCAGTTCTGCCCTTCAGGGCTTGGCAACTTCAACAGTAGTCAAGCTACTCCATACACTCTGTACCTTTACTACCCACAAATTAAGGACTTATAGGGCCACTTCCTCCCTGCCCTATACCATGTCTGGTAGCACAAGACATTAGCAGTGATGGAGTAGCCTGGGACAGAATGAAAAGTACAATTTCGTAGATATTACTATTGCCAAGCTGTTGCTCAAGTTGTCAGAGGGACAGCTCTCCCAATGTTGGCACAAGCCCCAGATAGTAATGGGGTTAGTAGATTAGGGTGCGCCTTTGTCGTGTCAGAAACCAATGCATAGGTCAATGCCAGGTGGACATCCAGGTTTATTCACATTATAATGACACTGTGTTTGGCTTGGTACATCTTTAGGAGAAACAGATCATTTTGCGTCTCATGGCCAAATGCCTAGAATTGGAAAAGAGATGATAAAACCAGATGGCAAGTATACTTAGCTGTAGGCTTTGCTTGACCCAGTTAGTCAGCAAATCTTCACAGAATTCCCAGTTGGAAATGGAGCTAGTAATTCCTCTGAAAGAGGAAATTCATCAGGAAAGTCTTTTTTCTATCTGTTCCCAAACCAGACTTACACTAGTCACACACCCCCATGCTATTCAGAAAATTCTAACAGAATCAGATTTTCCATTGTCAAAGCTGCTATGACCACGCAGCTGTGCCTGGCTTCTCACTATTTCACCAAGGCTTATTTTCTTTCAAATTTAGAACTTGAATGTGACAGAGCAATTTACAGGCAGATCAGTGATTTGCCATTTCAAGTCTTTGCCCTAAACACATCAACAGAAGTCCAGAGCATTTGCCTTTCCTCTCATAACACTGGAGCAAATATTAGAGCTGGTGTTAACACCACACCTACTAAGAACGTAAGAAATAGGAGCAGGAGTAGGCCATCTAGCCCCCGCCCCGCCATTCAATAAGATCATGGCTGATTTGAAGTGGATCAGTTCCACTTACCCACCCCACCCGCTCCCCATAACCCTCAATTCCCTTATCGATCAGAAATCTATCTACCCATGACTTAAACATGTTCAACGAGGTAGCCTCCACCACTTCAATGGGCAGAGAATCCCAGAGATTCACTACTCTAAGTAGTTCCTCCTCAAATCTGTTCTAAACTGACCCCCCCCCCCCCCACTTTATCTTGAGGCTGTGCCCTCTAGTTCTGGTTTCCTTTCTAAGTGGAAAGAATCTCTCCACCTCTGCCCTATCTAGCCCCTTCATTATGTGTCTCTTTAAGATCACCCCTCAGCCTTCTAAACTCCAACAAGCACAGGCCCAATCTACTCAATCACTCCTCATAAGCTAACCCCCTTGTCTCCAGTATCAACCTGGTGAACCTTCTCTGTACTCCCTCCAAGACCAATGTCTCCTTTTGCAAATAAGGGGACCAAAATTGCACACAGTACTCTAGTTGCAGCCTCACCAGTGCCTTGTACAGTTGCGGCAAGACCTCCCTGCTTTTATATTCTATCCCCCTCGCAATAAAGGCCAATATTCCATTTGCCTTCTTGATCACCTGCTGCACCTGCAGACTGAGTTTTTGCGATTCATGCACAAGGACCCCCAGGTCCCTCTGCACAGTAGCACATTGTAATTTTTCACTATTTAAATAATATTCCATTTTACTATTATTTCTTCCAAAGTGGATAACCTCACATTTGCCAATGTTATTCTCCATCTGCCAGATCCTCGCCCACTCACTCAGCCTATCCAAATCTCTCTGCAGACTTTCCGCGTCCTCCACGCAATTCACTTTCCCACTCATCTTTGTGTCATCAGCAAACTTTGTTAACCCTACACTCAGTCCCCTCCTCCAGATCATCTATGTATATGGTAAACAGTTAAGGCCTTAGCACCGATCCCTGCGGCATGCCACCAGTCACCAACTGCCAACCGGAAAAGCACCCATTTATTCCAATTCTCTGCTTCCTGTTAGATAGCCAATCTTCAATCCAAGCTAACACTTCACCCCCAACTCCGTGTACCCTAATCTTCTGCAGCAACCTTTTGTGAGGCACCTTATCGAATGCCTTCTGGTAATCTAAAAACACCACATCCACTGGTTCCCCTCTGTCAACCACACTAATCACATCTTCGTAAAAATCCAGTAAATTCGTCAAACACAACTTCCCCTTCATTAATCTTCTTTAATGATGGATTCCAACATTTTCCCAACTACGGACGTTAAGCTAACCGGCCTGTAGTCACCCGCTTTTTGTCTACTTCCTTTTTTAAAAGGCGGTGTAGCAGTAGCTGTTTCCCAATCAGCCGGCACTTCCCCAGAGTCTAGCAAATTTTGATAAATAACTACTAACGCATCTGTTATTACTTCTGCCATTTCTTTCAGTACCCTGGGATGCATTCCATCCGGGCCCGGGGACCTGTCTACCTTCAGTCCCATTAGTCTACCAAGCGCTACCTCTTTAGTGACAGTAATTGTATTAAGGACCTCACCTCCTACCAACCCTCGATGTTAACATTCGGTAAGCTATTTGTGTCCTCCACCGTGAAGAATGACACAAAAAAATGCTTAAAGTCTCAGCCGTTTCTTCGTTTCCCACTATTAAACCCCCGCTCTCATCCTCCAAGGGTCCAACTTTCACTCTAGCCACTCTCTTCCTTTTTATATTTGTAAAAACTTTTACTATCATTTTTTATATTTTGAGCTAGTTTAGTTTCATAATCTATCTTTCCTTTCTTTATCGCTTTCTTAGTTGTTCTTTGTTGTTTTTTTAAAGACTTCCCAATCTTCTAATTCCCCACTATTTTTGGCCACTCTGTATGCATCTGTTTTTAATTTAATACCTTCCTTTGTTTCCTTTGTTATCCATGGCTGGTTATCCCTTTTCTTACAGTCCTTCTTTATCACTAGAATATATTTTTGCTGAGTATTGAAAAAAATTTCCTTAAAAATCCTCCACTGTTCCTCAGCTGTCCTACCAACCGATCTGTGCTCCCAGTCTACATTAGCCAATTCCGCCCTCATCCTATCATCCTCTGTTCAAGCAGAGGACACTAGTTTCTCACCCTCCATCTGTACCAGAAATTCAACCACATTGTGATCACTCATCCCAGAAGTGATTGAAAAGAATTGCAGACTTCCACTATTATTGTGATTATTTGATAAATTCCTATTAGCCAAAGTTCTGACAGCTTGAAGAATAAATATGAATGTTAAAAACCAGCTGGGCCTTTCTAGAAACCGCAATGTCTGAGTAAAGCTGATTAATACCCAAGTATTTTCTTCAAAGCCAAAATCTCAGATCCATGTTTTACTGAAGGAAAATATTCCAGATTAATTCCTGCTTGAAACATTTTAGATCCAAGTGCACATTAAGGGATGAAATAAGGCACAAGCGCAAATGAAATCCCTTAGATCAACAGGCATGATATGATTAAAGCATGCAAGTAACTCAAAATTAGAAGTGGATACGATTCTGATTGCATTACTATTTGAGAAAAAATATCGAAGTTCTCTGTAAACCTAGGAAAAGTCCCACAAATACAGAATTTTATCGTCACAAATTTCAGATGTAGTTGTCCATTTCAAATTCGCAACATTCTTTAAAATTTCAAAAGATGCAAATAATTCCACGAGCTGGCCTTTAGTTAAAAGACAGTAATGTACTCATGAAGGTTTCATACTTGTCCCTTGTCTCAAGTGTGGTGATCCTCAGATTAAATCACCGCAAGTCAGCTTCCCCCCCCCCCCGCTCAAAGGGTAAAGCAGCCTATCGCTACCTGGGACAATGGTGATTTTACCTTTACCTAGTCGATGCAGTAGATAACGCATATTAGAGTTATTAAAAGCACAGACCTGCCGACAGCTTGTAAACACCACTGAACCTGATAGACAAAGTCGTGAACATTTTATTTGAAGTGCTGCTCCAGAAATAATGGACACATTTATGGTTTTTAAAAAATGTTAAAATGAAAGCTATCAGAGAACCAATCTGAGAGACAATCAAAGATAATTCACAAAATTAAGTGGAGACACACAAACTGGCTTAAAATGGAAAAAAGTATATAAGCACAGCTAAGTTAACTGTCAATGTCAATTTCTATGAATTTAGTGTATGTCTATGATGCATGGGGAGTAGGGGCAGAGAGAGTGATATACAGAGACAGAGGTAGAGCAAATGATCTAGGAAAGGTTGGGGAGGTGTGGCTGGAAAGAGTTTTTTTTGGGCGAATATGATGCAATGTCAAATATTTGAGTATTTCAATGCCTTGATTAGAAAATGGAGTGTTGCATCTGGAAATTGCAGTGTACAATCTATATTTTGAGCTAGCTAATACTTGCTTTGATTGTGCGTTTTGTTTTTAATAAAAACAAAGGGCAACATTCAATAATGAAATGTAATATAATCTGTGTCACAACATCACTGAAAACGCCATCTGGAGCATGAAACTTAAAACTCCAAAATAATTATACTGATACTGAGCAGAACCTCTGTTCTGCTTTAATTTGTTCTCATGTTGGACTGTGGGGGAGAAAAACCCAGTTAGGCCTAAGCTAAACATCCCAGCTAGTTCCAGAAGTACAAAACAGTCAAAGTCTAACAGGCTTCCTGCATAACATGCTCTGGAATAATCTCCCACGAGTGTCAGATTCTCTCATCATAGCGTTCTTCACTTATTACACCTGCATTTTTTGGATAATGCATTTTTTGTAGCTCAATAAGCTAAGCA
Organism: Carcharhinus amblyrhynchos; assembly: GCF_965287045.1. Classification (NCBI taxonomy): domain Eukaryota; kingdom Metazoa; phylum Chordata; class Chondrichthyes; order Carcharhiniformes; family Carcharhinidae; genus Carcharhinus; species Carcharhinus amblyrhynchos. The sequence continues at coordinate 5,735,604 of NC_137331.1, forward strand.
AGGTTCACAAAAAGCTGCTCTGTATCCCTCCATGTCATCATTAGAGTTCAATATAAAAAAAATGCAGTCACCTTGACCGACAGAATATTAATAATCAAGTTTTGGATGGGAATGAGTCCATGAAACTGAGATAAGATCATACAAAGGACTAGAAGGAAATACATTGAAAATTCAATAGCATTACTTGGAAATCTGGGTCTACATGAAGCCATGGCAGACTGCTCATTGCATGCATGGAAAAATAAATTATACACTTTGCTTTAACTGAGAAAATCAAAGGGAAATTGTTGCTGCATAACCACATTGGAACATTTTACAATGAGAAGCAGCAAACAGATCCCTGCACAGTCAATCTTTACAGCCCTGCAAGTGTTACTTTGACCTACAGCATGAGATGCAAGTTAAGCTGAACTAAATTATCAAGTACTAGGAATACACAGACCAAATACTAATGAAGGATACATGCCAAAACACATCAGTTGCATTTTCTCTTTAAAGATGCCCACTGTCGTGCTGCGTATCACAAGCAATGTGTTTTTCCTGAATTATTTCACACAACCCTTTGCTCACTTCAGAAGTGAATTCTCAAAATATCGGAGGTAAACATAAGATAGTAAACAATAAAACCTCAAATTGCAGAAATATAGTTATGGTTTTGGCTATTTGGGAATATATTTTAAACTGCTTGTGCATGATCTATATTCGGGGAGAACTGCATTCAAGATGAACACAACATCAACCCTTATTGCGGCGCACACAGAAACAGAAAAGACCATTACAACATGTTGAAACCCTTGTCTCCAGCTTCAGAAAACAATAAAACTTAATAGATTTCTTCTTTCAGTAATTCAGTTGGAAAGTGGGAGTAAAACAAAGTCAAGGCAGGCATGCATATTCAAAACTTGGATGTCAAATGCATTTTCACACATCATGCTACACTACTGCAAATAGAACATAGAACATAGAACATAGAACACTACAGCACAAACAGGCCCTTCGGCCCACAAGTTGCGCCGACCACATCACCTACCAACCTACAGACCTATCTATAACCCTCAATCTCATTAAACCCCATATACTCATCCAGAAGTCTTTTAAAAGACCCCAGCGAGTTCGCCTCCACCACCACTGACGGCAGCCGATTCCATTCACTCACCACCCTCTGAGTGAAAAACTTACCCCTAACATCACTTCTGAACCTCCCTCCCCGCACCTTAAATCTGTGTCCTCTCGTAGCGACCATTTCAAACCGGGGAAATAGCCTCTGAGAGTCCACCCTATCTATTCCTCTCAACATTTTGTAAACTTCTATCAGGTCGCCTCTCAACCTTCGTCTCTCCAGGGAAAAGAGTCCCAGCTCCCTCAACCTAACTTCATAAGGCATGCCTCCCAGTCCAGGCAACATCCTTGTAAATCTCCTCTGCACCCTTTCAATAGCTTCTACATCTTTCCTATAGTGAGGCGACCAGAACTGCGCACAATACTCCAAATGAGGCCTGACAAGGGTCTTATAAAGTTCCAGCATTACCTCCCGACTCCTAAACTCAATCCCTCGATTAATGAAGGCCAGTACACCATACGCCTTCTTGACCACCTCCTCCACCTGCGAGGCCGATTTAAGAGTCCTGTGGACCCGGACCCCAAGATCCTTCTGCTCCTCAACACTACTCAGACTTCTGCCCTTAATAGTGTACTCGTTCATCCTGTTGGTTCTGCCAAAATGGACGACAACACATTTATCCGCGTTGAAGTCCATCTGCCACTTCTCCGCCCAGTCCTGCATCCTATCTATGTCCTGCTGCAACTTTTGCCATCCTTCCAGATCATCCACAACACCACCGACCTTCGTGTCATCAGCGAACTTACTTACCCATCCCTCCACTTCCTCATCCAGGTCATTTATGAAAATGACAAACAACAAGGGTCCCAGAACAGATCCTTGAGGCACTCCGCTGGTGACTGACCTCCATTCAGAAAAAGCCCCATCCACAACCACTCTCTGCCTTCTGCAGGCAAGCCAGTTCTGGATCCACAAGGCCAAAGGCCCTTGGATCCCATGCCCTCTCACCTTCTCAAGAAGTCTTGCATGGGGGACCTTATCAAACGCCTTGCTGAAGTCCATGTACACTACGTCCACGGCACTTCCTTCGTCAATGTGTTCAGTCACATTATCGAAGAACTCAACTAGGCTTGTAAGGCACGACCTGCCCTTGACAAATCCATGCTGACTATTCCTGATCATGTCAAACCTCTCCAAATGTTCGTAAATCTTGTCCCTCAGAAGCCTCTCCATCAGCTTACCAACCACTGAGGTCAGACTCACCGGTCGGTAATTTCCCGGGCTATCTCTGTTCCCTTTCTTAAAAATAGGAACTACATCCGCAATCCTCCAATCCTCTGGAACCTCTCCCGTCTCCATTGACGACGCAAAGATCATCGCCAGGGGCTCTGCAATCTCTTCCCTCGCCTCCCACAGTATCCTGGGGTACATCCCATCTGGTCCCGGCGACTTATCTACCTTGATAGAATTCAAAAGTTCCAACACATCCTCCTCCTTAATATTCACGTACTCAATCCTTTCCAGCTGCTGCAAATCCATAACAAAATCTCCCAGATCGGCTTCCACCGTGAATACTGAGGCGAAGTACTCGTTAAGCACCTCCGCCATTTCTTCTGGTTCCACACAAACCTTTCCCCCCTCACCTTTTATCGGTCCTATCCCTTCTCTTCTTATCCTTTTACCTTTCACATATTTATAGAAGGCCTTGGGATTCTCCTTAATCTTACTCGCCAAGGTCTTCTCATGACCCCTTCTGGCTCTCCTAATTTCCCTTTTAAGTTCCCTCCTACAGTCCTTATACTCCTCAAGATCTTTAACATCTCCTAATTCCCTGAACCTCTTGTACACCTTCCTTTTCTTCCTGACTAGGTTCAACACATCCTTTGTGCACCACGGTTCCCTCGACCCACCAAAACCCCCTCGTCTCATCGGAACGTTGTCATTCAGAGCTCCAGACACACATTCCTTGAATATCTGCCACCTTCCTTCGGTACTTTTCCCTAAGAACGCCTCCTTCCAGTTTATTTGTCCAAGTAACTTCCTGACTTCTTCGTATCTCCCCTTACCCCAGACAAACACCTTCCTAGCCTGCCTGATCCTATCTCGTTCCAACGCAATTGTGAAGGAGATAGAATTATGGTCACCGTTCCCAAGATGCTCTCCTACCGAAAGATCCATCACCTGCCCTGGTTCATTCGCCAGTACCAGGTCAAGTACAGCCTCTCCCCTCGTAGGCTTGTCCACATACTGCGTCAGGAAACCCTCCTGAACACACCTAACAAACTCCTCCCCATCTATACCCCTTACCCTAGGGATATTCCAGTCGATGTTTGGGAAATTGAAGTCTCCCATCACGACAACTCTGTTATTAAAACATCTCTCCAGAATCTGTTTCCCTATTTGCACTTCAACTTCCCTGTCACTATTGGGCGGCCTATAGATTACACCCAGCAAAGTTTTTGACCCTTTGCTGTTCCTAACTTCCACCCACAGAGATTCTGTAGACAATCCCTCCACGACATCCTCTTTCTCTGTAGCCATGACACTATCCCTGATCAACAGTGCCACGCCACCACCCCTTCTGCCACCCTCCCTGTCCTTCCTGAAGCACCTGAAGCCTGGCACCTGAAGTACCCAGTCCTGTCCCTGAGACATCCAAGTCTCCGTAATGGCCACCACATCACAATCCCAAACAGCTATCCACGCCCTAAGCTCATCTACCTTATTCACTATACTCCTTGCATTAAAATATATACACTTCAGCCCCTCAGTCTGGGCATTTCCCATCTCCACCACCTGTCTAACCTCCCTCGCATACTGCCTGCGGTCCTCCCCTACCTGGGAGCGAACCTCCTCCGTCCCAGTTTCCCCAACACAGTTCCCTCCCCCCATCCTTTCTAGTTTAAAGTCCCCCCGGTAGCCTTAGCCAGTCTTCCCGCCAAGATACTAGTCCCCCTGGTATTTAAGTGCCACCCGTCCCTACTATAGAGGTCCCACCTACCCCTAAAGAGGTCCCAGTGATCTAGGAACCGAAATCCCTGCCCTCTACACCAGTCCCTCAGCCACGCATTCACCCTCCACCTCATTTCATTTCTTCCCTCATTCTCCCTTGGCACAGGCAGCAATCCTGAGATTACTACCTTCGCTTTTCTCTTCCTCAGCTGCCTACCCAGTTCCCTATAGTCCTTTTTCACAAGTGCCTCCCTCTTCTTACCTACATCAGTAGTACCTATATGTACTACTACCTCCGGTTCCTCACCCTCCCCTTTCAGGATGTCTGGGACCCGCCCAGAGACATCCTGGATCCCAGCCCCAGGGAGACAAACCACCATCCGCGACTCCCTTCTACGTCCACAAAAACGCCTGTCTGCGCCCCTCACTGTGGAGTCCCCTATTAATACTACCTTTCTGCTTCCCTTTTTGATTTTTTGGCTCACTGGCTCAGCTCCAGAGAGCTGGCCATCGCTTCCTCCCTCAGATGAGCTGTCCCCCCCAGTAGTACTCAGGCCGGAGTACTTATTTTGAAGGGGGACATCCACCGGAGTGCTCTCCATCACCCGTGTTTTCCCCTTCCTAATGGTAACCCAAGTGCCCTCATCCCGTTGCCCTGGTGTGACTACCTGCTGGTAGCTCCTTTCTATAACGTCCTCACTCTCCCTAACTAGCCGAAGGTCCTCGAGCTGCATTTGCAGCTCCTTAACCTGGTTTCGTAGGGCCTGCAACTCCACACACCGAGCACAGGTGTGGATGTCTGGCAGGCCAGGAGCCTCCAAGACCTCCCACATGTTGCATTGGCAACAACATACAGGTCTCACACTCATATTTACCCCTTATAGCAACCCAAAGGAAAAAAGGAAAAAAAAAATACTTGAGTTCAAATTTCTCAGTGGTGCTCCACAAGCACACAGGAATTATTACACCATCCCAACCACCCCCATTCACCCTGATGTCATCTAGGAGATACTCAACTTTTACGAGTACAGATCAATTTTGAGAAAGAGCAGCTTTGCATATTCATCATACTGACCTCCAACACTTCACTTCTGGCTCCTTGCCCATTATAGAACCAGAAACTAGGAGCAAATACCTGTGGCATGAGTACACAACCAGTGGACTTTCTGATACAGACCACTATTGTACAAATATGCAGATGATCAAAACTTAACACTTGGAAGTTCAGATATTAACAATAGATAAAACCGTTTCCTTACATCTAAATACCAAATATTTCACTTGCAAGTAAAAATTTGAGAACATGTTATTTACCTGATCCTAATAAAAAGTTTCAATTTTATTCAGGCTAAGGCTTGGAAATAATTGGACCACTTGTTGTACGCTCTCCAAAGTGATACTGAAAAATTGGCTAATAATGCAAAAGTTTGTGGAACCATAAATTATGACTTTGTGTTACTGAAACTACTGGCAATGTTACAACAACGGTCAGAGATGCCACAGGTATACAAACTCAGTTCTTGTCCTTAAATGGCTTAATTCCTACATCTACACTGGTACAAAAGAAGTGCATTTACAGGTTAAAATACATCATACTGCGATACACTTCTCGTGTTTAAGATGTCTGGCAGAACCAACCATCAGGGCGTAACACCAATACGTTATAAAATAAACGGAAATAAAGAGATTTGCATTTATATAGCACCTTTCACAATCACAGGACATCCTAATGTGTTTCCAGCAACTTAAGTACTTTTGAAATGAAGTTACTGCTTTAATGCAGAAAGCACAGTATGCAAATGTACCGAACAAGCTCAGAACAGTCAGTGGCTGCATAAAGCAGGACGGCGTGGATGTTACACACGGGGAGCGACAGCAGGAAATCAAACTGTTCTGGATAAACAGTGGGAACGTGTCTTAATATCAGGTCAAGGATAACGACCAGCAGTTCCCCCACTGAAATGGCCACCAGGTAACAAGTTGACACATTTGGACAGACCACAGTTTCTGCTTGTCAGTGTCACAATTGTGATTATGTTCAGTGTCAGGAAGGGAAATAAAGAATAAAATTAGACATAACTCAGGGGAAGAAGTTACCATTTAGGCTGGGGATGGGTTAAACTAAAAAAAAATACACAAGAATTAAATCTCTTTTTTAAAAAAATCCAGCTCATTCCTTATAGTCTGAGAGGAAAGAGGAGCATCCGGAGGAAACTCCCGCATACATGGGAAGAAGGTCCAAGCTCCACACAGACCCAACCCACAATTAGCAATGAAATAAAGGTAGAGAAGATCATCTGTTTTTGATGTTGCTGGATGAATAAACACTAATAAGAAGTCTCACAACACCAGGTTAAAGTCCAACCAATTTATTTGATAGTAAATCCACAAGCTTTTGTCAGGTGAGCATCTCCACATCATGAATAAACACTATCCAGTGGCCAAGATACCAGGAGAACTTCCTTGCTCTTCTGACCCGTACCACATATTTTACAGCCACCAGCTGGGGTTTCATTTTACCAAGGTGAACGTGGCACCCAACTGCAATGCATCGCTCCCTCAGTAGCACACTGAAGCGCTACCCTAGGTTTTCATAATTATCGAAATGAGACTTCAATCCATAATCTCCAACTCAGTGGCAAAGTGCTGCTCAATATTCCACGGTTGGCACTGTGGCCAAACATTAGTGCAGGTCACTACTTCAAAATTGAACAATAGGAAAGCATTTCCAAGGTGAGAGTGTCTTATGTATGTAATAAACCCATTCAACTTCACTGGACTTTTTAAATTAAAAACAAACTGCCAACCAGAATAGTTTGGATATTAAAGTATTTGGCTCCAATCATCTTCAGCTGTAAAATGGGGCCATTTCACCACCACATCACCAAAGCTGTTAAGTAATATGGCTGTTGTAGGTGTAGACTAAAAATAACTAGTAATAATTATTCAACTCATGCTTCAAATTACAAAAATGTACCTTAGAATAATTCTGCTTTTTTGTTCCTTCAACAAGACTGAATTACTTTCCTGCTTGCAACTTAATTTTAATTCGAATATTTATATTCTCAAATATACAAGGTTAACATCTATAAAATTCAAAATTTGCTTAATTAAATGTTACTTGCTCCAGCAGCGAATCATTTTGGAACAAAATTACATCATGATGAAATGGTTTGGATGAGGGATGAAATTTCTGGGTACTTCTGAAACCACTTAATTGCACAAGTGTTATTTAGTCAAATTCATACTGGACAAAAACATGCTACTTGGCCAAACATTCCAACAGCTCACTAAGAGCTAGTCAGTTATTCCCACTCCCCTGTCCTTTTCTCAAATTCCCCATAAAATTTTTGTTTTTAAGTACATAGTAAAAATATACTATGTAGATTTAAAATATCAAGTTAAATAATTCTAACTGGTCTGATAAACTAATCTTGTAATTTAAGAGAGGGGATGTAAGACTGAGAAATTGGTGAAAGTAAACCGTCCCGTTCTGCCAGATCTACTGCCAGAATGGACCCAATAAAGAAACTGAAGCGAGCAGTCACTAGCAAATTTAACTCAAATTCACATGCTAATATGATGGGTCTGAAAGGACAAAAATCAGAAAGGAATTGATGAAAAAATATGCAGAAAATGTATTCTGGAAAACTATTAAGTAATGCTGTTTAAGTAACGCTATGAAAATTCATCCAAAAGCTGAAATAGTAGAATTGAAATTTTAACAGAACGGAGAAAGATCAGTTCTGTCTCAACTTAGTTTACCAAAGAAACAGACTTTTCTAATCCGATTAACCCTGCTACCATGACTGCCTAGCCTAATACTCAACTAGCTGGAATTATTAAAGCTACAATTGAAGGCAAGAGATTGGAGAGGATTTTAAAAAGGAGGGCAGCTGGGCAGAGAGTGGGAGCTTCTTGATTGAACTGACAGCAGCAAATGTTAGAGCACAAGGAGCGGGAAACAATAGAATCCAAGTGTCAAAAGGGTTATAACGTAGAAGATAATCTAAGGTACAGCAGAACATGGTCATGGTGAGACCTGGAAATGAGAACAAGGATTTTGAAGTTAACTTTCTAGGGTGTGAAAAGCCAGGGCAGGTTGGAAAGGGTGGCGTTGATGAGAGTTTGTGATTTTGTACAACATGGGCTGCAACATTTTCAACGAATTTGCTTGCTGAGGATTGAAGCAGGGCATGATGAATGAACATTAGTAATGCTGAACCTTGGCGCGATGACAACATATACTCAAGCTTACGATGGGGAAGGGGAGGAGAAGGCACAGATCTTAGAATCCCAACAGTGCAGGAGGCGGCCATTTGGCCTATCAAATCTGCATCAGCTCTCTAACAGAGATTCACACGCAGGCCCTATACCCGCAACTCCACACATTTACCCAGCTAATCCCCCTAACCTACATGTCCTCAGGCATTAAGGGGCAATTTAGCTTGGCCAATCCACCTAGCCTGCATGTCTTTGGAGTGTGGGAGGAAACCAGAGCACCCAGAGGAAACCCATGCAACATGGGGAGAACATGCAAACTCCACAGTCACCCAAGGCCAGAACTGAACCTGGGCCCCTGGCACTGAGGTGGCAGTGCTAACCACTGTGCCACCCTTTAGGAGTAAGCACAGGAGGAGGTTGGCAATGTTGCAGAGGTAAAAATAAAATGCTCACGGTTACGTGGAAGGGAAGGCAAGTTGAAATTTGCAAGTGAGCTTAGCTTACAGAGTAGTTTTGCAGAAAGGAATGTAACTTTTGGTCTAGGTAAAACGCAGTTTGTCTTAATTGCTCATGTTCCCTGCTAACACAGGTTAGATTTTCTTCATCACAACCGTTTACATTTTTCTCTTTCTACTTGCTGGCCCATTATGATGCACCATCGGGCACTTACGATAAAAATTCAATTTGGCACAGCGACTGATGATATTACTGCCACAATCGTTTGTTGTTACAACTCGCAAGCTACACAGCTGATCAACAAATCTTCCAAAGGATCATGGTTTACTAGGAAGTCTGTCAGCCAAACAGATCAGAGAGGTTCCAGTTTTGACCATTAGTTTGTTAAAAGCCAGCACCAAGTGCACACCTGTGGACCAACTAAGGATTTCAAACCTGCCACCAAAACTCATACAGGCAAGGAACAGAGAAATTTCAATATCTTCAGGAGACAACATATACAAAGAAATGGGCTGAATTTTCCCAGCTGTGCAGAGGCAACTTTGAAGGCAGTAGGGCATGGAAATTTTAATGGATTTGTGCCAGATCAGCTCTGTAACATGATACCACCGCCATGTGCTTTCCCTGGAGGCAGGTTCTCAGCAGCAACAGCTACCCACCCAGAAGCAACAGTAGCCAATTAGAGTACTTAATTGGGCAATCAATTCCTTTTCCTCTAATAGGTATGCACATTAATAGCACTGCAAATTTAATTTAATGTTTTATGTTTCATTTGTGACTTTTTGATTTAGGCAGTATCCCTTTAAAAAGGGCTGCCCCTTCAATTTGTTCCTCAGTTTATTTGATTTAGCTTATTTGTTTATTTTGATTTATTCAAAACTAGAAATAGCACAGCAAAGCCACAGTTATCAATCCAAAGCAATACTGTATGAAAGTTTAATGCTATCCCAAGGGAAGTACAAAGCCAAATCTGTCAGGCATATATGAGTACCTTTCCTTTAAGATACATCTGACATGCTGATGATACAAGTGGCAAGAAAAAAAACAACCCGTTTCATTATATTAGGGTGGTGGTGGTGGAAGAGGGAGATATACAAAAATGAAGATGCTTACATAAATGGGCACAAAATTCTCCCTAATGACTCAATTTATTTCAGGTGATTTCAGTGTGACAACACTATTACTCGTAATTACTACATTGTATTTACTGCAGGGTCTTGTGTCATGGCTGGAGACAAGATTCAAAAAGAGACACAAAGAGATGGTGGCCCGCAGACAGAATGGAGACAACTAGCCTTGGCTTTAGCATGGAGAGTCATGAGTTTGGATATGGAAAGAAGTGTTAATCATGATCTATTTAACAGATCTCATCAGAATTAATAAAAAGTCTTCTCATCTATCACTAGTTTTTTTGGGCAGTTGAGCTTTGATTCTTGGATACATAATTACCCATTTTTTGCTCTCAAGGCAGTTGCACTTTGGATCAATTTTTTCCTCCTTTTAGACCCTCAGAAATGGACAGTACAAATACGAGCTATTTGGTCCATGCGCTCTGAGCAACCCAAAATTCACGCCCTGATCTCTTCTCTGCTTGAACTACTACTCAATTTTGCTAATTTTTAAGCCAAAAGCATTTGTGAAAGATCAAATCATTTTCTAGTGCTAAAACATTATGTGACAATTATTCTCTCTGCTCTCAATAAAACCTTTGTTCTGCAATGCTTGTAATCGATCAGATCAAATTGTAGAATCGCTAAATATTTTTAAGATGCAGGTTGATGGGTTTTTGATAAGAGAGGGGATTAAGGGTTATGGGGAGAGGGCGGGAATGTGGAACTGAGCCACGACAGATCAGCCATGATCTTATTGAATGGCGGGGCAGGCTCGAGGGGCCAGATGGCCTACTCCTGCTCCTAGTTCTTATGTTCTTATGAATCACCTTTTGTTCCCCCCCCCCCAACACCCCCCATTGTCCAGGCAAGTGTGATGCTATAAATAGCAATAACCATTGGCCATAAACTACAAAGAAATATTTAACAGCAAAATATTTGGCTGATTTGATTTTTTTTAAGCTTTACTTGCAAATCACCTGACAGGCAAATAGAATGCACTTAGTGCAATTCGATACCTCCAAGTTCTCTCTTTCATCTTTTGCACAAGGATAGTTGGTTTTTAAGTAGCTTTCAATTCACATAAGCTGGGGGGAGGGGAAATGATAAATTCTGATAAGAACATAAGAAATAGGAGCAGGAGTAGGCCATCTAGCCCCTCGAGCCTGCCCCGCCATTCAATAAGATCATGGCTGATCTGTCGTGTCTCAGTTCCACATTCCCGCCCTCTCCCCATAACCCTTAATCCCCTTGCCTATCAAAAACCTATCAACCCGCGTCTTAAATATATTTAGCGAGGCAGCCTCCACCACTTCAACGGGCAGAGAATTCCAGAGATTCACCACCCTTTGAGTGAAGAAGTTCCTCCTCAACTCCGTTCTAAACTGCCCCCCCTTTATCTTGAGGCTGTGCCCTCTAGTCCTACTGTCCTTCCTGAGCGGGAAGAGCCTCTCCACCTCTATTCTATCCATCCCATTCATCAACTTATATGTCTCAATGAGATCTCCCCTCATTCTTCTAAACTCTAACGAGTACAAGCCTAGTTTATTCAGCCTCTCCTCATAGTTCAACCCCCTCAACTCCGGTATCAGCCTAGATAACGCAGGTCAAAATAAATGAAAGAAAATCAATTTCTTATTAAGTCATTACACAAAATGCCTTGGTCACATCATCAGTACAAAAATTTTTCTTTTTTTAAGTGAATTCGTTTTTATTATCTGGGCTGTCTTCCAAGATATACACAGCATAACTTACCTACCTAGAAATGAGATGTCATATTCTGAAATATACAGCATCAGTCACTGTGACTAATATTCTCATCAATCTGGTTCCTGTAACTGCAGAGCCACATATGTAAATTGAGACACAGTCCTAGAGAGATTAGCAAAGAATTTATCAAAAGATGAGGGTACTGGGTGGTTGCTGTTTGACTACAACATTCTCATGTTTTCTTCAACATCTTTGCAAAAGAAAGAATACTTGGAAGAGGCCCAGATTTATTGGCAATTTTGATGTCTGTGAATTTTCTCAAATCACTTTTTTAAAAACGGTTAGACTAAACTGAATGGGCGCTCTTAATTTACAGCTCAGCAAATGCACTGGTACTGAAGAAATTTTAGGTGTCTGTGACAATAAATTAATATTAAGCAATAAATTATTTTTGTACTTCGACAATATTTGCTCAACAATCCCATTCTGGCAACTATTAAACTGAGCAGTGATTGAAGTAGATATTTGTGAATTACTCTGCTATTCATAAGAACATAAGAAATAGGAGCAGGAGTAGGCCATCTAGCCCATCAAGCCTGCCCCGCCATTCAATAAGATCATGGCTGATCTGAAGTGGATCAGTTCCACTTTCCCGCTTTCTCCCCATAACCCTTAATTCCCTTATCTGTCAAAAACCTATCTCTCCGTGACTTAAATATATTTAGTGAGGTAGCCTCCACCACTTCAACAGGCAGAGAATTCCAGAGATTCACCACCCTTTGAGTGAAGAAGTTCCTCCTGAACTCTGATCTAAACTGCCCCCACCCCCCTTATCTTGAGGCGGTGCCCTCTAGTTCTGCTATCCTTTCTGAGCGGGAAGAATCTCTCTACCTCTACCCTATCCATCCCTTTCATTATCTTATACGTCTCTATAAGATCCCCCCTCATCCTTCTAAACTCTAACGGGTACAGACCCAGTCTATTTAGTGTCTCTTCATTGTCCAACCCCATCTCCGGTATCAGCCTAGTGAACCTCCTCTGCACTCCCTCCAAGGCCAAAATATCCTTGCGCAAGTGCAGCGACCAAAACTGCACACAGTACTCCAGCTGCAGCCTCACCAGTGCCCTGTACAGTTGCAGCAAGACCTCCCTGCTTTTATATTCTATCCCCCTCTCTATAAAGGCCAGCATACCATTCACCTTCTTGTTCACCTGCTGCAGCTGCAGACTGGGTTTTTGCGACTCATGCACAAGGACCCCCAGGTCCCTCTGCACCGTAGCATGCTGCAGCTTTTCGCCCTTTAAATAGTAATCCCTCCTACTATTATTTCTGCCAAAGTGGATAATCTCACACTTGCTAACATGATACTCCATCTGCCAGGTCCTCGCCCACTCGCTCAGCCTATCCAGATCCCTCTGCAGACTTTCCACACCCTCCGCGCAATTTGCTTTTCCACTCATCTTTGTGTCATCGGCAAATTTTGTCACCTTACACTCATCCCCCTCCTCCAGATCATCTATATATATGGTAAATAGCTGAGGCCCCAGCACCGATCCCTGCAGCACTCCACTAGTCACCAACCGCCAATTAGAATAGCACCCATTGATACCAACTCTCTGCCTCCTATTAGACAACCAATCCTCTATCCACGCTAACACCTTCACAGTGAGTTAAGTGAGATAGGCTTTTAAAATGTTATTTAAATGGTGCAGATCTGCTACTGCAGCATACTATACCGAGGGTGAATAGTAATTTCATGGATCAATGGACTTTTTTTTTAATGTTTTGTTTCACATGCACTGCATTTGTTCAATACAAAATGGGGTAAATCAAAACGAGAATTTTTTGTAACGTTATCTTTAAACATTTATATCCAACTGTAACGCTCGATGTGGTGAGTTTCAAAACAGTTGTCGTATGCCTGTTTCTTACGAGAGCTGGGTTGTATTTGTTGAAGTATTAAATAATGGGAAAAAACAATGCTAAAATAACTGGATCAATATTTTCAATTAGAAAGGTAGAAGGGAATGAAAAGAGGAAGTGCAAAACATACAATTTTCTAAATAATCAGGATTTATGGTTTAGTACATTATCCTCAAAACCCAACATTTCTTTCAATAGGGCAAGTACAAATGAAGTAGTGCTTTAAATTTACATACGCAAATAGTAGCCTGCATCTTTTATAAAAACTTAAAATGGTGCAATTTAGTTTTTTGGCAAGGTCCGTGTGCTGGATTCTTAAAGGGTAAAAAATGTGAACCATACAAAATTCTGCAAAGTAACAGCAATATACCCAGGCTTCTCAGCATTTTAACATGTAAAAGCCAAAGGCACAGCACAAAGTTAAATGAAACATACCTTATAAAATGGACTGCAAAAAAAAAAGCATTATGTTGACTTTAGTTTCAGCTTAATCAAAAAACCAACAATTTCACCAAGGTAATGATGGGATGGGATACAGTGATTTGTCCCCACTTATCTTTCAATCAAACCCTGTTTCACTGAATAGCCATGCAGTAGTGAATATGCAGAGCGACTGACACTTAACATAATTAAATGATTTATAGCATTATTAATTTAATGCTAATAAAGTTCGTGTTGGCCATGTTTGACAAAATTAAAGTAAAGCAGGATAGATTATTAACGTATCTGAATGACAGTTTGTTACTGAGTGTGTAAAAGACAAATGATGTTATTTGTAAACTGTTTTTTATTGCTATTATCAGAGTTCATTTGAAAGGCAGTTTAGACAGCATGTCTCAAATTTTCCGTAATATTGATACATCTCAGCCAGCGCAATTTACGTGACAGCAGAGCTTCCGAAACGCTGCACGCACACACAAACCTTGAGAATGCTCATCAGGTCCGGGTTCTGAAGAATGCATGGGCTGAATTTTTGCCATGGATGTGGAAAACCGGAGCTAGGTCAATTTTTGAATAGCACATTGTATGATATTTTTGACAATTTATACAGGAAATTTTAGCTGGGTTTGCTTTTTAAAAAGTCAGCTGGAACTAACGTCAACACTCTTTACCTCAGGCCTCGGGTGGCGGGGGGGGCTTTCTGGACTATTTTTCTACTTAGCACCCCAAGATAGTGATCAAAGTTCAGATTTTCATGGGTGAGCTATTAGTTGATATGGTGATGGGTTTCCAGCCCAAATCAATCCAGCAGAGATGGGTCAGGTGAAGTGAGAGACTTTGACTCCCCATGGCAGCCACCACTAAGGCTGCTGATTGCCCTGATGGAAAAATCTGTTGATTGTGCCCAAGTCTTCCACTTCACCAGAGCAAAGTGAAATGTTACAGGGGAACCAGTAGCCTGCCCCTAAGGCAGGGCAGATCCTCATTCCATAAACGTTGATTCGGATCAAATGTCGGAAACCAAAAGAAAGAGGAGACATATCTTGTTCCTGGGACATGGCAGGAAGAGACCATCTCATTGTGTAGCAGCAGAGGCACCTCTTTGTCAACATCAAATTCCACTGCACTATTGTGAAGGCAGGTATTCTGATTACAACATTCCTGGGACTAGTTGATGCTTTTGGAACGCAAAAAGTAATCCAAAGAAACATCAAGCCCACACACACGAAGCTGGCTTTCTTGGAAACTGATTGCCGGGAGTTTGACCTTAGCCTTCTTTGGCGCTTTGCTCAGTTGAAGGATGTCAGGTGGTCTGAAAGTCAAGTCAGTGACATTACCAGCAGATGCTAACTCCAGCATCTGAGGCCAGCGTCAGACATAAGTGAAAGCTTATGATGGCCAACAGTCGAATACTCCTGCAGTGGGCAGCTGTGAATCCTGAAACATCACCGGGTTTCAACCCTTGTTGCACTCGTTGCCACCTCTAATCCAAATCCAGTGAGAAAGTGCCTAGTTTAGGGCAGCCTCCTCGAACTACTGATCAGTGACACAGCACAGACTTCTGCATCTGCCTCTTATTGCACCCACTGCAGAAGCCAAACTTATACCAGCTAAAACTCCCTATATAAATTGTCACCTATATCTCACAATGAGCTATAATGTCCACGAGTGGCAATCAGCATCTGACGGGGAGGGAATCTATGGAGTACCTTCCCAATCTGACACTAGGGGGGCTTGAAAGTTACAGCTAATTGTTTTCCCTTTTTTAAAAAACAGCTAGAACTAACATCAACACTTTTTATCTCAGGACTCTGGGGGCAAAAAAGCATGGCCATATACTTTTCTAGCCAACACCACCTCAGCACTTGTTCCTTTTACGTCCTCATCTCAAGTCACATTAATGGGAAACAAAATTCACAAGCACAGTACAAATGTGCAATATATGTCAATATTGGTTTGTTTTGTGCCATCACACTATCAAGAATGCCATCAGCTCACCGCAATGAATTATGACTTTCCAACAATTATTGTGCATATTAAGTTATCGGCTTAAAACAATGCTTTAAAATCTCCCATATTGCTTTCTTTGACTATCAGGAGATCGATATCAATTCTAGGAGACTCTGGCCAAAACCAGGAGGATCGGCAACCCTATTCTCAAATCCCTGTTTTACCTCCTTCTCCCTTAATGAGCTGTCTCTAAGTCCTCACTGCCCTCAAGATTCATTTCTCTCTGCAGGGAAAGCAGCAGACCATCACAATGACCAAGATCCCTGCCAGATAGCATTGGAAGCCATTACTCAGTTGGTCTGGGTACCAGAATGGCATCTGCTCAATGACTGTCCCAATGAGTAGGTGGCACTGATTGTGTCACATCTACAACTCTGCCTGGGGTTCCCAGAGAAAAGTAAGTAGCTGCTTCAAGGGACTTCTCTTATCTATTAGGATCCACCAAGCATTTATGGCAGCTGCCAGGAAGATGTGCACCCACATGGAGAAAGCTCGTATCTGGTCACAGACCAGTTTAACTTGAGGACTAAAAGCCTTGTTGTTGTTAGATTGCATTGACCAGTCAATGGCCACATGGGAGCAATTGATGATGAGAACCAGAGTTAACGTTTCAGTTTGACATGGAAATGAAATAGGTTGTGCTGATGGAAGGGAGAAGGGGCAGTTAAATTAAAATACAAGATTTCATAGTGCAAAATCCAAAAGGAATGGTAATGGAAATAGAAAAGAGAAACAATCTGTCCAGATGAGGTGTGAATGGTACACAGCAGCCACCTGAATGCAACACGAGGGGATAAAGAAAGAAAAGACGACAATCAACTCAACGTAAAACATATAAAACAAGACGGAGCCAGAGGTCACGATCCAGAATTGCTGAACTCAATACACGTCCAGAAGGCTGTAGAGTGCTAGCAGCCATTAAATCTTTTGTCATTTAATCTCTCCTGCCTTCTGCTATTTCTTCCTGCCCCATTCCGAGTGGTAGTGGCAACATTTTTCCCTTTACAATAAAAGAACATTTCCCTTTTATGAACAAATAAGAACAAAAAGAAATTTATTAGAAACTAAATGAGAAATTTGTT
Source organism: Carcharhinus amblyrhynchos (assembly GCF_965287045.1). Lineage (NCBI taxonomy): Eukaryota > Metazoa > Chordata > Chondrichthyes > Carcharhiniformes > Carcharhinidae > Carcharhinus > Carcharhinus amblyrhynchos. The sequence goes on from NC_137331.1 coordinate 5,752,572, forward strand.
AATGCTTTCAGTATGTAACCATTGGCAATATTTTGGCACATGGACAAGGGCAAAGCATCAGATACTAAAGAGCGCAAATAAGATCTGTAAGACAAGATAGCAACCAGATAGTATCATGTGACTACCGTACTATTGCAAGAGTGAACACGGAGTTGAAATTCTAATGGCCATTAAAATTCACATTGCTCAGCGGCGACAGTACGGACTTAATCACTCAGTGAGCCTACGGCCCATTCTTGCTATATTAACATATTATTGTGCTCTTTTACTAGGTACATAGTGCGCCTATTATATTTAGCAATATCAGGACATGGAAGCTGGAATGTCAAAGCATAACTGGGTCCCCACTATACACAGTTGCAAAGCGGTTAGCACTGCTGCCTCACAGCGCCAATGACTCGGGTTCAATTCCAGCCTCGGGTCAGTGTGCGTGTGTGTGGAGTTTGCATATTCTCTCATGGCTGCGTCGGTTTCCTCCCATAGTCCAAAGATGTGTGGGTTAGGTTGATCGGCCATGCTAAGTTGACCCTATTGTCAGGGGGATTACTAGGGTAAACATGTGGGGTTACGGGAATAAGGCCTGTGTGGGATTGTGGTCGGTGGGCCAATGGCCTCTGTCTGCATTGTAGGGATTCTATGATGTGCTGGCCTTGGAGGGGATCCAGAGGTGGTTCACAAGAATGGTTCCAGGACTCAAGGATTTGTCACGAGGAGCAATTGAGGAATCCGGGTTTACGCTCAAGAGTTTAGTAGACAAGAGGGGAACTAATTGAAACTTACAGAATACTGACAGGCCTAGATAGAGTGGACACGGAGAGGATGTTTGCATTAGTGGGAGAGACTAGAACTCGAGAGCACAACTTCAGAGTGAAGGGACGCTTCGTTAAAACTGAGATGGAGGAATTTCTTCAATGAGGGGATTGTGAATCTATGGAACTAACTGCCACAGAGGGCTGTGGAAGCCAGGTCATTGAGTGTCTTTAAGACAGAGTTCAACAGGTTCTTGATCAATAAAGGGGAGAAGGCAGGAGAATGGGGATGAGAATCATATCAGCCATGTTTGAATGGTGGAGCAGACTTGATGGGCCAAATGACCTAATTCTGCTCCTATATCTTACGGCTATCCATGCAAGTAAGTGTATATCTCACTACGCTAGTGTGCAAAAGCTAGAAACAAGAGAAAGGAAAACCAACTGAGCAGCAGTACTCACATCCAACTGAATTCAATAGTATACTTTATTAGTACATACATAAAAGACTACGGATTAGTTCCCAGATTGCAATAAGCACAGATGGCACAGTGCACTATTAACAATCGACGATTGCCCTCGAAATGAACCAGGCTTCTTATTGGCCAAATCACATGCTCTGCCAGCTGGTTACCTGTGAGTTAAAATCTATTTTCCAGTTACACTACACTTCAAGAAAGACATGGAGGGAAGGCATGACACTAGACTCTGTTACAAATGAGTTTCCTGAGAGTAAAGAGCACCAATGGAACGGTGCACTGTCAACAATTGATGAGGATCGCGTGGGGGATGGAGTTGTCACAGCAGGTAAGAAAGATGAGATGGCCATCAGAATATTTATCAGTTGAAACTGGAACAAGAGACTTTGAAAGATTTTATTTTTTGCCATTTTTGTTTCAAGTTAAACCACACAATTCCACAAATATGAGAAGAATGTAAGCAGAAAAGGAAGGATCAAGAAAAGTTGTTGAAAAACAATTTCAATAAAACGTGCAGAAGTGGTTTTAAAGCATGGAAGGCAACAAAGACAAAAAACCTCAAACTTAAACTTTCATATCCAGTAAAGATATGCAAAAATGATTTTGCAAATTACCAATAAACCTGTTCATTCAAGTAACCTTGAAAATAAGTTATATAAAAGTCTTGATTACCAAACAAAACATTTGCATTAAGCTAGTTTCACCAACCCTAAACTGAAAATGGACTTGTCAAAAAAATCTAATGAGACCTTTTTGCAAAAATACAAGTGCTCCATAAATAAAATTAACTTCATTACAGAAAATTGTCCTTGAAATGTTAATTTTGTCTCTATTGTTGGTCTTGTGTTGACTTTGAGCTTTGTTTCTCCCACGATATTTCAATCCAACTTCAACAACCCCGCCCCCCCACCCCCCCAACACAGTAATTTTAGAAATTCCCCAAGTGTGGAGTTTTCAGTTTATTTTGTTGCTTAAAAAGTGAAAATGGGTGCATGATAAGATTGTGAGAAGCACAAAATTGGTAATTATTTTGTAGTGTTTTAGAAATTCAAAGTAGCTATCGTGCAATCCATCCACAAGCCAAATTTTTACTTGTGCAATTGCTTTGAGTAACACTGCAAAGTGCTTCCTTTCACATTTTAAAAGCTAACTTGTTGAGAAAGCAGTCACCTTGACCTTTTTTCAGTGTTAATGAAAACTCCTGTTATCTGGGACAATTATAGTACGCACTGCTGGGTGGATTGAGGGAGCTTAATGTCCAGGTTAGGTCACTGCACCAAATAAATGAGACCTGCTGTTTATCACCAACAGTTTGTCTTCAAATACAGCACTTTAACTTTCAACATTATCACTGAAGTTAGTTCCAGAACATCGTGTGCAAACTAAATTCTAGAGAAGCAGATTGGGTTTCTTCAAACCTGCGACTCTGTTCTGATAATTCCACGAAGCTCTCTTCTTTTCAGGCATCAAATTCAAAAATGATGTGAAAGCAAAAAACAACCCAGCTGATTTCAAAAACATTTTTACCTGTCCTGCAACAGTCTCATTTTTTAGTCCTCTGGAAAGGCACTATTTAACTAAAGTGATCCGGAGACAATCAAAAGATACTCAGTTATATGTATTGTTTTATGCATTAGTGAACCACAAAGTGTTTCACATAAAGAGACTGTACGACTGCATCAGTTACATTTATCCCAGTGAGCCCCATAAAAAGACAATGCTTTTCATTTCCTTTTCACCCCAACAGTATGGACTGGACCATTCCCCCCAACCCCCTGAGGGAAGAGGGCAAAAAAGGGGGGAGCAGTCAACAAAAACACTTCATATTGATAAAATGGACTCCCTGACGGGATAGAACCCTAATTACCTGAAGGTCAAGAATGATTTAAGTTTCCACCATCAGATATAAGGATAATTTAAAATTCACTTGGTATGTGCTAATATTCATGTGCATTCGAAAGAACATCTAAGCATATAGTATTCACACTTACTAAATTAAAATGAGCAAAAATGCAATGTATCTTCTTGGGGGAAACAGAGTGGTCAATTAATACGTAAAGATGAACCTCTCCCCCCAAATAAACTAGTGACAGCTGGCTCTGTGACACCATTTGCTAGTATATCAATACTGCACTACTGTGTTAGAACACAGATTCACACACACAAATTTCCCACACCATGATATAGAAACATAGAATAGTACAGCACAGTGCAGGCCCTTCAGCTCTCGATGTTGTGCCAAGCTATGTTCGAACCCAAGATCAAGCTATCCCGCTCCCCATCATTCTGGCGTGCTCCACGTGCCTATCCAATAACCGTTCAAAAGTTCCTAAAGTGTCCGAGTCCACTATCACAGCAGGCAGTGCATTCCACACCCCAACCACTCTAAGAACCTACATCAGAGATCCCTCCAATATCTCCCACCGTGAACCTTATAGTTATGCCCCCTAATAACCGCTACATCCACCCAAGGAAAGTCTCTGAGGAGTTAATGATCTCAGTTGGGCTGCTTGGGGGAAGGTGTCCAGTATAAGTGAATATCACCGCAGAATAATTCAAGAAATAAAGTCACAGAATGCATTAATAATTTGGTTCTAAAGGAGCATCAAGGAAGTATAACAGCAGCAGTTTGTGACCTGTCCAATTCTTATTTAAGGAACTGCACGTTCAAAATAAATGGGAGCAGAGGTTATCACCTGAAATAGCTGAACTCAAAGTTGAGTCCAGAAAGCTGTAAAGTGACTAATCATGAACTTGATTAGTTGAGCTTAATTGGAAACAGCGTAGGAAGTTGAGGACAGAGATTTCTGAATCAGAGCACAACCAGGAATTAAAATGACAGGTGACCAGAAGATCAGGATCATGCTTGTGCACTGAACTGAGGTCTTCTGTGAAGCGATCGCTCAAGCTGTACCTCTCCAATGTAGAGGACACTACATCGAAAGGAGCACCAACTAAACCCGTTTCACCTGCTAGTAGTATTTGGAACTGAAAAGGTAGTGGTAAAAGAGGCAGGTATTGCACATCTCCTGCGCTTGCACACAAACGTGTCATGGAAAGGGTAGGGGATATTGTGGGTGGCTGAAGAATGGACCAGGGTTTTGCAGCACAAACTATTTCTTTAGAATGCTGAAAGAGGGCAGCAAGGAAGGTGGGTTTGTTGGTATTATCACACCAAATGGAAATGGCATTAAACACATCAGTCCAGTGTGGAAGCTTGAAGATTGGGACAATAAGGACAATGGGAACCCTATCATAGTTCTAGAAAGATGGGGAAGGGGTAAGGGGTAAGAGGTAAGAGAACAGCGAGAAATGAAATGGACTCAGTTTAAAGGCTCTGAACCTTTGTCAAGGACTCTGCAAATCCTCAAAAGAAAAACATTACTTAGTTTTTCCCATCCTGTTTCTTATAAAGTCTTGATTCCATTCTCCCAGTTTTACCGTCTTTTCTATTTGTTCTGACGATTCCATTTCCATTGTGGCGTTAGTTTTTGATAAGCACTTTAAGGAAATAAACTTGCAGGTGAATAAGGGCAGTGGAATGGGACTGACTGGATTGCTCTGGAGAGCCAGTTTGAACTCGATGGCTTAAATGGCCTCCTATTTGTGCCATAATAACCATGCCTCTCTAACAATGTAACTTTTCAATCCAATGAAAGGCAACAGAATCTCATCCCAAAATAGTCTGCCAGATGTGTAATTGTTAAACCTTACAAACAAGTTTAAATGCTCAAGCACAAAACTGACTTTTTTTTTGCAATCTAAGTAAATGTTAACAAAAAAGAATCAGGTGCCCCAAGTAATAATGCCAATAATTAAGGAATAACCTTTTCAGCACATCATACTTAACTATTACACTGATCCAAACTAACTCCTGGGAGCATTGGAGCTTTGAAAAATACTTTTGTCCCCTAAAGCAAGGAAGAGAGAGAAAATCCACTTTCTTTCTTCTCCTATTGTCGGGGGCCCATAGGCTTCTCAAACTTTAGCTCATCCTTCAGTTACAACACAATTGTTAAGAAATTATTTAGGGCTCACCAGCTGATGTATAGAACATTGTTAATGATAAGAAATTGTATGAGCAGATGTGTATGGGTGACACCATGGTTAGTACTGCCCTCTCGCAGCAGCAGAGACCTGTGTTTGATTCCACCCTTGGGTGACTGTCTATGTGGAGTTTGTATGTTTTCCCCGTACCTGCACGGGTTTCCTCTGGGTGCTCCATTTTCCTCCCACAATTCAACAAATAATTCATCAAGTTTATAGGAACAGAAGTCAGTCATTTAGCCCCTCATGCATGTTCAATATGATGATGACTCAACCTAACTCTAGATACCTGCCTTGGCTCCACGTCCCTTAACACTTTTGGATAACTAAAATCTATCAATTTCAGATTACAATTTAACTATTAATCTGGCATCAATTGCTATTTTCAATTGAGTTTAAACTTCGGTCACTCTTTGTGCATAGAGGCACAAATTTCAATCCTACAAAGGTTGGGCACTAACGTTTAGACAATGCCTTATTCTCAACTCCCTAACCAGCAAAAATAGTTTCTTTCTATCTGCCTTATCTATTCCCTTTACTATCTTGATTGAAATTTTCAAATCACATTGTAACCATAAAATTTCAGAGAACATATGGCCCTACTTTGCGTAATGAAGCTAAAGCATACTTGAAATGTGGTGCCCTATCCTATCATCTAAGTAATTAATAAATACGGTGGATATGTGAGACCCCAACATTAATCCTTGTGGGGCACCAATCATTTTTGGCCAGTTAAAGTACCTGCCCATTATCCCTACTCTTTTCCATCCTGCCAGTTAACTTATCAAGTCAGTCAATAACTTGTCTTTAATTTTGTGGATTCAACTTACAGCAAACAGTCACTAATAAGGAATTTTATGAAGTCCACGTGAACACATCCATCGACATCTCCCTGCATACCATTTTAGTCACAGAATCACAAGGTGGTTGTAAGCACAGGGCAGTATTCGACCCACGATGGTTGTGCAGGCTCTCCAAAGGAGCAATTCACTTTTGCTGCTTCTAGCCTTCTCCCCATAGCCCCGCATTCTTCTTTTTCAGATAATAATCCAATTCCTGCATGAATGCCTTGATTGAACTTACTTCCACCACACTCTTATGCAGTGTATTCTGCATCCTAACCATTCGCTGTTCTCCCGGCCACCATTGCTTCTTTTGCCAATTATCTTAAATTGGTGCCCCCTTGTTCCAGATTCTTCCATTAATTGGAACAATTTTCCCCTATTTTCTCTGACCAGATCATCACCACTCCACCCCACCCCATGATTTTGAAGGGCTATCAAATCTCCTCTCAGCCTTCTCTTCAAGGAAACACTTCTAACTTCTCCCATCTATATAAGTGAAACAGTCAGTTCAAAAAATGTAATCAGTTCGTCCTCCTTTTACAAATCCATGATGGCTTGCTTTGATCTGATGAAACTTTAGAGGGCTCAGTCACTCTATGCTTAAAAATAAACGCTACTAATTTTGAAAATGGTGATGTTGGGCTACCTGGTCCATAATTCTCCGGTTGTCCTCTCTTGCTTTCTTCAAAGTGACATGCACAATTTTTCAATTTAAAGGAATGGCTATCAAGAGAACTTTGGAAGAATATAGATAGAATATCTGCAACATTCTTGCCCATTTCCTTTAAAATCAGGGATTGAAACCATCTGGTCCTAGGATTTATCACCCTATGATGCTGTTTATTTTACTTACAGAATTTGAGTGTCCCTCGTCTGATTCATTAATATTTTCCTTGGCATTTCTGGCATGCTGATCTCTTCCTCCCCAGTGAATACTGGCACAACTGTGACACTTGGGTGCTATTCTTTATTTCCATTGACCATATGACTGATGTTGGTTTCTACGTTGCTCCTGACCATCCTTTTTATCCTAACATAATCGTAAAATGTTTATCTATTTGTATTTGGAAAGGAGCAACTGCTTTCTTCCTCCCTCCAAACCCCAAATATTTCAGGTTTTTCCTCTTCAATTGAGAAGTGCTCAATTCATTGCGTTGATTAATATGAATAAAGGGAAACGCTGAATTTTTCCTCACAGGGCTATGTAAATTAATCCTGCACCACTTTTGACTCGAATCAAATCTAGCAATTCTAAGTGTTGAAACTCATCTCTGCCTGACGTGCAATACTATATTCGCTGTACAAAACATTAATGCCATGCAATCTGATTTTACAAGACTTGTTTTGCCTCTAAAACAGGATGACATCTACTGAAACTAGGTCTAGTGGGCAGTTCATTAAGTCAATGAGCACGTAATGCTGATTTAACACCTCCACAGTCATTTGGGAGCTCGATGGTCCGACTAAGGCCCTATCTTAAATTTTCACAGCTGAAAACACGTTCAGCACCAGGAAGAACACCCAAGTGCTATTTAAAACAACCAACCACTTTTGGGGTTGTTGCTGATTAATTTCTAGTAGATCTTGCTCTAATTGTAGAAGTTTCCAAAGTTGGTAATTTGCTGATGACATCAGGGGGTGGCACATGATAAAAGACTTTGCCCTAACTTCTGCACAAGTTGCTTGCTCGCAGAAATGGATGCAGTAGTTTGCATTCCTCTTGGTCTACGACTCCATCAGGGAGAATGTGCAGAGGCACAAGGAAAGGCAAGTTATTAGAAATGGGGAGAGGGAAGTTCACACCAGGAGACCATACGTGCCCACGGCATTCAGGGCCTTGTTGCTGATGAGCAATAATGTAAACTCTAGCAGAATAGCACTGTTTGGAAGATAAATGCTGTCACCCTGCGTAGGACAGCAGATTTTGTGCTTCAAGCAACCACTCTCCTGGGGTAGTACCTCAGTAATCCTAGAAACTGTTGGAGGAAAGATTTGTGAACCATTAAAATACTCTAAAAGGCCTTTTGAACATTGGTATCCATAATTATTATGACAGCAGTCTCAGCTCATGTGGCAGCAAGGTAAGGTTCTGTTACTCTAGTCTATGCTTTCACAGAAGCACTCAGACAGTGGATGATGTGTTTTTGCTGCAATGGAAGTTAAGATATCAGCCATTAGATTGTATGTCATTTCTGGGTCTACAAGGCTCAAGAGTTGACCAGCATTGCCATATTGGAGACGATTGGCTTCAACATCTGGACAAAGCTCTCTGCTAGGAGAAAAAAGGTAATTTTCATGCCAGGTGTGGAAAATAATTTTCTGGCTTCTCCTCTTCCCATCCCCACTGAAGATGCTGCTTTTATATTCACGATTTGGCACTTTTGTTAAGTCTGCTTATCGTAGACCACAGCAAACCTGGCGGCAGAAGTGAAACTAAAAGTTCACTATCAAGGCTATCGAAACAAGGTTTATACAGAGTTAAACGTCTTGGAATTTGACTTAAAGGATCAATGTAAAAATAGGCTACAGTACAAGACATTTTCTACAACAAGGCCAGACTTTAAATTTGCTTTTGATAAGTATCACTGACTCTTCCGATACCTGTTTGGAAGAAGATGGAAGCACTTCAGCCACAAGTCTGTCAGCAGCCATGTTCTTTTCGTCTCCGCAGGATTTACACTGTACATTGACAGTGTTGCCAGAGCCAATAGTGTACTACTATGGTGATAAAAGCTTGTATTACTATGGTGATAAAAGCTGTATCAGAGAGCATACAATTCCTTTAATCACACTGCAGCACCACCAACTTCAGGAGTACTTATGGCAACAAAGGCTTTCACCTAGGAATATATGCAAATTCTTCCCAAACATGGTAGGGGAAGGCATTTTGGTGGCAAATCCACTTGAGTGTCTGGTCAATGGCTCATTTACAAGATTGCTAATGTGGCAAACTCAACAATATTGCCATTATACATCAGGATCTCTCTCATTGATGATGGTTGTTATTTGGCATTTGTGGGGTTCAATTATTACTTGTTACTTTTCCATTTACAAATGTATGGCAGGTCTTACGGTACATGGGTGTGGACTGCTTTGTTATTAGAGGAACTGCAAACTGCAGTTGTTCAAATCGAGCCACTTCTGACCTTATAATGGACAGAAGATTATTGATGAAACAGTTGAAGACTGTTGAATCTATGATGTTGCTTTGCAAACCTCTTGCAGTGCTTTCTTAAAGCTGCGTCAGTTACGTTCTGAATCTAAAAATGTCTTTTGGTTATTAAAAACTACTTTTGCGATGATACAGGACCTAACGAATATTTTCAGGCCTCACTTCAATGGTCACATTAAATCTTCAATTAGATGTTTGCAGGGGCTTGTTCCTTAAACTTTGAAGACAATCACAGGTTGGCTCTCATGCACAGATGATTTTGCTCTTCTGCTAAAACAGGAATAAGCAGTTCTGGGGTTAAGCAGTTCAAAAGAGGTAGAGTGTACATTAGAATTGTAAAGGAAAAAATGTTTTGCTGAGGTTGGTAGAAGATTTGTATCTGTGGATTGTGTAATATTTTGACCAAAGCTACTGAAGTTTGGTGTTATTTTATAATTAAACCATAAATCCAGTGCAAGGCAGAGGCAATTAATAAATTAGAACATAGAAAAACTACAGCACAAACAGGCCCTTCGGCCCACAAGTTGCACCAATCATATCTCCACCTACTAGGCTTACCTATAACCCTCAATCCTATTAAGTCCCATGTATTCATCCAGAAGTCTCTTAAAAGACCCTATGGAATTTGCCTCCACCACCACCGAAGGCAGCTGATTCCACGCACCCATCACCCCGAGTGAAAAACTTACCCCTGACGTCTCCTCTGTACCTACTCCCCAGCACCCTAAACGTGTGTCCTCTTGTGGCAACCATTTTAGCCCTGGGAAAAAGCCTCAGAATAACCTGATCAATACCTCTGGACATCTTACACTGACTTATATCCTTCCTTTTTTGATAATCAGGAAGGGAGAATAAATCAAGTAGTAGACAAATTGCTCAGTACCCAGATTTCATCACTAGGGAGTGTTGCGGTACATCTCAAGGGCTTGCACAACATAACCTCTGGGTCGAAGGTTCCAAAGCTTCACTGGCAAAGACAGTTCACATAACTTTAGTGATGGTTCACGTGAGTTATATCATTCTGTATTCCACATTAACATCAACATGTACTTATGTAGCATCTTTCACACACTAAAGTATCACTAACCATTTCAAAGATGAAAAGTGAACTGTGAATAACTGTTCACTTTTATATTCACTAAACTATTCAAGTGACCACTTATCTGCCAACAAAAGTACTCCAACCAACTGGTAGATTTTACAGTACATGTCTAATAACACATGATTTCACTCAAATCCTGAGATAAGGATTATCACATCACAACGTTATTTGATGATGCTTAATGTATAAATATTAACTCCATTAATGAAGGATGTTTTTCAAAAAGGGAAATACACGCCTTCAAACTAATGTGACAGTCAACAATAGTGAAATAGCAACTTTTTGGATACATATTAAGAACAACAGTTTGAAATAGAATAAGGCAGTAAGCTCAATGCAAAGATAACAAAACTTGGGATTTAAAATCCAAACACCTGTCAAGAGTTCCCAAAAGTGGGCAGGATTTTGGCTGTGTGTAGAAATTATTTGTACAAAAACTGTTATGTTCCCATAATTGTTATAGGCTATTTCAGAATGGATACTTCAGGTTTCCGCTTTCCTCAGCTCCACTCATTTGTATCATCAAAACAGCCCAAGAAAACAAGTGAATTATCATTTCAGAAACCTGTCAAGTGGAATTACAAATTGTTCTCGTTTATGGCCGTTAGCCAGAAATTAATCAGCCAATAAAGTGCTAAAAGCACTCTTAACTTGTTGGTAAGTTAATCATCCCTTTGAAGGACCTATATTTCATAATATTCCAAATGCAATCCTTTTTGTGCTGCCCTAGACCATGTACTCCAAATAAGTTGATTCACAAGTAACAGGACAATTTCCTGCAAAGTTGTATAACAGTTTCTCAAAAATCAGAAGGGGACAAAATCCTTAATACGGTTTAACATGCAAGTGAACAAACTATTTTCAAGTAACATATCTGCTCCTTCATCAAGGCTGTTTACGTACACGTCCATAATATCGCCTATGATCCTGCCTCTGCTGCTGAAATCCTCATCCATGCCTTTACTACTTCTAGCCAAGCTTCCAGCCTAAGTAAATCCATGCACGTCCAAAACTCATATCTAAAAACTTATACCAAGTCCTGAGCACTCCTCAAGCTAACGCATGCTGCTCTACCCTGGGTCTGAGTCCAATGATAATATCCCCATCCTTGTATTCAATTCCCTCCATGGCCTCCCTCATTTCTACCTCTGTAACCTCTGCCAGCTCAATATACCTTTGAGATCTCTGTATTCTTAAATTCTGGCATTGTGCAATCCCAGTGTTAATTACTCTATTTTTGGGGGCCGTGCTTTCAGCTGTCTTGGCCATAAGCTCAGTAATTCTCACAAACTTCCAGCTTCTTTACTTCCCTTCTTCTTTGAGACATTCCTTAAACCCATCCTCTTGACCAAGCTTTTGGTTTTCTGTCCTGACATTCCCTTCTGTGGAGGAAAGAAAGTAGGGTTGTACTTTTCTGCAGTGCCTTTCACAATGTCAGGATATCCCAAAGTGATTTATAGCGAGTAAAGTATTGTTTAAAGTTTGGCTCTGTGGTAAAGAATTCAATCCTGGAGATGGCCCTTTCATACAGATTTCTCTTAACGATGATTTGTGTTGAAAAAAATCCCAATATTTACCCCTTCTGACTCTTGCTGGAACACAGTTATCCTCGCTGTCCACTGGCAAGGCTATTCAGCTGTGGGTTTCAGCATCAATAGGAAATAAGCACAGGCACACATTTAGCATGTTTGGGAACCTAACTAATTATTTTATCCTTCCTCACTACCACACCACCTCTCCAGACCAGGACACGGAGGCCAACTGTTGTAGAGCCTAACTCAGATCAGCAACTGAGTAGTCTGTTCGCCAGCTGATCCAGGTATGGGGGGGGGGGCCTGCTCTAGTTCACTTCAGTAATCCTGTTCATTGTGCTAAGCCTCCTCCAATATCATTACAAAGAAATTGTATTTGTAACGTGAAGTTCAGATGTTATAGGTGAGAGGGGAGAATACAATCGGATCACCCATTACCTCTCCTGTTCTCATTACAGGGTGAAAGAGGGGTTGAACGATATGTGCTGAGATGTAGCCTGAAGATCATCCAGCATGGCAAGATCATGTGATATAATACTGGATCGGACAAATGACATTTCTGCTAATTGCCAACTACGTTTACAGACATTAGGTATTCCATGCAAGCACAGTATACAGGATGGTATGAGTTCTGAAGTAAATATGCAAAGAGATGAAATGGGTTAGAATGGGTGGACAATTCACTCTTCATGTTACAGTCAAGTAACAAAGTTAGGAACTGCCACCATATGTAGTCTCAAGCTTCTAGACAGTGAGCGGAATTTTACAGCCTCACTCGTCACAAAACCAGTGGTGATCCTGCCCCCCTCACCATCCCCATTCCAGCCCCCCCAAACCTCTTCAAAACTTGTGCTCAGCCCCTGGAAGTTTGGGGTGGGGGGCTGGAGGTGCAAAGAAAGCTTGAGACATTTCAGTGCTGGGACCTTTGTTGTCTGTAAATATATATATATATGAATGATTTGGAGGAAAATGTAATTGGTTCGATTAATAAGTCTGCAGATGACAGAAAAGGTTGGTTGATTTGCAGATAGTAATGAGGACCAGCAGAGGATTAAGTAGGATTAGATCAGTTGGAGACTTGGGCAGAGAGATGGCAGATGGAGTTTAATCCGGACAAATGTGAGGTAATGCATTTTGGAAGGTCTAATACAGATAGGAAATATACAGTAAATGGCAGAACACTGAAGATTATTGATAGGCAAAGGGATCTGGGTGTACAGTACACAGGTCACAAAGTGGCAACACCGATGAAGAAGGTACTCAAGAAGGCATAAGGCATGTTTGTCTTCATCGCCCTGAGCGCTGAGTTTAAAAATTGGCAAGTCGTGTTGCAGCTTTATAGAACCACAGCTACGTCACACTTGAAATAGTGTTCAATTCTGGTTACCACACGACTAGAAGGATGTGAAAACTTTGAAGAGGGTATAGAAAAGATTTACCAGGATGTTGCCTGGTATGGAGGGCATTAGCTATGAGAGGCTGGAGAAACTTGGTTTGTTCTCACTGGAACATGAAGGTTGAGTGGCGACCTGATAGAAGTCTACAAGATTATGAGAGGCATGGACAGAGTAGATAGTCAGAAGCTTTTCCCAGGGTGGAAGAGTCAATTACTAAGGGGCACAGATTTAAGGTGCGAGGGCCAAGATTTAAAAGATGTATGAAGCAGTTTTTTTTTACACAGTGGGTGCCTGGAACTCGTTGCTGGGGGAGGTAGTGGAAGTGGATAAGGTAGTGAATTATGAGGGGTGTCTTGACAAATACATGAATAGGATGGGAATAGAGGGATATGGTCCCTGGAAGGGTAGGAGGTTTTGGTTCAGTCAGGCAGCATGGGTCAGTGCAGGCTTGGTTGAAGAGCTTGTTCCTGTGCTGTAATTTTCTTTGTTCAACCATAAAATCCCACCCGAGGTCAATGGGCTTTTCCACTGTCCGCCCCTCCCCGCTCCGATTGCCGTGGCGGGCAGGGTGGTAAAATTCTGGCGAGTGTGTGTCAGACTGCACTGTTGCAGCACTTAATCTGTAATAAATTTACACCTGGTACATTAGGATAGTGATTATAGTACTAAACTATGAAACCAGAGATTGAGAGTTCAGATCCCATAATGGTAAGTTGAATTCTATAACAAATGACCATTAAACCTAAAAATTCCAAGTGGTCTTTCGGAAGCCAATGATAATTAGCCCATGCACATTAGTCTGCACTGAATCATTAGTTCTGATAAGAGGTTATAGACCTAACAGGGTAACTCTGTTTCTCTCTCAACCCATGCTACTAGATCTGCTGAGTATTCCAATGTTTTCTGCTTTTATTTCACATTAGTCTTTTTCACTCCCTAAATTGGGGGAAATATCCTACAGACTGCTCAAGAAACAGCTTTGTCACCCAATAACTCCAACTCTTCTACCTCCATCCCTGGGTTTTCCTGGTCCTATTGGTGAATCAGCATTATAAAAATGGGATATTAAACACACCTCAATTCACAACTCAGAACTCCTTGTGGAGGACACAAAGACAAAGACTTGAGGGCTGGGGGGAGGGAGACTTCAATGTACTATTATGACTGTTGGGCAAATCTGCCAGGGCTTTTTTTCATAGCAACTTGCAGTGTTAAGCCTACTTGGGACACTAATAAATTTAAACCGTAGGACATCACAAAACTCTTCACAACAAAGATCCGACAGCCCAAAACTGAACTTCCTAAAAGTTTCCTTTACTGATCCTAACTCCATACGTGTAAAATGCCCTTTTGACACTTCATTACTTCACAACGCTAGCATAGAACATTCAATCGCTCATAGCGCAACAATCAAAATACTGCATAATCAAATCTTTGTGTAATCAGACTGTATAGCACAGAATGTGCACACTTGTAGTGCACAACCCAGAAACCTGATTTGAAAAGGTAAGTGTAAAGGAAGGAAATGTCACACATCTTTTCTTATTATACACAAGGCAACAGAATCCCTAAATAGCAGTCAGTATATGGTTCAAAGATTTTAAATCAATGTAGTCTAGGATTCAGATATTGTATTACTTGCAAAGCACAAATGTGTAACATATGCATCCCTAACACTGGCTGGAAATCTAAAAAAACCCATTCACCCTTTAACAAAGCTTTGTCAGACTTATTTTTAATTAATAAAAGTATCTCAAAATTTAAGAAAGTTGTATTACTTATAATAATTCCACCTCAGCTGGTGGAACATCATGTGACCTGCAGTGACACAAGAAGGAGGGTTCATAGGCTTTTGGGATACTTCCAACTTAGTCGTACAACATCTCCTAAATAAACCTGCACTGTGTTCGACTTGAATCCATGAATGTGTCACCTTGTCACTTCACATTTTGGTGACATTTCCAATCAATTGCTTAACATTTTGCAATGTGTTTCTTAAATCTTGGTTGAAAATGTTATAAATCAACACGTGTACATTAATTGAAGCTGTTGGGGGCCCTTGTCATGTTGATTGTACTGCAACTATCAAAATATTTGCAGATAAACTGCTAAGTATCCACAATAACCCATTTTCTTCAATGAAAAAACAAAGCACGGATTTTGCAACCAATAACACCATAAGAACGTAAGAAATAGGAGCAGGAGTAGGCCATCTAGCCCTTCGAGCCTGCCCCGCCATTCAACAAGATCATGGCTGATCTGAAGTGGATCGGTTCCACTTTCCCACTTTCTCCCCATAACCCTTAATTCCCCTGTCTATCAGAAACCTATCTACCCGTGACTTAAATATATTTAGCAAGGTCACCTCCACCACTTCAACAGGCAGAGAATTCCAGAGATTCACCACCCTTTGAGTGAAGAAGTTCCTCCTCAACTCTGATCTAAACTGCCCCCCCCCACCCCCGCCAACCCCTCCTTATCTTGAGACTGTGCCCTCTAGTCCTGCTATCCTTTCTAAGCGGGAAGAATCTCTCTACCTCTACCCTATCCATCCCCTTCATTATCTTATACATCTCTATAAGATCCCCCCTCATCCTTCTAAACTCCAACGAGTACAGACCCAGTCTATTTAGTCTCTCTTCATAGGCCAACCCCCTCATCTCCAGTATCAGCCTAGCGAACCTCCTCTGCACTCCCTCCTAGGCCAATATATCCTTCTGTAGTACTCCAGCTGTGGCCTCACCAGTACCCTGTACAGTTGCAGCCAGACCTCCCTACTTTTATATTCTATCCCCCTTGCTATAAAGGCCAACATTCCATTCGCCTTCTTGATCACCTGCAGACTGGGTTTTTGCAACTCGTGCACAAGGACCCCCAGCACGCCACTCGTCACCAACCGCCAATCAGAATAGCACCCGTTGATACCAACTCTCTGCTTCCTATTAGACAGCCAATCTTCTATCCACGCCAACACCTTACCCCCAACTCCGTGCACCCTAACCTTCTGTAGCAACCTTTTGAGAGGCACCTTATCAAACGCCTTTTGGAAATATAAAAACACCACATCCACCGTTTCCCCTCTATCTACTGCATTCATCGCATCCTCATAGAAATCCAACAAATTCGTCAAACACGACTTCCCCTTAATGAATCCGCGCTGCGTCTGCTCGATCAAACCATTCTTTTCTAGATGCCTCGCTATTTCTTCTTTGATGACGGATCCTAGCATCTTTCCAACTACAGACGTTAAAGTAACCGGCCTATAATTCCCTGCCTTTTGTCTGCTACCTTTTTTAAACAGCGACGTAACATTAGCCATCTTCCCATCTTCTGGCACTTCCCCGGAGTCCAGTGAATTTTGATAAATAATTACTCAGGCATCCACTATCACCTCTGCCATTTCTTTCAGAACCCTGGGATGCATTCCATTCGGTCCTGGGGACTTGTCCACCTTCAGTCCATTAGTCTATCAAGCACTAACTCTCTAGTGATAGTAATCGCATTCAGGCCCTCAACTCCTACCATCCTTCTATCTTTAATATTTAACACCACTCACCACTGACATGAGTTGCTGCCTTAAAATAATTAATGACATGGAATCTCCCTTTCCTGACGTTAGTTTGAATCGGATGCTAAATCAAGTGATGTCCAGCAACAAAGATGTCCAATCACACTGAAGTTGGCCAATCATATTGAAGTTCTCTCAGACAGCAAACTGGGAAATAAAATGCTATGGTTATCCTGCCAATTAATTTATCAAGCAAACCAAATGAACGATGGGGCATACACAAAATTAAGGTAGAAGCTGAAATATCAGGAACAAATCTCCCTTTTTTAATAATATGGGACCTTTATCACAATGGAGAAATTTGATACATCATTAGAAAATTAGTTTTCCAGGGCTACACAGGTTTTTCAGCAGTAATTGTGAACTTGGTATACATTTAAAAACTCAGTTGCATTTGGTTCAAAGTGCCACTTTTTCAGGGAGTTTTCTAGCATAAAAAGGAAAGTTCTCTTCAGTGATTTCTAAATGGGGTTGGGGAGAATACCTTAACATACCCTATGGAGAAGAATAGAATCACCAACTGCAACTTCTGCATTTAACAACACACGTGCAGACTTTAAATGTTGCTGCTAGTTTCAGAAGAGTAATGACAGTGAATGTCAAAGCTTTCACCATCATTATAACCACAAAATCTGAGCAACTAAGTATTCTGACAGTGGAGGGTAGGATAGGCAAGAATAAAAAAAGCAAAATCTTTATGCCATTTGATTTATGCAGACCAACAATGTCCTAGGCTCACTCCTAGCCTGTGTAGAGTTAGCTGATAAAGACGCTCAACAATTGCCTAAAGCCCTTTTAAGAACAAAATGTTTGCATTTATGAGTGCTTATCACAGCAATTTCAAAGTGGTTTACACAATAAGTTATTTGCGGAATATGAACATAGCACCTGTTTTTACACAGGAATGTTCCACAAACTACGTCAAGACTGACCAGAAAGACTGTGGTAATTTGCAGTTTTATGGGAAGTATAGATGGCACAAAAGTTTGAGCCGTTTTGTACACAGATCTCTACGGGGACAGATCGTACTGAGGATGAATCTGAAGACACAAATGGGACCACACTTGCATACTCAGTCACACATTGCACGTGCTCGTGCACTTGAGTGCGGGTTGCATGGAAACGTGGCTCCTGGACCGAAAGCTAGCACTGCTTTGTTTTGTAGTTCAGATTGCTTCTTTAATTGTTAGTCTCAATAGTAATTTGTAGTGATGTTGCTAGAAGTAGAGAGTTCATAATAACAGTATGTTAAAATCAAAATGAACACTATACTAGTACAATTGGCAAGTTGTTCGCTTACAATTTGTAGCACTTCACAGGTTGAATGTGGATTGATTAGTGTTTTAATCACAATGGTGATCTGTGGCTTCCTAAATAGCTGCACCTTAACCTCAGAAATGCCTGCGGTAAATATCACTAATGGCTGCATTAATCATATTATTTAGACTAGAACTTTACTCTGTGTAGCCTAATTTTTTAGAAAAAGACTTGCATTTATTTATATGATATCCCAAAGTATTCTATTAGCTGTAAAGTCTAAGTGCAGAATGGCTGCAGCCAGTTTGCACCCAACAAACTCTCACCAACAGCAATGAGATAATAGCCAGGTAATTTGCTTGTGTGATACTGATACTGAATGAGGGATAAATATTGGCCAAGACACCAGAGATTACTTATCTACTCTTCTAAATCGCACCAAGGGATTTTCTACATATGCAAAAGCATTGGCTTAGTTTAACACCTCATTCAACAGATGGTACGTCGTACAACACAATCCTCCCTGCGTTGAAATACCAGCCCTGATTTTTATGCTCAAGTCCAGTGAAACTGGAACGCTCAGCCTTCTGATTCAGGGAATAGAGTGCTCGCAACTGAACACAGCTGACATGTTCATCCGCCTGGTACATCATGTCAATTCATTTTGAGGAACCTTTCAAGACCATCAGTATGGTTATCTTTGCTGTGTGAAATTTGAATATAGTTTAAATATACGCCACATTGCATTCTATGCATTTGGTGCAGTCCATGCAAAAATGCCAGTGCATTCTGTTTGTTGTACTTTGTTTCATGAGTCCCTCCCCGTACCTTTCATATGCTCCCTCCTGACATTATACAACAGGATTCAATCATGTGGTCTTTGTTGCTCACCATATAATGCCCCATTGCCATTTCTCTACGGTTGTAGGATGTTAGTCATCTTACACATGATTTTCACCAGTATCTCCATTTAATTCCTAATGCAGCTGAGATAATTGGGTTTCTTTACTTCCAGGTGCTGGAATCTTGGGTAATTTTCATCTCGTGTGTTTATTTGTCACATCTGAACCAAGATTTTCCATTTGGTTTGTCTGCTGACTGAAAGACTCAAGTTTTCTAGTTTCTAGAAAGAAAAATTAGGAAGACACTAATATGAAGCATGGGTACTGCTTTTTGTAAAGGTTCATGTCGCACTACCTGTAACCCCCGTGACTTGCCTGGGTTTGGAAAACCTCACTTACTGTACTGTCTGGAGACAATACACATCTCTTTAGCCTGTGATCAGTGCTCCTTCCACTCACACTGTTAGCCACTTTAAGACTTGAACAGCAGGTTAGGTGTAAAGATTCACATTCTAATCAGTAATTTGTAAACTGTCTGTGCTTTATATGCTCTGTCTGAGACCAGAACTCTCCATTCACCTGACGAAGGGGCTAACCCGAAAGCTAGTGAGTTTACTATCAAATAAATCGGTTGGACTGAAGCCTGATGTTGTCAGACTTTTTACTTTATTTTGTAAAGATCACAGAATTGCAAATCGTCTGAAAAATTGGATCTTCCAGATAGGGAGGGTGATTAGCAAGATTAACCTCGATAAACCTGAACTAATTCAAGTTCTTGAACATAATCAAGAACCCTTCCCAGAGAGCATCAATTCTCCCCATTTCAAAGGCCATCCAGACTGATCTCAGTGACATGACTTTTCCTTGCTCTGACCTCATTTAAACCTACCTGGAATTTCAATGAATTTTTGATGATTGTTTTAGCTCCACTCTCAATAGGAGTTAAATTGAGACCAAATAGAGCCCATTTTCAGATGCTACACAGCCCAAGCATCCAAAACAGCAGGGAGGATGTGTGTACATTTTCACTCAGTCACTATCCTGATCAACAGAGTACCATAGCTTCTTGATTCTCTCTCATTATCAATTGCAGCCGTAAACCTCCAAGTCCTTCCTGATCGCTTGAAATTCCAGTGGCCGTGCCCGAAGCTGACTGCGTATTATTGCAACAAAGCCTTTGAAAGCCTTTTTTTGGGAAGCTGCCTGAGTAATCCAGGAATTCCCACGCTTATTTCACAGTCCTTTGTTGTCATTCCAGCTTTAGTTTACCATCACTCACTGTATTTGCACTGATTTGTAGAGCCACAGTCTGATGAGAACTTCTGTGGATACCACCCAACAATTCAAGGGCATCTTTGCAATTGCGCATTTGGCAGGGGTGAAATGTTTAGCTTGAAATTGAAGGAGCTCTGTTTGCCCATGTATTTTGTGTGTGGTGTGTTTAACTGCAGTCTATGCTTTCATCTTACATTTTTAGTAAAAGACTCGAGATTTTAGTGACCATCAACTCTCTTCCCGTTTCACAGATGATGGGAACCTCTTCAACTTGCCATTGCTCTCACAAGTGCCAACTAAGAAGAGGCACAGAAGATCCAAATCCCGGTTCTGTGAAACTGTTGTGTCCACAAAGGGCAACCACACATCCAATCAACTGAGATTAAATTAAATAATAGGTGCTCAGTTACTGTGGTGTTCTTGTTAAAATGGTTGTGGACTGAAGTCTAGCATTTGTGCTACAAGTTTGGTCTTTTAAAAACAGTATCTGCTACAATATTCAATCCATGCTCACTACCCTGCAGCTTCCTATCCATCAATATGAATGGATGGAAAAACGGCTGGCTGCGTACATTCCACCCACCATCTCTGGCATCTTTTGCTTCTCTGCCATGCACTACTAGACCTCATATTTCAAACTGATGATGTAGGCTGGTATTTTCAACAGCATTGTTACTTTATGTAAATCCACTCTTCTCTCCAAAACCGGAACAGACTTCGCAGATAAATACCACAAGTGATCCACATTGAGCACTAATAGGATTTGGACATAATGGTGTGATCTAGTACACCTGAGAGTATCATGAATTGATTGTATGCAACTAATAACACCAACACCAATTCCATTTCATTTCATGTATCTCTCAACGGGATACAAAACCACATTCAATTTGGCACAGACACAATTCTTTCCATATTATTCTAGCAGGTGTGGTGGCTCATTGGAATACAACAAAGTTTCAATCTTGAGCACCATCAGGAACATCAAGGCATGGTTGAATGCTGGAGTGATACCACGGTTGCTCCAACACTTGTGCTTCAGCGTGTGAGAAGTCAGGCATAAAGACGTTGTTATTTGCTACCTCTACAATAAATTCAATGTGGTTTTGGTTTCAAGTTTTTCCTGAAATTTTGTTCATTGATAGCACCTGTATGATAAGTATGGCTGCCCCTTAAATCAAAATCATGGTGCATAATAGCCATGACAGAGTTGGGTTGCTTTGCTTTGCTTGCCTTTGGAAAGAATGTGATATCTGAGAAACAACTAGTAGTACTGAAGTATTCATAAAAAGCACCCATCATCTATTGTGTGCAATCACTGTAGATGAAGACATTATGGAAATTAATGCAGATAGGACAAATTTGCAGGCTTCATGTTCTGCTATATCAGTTCCATGTTATGACAAAAATTAGCAGCTACTTATTACACAACTTAGTGGAGCACAGTTATCTTGATGGGTTGTCAGGTTCGAGGAGATTGCAAAGAAAGGGAGGGCAACACATCAAGTGATCTGAGAATAAGTACATGAGAATTTTAAAATCAAGGCATTGTTTGACAGAAGTTATTGTAGGTCAAAAATATTGCAGAGAGGGGAAAACAATAGAGAAACTGCGCTTTAAGACAAACAACAGTTTGGGCAGCTTTAAGTTTACAGATGGTAGAATGTGGGAGACAAGCCATATGACCACTGGAATAATTAAGTCTAGAGAAAGCAAAAGCACAAACAAGGGTTTCAGCAGATGAGCTAATTCAGGTCAAAGACAAGAGATGCTACAGACAGTCTTAAAGTTGCATATGACATCATACCACTTATGTTGACGGTCCTAGAATTATCACTGTTAGAGAGATTGAAGCCAATGGGGTAAAAGACCACAGTAACTGGATATTAAATTAGCTAAGGGGCAGAAAGTACAGAATAGTTATGAACACTTCTTTTTCAGACAAGTATACAGCTGTAACCTAGGGGCTGGAACAGAAACACTGTCCTCTGATACAAATGGCCTGGACTTGGCGATACAAATAATAAATTTCAAATCTTTGTACTTGCAGAAAAACTGGAAATGCAGTAAACACTGAAGAATAGAAGAGACTTCAGGAGGACATTGAAACAGGTGAAACAGACAAACACATGGGGGTAGATAAAACCAAACACAAGTGTGAAATGAAATGATTTGTTTTGTTAAATAGAAAGAAAGAGAGGCAATATAAAGTATATGTCACAATTCTAACGCTGTCTAAGACAGAGCTCTGGGGCTATCCATACTCAAATCTGGGAAGGCGGCAGTGCAAGTTGAGGTGGTTACTAAAAAGAATCTTGGCATTATTAACAGAGACATCAAGTATAAATGTAAGAAAGCTCTATAAAGCACTGGCTAATAGCAGCTACAGAATTGTATTGGGTTCTCTGCACAATTTAGGAAGGATGGAGGGTGCAAGAGTTTTTTTAAAATAGTACCGAAGATGAAAAACTTTGTTATGCAGAGAGACTGAAGAAACAGCAGGGAACATTAAGGGGAGAATTAACAGACATCCAGGAAACACTTCCTAAAAGGACAGTGGAAGCAGATTCAACAATAACCTTCAAAAGGTAACTGGATAAATAATTAAAAACATTTGCAAACTATGGAGGAAGAGCAGGGGGAGACTAAGTTGTCTGCAAGATCATAGGCTGGTATGGTGTAGTGATTCAAATTCATCTTCCAACTCTCCAAAGTCTTTTCACTACCTACAACATAGAAATTAGAAGTGTGAACGGAGTGTAATTCCCGCGCTCAAGCTTAAAATCTTTCAGGACAAAGCCGGTCTGGTACCCCATCCTCCATCACCTTAAAAACTCTACATTCTCCACCATTGGTACACCAAAGCTGTATCCACCCACAAAATGCTTTGAAACAATTCACCAAAACTTATTTGGCAGCACCTTGCAAATCAGTGGTCTC
Source organism: Carcharhinus amblyrhynchos (assembly GCF_965287045.1). NCBI lineage: Eukaryota > Metazoa > Chordata > Chondrichthyes > Carcharhiniformes > Carcharhinidae > Carcharhinus > Carcharhinus amblyrhynchos. The sequence goes on from NC_137331.1 coordinate 5,775,777, forward strand.
TTCTGGTTTGTAGGATAAAGACAGCTGACACATAGGATCACCTCCATCTGCAAACTCCTCTCCCAATCAACCATTCCTACATTGCAATTGCTTGATCACTGGGTCAAAATCCTGCGGCAGCATCTTCACCCAAGAAGGCAGTTCACTACCATTCTTTGAATTAAGGATGTGCAATGACCACTGGCTGACCCTGTCTATATCCTATTAAGAATGAAAATATTTAAAAAATGAGATCATACTCAATGTTCATACCAACATTGATTGTTTCAAATTCCCCAGGACAGCCTCTCATCTTCAACCTTCAATTAACTTGAACACATCCAAATCTCTGCTGTTGTTTGATTTGACTTTTCACAACTCCAGGATATCCCAAAGTGATTACAAATATTTGCAAGTTTTAAAATGCTCTAAACGACTTGCGATCATTATAAAGCATTGAAAAGCACCAATCTGACAGTGACTGACTGCTTGACCTTCAAGGAGCATGACTTCTATTAATGACATCAATAGAAGTGTGTTTTATTGAGAACACAAGAGGCCACTAAGCCTTGTTCCAGAATTCACCACTGGAACTCTATTGAAGTCAGGACAGTAAATTCCTTTTGTAGCCTATGGACATGATACTTTTGGGCAGGAATAAAGGGCATAGAAATTAGGAGCAGAAGGAAGCAAATTCAGCCCTTTGAGCCTGCACTACCATTCAATCAGATCATGACTGATCTCTCCCTTGTTTCAAATCCACCTCCCCACTTATTCCCCATATTGCTCTTGTTATTAGAAATATATCTATTCATTCTTGAAAACATTCAACGATTCAGACTTCACTGTGCAATGCTGCAGCAAGTTCCACAAAATCAAGCTCAGAAAGCAGTAGTTTCTCCTCATCCCAGTTTTAAATTTACCAACTCAAACCATACCTGTGATCTCTTAATGGAGATTGCCCCATAAGATGAAACATTTAGTCTACATTTACTTTATTAATCCCTTCTAAAATTTTATGTACCTCAATCAGATCCCCTCTCATCCTTCTAAACTGATTTGATTTGTCACATAGATTAACATACAATGAAAAGTATTGTTTCTTGCATGCTATACTGTTCACAGAGAAGGAAATGAGAGTGCAGAATGTAGTGTTACAGTCACAGATAGAGTGTAGAGAAAGATCAACATAATGCAAGGTAAGTCCATTCCAAAGTCTGACAGCAGCAGGGAAGAAGCTGTTCTTGAATCAGTTAGTATGTGACCTTAGACTTTATCTTTTTCCGAAGGAAGAAGGTGGAACAGAGAACGTCCAGGGAGCATGGGGTCTTTATTATGCTGGCTGCTTTGCCAAGACAGCAAGGAGTGTAGACAGAGTCAATGGATGGGATGCTAGTTTGCTTGATGGATTGGGCTACATTTACAACCTATTGTAGTTTCTTGCAGTCTTGGGCAGAGCAGGAACTATACCAAGCTGTGATATAACCAGAAAGAACGCTTTCTATGGTGCATCTGTAAAAGTTGCTGACATGCTGACATGCCAAAGATCCTTAGTCTTCTGAGAAAGTAGAGGCATTGGCGGGCTTTCTCAACTATAAAGTAGGCATGGGGGAGAGCAGGACTGGTCATTGGTGATCTGGACACCTAAAAACTTGAAGTTCTCGACCCTGTCTACTTCGTCCCCATTGATGCAGACAGCGGCATGTTCCTATTTACACTTCCTGAAGTCAATGACAATCTCCTTCGTTTTGTTGACATTGAGGGAGAGATTATTGTTGCCACACCAGTTTCTCTATCTTATTCCTGTACTGTCTCATCTTTGTTTGAGATTCCAGCAAATATAAGACCAGACCGTTTAATCACTCATGCGTCAACCCTTTCAAGCTGAAATCAATCCGGTGAACCTCCTCTGAACTAAACCAATGCCGACGCATCCTTCCTCAGATAAGGAGACCAAAACTGGACACAATACTCCAGGTGTGGTCCCAACATTATCCTATACAATTGCAATGACACTTCTCTACTTTTACACTCTTGCGCCTTTGCAATAAACGCCAATATCCATTTGCGTTTTTCATTATATGCTGTGATTCATGAATATAGACACCCTGATCCCTCTGCCCGGATACATTTTGAATCTGCTTTCTATTTAGGTAATAATTTGCCTTTTATTTTTACTGCCAAAATGGACAACCTCACACTTACCCACATTAAACTCCATTTGCCAAACTTCAACTTCCTTGTCTATCCACATCCATCTGTAAAATCGTTATATCCTCTTCACTGTCTGCTTTCCCACCTATTTTAGTATCATCTGCAAATCTTGCTATGTTACGAGGGGACACAGGTTTAAGGTGCTCGGGAGTAGGTACAGAGGAGATGTCAGGGGTAAGTTTTTCACTCAGAGGGTGGTGAGTGTGTGGAATCGGCTGCCATCAGTGGTGGTGGAGGCAAACTCATTGGGGTCTTTTAAGAGACTTCTGGATGAGTACGTGGGAATTAATGGGATTGAGGGTTATAGATAGGCCTGGTAGGTAGGGAAATGATCGGCACAACTTGTGGGCCGAAGGGCCTGTTTGTGCTGTAGTGTTCTATGTTCTATATTACACTTTGTCCCTGCTTGCAGGTCATTTATGTAGATTGTAAACAGTTGAGGTCCAAGGACTGACCCATGCACAGCCTGCCAGTTACATTTCGCCAGCCAGAGAAGGGCCCATTTATACCATCCCTCTGCTTTGTCAGTCAACCAATCCTCAATCCAATCCAGTACTCCACCCCCAATCCCCTGCAAATGCAAAAACTTCTGTTCAGAGGAAAATCTGTGCCACTGCTTTCACTTGTGTAACAAGAAAACCAAACCTGATAACGGTGATTGCTGCGTTTGTGAAGATTATTATAGATCTGTCTAGTAACAGCATAAACAAAAATTTAACAAGGAATGATAGGCTATGATCTGCCAAGCAACAGGTAAAAAACCTGCCTAGGCGACAGCAATAGCCAGTATTCGAAGGGGATGATGAGAAGTGACCTTTCCCAGTAATGAGACGAGCAGACATGCAGACACAGAATCAGGTCTAAATAGTCCCATCATCAGGAAACAGTTTACCTAGACAACTGAATAATCAGTGGAGGAATAAAGATGGTTGAGTCATGGAACTCGAGAGATGCAGCTAGCCCAAGGAACACAGAAAAGAGAACCAAGCTATAACTTCCAGCACATTCAGAAGTAGACAGGCTTTGTAACATCTAAGAGCTGAGCGGCTAGTTTGCTGCTCAGAGTCTGAGGGGTCAGTTTACATCCGAGAAGTCTTAGAACCACATTAGCACAGACATCTTCACGAAAGCAGTTTAAATATCTTCGCTGGACCAGGAAAATACTTTTGAAGGAGAGGGCGCGAACAACTGGAAACCCCATTGACACAGCAAGATGTTCCCATCCTGCTGCCAGCCAATAACAGGCTGCATCTGCCATCACAAAACATGCCATGTATCTGCGCATGTGTAGGAAATGCACCCCATCCCCCCAGTGTTGTCGCACAAATAAATGCAGCTTTCCAGATATAATGTGCTCTGCAGACTAAATGAATTAGGTAATATAGAGTCTAACTAGTCATGTTCCTGAACTTCAATTTTCTTATCTTTTCTGAAGATACGAGACGAAGTATAATTCTGCTGACATCAATAGCATCCAGTATCTGGCCCATATTTTCATTTTGTTTTACTGAATAACAATAGCAATTATTAAAACATTGAACTATTATCCTGTACAATCATATGAAAACAAAGTTGGTTAAAATATTTCAAATGCAAAGTAACAAATAAACCCTCTGTACTGAAGTTTTCACCTAGTCTTAATTCATTACAATTTCAGCAAGCCACAGAAAACTTTTACATACCTTACTTTAACGTATCATACGGCTCCCTTAATTTCCTTCAATAACAGGAGGAGCCACTGGGGGTAAAGTGTGTTCATTTTAATGTAATTATCTAGTTGAAGTGTTTCTCTGTATGAATTGATTACACTTGGCTAGTTTTCTGAGGATTAGTTTTAGTTACATTCGATGCACCAACTGTGCGGGCAAGGCTAGAGAGCAACAGGGTATCAATTACACCACTAACATAGAAATAAACTAACATTTAAGCAACTAAAACGCATGTCAGAATGTCTGATGTTCACAAATATCCTTTATATTCCATAATAACTTTTATATTGTTGTATGGAAGAGGTTGATCACTTCTGTTTCTCAAAATACGAAAACAAATCGAAGGGATAGGACCTATAAAAGGTGAAGGGGGAAAGGTCTGCGTGGAACCAGAAGAAATGGCAGAGGTGCTTAATGAGTACTTTGCCTCAGTATTCACGGTGGAAACTGATCTGGGAGATTTTGCTACAGGTTTGCAGCAGATGGAAAAGATTGAGTATGTGGATATTAAGGAAAAGGATGTGTTAGAACTTTTGAATTCTATCAAGATAGATAAGTCACCGGGGCCAGATGGGATGTACCCCAGGTTACTGTGGGAGGTGAGGGAGGTGATTGCAGAGCCCCTGGCGATGATCTTTGCGTTGTCGATGGAGACGGGAGAGGTTCCGGATGTGGTTCCTATTTTCAAGAAAGGGAACAGAGATAGCTCGGGAAATTACCGACCGGTGAGTCTGACCTCAGTGGTTGGTAAGCTGATGGAGAGGCTTCTGAGGGACAAGATTTATGAGCATTTGGAGAGGTTTAGCATGATCAGAAATAGTCAGCATGGTTTTGTCAAGGGCAGGTCATGCCTTACGAGCCTAGTTGAGTTCTTCGAAAATGTGACTGAACACATTGACGAAGGAAGAGCAGTGGACGTGGTGTACGTGGACTTCAGCAAGGCGTTTGATAAGGTCCCCCATGCAAGACTTCTTGATAAGGTGAGAGGGCATGGGATCCAAGGGGCTTTGGCCTTGTGGATCCAGAACTGGCTTGCCTGCAGAAGGCAGAGAGTGGTTGTGGATGGGTCTTTTTCTGCATGGAGGTCAGTCACCAGTGGAGTGCCCCAGGGATCTGTTCTAGGACCCTTGCTGTTTGTCATTTTCATAAATGACCTAGATGAGGAAGTGGAGGGATGGGTTAGTAAGTTCGCCGATGACACGAAGGTCGGTGGTGTTGTGGATGGTCTGGAAGGATGTCAGAAGTTGCAGCAGGACATAAATAGGATGCAAGACTGGGCGGAGAAGTGGCAGATGGACTTCAACGCGGATAAATGTGTAGTGGTCCATTTTGGCAGGACCAATGGGATGAACGAGTACACTATCAAGGGCAGGAGTCTTAGCAGTGTTGAAGAGCAGAAGGATCTTGGGGTCCGGGTCCACAGGACTCTTAAATCGGCCTCGCAGGTGGAAGGTGTGGTCAAGAAGGCGTATGGTGTACTGGCCTTCATTAATCGAGGGATTGAGTTTAGGAGTCGGGAGGTAATGCTGCAACTTTATAAGTCCCTTGTCAGGCCCCACTTGGAGTACTGTGCGCAGTTCTGGTCGCCTCACTGTAGGAAGGACGTAGAAGCTATTGAAAGGGTACAGAGGAGATTTACAAGGATGTTGCAAGTCTTCCATGCCAACAGGTGATCAATGGGTTAAATGTAGGGATGTTGTAAACAGCCACATCATGCTTTCATGAGATTTTGTACAACATTTAGAGGGGTCATGCCTCACTGCAAAACGTTTAACTGTGTTCTATATCATTAATTTAATTTTTTGGAAAAGATACAGACATCTAAATACAATTCAATAGAACCTGACAACAGAGGCAGCAGCAGGAAGTTACTGCTGTCGAGGAAGCAAACTGAAGTTTGAAGCTGAGGTAGGATGGGGTTGTTGCACTTTTGCATTGGACTGCAAAGGGAAAGCCAAGTTAGTGAAAAGCAAGTTGTCATGAAATCCAGTGACTCAAAATGACACCCTCCACCACACCTGAACAATCTAAACTTAATCCCATGATTGATGAAAATATTAAGAAACAATTTCCCTGTGCTGTCTTGGATTTACTTGGTTTCAGCAGGACACAGAATAAAAGGGACTGATGGAATGTAATCTACCCAGCAACACTGGAGAATATACACGGTGATAGTAGTAGCCAACATTCAAAAGGGGACGATGAGATGTATCCTATTCCCAGTAACGAGATTAGCAGACATCTCGATGAGATCAGATATAAATAGCCCCATCATCAGGAAGCAGTTAACCTAGACCACCTAGAGATCTGTGGAAGCAACAGATGCTAATTTGAGAGTGAAGAAATGAAAGAGAGACAGTCCCTCAATATACAGTAGGTAGAATCAAGGAGAGAACAAGGGATAGTTGCCACCATTGGACAAGCAGACAGGCCAGTTTAACATCCAACAGGAAGGCCAGTTTAACCACAAGTCAGCGAACAGCAGAGGCCACTTTTAAAGTCTTACAACTAAGTTAGTGCAGAAAAGACAATTTAAATATCTTCTCCAGACCTTGCAAAGATGCTTCCCAGGCTGGATCATCCACCTGGTATTGTGTGGTAACTATAAGCTGGATTTGACTTATAGATTTGTTTAAAGAGGATGTTTTTTGAGGAACAGGGAAATTTTAGGAGTTCAGATATCAGATATAGTTTGGAACAAGGAGCAATTTCCAGATAAAACTCTACATGCTCATTGCTTCTTATGTTCAGTTACCTTATATCATTTTAGTCCTGTTTGTGTATATTTGTCTTTTTTCTAATTTAGTAACAGTTACACATGACTTGGCTGTTTATACTCTCAGCTGCTCTCACATGACTTAACAACCCCCCCACCACCCCCCCCCCCCACCCCCCCAAACCAGGTGTTTCCACTGCAGTAAACTGGGCCACGCAAATGCATAATGCTGGAAATTACATGGTCGCCCATTGGGGGTTATCAATCTCAAGCAGGAAAAATTAGTTTAGATACTGCAGAACAATAGGAGCCAGTCAGATTGATACACAAAGAAAATGGGTAGACAATAGGAATGAAAGCGCACACAGCCTGTACAGAGACGAAGTGACCGGGCTCATTTCTTATTCTGCAATTGGAAGACACAAAGTGTGGGACATTTGAAGTTAACCATCAAAATAGATTTGCTTAAGGTTTACTGCAAATACCTTTGACCTCGACAGTAAAAAAGATCTTCACTTTTGAGATAGAAGGACTTGATCAATTCAGAATTGTGCCACTCGAACACCTCCGCAACTTTTCAAAGGCTCCTGAATAGGGTAATTTGAGTAATGAGTCATTATGCCACATACGTTGAAGATGTGATGTCCAGCCAGAGTTGGAAACAGCATTTGCACCACCTAAAGGCATTGTTTGCCCATTTAGAAGCCAACCTTGTGCTTAATCTTGAGAAAAGCAAACTCACCAAGGCCCAACTGGGACACAGCGGCACATGATCAAATGGCACCACAAGATGCAAAATTTGGGGCAGCACGGTGGCTAGCACTGCTGCCTTATAGCACCAGGGACCCAGGTTCTATTCCCAGCTTGGGTCAGTGTCTGTGTGGAGTTTGCATGTTCTCCCAGTGTCTGCGTGGGTTTCCTCCCACAATCCAAAAGTGTGCGAGTTCGGTGGATTGGCCGTGCTAAGTTGCCCCTTAGCGTCAGGGGATTCGTAGGGCAAATAAGTCGGGTTATGGGGATATGGCCTGGGTGGGATTGTGATTGGTGTAGGCTTGATGGGTCGAATCGCCTCTTTGTGCGCTGTAGGGATTTTATAATTCTAAAAGTATGGGCCCATTTGGGACTTCCAAGAATCCACCATCAGAAAAGAGACTAAGATTTCTGGGCATAAACAGATTCTACCACACGTTCATGCCAAACTTCAGCAGCGTGGCAGTACCACTCACGGAGCTCTTAAAGAAAATCAAGCACTTCAACTGGACAGAGGACTGTCAAACAGCATTCAACCATTTTAACAAAGTGTTAACAAACCCAGTGTTAGCAGCACCCAATTACAGCAAGCAATTTCAACTGGCGGTGGATGCTGGTGACATTGGGATACGAGCCATGTTGTTGCAGGACAAAATTGGCCTCGAGAAGCCAGTCGGGTATTTCTCAATGAAACTAAATTGGTACCAGCAAAGATATTTGAACATTGAGAAAATCTTTAAGCTTGGTACAGCATTACAACATTGAGATTTATATAGTCAGCAGAGACAATCATATATTCAGACCACAATCCTTTGAAATTTCAGAGAATATTTTGAAATCGTAACATCCAGTTAGGGGAAATGCTACTAGGACACTCTTAAATCCTCCCTAAATAAATGCAGTATCCTCATCAACATATGGGAATCACCTGCCTAAGAACACAAATTTGTGAAGCAGCAAAGGCGCCAATCAGCTGAAGGGTTATCATGTGGAGGCCAAGTATAAACAGCAGAAACAACTCAGAATCCAGACTGTCCCATCCACCCATCTCATCAACCACCACCTGCAAAAACTTTTTTTTTGAGAGTGTCAAGGAATGAGAGAGAGAGAGAGAGAGAGAGAGAGAGAGAGAAAAAGAGAGAAAGAGAGAATCCCAATATACAGTAAGGAGAATCAAAGATAGAATCAGGGTTTAATTGCCCACTCCTGCAGGAGCAGAGAGGCCAGTTTAACACGTAATAGCAGCTAAGGCCACCTTTAAAGTCTTATGACCAAACTTGTGCAGAAACCTTTGTAAAGGCAGTTTAAATATCTGCCTGGACCCAGAGGACACTTCCCAAATGGATCATTTTCTTGGCATTGTGTATTAACTACAAACTGGATTTCCACTCACAGATTTGTTTAAGGTGCTGGTATTTGGGGAACAAGTCTTGCATAATTCAGATACTGTAGATATAGTTTGGAGTAAGGTCCAATTTCTAGATAAAATTTGTATGTTTATTGTTTCCAGTTTTTACGACTTATAGAATTATAGTACTGTTTGTGTGTATTTACCTTTAATTTACTAAATAGTCTTGAGCAATTGTTACACTTGGACTGGACTACTTATTGACAGGGGTGATTTCATGCGATTCCTCTCATCATTCCAAAACAATACCATACATCACTGCAAACTTGTGTCTCACATTGAGGTGCCTTCGCAGATAACATCAGCATGGTTCATGACAGTGTTTTGAAAATAACATTCTATGAAAGAGTTCAAACATGGAAAACACAATTTTGCAAGTTTATGAAAACAAGGGGAAAAGTAGTAACCAATCTTCAATAAAATACAATCTAAAGATGAGCTGACGATGCAATCAGTAGCCTGTGGTTCTCATCCAGAAACAGAAGGGTAAGCAACCAATTTGTTGATTTGGTAACACTAATACATTTTCAAATACTGTCAAGGAACTAATATTTACTTCTTACAATTCAGAGTAAAGTGAAGGTGCAGTGAATGAGAATGAAATCAAATTGTAAAGAATAACTTCAAATACCAATATCTCCAAAATGGGTTATTGCATTTTTATGAGTAGTTAGGGTGTAATGAAAAATTCATGGAGGTAATACTCCTGTCCTAAAATGACACGTGTATCTGAAGGCACACAATGCCAACTCAAGGCAACCCCTTCTATGCCTGAAAGTAGTGTTCCTGCATTGGCATTTTGTTGTGGCGTGAACAGGCTGTTCGCATAGCTCACTTATGCAAGCCTTCAGTGTAATATGTGTATTGCTGGTTTACGCACACTGTTCTTAATATCAAAGCAGATCTGTGATCAGTAACCTATTTCCACAAATGCACTTTTTAAGCAACTGCACAAACTTAAATGTCTTGAATAACGTGACGAACATCTATCTAACACTGATGGATCAAATTTAAAAGCAGAACCATTTTCACAATGGACACAGTTTGTAAACTGTGGTATCAGATTTCAGCCTCAGCTGATGGAGTATAAATGACTCATTAGCAAATGACTGACAGTGATTTACATGACAACTATACAGCACATTCAAATGTAAATACTGCCTTTCCTGAGACGCCGTTAAAGAATAACAGCGAATAAAACATTTCTTTCTTTTCGAGCATGAATCTGAATAGAACATTCCAGTTCCACGTCCATTTATCACCTGCCCTCTCACCAAGCTTTGAGGGTCTTCTACTGGAAGTTTTTGCATTTCAGATGGGCACAGTTGGTAAAACCTTTCAGCTTTCCTTCATAAAGTGTTGGTAGAAAATAAAAATCTGAGTCGAGAATTCAATATATAAAAGGAAATGACTTAATTTAGACACTTGCTATGAAGAATCACAAATGCATTGTGTTGTATAAATGCAATATATTCCACAGTCCGTTAATATGGTTGAATTAAACTCTGCACAGCAAGATTCCAAAACAGCAATGCGATGTGCGATCTGAATCTCATTTTGTGATGTTGGTTCAAGGATAAATATCAGCCAGGGTATTAGAGGAATTACCCTGTTCTTCCTCAAATAGCAGCATGGGATCTTTCACACCTGAGAAGGCAGTTGGGGCCTTGTTTAAAGTTATATTCAAAAATGGCAGCTTTTCAGCAACGCAGCAATTCATCAGCACTTAAACATGAATTGTCAGGTCAAATCTCAACTTGGATCTGAACCAATGACACTGCAAAATACCAGCTACTACTTGGCACTCCTAAAAGATTAAAAGATGCCAAATAAACACCAACTTGGTTGCCAACCTTAGTTCAGAATCCTGGACTAGGAATGCTGCACGTGCTATATCCATTGCCTAATTATACAAATTTCCTGACCATTCCCAATTGTTGCTCCTCTTCTCTGGATGCTTATTTTCCTTTCACCCTCCATTCTTCTCAGTTTTATAGGGTGACAGAAAAAAGATTTAGTTCTATGCACCAGTTTGTAGTCACCTGCAAGTTTTGCTGCCTGCTTAGCAATTTTAACACAAATTCTTATCACTGGAAGCAGTGAATCTTTAAATTCTTCCACAAAAATCACTTCTCCAAGTGCTTTGTATCTTGTTTCTCCTCCATTAATGCTGCATCCAACTATCAAATTCATTATAGGTCTGTCCAGGCTGTTGCTCTGCATTTCAAAACTTCTGCCAGTCTGCTTCAGGAACCAATCATATGGACTAAGGATAACTTATTTACTGCATCATACTCTACAAATACCTCTTCTTAGAGATACACACACTGAACTCTACTTCTACAGAGCAAAGGCCACTTCATCCATTTTGCCACCTTTTCAATCGAAATAACAAATGTTCCAATATCCCTTGCCTTAAATTTTGAACCATAGAATCTCTACAGTGCAGGAGGAGGCTATTCAGCCCAGTGAGCCTGCACTGACAATAATCCCATCCAAGCCCTATCCCTGTAACCCCACGTATTTTCCATTGCTCGTCCCCCTGACACTAAGGGACAATTTAGCATGACCAATCAACCTAATCCACACATTTTGAGTGTGGGAGGAAACTCACCCATCCAGGCAGAACGTGAAAACTCCACATGGACAGTGACCTGAGGCCAGAATTGAACCTGGGTGCTAACCACTGCGCCACCATGCCGCCCTTGAAGAGCCTGTATGAATTTTAAGAACTCCACTCCACATTCTGGTCTGGCAGTAAATCCTTCCTCACCTTCTTCTGGTGTGTCTCATCTAACTACCAGCATTTTAAGCTGCAATACGTTGTGTGTCTCTCTCTTTTTCTTTACTAGATTCTCCATTTCCAATTTCCTTTCCTGCCTTCTTTCTCTTTCCTGCTGTTTTATGTTTCCTCCATTGCAAACCTCTTCATTTTTATTTCATTTTGAAATGTTCTTTACCTCTGTTTTTCCGCTACCTTAAATTCAAGTCTCTTCTTTTGCAACCATATTTTAGCCAATTCATTTCCCTCTATCTTTGGAGAGCCTGGTCTCAGGTATCCCTTGCAATCCCAAATGCTTCTATACATTTTCAATTATATCAACTTTTCTTACCCCCTTCAAGTAATTCTAATGGCAATTTATCTGCCAATTCAGTTAAATGACTCTTGGTTACTTTCTGTCAGGGTTACATCTTGCATTTTGGATTCCAACCAATTAATATACCTCACAGCAACTCCAATTTATATGTCAAGTACCTCCACGTTCTTTTTCTTTAAAAGAAATTCACAGATTCTACTTCATAACAATAAAGCCCAAGTTTTATTATTTGACACCCAGTAACTTGCTTTCCACATTTCAAAATATCCCAGCGTATTAATCAGCATCCAATAATTTGCTCTCCACATTTCAAACCTCTTTTGGTAAGAATCTAGTTGATGTTGCTACTGGACAGTCAGGTCTCAGTGCAGAATCCAGATCGATAGATTGCAACTTTTCATTTTTTTTTGAAGAGACTGGGATGAACAGAGTCACAGGACTGCCATTTAACTTTTAACAAAACAGCAAAACATTAAACACAAATATATACAGATAAGGATTACACAAGTTACAGAAGATATTTTATACTCTAAGTACGTAGTGCAGGTAAACCAGTCGGCAAAACATGGCCAGACACACCACATTCTGAAACCAAGTGACAGATGCACCTCAATACAACTTCTGTGGGTTTCTTATCAAATCCCCAAAATGTTTGCCATACTGAGGGGCAAATGGCCTCACTGGAACTCTAACTTCCACACGGTGTTTCCAAATTCCACTTTCAAAAATCACGCCTTAGAATCTTCTCCCAAATAATGCTTTCATTCGGATGCCTTCACCAAGGATCCACTTCCAGGATTTCAATCTCTCTTTTCAGTATTCTTCTGCCTTGATTTGCCGGATGCATTCAAGATTCCATACAACCTCTCAGGTACCCAGCCATGTTAACCGAATACAGCTGCTTCATAGGTGATATTAAATTGATTATTGATTGATTTACCTCAGATGCCCAGCTTCTCACTTTAAATTTAGTTCTTACAACTGTCTCTAACTCAGAGCGCACTGTCTGCTTTTTACTTCATCAAACAGAACTGTTAAATTTCATGTTTTTCCTGAGACATGCCCCAATATCCTGGTTTTTGGACTTTTTGTTCTTTTGCATGTCTCCTCCCAATAGCTCCCTTGTCCTGTTCAGCTTCTTCTGAGCCCAACTTAAAACTATAAAGTTACAGTGGCAACCAGGTGACCCCTGGTTGCGAAGCAACAATCTAGTTTCCCTTCATGTCATAAACCCTTCAATTACAATGCAAATAGTTTTAAAGTGACCAATCCCACAGGCACATAGGCACCTTTGTTAAACACAAAGCTAAAGTTTTAACCCTTTCTTATACAGAAAGACAAATTAAAGCTTACCTAAAACTGTACCCTGTTTAGCTTTAAATACAAATATAGATTATTTAAAACTGCCTCCGATTCCTGACACCAAAACACTATTTCCTTAGGAGGAAAGGCTGACTTTCCTTAGTTAATTTTCATATAGGGTACAAAAACACTGAATTTAAAGTGGTCAGTAATTGGTAACCTTAACAAAGTCACCAAAGGCAATGCACACTTGCACACAGTACATTCAACAAAGTCAATCTGATAAAGCTTTGTTGTGGAATTTTATGTAAACTTCAAAACATGATATTGTGCATACTGTCACAAAAGCAAATAAAACGAATATCTGAACAGTACGCAACCAGATTAAGTTTACAACATGTTTCCCACACCTCAGTAGAACATAGAACATAGAACATTACAGCGCAGAACAGGCCCTTCGGCCCACGATGTTGCGCCAACCAGTTAAAAAAACAATGACCCACTAACCTAAACCAATCCCTTTTCGTCCATAAACCTATCCACGGATCTCTTAAACGCCCCCAAACTAGGCGCATTTACAACCGCAGCAGGCAGGGCATTCCAATCCCTCACCACCCTCTGGGTAAAGAACCTACCCCTGACATCCGTCCTATAACTACCCCCCCTTAATTTAAAGCCATGCCCCCTCGTGCTAGCTTTCTCCATCCGAGGAAAAAGGCTATCTCTGTCCACCCTATCTAAACCTCTAATCATCTTACATGTTTCAATAAGATCCCCTCTTAGCTGCCTTCTTTCCAGCGAAAACAACCCCAAATCCCTCAGTCTCTCCTCATAGGACCTCCTCTCCATACCAGGCAACATCCTGGTAAACCTCCTCTGCACCCTCTCCAAAGCCTCCACATCCTTCCTGTAATGTGGGGACCAGAACTGCACACAGTACTCCAAGTGCAGCCGCACCAGAGTTGTGTACAGTTGCAACATGACGCTGCGACTAGAAAACCCTGCCCAAAATATATATTCCCAGCCACAAAGATGTGCTCATAAAAATATAGCTAAAAATTGATTTGAACGCTAGGACCAAACATTAACACACAAAGTAGATATACTGCCCCTTTCAGACCAAAGCCATATTATTCAGGATTTCCCAAAGAATCGTTATATGTTAATGATTTGGATGAAGGAACTAAATGTATTATCTCCACATTTGCAGATGATACAAAGTTGGGTGAGCAATGAACAGGATGCAGAGATGCTTCAGCGTGATTTGGAAAGGCTGAACGAGAGGGCAGATGGATAATAACGTAGATAATTGCGGGTTACCCATTTTGGTAGCAAAAATAGGAAGGCAGAATCTTATTTGCATGAGGATAAATTGAGAGGTGTGGAAACTCAGCAGGACCTTGGTGTCATTGTGCATCAGTCACTGAAAGTAAACACTAGGCAAAGGCGGCAAGTGGTATGTTGGCCTTCATAGTGAGGGGATGAGAGTATTGGAATAGGGAAGTTTTACTGCAATTTTATACGGCATTGGTAAGGCCACACCTGGAGTATTGTACACAGTTTTGGTGTCCTTATCTGAGGAAGGATGTCATTGCTATAGAGGGAGTGCAGCAATAGTTTACCAGGCTGATTTCTGGGATGGCAGGACTATCATATGAGGAGAAATTAAGTCAGTTGGGGTTAAAATTGTTTAAGTTTAGAAGAGTGAGGAGAAATCTCAGAAACTAACAAAATTCTAATAGGATTAGAGGGGGTAGATTCAGAAACAATGTTCCCGATGGTGGGGGTGTCAGCGAGCTACGCATCTGTGGAACTTCACTACTGCAGAGTGTAGTTGAGGGCAACACGTTATGAAATTTCAGGAAGGAATTAGATCTTGCTCTTGTGACTAAACTGATCAAGGGATATGGAGGGGAAGGCGGGATCAGGGTATTGAATTTGATGTTCAGCCGCGACCATAATGAATGGCAGACGAAACTAGAAGAACTGAATGGCCTACATCTGCTTCTATTTTCTATGTATGTTTCTAAAACCAGGAGTTCACCACAATGGCTCAATGAGTGGCTAAAGTCTATGATCTTGGTTTGATGGACTGGATAGAAGAAATTCTAGCCAATTCTGTTTTTTTCTTGTCCTGCACTAAGCCTGAGGGAACCAAGGGAATTAAGTAGTGGTCTTAGCTGATATTAGCAAACTCTGCTACATCTCTGAAGCAGCAAGTGAGATAAATGAATAGTTTACCTGTTTTGGCAATAGCTGAGGAAGGAACATACACAAAAATACTAGGGGAACTCACCTCATCTTCATTACTTGTTTCCTCATGTGGGAGAAGCTAGAATAGGGGTCAGTGTTTAAAAAATTGGCATGCCTATTAGACATGAGGAGATACTTTTCTCAGAGTCAAATATCTTTGCAACTCTTTTTTTCAAAAGGCAGTGGAAGTAAAGCCTTTGAATATTTTTAAGGCTGAGCTACAGAGATACTTGACGAGCAAGAGAATGAAAGGCTGTCAGGGTTAGATGGGAACATGGAGTTGAGATTACAATCTGATCAGCCATCAACTTATTGAATGGCAATACAGGCTGAGTGATATGCTCCTATAATTTGTATGATCACATGCATGTTCACATGCATTGTGTCATGCAATATTTTAACTACTGAAGCAGGAAGCCTCCATCAGTTTAACACTCCATCCCACCGGATGGTGTGACAATCAGCACCCCCTCAGTACTGATTGGATTACATGTTCAAATAAAGAGTGGGGTGAATGAAATGAAACATTTCAATTTCATTATTGTTTGAACTATCCATATGAAAGCAGTAAATCAATGGAAGCTTGTTTACAACATTTGCGAACATGACTGGGTTTGATTTTAAATGCTAACTGTCTTGAAGGGGGTAATAAATTGATTACTTGGGAAAGGAAGAGCATAAACATAAAATAAGGAGATACTGGGGAAATTCTACTAAAATAGATTCTGCATAAGTATGTTACTCTGGTTTGCCATATGCCAAGATAGCACTGATTGATTTAAAAAAAGGTTAGCACCTGCTTTGCATCATTTGTTGGATTCTTACTCCAAATGATGAGTGTAAAAGAAAAGAAAAACGAATACCTTGATGCTTGACAAAAGCTTCAACAGGCAGGGCCACAAAGTAAACAAAGAAGGGTCAAAATCCTGGAACTCATTCCCTAACAGCATGACAAATGTACCTACACCACATGGGCAACAGCAGTTCAAGAAGGTTGCCACCATCTTCTCAAAGGCAGTAACTGCCAGCCTTGCCAGCAATGCTCACATCCCATGAACCAATATACAAGAGAAAAAATTTGCAACAGTGCTTGTTGCTGCAGAGCTAACTAGTTAATTTCAGTTAAAACTTCAACATAAATTTTTATCTTCCTTCATAATATGCACCTGAACCAGTGAAAAAAATAATCCATGGCACAGATGTTAGGAAAGCCTGGTAATGTCAAGTTGGCAAAATCCATGATATAATTCTGTACTTTTCATTTTGCCCTATGCTTCCAGGCTGTACATTCAAGAGCGAGCAGAGATAGATCACTGGCACTGATGAAGAGGCAGTAGATAAGTCTAAAGTGTCTGACATCTGATATATAACAGAACCATCTTACTGGGTCTTAACCTACCTATATGGCCAGAATTTGAAGATTATGATTTTAGTACCATATCTTTAAAATTTCTGAAAAACACTGGGTCATGCACATTTATAATGTTACAAGTTCATAAATATTATCCATCGATATAATGTTTTGTTACGCCTCCGTTTTGTCTGAACTGAAATCAAAATGGGTTTGAGGGTCAAATTACTTATTGTAAGCAGTTCTCAAAATAAGTGCAACTTCTAGCATATAAACTTGTGGATGACTATCAAGTTCAGCAAAAGGATCAATACAACAAATCTGATGACATTTTTCCTTTGGACAATACAATGGATAAAACTAGCACTCCGTGGGAAAGGTGTTTCATCCCCCATTTAGTTACCGTTTCTCTATGAAACTGAAAAGACTGGATCAAAGTGATAGCTAATTGAGGTTTTCATACTACCATTGTGCTTTTTGACAGTAAGCTGGAAGCCAGGATCACAGTTCTGAAAATTCCAACAGTTCCCTGCCCTTCCAGAAGAATAGCTCTTTAACTAAGGTGATCAAATTGCTTTGACTATAATTACCAAAGCCTTAAAAAATGAAGTGGATTTCTGCATCCAGCTGTTGTACATGATCACAGTCGTGTATTAAGGCTTCTAACCAAGAAATACCTTTCAATAAAAAATGTATTTTCGTTTTCTTTGCTCATGTCAATAGGAATGAAAAATGCAAATTACTCATTTTTAGTTAGGTATACGTACATAAAATTTCTTAAGCACAATTTCAAGATGGGGTCTGGGCAACACAAAACCGATTTTACATTAAATTACTTTAAAAATCAATTGATAAATGCCAGTCAGATTTGGGGGCATACGAGAGGACACAGGTTTATGGTGCTGGGGAGCAGGTACAGAAGAGATGTCAGGGGTAAGTTTTTCACTCAGAGTGTGGCGAGTGAGTAGAATCGGCTGCCGTCGGTGGTGGTAGAGGCGAACTCGCTGGGGTCTTTTAAGAGACTCCTGGACGAATACATGAGATTTCATGGGATTGAGAGTTATAGATAGGCCTGGTAGATATGGATATGATCGGCACAACTTGTGGGCCGAAGGGCTTGTTTGTACTGTAGTGTTCTATGTTCTATAAATTCAGGAGACTCGTCATCTCGAAGTTATAGTTGCTCTACACATTCTCTAGAAATTCTTGAAATAAATTGAAAGAATTGGGGAGTTTTTTTGTTCCAAGCAGTCACCCATTCATTGAGAAAGAGAGAAAAAAACTGAATGCAAAAAAGTTGGAGAGTGAGTGTGTGTGGGAGGACAGAAGTGAGAGATTTTAATACTTTAATAAAAAGTTTGGGTAAAATAGAGTATTCCAACAACAACTCAAAAAGCGGAGCAGAGCAAGTCAACCAACTCCTTATGCTGATTTTAGTTAGATTATGCCTGATCTATACCTCAATTCCCTTGATGCTCATATCTAACAAAACGTTATCAATCTCAGTCCCAAAAATGTAATCATTCCAACATCCATAGTGCACCTTGTTTATCCAACAGAAAGGAAGATCCAGCTAAGGATTTCTACTCTGGTAAATTATTAATTTCTAGTTTTGAAACTTAAGAAAATTCTGCTGTGTTTATTATTTTACTTTATACAGTGGCGGGCTGGTGTGGAAAGAGATACAGGGAAACAACCTACGTTTAGATAGCACTTTTAGAAGGCTTGGTCAAACTGGTTGGTTTTGAGTAGACTGCTACACGAGGAGACCGAAATTGAATGACATAGGGCGCCAAGGAAGAAACCTCTGTGCGACCTAGGCAGCCGAAGATACCATTGCCATGTATGGTACAAAGAGAGAGAGGATGCACAACAGGCCAAAATCACAGCAACAGTGTGCAATGAGGTTGGGTTTGTGGTGTTGAAAGAGAGAGAAAGAGTTAGATATAATGAGTTTATAAATGGATTTTAACACAAGGATAACAATTTTAAATATGATCTGGGATCCAACAATCAAAGGAGATCACTGAGTACGGAAGGATGGTTGAGAAAGACTTACTGCTTTTCGGCAGGTCTAAAAAAAACATACAGGTGACAGCTTAGCTACTGCTGTAACTTTTAAACATTCTTTTCACCTTCAGTCCAACACACCACAATATAGTAAACAAAATACTGAATGAAATAAAGCTAAGACAAAAATATGAGCAAAAAGTCTTACTACACAATATTCCTCTTCTCCAATCTTTTTACTCATTAAAAATTGGAAAGCTCAAAATTAAACAAGGAAAAGAACCACTTTCTGAAAAATACAAAAGTCACACAATTCATGTAATCTGACAGAATACACAAATTACATTCCAAAACATGTTTACATATAACAGAACAGTAAGCATGCAAACATGTTTCATGTGCCTTTTTATTGGTTTAAATTAATTCTGTGAAGAAGCAATAAAAGTCTGCACTAACAAGCTTGTAAAGTCTTTGCATCCTGCCCAGTGCTGATCTCAATGCAGGTTGTTAGACCTGGTGAATTGCACCAACATGCAGGGCAGTGAACCATGGCAATCACAATTTCACAGACTGGATATAATACTGAGCAACTGTGCAGACCCTTTGGCCCTCCAGCTATCCAGACTATGAAGATCAACACGCAAGCTACAGGCTGTTACCAAGCTTGGCCTGACACTTCACAAATTTCAAAACATAAAACTATAACGGACAGAACTGCTAATAGAAATTTACGATTTCCAAATAAACTTTTTTTAAAACACAAAGATTACTGATCTGCATAATGTCAGGATAAATATTAACATTGGGACAAATTCAGCATTATTTTCTTTAAACTGTTTAACTGTAATTATGAAAGCTTTATTTCCTTGACCTCATCACAATCCAGAGAATATGCAGCCATTCAGAAATGCAAACTTCATTTTCCACACTGTGCAGCTATGTATTAATGATTGACATAAATTAACATTTAGAAAGAAGCTAAATAGAAAAACAAATGTAAAGCACTCAAAGACGGAACATTTTCAGAAAGAATCTGATCACCAGCATTAAATACAGAGTGAAAATAAAGTCATTGCAAAACAAAATTGTATTGGCAGATAACAAATTGCCCAGCCAAGTTATAAAAAGCGAGAACTATTGTTGCCAACAAGGTTAAGAGAACACTGAGCTTGGCAGCTCATGCCGTGTCTAAATATCCTCAAAAAGGTGGCAGTTTCTTGGCCAGACATTCAAATTTCTCTTTCTGAAAGTAGCGCCAACGACCCACGAAGTGTCATGAATTCATTTAAGTGAGCCCTAGTGAAGTAACTGGATGGGCTTTATGTGCTAGTGAAGTTCAAAAGCAAACTGACAGTAATTCCACTCCAAACCAGTTGAAAAAGCCTAGCCAAGCCACAGCATGAAAATGCAGCGGCGTTTCACCAAATTTTCTCACAGCAAAACTGCTGCAAGGGAAAACCAGGCACTGAACTGGAGGGTCAGGCTATTCAAAAGAGCTGTTGCTCTGCCTCACCTCCTCTCAACACATACCATTTATAACCTATTTAAATTCAACACAGCAGCCTGTGACAGACAAAAATACGGGAACACCACATGAAAAATTCATAACATGAGCAGCTGAAGATACAGACAGGCTAAAGTGAGGAAATCTAATAGACTGACCGTCAGCAACGACTCCTTCAATAGAACAGCCTTTAAACCTGACTGGAAAGAAACACTAATCGATGCGTAACTGTTATACTGAACTTCAAAGAGAATTTTTAAAAGTTTTATCTTGAAAATACAGGATTGTAAATTTAGAATGACTAAATTGAAGCAAGTAATGCTTTAGCCATCACTTTCTAAAACGTTCACTTCAAAATAAAAACATGCTACCCAAAACTGAGTATGACATATCAGTACTGTGTAATAAATTTCTGGAACATAAGCAAAGATTTTTGGAACACCAGAAACTCCATTTTGAAAAAAGTGTCGCAATACTAACCAAGTATTTTACCTTTTTAAAAAAGTAGCATACAAACCTCCCGCTTGTTGTGCCTTCTCCAGACTCCATTCAGGATCTGCAAAGGAATCTATAATACTGCAGGTTGAAACCGGATTGCTGGGGGAGGGGGAAGGGGAAGGAGACGAGGGGATAAAGATCATTGTTAAGAGAGGAGAGAGGATTCAGCATTCAGCAGTGAAACTGCGTGTTTATCATTCCCCCCGGTAGATTGTTTCTACCATCTGCCTTTCCAGAAAGTAGTGATTTTCATTAGTGGCATTATCTGTGGCTCTGCACTGGGAACGTAAAGAAGGATGCCATGAAATCTTGACTAGCATATCCTAAAAGAAAGGACAAGCAAAGAATCCCTTAGAAACAGAGGATTGGCAAGATAAGGACAGATAAAAAAAGGTAACTTAGATTCCACAAAGCAAGTCTGTGACTTATTACTAATCTGACTTTGGTTCAAAAAACTGTTTGAAAAAAATTCACAAAGAAAGCAAATCAGATGCAAGAGATTGAAAATTGGGAATAGTTCATGATATTTCTATTTTCCAAAGTAACTTACTGTTGTTAACTGAATTTATTTTCACCCTCCTGTTAGAGGCAAAAAGGCTTTTTCTACTCTGAAAGAACTAGAAGTTGACCATGTGGCACATGGCTTTCAGGTGACCAGATTAGTAGAATATCAATTACTTTGCATAGGAGGGCATTATTGCATCATCATCACCTCAGAATGTCCTACTATCATTATTTTATCATGCAACCCTGTTTGCAAAGAATACTAAAAGATACAAAACAGACCAGGAGTTGAGCATGATGTTTAATTGGGATTTTGCTCATTTTAAATCACTTAAAAGATATGCAGACCACACATGGGTGTGTAGTTCCAAAATGCAAGATGTTTCAGATTACAAGAACACTTTCCATGTGCTGTAATGGCAGTTTAGCATTTGTCATTCCTGCTAAAAGGCAGAAAGTTTCTTTTCTCAGGGGTACTTCTATAATGGAATCAAATTGTGGAAAAGGAAGCAGGTCAGGGTTAGGGTGCTGGTGGAAGCTGTACCTTGCAGTTTGACACTCAACTGAGGGTCAAATGGGCATGAGTGTCTCTCCACCCACCTCGCCCCCCCCCCCTCCATCACAAAACATGCAACACAGTCAGAAAACTCAGCTAATTCTCATGTTTCAAGTCAATTTGCAAGAACAGACCATTAATTAAGCACTAAGGGCTGTGTATGTATAAAGCTGGCTCTTCTATGTAATCACTGTTAATGTCAGCAGATTGTTGACTGGTGGTTGTAAGTGGCCAGGCCATAACCACAACATATATGCAGTGTTATTTTTATAACCAGTTGCTAAGATCAAGAGTGACAGCTGCACTGGAGGGAGGAAATTTGTTTTCGCTGCTATTGCATTCCTTGCAATTCGAGCAGGTTTTCATTTTTTTTTGGTAATCCACTACCTACCATGAAATAGGTACCAGAATGGAGAGAAAACAACTAAAACTCAGGAAAGACTGAGCAGGCTTTAGATTCCTTTCTTGGGAAAAGAAAAGGCTGAAGTTATTCTGACAGAGATGTCTAAAATTATGAAAGGCTTTGATAGTTGATGTTTCCACTTGTGCAGGAAATCAAAACTAGAAGTCATAAATATAAGATAGGCACTTATAAATCCAATAAATAATTCAGGTAAAACTTACTTGTCCAGAAAGAGAACGTGGAATGGTTTAGGTGAATTGTATTTGAGGGAAAGGCTAGATAAACGACAGAGAAATGACAGAGAAATAGAAAACCTTACTGATATGATTAGATGAAAAAAGGGTGGGAAGTGGTTCATGTGGAGGATTACACCTGTTAGGCTAAATGGCCCATTTGTGCTGTACATTCTGTATGGAGTACCCAGGCTCTGTCATGATTTTGAAAAAAATACAACAAAAATGACAGTGCACTTACATGGAGTAATAAAAGATAGGTTACCGCTGCAGTGTTAATAAAATTGATGTATATTTTAACCAGGTATATGTTTAAAGACACATGGTGTACACGTTCTGAAAAATACCAATAGTATAAACATGTTGTGCATTGAAAGAATGTTACAAACTTCGAATGCTTGAGGCCAATATTTAAACACACATTAACTGCTTCCTCATGCTGTACACCACCCAAGATTGATAGCAGCTGATCTCCCAGTCAGGTGATAATTTCACTCATTCAATCAGGTGAGTACATTATATCTATATCATATATTCAACACATCTCTGCATATTTGCCTACTTTTAGAACCAGGTCAGGAACATTTTGAATAATGCGCCAGTTTTTTTTGGCAGTTATCCCAACTGATGGGATTTATTTCAAACTATATCTGGGCATTCCTCCAACCATGCACCGCTACCTCCCACGTTCTGACAAGGGTGGGCAACCTGCTCCCACATCTCTGCCAATTCCAAGAAAAGTTTGTCCAGCTGGACAGTAGGAACTCCCACAGCTTTGGACATAAGAGTAAAGATACTTAAAACAGTGGACACAATAATTTAATAAGTGCAGCCTTCAATTTTAACTAAAACTGCAAACTGTCATAATTATCAAATACTGGTGCATCTGAATGCTCCAAAATATTCCTTCACACTCACCAGAGAGTATGTATTTGATCTCAGACTAATCTTGCCGAGTGAAATTAAAGTTCTATTTGGTGGATGAAAGGTGACCTTTTTAAAATTCAGACATCGCTTTCTAGAATGAGGTGACAGAATAAAGTTGGAAGACTGTTTTGGTTAAATTCTAAGAATGGTCGAAAGCTTGCCTTTACTGGGATAACTGTTTCTGACAAGACAGGCAGACAGAGGCAACCTACAGCATAAATGACATAAGCAGCAGTGAGATTTTCTAACAGTGATAAAATTACTCCCACGGCCAGCATTTGCTGTTTGATGCTTCTTTTGTGTTTGGTATAGGTGTCATTTCATTTAAACTTTAGAAAGCAAACGTTTTGCTTTCTAATGCTCCCTCGAGGGAGTAAATAAAGAACAAAGAACAACCCAGCACGGGAAACAGGCCCTTTGGCCCAACAAGCCCGCGCCGCCGCATCACCCTACACCTTTTCTACCCTGCATGTCTACGAATGGAACCCTACTCAGTCAGATTCAGGGAAGAAATAGTGTCAATTTGGTAAAAACCGATTAGCCTAAGAGCACATCTTTGGGGTGTGGGAGGAAACCGGAGCGCCCGGAGGAAACCCACGCAACCACAGGGAGAATGCGCAAACTCCCACAGACACAGGCCCAAATCCATGTGTCTGCACAGCCAGCAGTGCTAGTCACTGAGCTGTTGCGGTGCCCGTCCACCGGTCCAGGATCAAGCACACACACTGACATGAAGTACTAGGCCACTCCTGGAACTTCCAAGAGCAGCCCACGTACGACCCGCCGTGTGCATGCCCCTCGTTTGACACGAGGTGGACCTCCACCTGTGGAATAAAGACAAAAATATTAATCTTACAGCCTGCCCTTCCGGTGTCTCCCGAGGTTTAACCCTATTTAATGGCCCCTACCATATCCCTCCATTCTCGTTTCACTCATGTGCCTATCTAACTGCATCTTAAACGAGTCCAACGTTCCTGCCTCCACCACCCTACTCGGTAGCGCGTTCCAGACCCCCACAACTCTCTGTGTAAAGAACCTTCTTCTCACCTCCAAATTATACCTCTCCCCCCTCACCCTTAAATGATGACCTCTCGTGTTCGTACCCAGTCTAGGGAGCAGTCTCTCACTATTAACTCTATCTATTCCCTTCAGTATCTTATATACTTCTATCACGTCCCCTCTCAATCTCCGTCTTTCCAAGGAGAATAGTCCCAGTTTCTTCAACCTCTCCTCGTAACCCAGTCCCCCCATGCCAGGCAACATCCTGGTAAACCTCCTCTGCACCCTTTCCAGAGACTCCACGTCCTTCCGGTAGTAAGGTGACCAGAACTGGACGCAGTACTCCAAATGCGGTCTAACCAACGTTCTGTACAACTGAAGCATTAGACGGCAGCTTTTATACTCTATGCCCCTTCCTATAAAGGCTAACATCCCATAAGCCTTCCTAACAACCTTCTCCACTTGTGACGCAACCTTCATGGATTTGTGAACCTGCACTCCCAGGTCCCTCTGTACGTCTATACTCCTAATCGGCCTACCTTTTATCACATAGCTCCTCTCTGCATTATTCCGTCCAAAATGCATCACCTCGCATTTGTCAGGATTAAATGCCATCTGCCACCTATCTGCCCACTGCACCAACCTATCTATATCCTGTTATATCACCTGACAATCCAGTTCCAAACCCGCCAACCCTGCCATCTTGGTGTCATCAGCAAACTTGCTGATCACACCACCTACGCCCTCTTCCAAGTCATTTATGTCCCAGTACTGAGCCCTGCGGCACACCACTGGTCACTGGCCTCCAGCCCGACAAGGTCCCCTCCACAACTACCCTCTGTCTCCTATTTCCCAGCCAGTTCTCAATCCACCTAGCTACCTGGCCTCGTATCCCATGCGCCTTAACCTTTTCTACCAGCCTACCGTGAGGGACTTTGTCAAACGCCTTACTGAAATCCATATAGATGACCTCGACGGCTCTCCCATCGTCAACCGTTTTTGTCACCTCCTCAAAGAATTCTACCAGATTCGTAAGGCAAGACCTCCCTCTAACAAAGCCATGTTGCGTATCCCTAATCAGATCGCAACGCTCCAAATGCTCATACATCCTACCCCTAAGTATTTTTTCCATAAACTTCCCTACCACCGACGTCAAACTCACCGGTCTACAATTCCCAGGGTTATCCCTACTACCTTTTTTGAACAACGGGACCACATTTGCTACCCTCCAGTCTTCTGGGACCTCACCTGTGTCCAAAGAAGAAACAAAGATTTGCGCCAGAGGCCCAGCAATTTCATCTTTCGCCTCCCTAAGCAGCCTGGGATAAATACCATCAGGCCCCGGAGCTTTATCCGTCCTTACGCTACCTAAAAGCCCTAGCACTTCCTCTCTCGTAATAACTATATCCTGCAACTGAACCTCCGCTCCCTCCAAGAGACCGCACGATTCCGAACCCCTCTCCTTCGTGAATACCGACGCAAAGTATTCGTTCAGGAGCTCCCCCATTCCCTCCGACTCAATACACAACTCTCCACTCTTGTCCCTAAAAGGACCAATTTTCCCTCTAACTACTCTCTTGCCTCTAATATAGGAATAAAATGCCTTTGGATTTTCCTTAATCCTACCAGCCAAAGCCATCTCATGCCCTCTCTTCGCCCTTCTAATTCCCCTTTTTAGCTCCCTCCTACTCTCTCTATATTCCTCCAGCGCACTCTCCGTACCCATTTGTTTTGACCTAACATACGCCTCCCTCTTCTTCCTGGCCAAGTCTTCAATATCCCCCGTAATCCACGGCTCTCTAATCCTACCTTTCCCATCCTTTCGCTTAACCGGAACATACCTCCCCTGCAACCATTTCATTTTGTCCCTAAAAGCCTCCCACTTGCCAACCGTGGACTTGCCAGCTAACAGTCCCTCCCAATCAGTTTGCTGCAGCTCCCTCCTAATCCTGCCATAGCTCGCCTTTCCCCAGTTCAGCACACTCCCGTTCGGACGGCACTCGTCCCTTTCCATTTTTATCCTAAAGTAGACGGACTTGTGGTCACTGTTCGCCACATGTTCGCCTACCTCTACCTCACCCACCTGCCCCGGCTCGTTTCCCAACACTAAATCCAGTATAGCCCCTCCCCTAGTCGGGCTAGTTACATACTGTTCTAGCGACCCTTCCACAACACATTTCACAAACTCCTCTCCCTCCGTACCCCCAGCTCTAGGCCCCCTCCAATTCACTCCGGGAAAATTAAAATCACCCACTACAACCACTCTATTCTTCCTGCACCTGTCCAAAATGCCCCTGCAAATGCCTTCCTCCACTAACTTTGGGCTGTTGGGTGGCCTATAGTACACCCCTAGCAATGTGATCTCTCCCTTTTTATTCCTCAACTCCACCCACACTGACTCAATCCCTATCTCTTCCATCTTGTCCTGCTGCAGTTGTAAATGAGCCTAGTTTGGGGGCGTTTAAGAGATCTATGGATAGGTTTATGGACGAAAAGGGATTGGTATAGGCTAGTGGGTCATTGTTTTTGTAACTGGTCGGCGCAACATCGTGGGCCGAAGGGCCTGTTCTGCGCTGTAATGTTCTATGTTCTATATGTTCTATATCGTCCTCCCTCTGCACTACTGTGATGTTTTCCTTGACTAACAGTGCCACCCCTCCACCTCTCTTCAACCCTCCTCTGTCACACCTAAAACACTTGTACCCAGGAACATTCAGCTGCCAGTCCTGCCCTTCCCGTAACCACGTCTCCGTTACAGCCACCACATCTAACTGCCTCACAAATATCAAGGCTCATCCGTTTTCCCTGCCACACTCCTAGCATTGAAACAGACACAGTTCAACCCACAAGTGTCCCTCGGAACCACCTTCTCCCTTATAATTTTCCTTTCACCCGACTCTCTCCCAGCCACCTCCCCACCCCCCCTCCCTATTAGTTTAAATCATTCCTGAACACCCCAGCTAACCTCCCCGCTAAGACACTAGTCCCCCTGTACATATCACAACAGATCCACAACGCATGTGACCTTAACTATATATATGCATAACATTACAGCAAAGGCCACTACTTAAGAGAAACCACACGTGCACGAGTCACACGTCTGAGTAGTTTTCCTGTAGATCTGGCATGCAAGAAGCCTCGATGAATTATCCTTCTTGCTCAAAAATACAAAAGAGGTATAACAGAATGAAATGAAGTCTGGGAGGACCCACTTTGAAAACTTTCATGGAAAAGCTTCGTAGCTGTAGTGTAGGAAAGAATTACATTTTTATGTAAGCACAAAAATTGTACAGTTAAAAGACAATAGAATCTGTGACAGGGCAAAGTGGCTACTGGTAATAATCACAGTCTGTTAACAATTGCGCAATTTATGGTCCAGCTTCTTGATTTAACAACTTAATTCAGATTTTCTTAAAAACTAAATGGTTTGTGTAAATAACGACTATCCAGATATGCTTATTACTGATCTTGATTATGAAAGCAGGAGGAAGAAGTGGAGAATGTCAGAGTTCTTTCAAACAATCAAATATTAGAATATTCTAAAAATTACCAGGAATTAAGACAGTAGAACATGAGTTACTTGAATTTTACCCAGCGGAACTGATTTGCATTTCATTATAATCCATCAAAGACCTATAAATGTCAAATTTACATGAAATGGATTTAATTATATTCAGCCAATACTTTTAATTAAATTTGGCAGGTTGTTAACATTCAATCTGTCAAAAAAAGGATGATTAAAAGTAAATTATTTTACTAAAATGTTGCAAACATAGCTTGTGGAGTTACCCCTATTCTCTGACATGGGCTAATTTTTTTCAAATGCTGCCAAAAAATGTCCTATCTTTTAACGAGGGAAAAACAAAATCAATGATGTGAAGAAAATATTAATTTTGATCACAAAATACAGGGGGGGGGGGGGGGAAAGAGATTCTGTTTAACAATTTAAGTTTAAAGTCTTTATTTATTAATCACAAATAAGGCTTACATTAACACTGCAATGAAGTTACTGTGAACTAATCAATACATTTAATATACCAAGCCACCTCAAAAGTTTAAATAGGCAGGGCAAGAATGCAAAATTTATTTCTATGAGACAAGAATGCAATGTACCAGCTCAGAGAAAAACTACAACTGACAGCAATTGGACAAATAATAGCACATGAGGAAAACTGACAATTTAATCAATGCTTAATTTCAAAATATAAATCACCCCAATCAAATACACTGTCATCATGAAATGCAAAAACTCACCTCCCAATTTTTTTTATACATAAACAATTTATGTTGTTTCAGAAAACTGTCATATGTATTTTTTTGCAGGTGGGTGGGTGCCCTTCCCTCACCCTTGTATCAAACTTGACCATTAAGTCTATGCAATGAAACAAAGATTATTTTGCTTCAGTGGAGTTTTGCACTCAGAAGGAGCAACCTTCTAGAAAATTTTACAAGAGGAAAATATTTCCTCAATGTCTCATCATCTGGGCTTGTCCACAGGACCAAAGTATAGCCCTGTAGGGAAGAGGAATTAGAGGATTTGGGGTTAATGGGCCAAATCATACCGGCATAATTCAATCACAATTTTAAAATTAGATGTTTGGAGCTTAGAAATTTATAATAGGAAGATAGAAATACGTCCACATTATTAATAGACAAGAGTCCATGTAAATCATCATGCTATATTTGTATCTTCCTGCCAAAGGAGGCACTGCAACAGCAGGGTGTAGTTACAGCGCATTACTTTACATTGGCAGTTTCCATTATAAATATGAGCATACCAAGTTAAAAATAGGGTGACAGGAAATGTATGTAGATGGACGATCTCTAATAGTATTAAATATTGACTTAATTAAGTAATTAAGACAAATCAGAAAGTTAGGGTGGACTGTGGACACATTAGTCAACTTTGTTGCATGTATTAAAATGATTTTGATTCACAGGTAATGGGTGGTCCATTGAGGCATCAGAATTTTTCTAGAATCATAAAATCCCTACAGTGAAGAAAGAGGCCGTTCAGCTCATTATGCCTGCATCAATAATTCTACCTAGGCCTTAATGACTACTGCCCAGTGGCACTGACATCCATCATTGCTTTCAAAAGGTTAGTTGTGGCACAGATCAATTCTGGACTCCCAGACTGCCTGGATCCACCACGGTTCGCCTATCACCACAAAAGATCCACAACAGACACCATCTCCCTGGCTCTACACTCAACCTTGGAACACCTGGATAACAAAGATGTTAGACTCCTATTTATTGATTAGAGCTCAGCCTTCAACACCATCACTACAAAACTCATCTCCAAATTCTGTCTACGGCTCGACTCTTACCGCTGCAGACTTCCTAATCCACAGACCACAGTCAGTAAGGACAGACAACAGCACCTCCTCCACAATTATCCTCAACACTGGTGCCCTACAAGACTATGCCCTCAGCTCTTTACTATACTCCTTACACACTTACGACTGTGGCCAAATACCACTCCAACTTCATTTTCCAGTCAGCTGATCTCAAACAATGACAAGAATCTGATGAAATGGTGCGACGACAACAATCTCTCTCTCAATGTTAGCAAAATGAAGACGACAGTCATTGACTTCAGGAAGCGAAGTGGCGGACGTGCCTGTCTACATCAGTGTAAAAGTGAAAATTGTCAAGAGCTTCATGTTTCCAGGGGTCCAGTTCACCAGCAACTTGTGTGGTCCCTCCATGCTGATGCTGTAGTTAAGAAAGCCCACCGATGCTTCTATTATCTCAGGAGGCAAAGGAAATTTGGCAAGTCCACTATGACTCTCACCAATTTTTACAGATGCATCATAGAAAGCAACTTTTCTGAATACATCACAGCTTGGTATGGCTCCTGCTCAGACCAGTCCACCTCTCAAACCAGCCTCCAGTCCATCAACTCTGTCTACACTTCTCAGAAAAGCAGCCAGCATAATCAAGTACCCCACACACTCTTCATACAGCCCTACAGTGCAGAAAGAGGCCCTTCGGCCCATCAAGTCTGCACCAAACATGATCCCACCCAGGCCCTACCCCCATATCCCTACGTATTATACCGACTAATCCCTCTAACCAATGCATCCCTGGACACTAAGGGGCAATTTCTTAGCATGGCCGATCAACCTAACCTGCACATCTTTGGACTGTGGGAAGAAACCAGAGTACCCGGAGGAAACACACGCAGACACGAGGAGAATGTGCAAACTCCACACAGACAGTGACCTGAGCCGGGAATTGAACCCAGGACCCTGGAGCTGTGAAGCAGCAGTGCTAACCATTGTGCTACTGTGCCGCCCCATGTCACTCTTGACATGTTCTCTTCTACCTTGTTCAGGAAAAAAAATATAAATGTCTAAAATCACATACCAACCAACTCACAAACAACTTCTTTCCTGTCATCAAACTTTTCAATTGACCCACCATATATTGTGATCTTTCTGTACACCCTAGTTACGACTGTATGGAATACAAAGTGAGAAAGTGTGAGGTTATGCACTTTGGTAGGAACAATGGAGCATAAACTATTTTCTAAATGGGGAAAGGCATTGGAAATCTTAAGCACAAAAGAACTTGGAAGTCCTGGTTCAGGACTCTCAAGGTTAACATGCAGGTTCAACTGGCAGTTAGAAAGGCAAATTGAATGTGATCATTCATTTTAGAGGGCCAGAATATAAGAGCAGGGATGTACTCAGAGGCATTATAAAGCTCTGGTCAGACCCCATTTAGAATATTCTGAGCAGTTTTAATCCCCACGGGTAAGGGTGGATGTGCTGGCCTTGTAGGGGATCCAGAAATTGAGAATTTGTCATATAAGGAACAGTCGAGGCGTCTGGGTCTATACACGATGGAGTTCAAAAGGATGAGGGGGATCTAACTGAAACTTACACAATACTAACAGGCCTAGATAGAGCGGAATGCTGGGAGAGACTAGAACTCGAGAGCACAACCTCAGAGTGAAGGGAAGCTCCCTTGGAGGAATTTCTTCAGACAGAGGATGGTGAATCTGAGGAACTCATTGCCCCACAGGGCTATGGAGGCCAGATCATTGAGTGTCTTTAAGACAGAGATAGATAGGTTCATGATCAGTAAGGGGTTGAGAGATGTGGGAAGAAGGTAGGAGAATGGAGAAGAGAATCATATCAGCCATGACTGAATGGCGGAGCAGACTCAATGGGCCAAAAGCCCTAATTCTGCTCCTATATCATATGGTCTTATGGCAACACTAAATTCTGCTCCCACTCCTTCCCCCTATGTTCTGAATGAATGGTATGTTTTGTCTGTGTAGTGCAAGGTTTATCCCAGTTCATATGGCAATAATAAATCAAATTAAACATCCTCATAACCCCACATATTTATTCTGCTAATCTCCATGATACTAAAGGGCAATTGAGAATGGGCAATCAACCTAACCCAAACATCTTTGCACTACGGGAGGAATCGAGAGCACCCAGAGGAAACCCACACAGACATGGGGAAAACATGCAAACTCCACACAGACAGCGACCCGAGACCGGAATTGAACCCAGGTTCCTGGTGCCGAGAGGCAGCAGTGCTAACCAACATGCCACCGTTGTTCAACACTGACACCTTCTTTACACCAGAACTAATTATTCAACTAACTGATCATAACACAAGGACAGTGCACATTCTGGGTGCCATGTATAGCATAGAACATTGTGCTCAACACTTTTCAGTAGAAATTTTAGAATGTGTGTTGATAGAACTGGAACATTTCATGTCAAATTAGACATATGCAAAATCACATGCAATATTCCATGTGACACGCATAAACCAGTGACTGGCACCAACATTCTTTGCTCCCCCTCGATTTGCATAAAATGTCACCTTATCAGAAACAAAGTATTGGACAACTTGAAAACTCATGTTCATAGGTTAATTCAAATAACCTTTTCAGAGTAGTTATGATTTTAAGAACATTTTAAATGTACAAGAAATTATTTCCCAAGTTTAGGAAATAAAACATGACGACTTAAACTGAACTAAAATAAAACAGACTGCGCATTAAAAATTTGCATGCACGGAGAATGGTCATTAACGATCAAGATAATTCCAGACAGGAATATCTGACTTCAGTTCATTTCACACTAATCCCCAGCTTCACATGTACAATATATTGTTCCAATGCAATTTCAGGATTTACTGGCTCAGATATTACAGCGGCTTTCCAAGTTTGAAATAACAATATCCTAGAAGTCATTTACCAATAAATTGGTTTAATGGCTTTGTTCCTTCAAGGCTCATGCCAAAATAGTCTTGTTTGGTTGGCATCTGGCAATATGTTTCTTGGAAAAATAAGAGACCATGTAACTAGGCAAAGCTAGCAAAAAATTTCTTCAAGGAAAGAAACAGCCCACATGTACCTTTGTAATAAAATATCAGAAATGAGATATGTACTACACTTTTACAAACAAATTTCTGACAAATAGGGGCACAGATTGCAAATAATCAAATTTAATCACAAAAAAGGTGGTTTTCTTAAGGGGCTCTTCGACTGAAGCTAATGGCATCTAAAACCGTTTCCACATTGAAACCATGGTAAAGTTGCAGCATACATCAAGTCAGGATCCGACAAGTGCAGCAGCGGAGTCCAGCGTGCCTTACAAATGCATTGAGAATGCAGACATTACAGCCCTTGTTCCCCAAACATTTATATCTTGACTGCTGGTAGAGAAGCATTGTGCATATGTAACCATACATGTATAGATTTCCCTTCGACATTTTAAGTGAGGCAGTATAAATGGGCTACTGTCTGGTTAGAGCCAGTACTCCATCCAAGTCTGCTGAGCTGAATAAATAAATGCAACATTAGGAAAGTCCCCTTGCAGTTGGCTCCTAGGATCTGATATATATCCCCCTTTCCTTTGGAGAAAGCTGAAATTTAGGTACCTATCAAAAAGTCAAATTAACAGCCCAAGGCAGCTTTTAATCCTTTCACTAGCCGACAACTGAAATTCCATATATAATCTCACACAAAAACAAGTCAACTTGCAAGTGTGCACAGCTCCTTTCTTCCCACACTAAAGCTTCAGGTGAAATCTCCGAGCTCCTGCAAGTACATATTGTACATAAAAACGGAAAAGTACATTACCATGTGCTACAGGCTAAAAATGATTAAATTACCTAACCTGTGTAGCTCCCAAACTTTGATCAATTATCTCAATTCCAGTTGCAAATCTGTATCTATTGCAGAATATTTGCCAGATAAATCCACTTAACAAGGCTTTCTGCAGAACGTACGTGAACTAATTACTGAGCCGTAAGGCGACCCTTTTATCACACAGCCCATGATATTGTACATGTATACAACTAGGAAACTGCCATAAATGAACCACTAACAAGTGAAGGATTACATAGTTTGCTACATAGGCATTTATACATTTTGGTAAGAAAGCAATATTTACATTACACTGAATTGGAGATAGTGGCACAGTGGTTAGCACTGCTGCCTCACATGTAGTGTAGCTGGTACTTCACTGCAGTACTTAAGGAGTGTTGTACTGTCAGGGGTGCTACCTTTCATTAAAACGTTAAAATGAGGATCCCATCTGTGCTCTCAAGTGGATCAGAACAGCTCCATGGCATGGCAAACAGAAGCAGTGGATCTCTGGAGTGGAGCTTGAACTCCCAATCTCCTGACTCAGTGCCAAAAATGCTGATAAGTCAAGTCTCACATTTATTTGTAACCTCTTACCCAGCTCACCACTTTTCACTCGTTCACGCTACACAAGAAATAAAACAGGGGTAGGCCATCAGGCCCTTCAAGCCTGCCCCACCATTCAATACGATCATGGCAGATCTATGCTGGCCTCAACTCTTTCTGTGCCATTTCCCCATAGCTATCTATTTCTCGACCAAACATTTATTCACCTTCACTTTAAATAATGCTCCAACCTCCACTACCCTTTCAGACAAAGAATTCCAGAGATTCACCACCCTATGTGAAAAGAAACTTCTCTACATCTCAGTTTTAAATGACTGGCCTTTGTTATGTCCCCTTCTTTGAGACTCTCCCACTAGTGAAAACATCTCACCAACTACTGTCAAGCCCCCTATGGATCTTATATGTTTGAATAAGGTCACCCTTCTAAACTCCAAGGAATACAGATTCAGTCTATTTAGTCTCTCTTGATAGGACAACCCTCTCATCCCAGGAATGAGCCTGGCGAATCTCCTTTGTATTGCCTGCAATGTTACTATCTCTTTTCAAAAGAGTACAAAATTCTACTCTCACCAACACCACGTACAATTGCAACAAAATCTCCCTATTTTTAAATTTCAACCCCTTAGCAATAAAGGCCAAAACACTACCACGCTGCTATATGGATCTACAGGCATCAGACAGACACCTTGCCCATCTAGTGAGAGCTTCCACTTTAAACACTGATAGGCTATTTTATCACATGGGAAAAATCCACAGCTAAATTAATCCTGTCCTCATTAGATATTCATAAATGCGCTGTCCTCATCTGACATCCACTGGTGTAAACTTCCATCAGGAGACTAGTTAGAAATGAGCATGATCCCTGGTCAAATTCACAGACCAAGGGCTAAGAAAATTGATCAATTCTGGAATTTTGGCAGTGCAAATACCACAGCTACTCAAAGGGGTGGCACTGACATTATGAATATGGTCTATGTTCATGAGACGAATCAGCTTAACCAAGAGAACCGTAAGTGTCTGAAGGCTGGCATTAAAGTGTACTCTGGGATACAGATTCACTTTCCAAATTGCAAAACCACAAAAGTTAATTAATTGTTGGACAAAGATATACAAAAACTGAACCAGTTGTTTCAGAACTGCATGCCCAGAATGAACTGTAAAATAATTAAAGATGCGAAAGATCCAAGACAATGTGCATGCACATGCTCATTTCTCGGGAATAGCAAGAGTTGGCGATATGGAAAGCTGATAACCACATATGAAATCAAGTTAAAACAAATTAGATGCTAATGCACTAAAGCTTTGTTATATCCCAAATCTATTAGCTTGCATTAGGGGTTAATGTTAAAAGAGTGCCATACTGAAATATTAGTCATAGTATTTAATCTGTTAATGGGCCCGTGAGCTCATAATGGGATCATGAAAGGAGGAGACAACAGCATTCACTGTTCACCTGTCAGCATTTGGACATTAATTCAAAAATTTAGCACGTACTCAGCAAAAAAACCTTTCGCACTTTTACAACTTCGGCAAATTGGATATATACTGCCATGTGTCATGGCTGCATTTTAACAATCATAAGTGTTACAAATGAAAAATTAAAACAAGGCAATAAAAGGTCAAACAGAATGCAGACCTTATTCCATTAACCACTCACTGATTGCTATACAAAAATGTTTAAACCTCCTATCTTTGATATTAATCATTTCCTGCAAATCTGCAAAAGTATTGTGAAATGCTTCGAATCAGAATGTTTCCAGCTTTAGAGGTGGGAGGGGTTAGCATTTCCATGGTAACAAGGACAGCCAAACTATACATAAATAAAACTCCAGTCAACCCTATAGTATCCAGTTTTACAGTTAATCTCTTTACATTTATCTCTTTGCAACATGCACTTTTGGTATTAAGCATTAGTTTTATAAAAATACTTCGAACTGTATGTGCCAATTAGCACCTTTGCAAAGTACAGATAGAATTTTTAACCTTTTTAGCAAAATATATATATTTTTTAAAAATCACATCGCCAGCATCTCTTCAGGCTTAAAATCACTAATATTGCCATAGCCCCACTTGATCATAGGCTGCTCTCCCCTCCCCTCTCAAAAGGATGATCAAGGACCGGTGGTGATTTAACCAAAGGATCACCATACCACAGGCAAGGGGCAAGATTGAGAAGGCAGGCCTTCATGAATAATCTCGGCTTGTACAGGATTGAACCAGTGCTGTTGACATTGCTTTGCATCAAAACCAGCAGTCCAGCCAACTAACTGAGCTAGCCGGTCCCTATTTGGAGTCAGTGACAGCTAGATTGCAATACAAGGCATCCCTGACACCCCTTGACTAAGTTACAATCTATAAACACTCAAATACAAGAAAGCTTAAAACCAAACAACTTTAGCGAACATACATTATTTCACTTATAAGGATAGAACAGAATTATGAACGTATTTCTGCCATGTCACTTGATATCCCAAGCAAAAAAACTTTATAAAATATTTAATTTTAAAACTCATCTGATAATATTCCAATTTCCATAAAAGTCAGTTTCTGTACACTCTATTGACAAACTAGAATCCAAATTGAACTGATCTGCTTAATTGCTCACAGTAGAAGGGAGAAAAATCAGTTCTGAGGGCATGATAAAACAAATTCTGATAAAGGTTATTACAAAACCCAAACAAGTTCGCAAACAAAAATGCAACCATTGCCTGGAGGGAGGAAAAACATGTTGTATAGATTGAGTGATTAGATTTTTTTTTAAACAATGAAAGATGGTGCAAATAGAAATTCTGAAATAAAAAGAGTACCATGTATCCCATTTCTAAAATCTCAATTAAACTTGAAAATTCCACTCCATATATTATGCAAATAGACCAATATTTCTTTAGTTTGATGGGTCATACTTTGTGCTATAGATTGCAGATTGCCCTGAAAGAAACTGGTTCTTTCTGTACACTTGCCCATTCCCCCATGCAAGCGCCAGACAACTGAGTCACACCAATGTTTCATGATGCCACGTGCCTTTACAAACATCGTGTAAAGCTAAAAATCAAACGTCAATTAAACTAATACCAGGAGGAAGGGAAATACTGTTCCGATTAGAGCACACGTTTGCTTTGGTTCGGGCACTTCGATTGCTGTTGAAGCACAATTCCACGCATTTCTTCAACTACAGGTAGAAAACGGGCTGACCACCCTCCAAAAAAGTCACGCGTGCCTGTTATTCAGCTTCTAAACCCATACCTACCGTTCTCATTGGATAACAAAAAATGTTTTTGTTTAAAGCTAAAATTTACCTTTCATATTCGTCGTTGTCTTTATCACAGCGGGCGTCCTTATGTTTCTGCCAGTCTTTCCCATGTTTACAGGTCGTTAAAAGGACAATGTCCTCGGCATTGTGGACATGATATAAGGCATTCCTGGTATCAGAGCCTATGCCAGTCAAGTATCTTTTCCCTTTAAATACCAGCAAATACTTTCTCAAGGGAGGGATGTTGTTGAAAAGCATGTATCCCTTCTCTCCTCCGGTCCTTGGGTGCTCTTTCGAAAAGAGCGGTATAGAAACGTCAAAATTGCTCCTAAAATTTTCAGTACTGATGCTAGCTTTGGCTAACATCGCCTGGCCGATATCGAAGCCCAGGTCCTCTGTGTAATCGGGCCAGGTCCCGGAATAAAGATTAAAAATCAAATGGTTCCTGCCATTGTTCCACAAGTACAGACTCTGAACTTTACTCTTTAGGTTATGTACGTACTGAGGCGAAAGCTGATCCCGATCTAAAGTGTCCAGACTCAGCACAAAGAGGCAAGCCTGTCTCGGGTCCGAGGTATAAAACTTGGAGTTCTCGATAGCTGCCAGGATATTCTGGTAACTTTCGGACATTTTCTCCCCTTTCTGCTGCGGGTACACATAGACTTTGAAACCGTTTCGGTGGCACAGGGAGAAGTCGAAGCAGGATTCCATGCGGCATTTCTTCCCCTTGTAGACGCTGGTGTTAATCTCCCGCTTGTGCCGGGGGGAGCCGCGCTGGCTGAACTCCTCCTCGTTCTCCGGCTGCTCCCCGGCCGAGAAACTCTGCAGCGAAGTGGACCACTCGGGCCAGCGGTCAGGGGCCGAGGGGGAGCCATCGTCCGCAGCCCACCGCCGGCTCTGCCGCCTGGCTACGGACAGCCGCCCCAAGCGCACCCCCGCCAGGTAGACGAGCAGCAGGACACCGGCGCCGGCGGAGAGCAGGAGGTAGCGCTTCTTGGCCTGCATGTGTCCGGCCGCGGAAGGCTCGCCACACGGCGGGAGAAGAGACTAAACCCGAGCCCCGAGCCTCGCCGATCACCTCCAGTCCGCCATCTTCCCCCAGCCACAGAGCCGCACACCGACTGAAAAAACTTCAACACCTTCTTCTCCTTCTTCTTCTTCTTTTCCCAGGTCCTGTTATTCCAGCGCATGTGGGCGATTTTCAATAGCTAACTCCCCCACCGCCCACCCCCCCGGCCCCAACCACCGCGGCTGCGACACTATGTGGCATTTAAAGATGCAGCAGCAGCAGCAGCAGCAGCCTCCTCCCTCCTCCTCCTAGTAACGGATCCAGCTCGCGCCGGGGACCCGGCGCCTTATAGAACGCCGTCGCGCTCTCGCCGCTGTGTCCGCGCGTTGCCCCGGCGTTCCAACTCCAGCCCGCCTCGCGCCCGGGCAGCCAACAGCCTCCGGCACCGCACCGAATGCACAGCCACCGGGACGCCGCTTCTGCTCATCCGAGGAAGAAGAAGCAGCGGCGGGGGGGGGGGGGTCCGTTGTCTTCGCGGGCGTGGAAGGAAAGAAGGAGGTCGGTCGGTCGGTAAGTGGGTGAGTGAAGGGAGTGGGTGAGCGAAGGGAATGGGTGTGCGCTACGCACCGTTATGGCGACCGTCGATTCCTTCTTCCGAGGGCTGTATGTGTGTCTGTGAGAGAGAGCGAGCTGCGATCCACTCCCCCCGCCCCGGTACCGTTGCCCGGAGCCGCTCTCCTCATTCTCTCGGCTTTCACTCCTCTCCTCCCCTCCCCCCCCAGCACACACACACTGACCTAACTGACTCTCCCCCGCGCACTGCCATTGGTCTGCGTCACTTCCTGACGCTCTCTCTCCCCCCCCCTCCGGTGGGTGCGTGGGCGGGGCTTGGGGGGAAACTCCATTCATGGGGAAGTGAGAGCGATTTGCTACAAGTAGCAGCAGCAGCAGCAAGCATCCTGGAGCTGTGACCGAGAGGAGGAAACCTCGTCTCATTCACACAGATCCGACTTCATAAACCTCTTCAGCCCGGCTGTACTGACCTCTTTTGTGAGGCCAGACCAAATGAACAAAACTCCAGTTAAATCAGGACAAAGTCAAAAAGGGGCAGCTCCCCCCAAAAAAGGAGCAGGGACTGGGGGGGGGAAACAGCCTGAACAAAATCTAAGTACAAAGGAAACTTAAAAGCATCGAATTAAGATGGGATGATGAGGGTTGATAATGCATTAAAAAGTCTGACAACACCAGGTTTAAGTCCAACCGATTTATTTGATAGTAAACGCACTAGCTTTGGAGGTTTCCCTCTTCTTCGGGTGAATGGAGAGTTGGACTTCAACCTGGTGTTGTCAGACTTTTTACTGTGTTTACCCCAGTCCAACGCCGGCATCTCCACATGTTGATAATGCATCCCAGCCCCTGTGTGGCCAGGGTGAACTGAGGGGAACAAGGACCTCCTCAGGCCCCAATGACTCACAGTATGCAAACTGTATGACCCGTATCCCAGCTGTGCTGAAGTACCTGGGAGTGGAACTTGTTCTATGTGGACAGCCTTTAAAATAACTTTGAAACATTTGTGAAATGTCTGAAACGTTTACTGTGCTGAATCATCTCCAAGTGTTACTTGATGTATGTAAAGGATCTGAATATTATTATTTATTTTCGTGCGAGGGCTATTTTGGAATGTTTGTAATGTTCTTGTATATATTTTATGCATAAAGTATATTTTTGGAAAACAAGGATTCACACAGACCTATCATTGACTCAGCTACTTCTCATTGTTAATGTTTTGCACCATTAATGGTTCATGGGAGTAAATGATCTGTGGTTTCAAACAAAAACTTGTTTTATTTTTAATTGGTTGAAGTATTTTGCTGCAGGGCATATTTACTCTGGGCTCTCTGCACCCACCCCCCTCCCCAGAAAGTGGAATGGGTCTCATTTTTGCTTGTCCTTTCATACTTTAGTAATTAGTCAGTCTGAGTCTGTTACAAATCTGAATTCTTTCCCATAACTATTAGTTTCTGTCTGGTTTTTTCTGGGGGGAAATTTTCTGTTTCTACTATGTAATTCCTGCTTTATGCGTGGGAACAGACCAGTCTGACTCATTTTACTGCTGCTTTGTTATCTGTCGACAGGAGGGGCACTCTGCCTCACCTTGCATGTGGCCAACCCAGAACACATTAGGCTCATTCACTGAGTCTGAACGTGAATGTAAATTGTGATTTCATCCAGGCAAGGGTGTGGAACTCCAATCCTATACAGTATGAGTAGCCAGGCAAATATACATTATTTCATTTCCATGATGCCTTTGCCTTCTTTGGTGCATTAGGAAGAAAATCTCTGCTAAACTATTTCAAATTTAAAATTCAAAATTAATGAAACCAAGGTCTGAACAATCACTCAGGTATATTTTTGGCATTTGGCCCAGTGGTTCAAAAGATATAAGGCATTTTAAATCCAAATAAATGTATGGAAGATTTAAACCCTAAGATCTATTAAGTGTGTTGATCTCTCGAGAAAGGTACAGACAAAAATGGCAGACACCAAAAGACTTGCTGAACCACCAAATCTTTCTCATACAGTTGCCATGTATTAACTTGATCATCAGCGCTGTCACCCACCAGCAGCTACATAATCTTCCAGAAGGGCCAAACAAAAAGCCTAGGCCAACTCCAATGAAAGAAACATTGGAAAGTTCCTCTCCAACCTTGAAAATGATCAAAACAAGTTCCAGTTTTCTGCCAATAACACATTTAACACAGATTAAGGATTAAACCTTCTATGTATTTATGTGGACTTAAAATAGCTTCTGTTTTTGAACCTCTGGCCCAAATGCTGAAATATGTCTGAGTGGTTGTCTAGTCTTCATTCTCACAAAGCAGTCTTAAATTTGAAACAGCTTTACAGCAATTTTCTTCTTGATTCAACACAATATACTTCTATTTCAGACAGGTTCTGAGGCACCACAGTGGCCATGGGACAGACAATCTCCCCCCACCCCCCTCAGCACCACCACAGCCACCTCCCTTTTCAGGTCTAGGAACTCACCCAGCTACATTCTGAACACTTACTGAAAATCATGATGTGGAGATGCCGTCGTTGGACTGGGCTGGGCACAGTAAAAAGTCTCACAATACCACGTTAAAGTCCAACAGCTGATGAAGGAGCAGCGCTCAGAAACTTCCTGATTCCAAAAAAACCTGTTGGACCCTAACCTGGTGTTGTGAGACTTCTTACTGGAAGTCCACATTCACTACATAAAACTCATTCCAAAGACTAATGACCCCTCGGAAAATAAATCACATCTGAACACCAAGCTGGGTACAAGGAGAAAAAAAGCTATGATTCCATTTCCAAACTATGTGGGTGTCAGAATGGGATCAGGTTTGGCTGTAATGCCCTCCATAGGAAAGAAAACTTTTCAACACTCACAACTTGAGACTTATGTGTAGAACAGTTGTCTGAACATAATACCAGAAAGCCACCAGCATGATCTGATTTGTACACAGTGAAAAGTATTGTTTCTTGCGCGCTATACAGACAAAACATACTGTTCATAAAGAAGGAAAAGAGACTGCGCAAATGTAGTGTTACATGCATAGCTGGGATGTAGAGAAAGATCAACTTAATATGAGATTGTTTCCTTCAAAGGTCTGATGGCAGCAAGAAAGGAGCTAAACTTTAGTTGGTTGGTACATAATCTCAGACTTTTGTATCTTTTTCCCAATGGAAGAAAGTGGAAGAGAGTTTGTCTGGGGTGCATGGGGATTTGGTTATACTAGCCACTCTTCCCAGTCAGTGGGAAGTGTAGACAGAGTCTGTAGATGGGAGGCTGGTTTGTGTGATGGACTGGGCTTCATTCATGACCCTTTGTAGTCTCTTGTGGTCTTGGACATAGCAGAAGCCAAACCTAGCTGTGAAAGAATACTTTCTACGCTGCATCGGTAAAAATTGCTGAGAATCGTAGCAGACATGCCAGATGAACACAAGACATAAGATCAGGCATAGACAATGTGGCCCATTGAACCTGCTCCACCATTCAATATGATCATGGCTATTTTGGGGCTTCAACTCTATTTTCCTGCCTGCTCCTGTTTCTCTTGGTTTCCTGAGAGAGCAAATTCTATCCATCCCAATTTTAGACGTATTCAACAATAGGACATCCACAACCCTTTGGAGTAGATTTATTATTACAGTACAGAAAGAGGCTCTTCAGCCCATCATCTCTGTGACAGCTATCAAGCACCTATCTATTCTAATCCCATTTTCCAGCACTTGAAATGTCATAGCCTTGGACTGTATACTCATTTCAATGCTTCTTAAATGTTGTGAAAGTTCCCACCTCTACCATCCTTTCGGGAAGTGAGTTCCAGATTTTCACCATCCTCTGGGTGGAAAAGCTTTTCCTCAAATCTTACTTTAAATCTGTGCCCTGGGGTTATCAATTCCTCTATTAAGGGAAGTCTCTTCCGATCTACACTACCTATATTCCTCATAATTTCGTACACTTCAATGAGATCCCTCCTCAGTCTTCTCTGCTTTAAGGAAAACAGCCTCAGCTTCACCAGCCTCACTTCAATAGCTGAAACACTCCAGCCCAGGCAACATCATGGTGAATCTCCTCTGCAATCTTTCAAGTGCAATCACATCCTTCCGATACTATGGTGAACAGAACAACACACAGTATTCTAGCTGTGGCCAAAGAGCAGGCCATCACCTCCCTGCTCTTATATTTTATGCCATGGCTAAGAGAGACAAGAGTCCCATATGCTTTCCTAACCACCTTATCTACCTGTCTTGTTGCCTTCAGGGACAAATGCTCCAAGATCCTGCTGGTCCTCTGAACTTCCTAGTTTCCTACTGTTCATTGTGTA
Source organism: Carcharhinus amblyrhynchos (assembly GCF_965287045.1). Taxonomy (NCBI): domain Eukaryota; kingdom Metazoa; phylum Chordata; class Chondrichthyes; order Carcharhiniformes; family Carcharhinidae; genus Carcharhinus; species Carcharhinus amblyrhynchos. The sequence goes on from NC_137331.1 coordinate 5,819,012, forward strand.
TTCCCTGGTCTTGTTTGTTCCCCCAAAATGCATGCCCTCACTTTTCAGAGTTAAATTCCATTTGTCCGTCTGATCATCCCATCTATATCATCCTGTAATCTAAAGCTTTTCTCCTCGCTATTTACCTCATCACCAATTTACGTGTCATCTGCAAATTTATTGATCATATCCCCACATTCATGTTTAGATCATTAACGTACTCTACACACAACAAGGGACCCAGCACCGATTCCTGTGGCACACCACTGAACACAGGTTTCCAGTCACAAAAACAGCCTTCTATCAATACCCTTTGCCTCCTGCCACTAAGCCAATTTTGGACCCAGTCTGTCAAATTGCCCTGGATCCCATGGGCTCTTACCTTCTTGATCAGTCTCCCATGTAGGACCTTGACAAACACGTAGACTACATCAACTGTACTGCCCTTATCTACACACCTAGTCACTTCCTCAAAAAATTCAATCAAACTTGTTAGACATGATCTCCCCTTGACAAAACCATGCTGACTACCCTTGATTAACCCTTGTGGAGAGTAATTCTGTCCCCCAGAATTTTTTCCAATAATTTCTTTATCACTAATGTTAGATTCACAGGCCTGTGATTGCCCGGTTTTTCCTACTTCCCTTCTTGAATGAAGGTACCGCATTAGCTGTCCTCCTGTCTTCTGCCACCTCTCCTGTGGCTGGGGCGGATTTGAAATTTAGTGTCAGAGACCCTGCAATTGCCTCCTTTCCCTCACACAGCATTTCAGAGAATTCCAAAGAATCGCCATCCTTTGAGTGAAGTAATCAATAAAAACATGAATAAAACTGAACATCAGCAGGAGTAAGCGATCTCAGAAAATAGGAAAAGAGAACATTGGAGGAAGGAAGCAAAATCACAAAATCACGTTGAATTTCAATGAACAATGGAATAGATAAAAAAAAGACTTGAAATTGAAGAGTACTTTTGTACGACCGCCAGCTACTCAAAGTGCTTTACTACCAATGAAGTATGTTTTTGAATGGTAAGATATTAGTTTGCTTTTGGGATTCTCCACATTATGCATTTCCGATTTCAGTCACAACATCAGGTGTGAGCAGTGAGATGAAAACAAATACAAAAGAAGGGTGTGAAAAATCAAACCTCTGAAATGATTAGATACAGAGCCAATGTTATCAGAAGCTTGAGATTGGTTTGCCTGCCTTTTTTTTAATCCACAAGATGATTCCTGTTGTAATGAAGAGCAAATACAGCTTACAAAAAAAGGAACAAAAGTGCAGAGCAGTTAGGTTATTTATGCTCAGGAATTTCGGTTATAAAAATGAATGTCTTAATACAAGCAAACCACTCTCTCAAACAATGCCCTCTTTAAATTGTTTTTAATTCCTGAATTATAATATAATTGAACTCTTTTCCTTTTATAGCTGGGTAGCTTTGTTATAGATAATGTATAACAACAAGACAAAAAACAGTCTGGGGGGAATGATAATGGCATCTTTTTGTTAATCCTCAGTGGTCTAATATAGAAATGTCTGTTTGGCTGCAGGAACCTTAAAGATAAGACTGCAATTCATGAAGAATGCTAGATATTCTGATTCCCTCACCCAATGTTACATTTCTGTGGTTTCAATTTGCGAGATATTTTGACTGGTTAAAGTTAGATCCAGTTTGTATCATCTGTCTTTGGAAGATTTCTGAGAGATTCAATTTCATAAATACCCATCATCAAATTGTTGCCCACTCCACTCCTCATTCCTATTTATTCTTAATGAATTTTATCTTGATTAATACTTTGACACTTGCACCCAACTGAAAGCCTCATTCAGAGAATGGCTTCACATTTTCAACACATTTTAATTCCACACATTCCTCTATTTATGGATACTAAATGTTCTCCCTGCAACACATATCTTGTTATCCATAATTCATTGTAATTACAATGTTGTGACAAGTTTCTGCAAAATAAATAAAATGGAACATTAACACTGGTTTACACATACAAACATTAGGCTGATGCACACATGCCTCTAGTTTACTGCATTACTGTATTGGCATCCATCCCCATGCACCTTCCACAGACTGTATGCATTTAGATGTAATGATGGCTGCTTTTTAATTGACTATTGGTGACTAATTGCCTCAGTGTATAGGGTAGAGTTGCGGTTGATTGCATCAGCAAAATGGCCTCAACAGTCACTTAGCTGAAGAGTAATATCACTTTCCTCCTAAATGACACCTCCCGCCTATCTATACCTTACACCACATCCTCACCCAGATCATCAGGGCAGCAGCGCAGTTTTTATTGCAAAATCATATCTTGGTATGTTTGCTTGCTTCTCCAACACTTTCTCCTTCTTTGAACATGTCACCTTGTTCTACCTTCTAACCTCAAATTTAAAATTTTTGTGTTCTACTACCCACCCATTATGTGATTTTTCTCCACTTAAGATACCTTCAATTTTTCTGCTGCACCATCTCCAGTTTACAATTTGTATTGCTAGTGATTTCAACCTTTATCTCAATTCATCACATCCTTTCTCCTTTAAATTAACTTCTCTCCTATTCTCCCTTAATCTTTCTCTCCATGTAAACTCCCCAACCCATAGTCACAACCACACATGACTAACTCATGTGGCCTTGCTGTTCCCACAGCATCAATCACAGATAAGACCATTTCTGATTTCCTATTTGTACCGTTGTCCATACACATCCCTCTTCCTCCTTTCAACCCAACTTCCTTCTGTCTCAGCCTTTGGAAAAAAACTCCCTCCTAATTCACTTACAACGAGTTTTTTAAAAGCCTGACTGTCCAGTATTTGACCGTTCGTTCACCACATTTTTGCAGCTAGCAAGGACACTCTCAGCTCCATTTCAATGCCTAGTCCCCATTACAACGATTACTCTCTATCAACCTGGCTGTACCCATGATAGTTTCCTAGTACATTAGAATGGAACCTACAAGGGAGCCAGCTATTCTAGATCTGGTCCTGTAAATAGTCTCACAACATTCACCTGACGAAGGGCAAACCCCGAAAGCTTGTGAGTTTACTATCAAATAAATTGGTTGGACTTTAACCTGGTGTTGTCAGACTTCTTACATAGTCTCACAAAACCAGGTTAAAGTGCAACAGGTCTATTTGGTAGCCCCAGCTTTCAGAGCACTGCTCCTTCGTCAGGTGAGTGCAAGATTTGTTTCACAAACAGGGCATATATAGACACAAACTCAATCACAAGATAATGGTTGGAATGTGAGTCTTAACAGGTAATCAAGTCTTCACAGGTACAGACAATGTGAGTGGAGTTAGGGTTAAGCATAAGTTAAAGAGGTGTGAATTGTCTCAAGCCAGGACAGTTAGTGAGATTTTGCAAGCCCAGGCAAGTCATGGGGGTTAGTTTGACATGAACCAAGATCCCGGTTGAGGCCATCCTTGTGTGCGCAGAACTTGGCTATCAGTCTCTGCTCGGCGATTCTGCACTGTCGTGTGTCTTGAAGGCTGCTTTGGATGATGCTTACCTGAAGGTCAGAAGTTGAATGCCCTTGACTGCTAACATGTTCCCTGACAGGAAGGGAACACTCCTGCCTGGTGAGTGTCGAGTAGTGTCTATTCATCCATTGTCGTAGCGTCTGCATGGTCTTGCCAATGTACCATGCCTCTTCACATCTTTTCCTGCAGCGTATCAGGTAGTTAATGTTGGCAGAGTCACAAGAGTGCGTACTGTGTACCTGGTGGATGGTGTTCTCATGTGAGATGATGGCATCCATGTCGAAGATCTGCCACGTCTTGCAGAGGTTGCTGTGGCAGGGTTATGTAGTATTGTGGTCATTGTCATTGTTCTCCTGAAGGCTGGCTCGTTTGCTGCAAACAATGGTCTGTTTGAGATTGTGCGGTTGTTTGAAGGCAAGTAGTTTGGGTGTGGGGATGGTCTTGGCGAGATGTTCGTCTTCATCAATGACATGTTGAAGGCTCCGGAGAAGATGTCGTAGCTTCTCTGCTCCAGGGAAGTACTGGAAGGCGAAGGGTATTTTGTCCACTGTGTCCCGTGTTTGACTTCTGAGGAGGTCTGTGCAGTTTTTCGCTGTGGCACATCAGAACTGTTGATCGATGAGTTGAGCACCATATCCTGTTCTTACGAGGGTGTCTTTCAGCGTTGTAGGTGTCTGTTACAATCCTCTTCATTGAGCAGATCCTGTGTATACAGAGGGCTTGTCCATAGGGGTGGCTTCTTTAACGTGTTTATAGTGGAAGTAAAGGAGTGGAGCTTCGTGAAGTTATCTGTGGGCTTGCAGTACAGTGAAGTGCTGAGGTGGGCCTGTATAATGAGACAGAAATAATTAATGATCTTACAGTTAGGGACCCACTTGGAAGAAGCAATCACAGTATCGTTGAATTTAAAATACAGATGGAATATGAGAAGATAAAATCCTATGCATTGTGCTTAAACAAAGGGGACTACAATGGGACGAGGGAAGAGTTGGCTAAGTTAGACTAAGAGCAAAAACGTTATGGTGGGACAATTGAGAAGCAGTGGAGGACTTTAAAAGCGATATTTCACAGTGCTCAGCAAAAGTTTATACCCGTGATAAGAAAAGGAGATAATCAGCCATGGGTATCTAAGGAAATAAAGGAGGGCAGCAAATCAAAAGAAAATCCATACAAAGTGGCAAAGATTAATGGGAAACTGGAGGAGTGGAAAGTTTTTAAAGGTCAACAGAAAACCACAAAGAAAGCTATAAAGAGAAGTAAGATAGATTATGAAACTAAACTAGCTCTAAAAACAGGTAGCAAAATTTTCTACAAATATATAAAATGAAAAAGAGTGGCTAATGTAAACATTGGTCCTTTAGAAGACGAGAAGGGGGATGTTATAACTGGAGATGAGGAAATGGCTCAGGCATTGAACAGATATTTTGTGTCGGTCTTCACAGCGAAAAACACAAATAACATGCCAAAAGTTGATGACAAGAAGGCTATGGCAGGTGAGGACCTAGAAACTATCATTATCACTGAAGAGATAGTGTTGGGCAAGTTAATGGGAGCTAAAGGTAGACAAGTCTCCTGGCTCTGATGGAATGCATCCCAGGGTACTAAAAGAGGTAGCGAGGGAAATAGCAAATGCGCTAGTGGTAATTTACCAAAATTCACTGGACTCTGGGGTGGTTCCTGCAGATTGGAAAACAGTAAACTTGTCACCACTGTTTAAAAAAGGATGTAGACAAAAGGTGGGTAACTGTAGGCCGGTTAGCTTAACTTCTGTAATAGGGAAAATGGTTGAATCTATCATCGAGGAAAAAATAGTGAAAGATCTGGATATAAATTGTCCCATTGTGAAGACGCAACATGGATTCATGAAGGGCAGGTCATGTTTGACTAATCTGGTGGAATTCTCTGAGGACATTGTGTGTGTGGTGGACAATGGGGAATCTGTGGATGAAGTTATCTGGATTTCCAGAAGGCATTTGTTAAGGTGCCGCACCAAAGACTGCTAGATGAGACAAAGGTGCATGGTATTACAGATAATATATTAGCATGGATAGAGGATTGGTTAACTAACAGAAAGCAAAGATCGGGAGTAAATGTGTGTTGTTCCGATTGGCGATCAGTGACTAGTGATGTGCCTCAGGGATCAGTGTTGGGGCCGCAATTGATTTGGAGTTGGGGACCAAGTGTAGTGTGTAAAAATTTGCACATGACACTAGGATAAGTGGCAGGTCAAAGTGTGCAGAGGACACTGTAAGTCTGCATATAGACAGTCTAAGTGAACGGGCAAGCGTCTGGCAGATGGAGTACAATGTTGATAAATGCGAAGTCATCTATTTGAGTAGGAATAACAGCAAAATGGACTATCATTTAAAGTGCAAACAACTGCAGCGTGCTGTTGTGAAGAGTTACCTGGGTGTCCTTGTGCATGAATCACAAAAAGTAGATTTGCAGGTGCAGCAGGTAATTAAGAAAGCAAATAAATTTTGTCCTTCATTGCTAGAGGGATGGAGGTTAAAAACAGTGGGATTATGTTCCAGCTGTATAAGGTGCTGGTGAGGTCATACCTGTACAAAACCGTGTACAGTTTTGGCCTCCATACTTGAGAAAGGATATACTGGCACTGGTGGGGGTACAGAGAAGATTCACTAGGTTGATTTCGGAGTTGAGAGGGTTGGCTCATGAGGAGAGACTGAGCAGACTGGGACTATACTCAATGGAATTCAGAAGAAGCTGGAACAGAGTATGTGTGGGGTGCAAGGGGCCCTTGATTATGCTGATTGCATTTCCGAGGCAGCGGGAAGTGTAGACAGAGTAAATGGTGGGAGGTTGGTTTGTACGATGGACTGTGCTTTGATCACAACCCTTCGTAGTTTCTTGGTATCTTGGTCAGAGCAGAAACTATACCAAGCTGTGATACAACCAGAAAGGATGCTTTCTATGGTGCATCTGTAAAAGTTAGTGAGAGTCATGTCAGACGTGCCAAAATTCCTTAGCTTCCTGAGAAAGTAAGGCTTTGGTGGGCTTTTTTAATCATAGCATTGGTGTGGAGGGACCAAGTAAGGTTGGACACAAAGGCCAAAATTCTACCGCCTTGCCTGCCACAGAATCGGAAACAGAAATGTCTGCTGATGTTGGGCAGGAATTTCCAGTCTTGCTCAAACAAGGCTGTAAAACTTGCAACTCTCTTATCATTTCCACTTCATCCCCGTTAATGTAGACAGAGCTGTGTTCTCCACTATGTTTCTGAAGACAATGACAGTCTCCTTCATTTTGTTGACATTGAGGGAGAGATTGTTGTCACCACACCAGTTCACCAGATCCTCTATCTGTTTCCTGTACTCTGTCTCATTATTGTTTGAGATCCGACCCTCTACAGTGGTGTCATCAGCAAACTTGAAAATTGAGCTGGAGGGGAATGTGGCCACATAATCACAGATGTATAAGTAGAATAGCAAGGGACTGAGGACACGGCCTGCGGGGAACCAATATTCACTAAAGCCTATATCTTGGAGAAAGCTTTTGGTCATCAAACTGAATACCTCCTTATGTGGCTTGGTGTCATAATTTGTTCAATGATGCCACTATGATACATCATTTGGATGTTTCATAATGTTGAAGCCACTATCAAATGCAGATTGCTATTGTTGCTATTGGAATTATCTAATGTATATACCATCAATAAAGATAACAATTCTGTGCACCACACTTCTTCCCTCATCTCTTAATGCTGTTACCTCTTGCTAGGTTACCATGACACACCATTTCTCAAATACTGAGCCCAGGGTATTAAGCCGTTCCAATTTTGCCATGTGTCACAGTCAGAGATAATTCCGGGATTGGGGGGGGGAATGCTAATAATTTGTATTTGTTTTAGGCCACAAAATAGACATAATGCTGTTGAATCTTTCCCTAAACTTTCAGCTGTTGACATTGTACTGCTTTGTATGAGTTAAAATAACATTTTATTAAGTTTTACTGCATGCATTGACAACTGTTATATTTCGATTTTGGGGCATTTGTTAACTATTCAATTAACTCAACAAACATTAAATCTGACCTGTGTAAAATATTTTTTATTGCTTACCATTAGATAGTATTGCAGTTTGACACTGTTACTTCATGGTTCTGCTTCATTTGTTCTTAGCTAAGATAATTATTCACTCACATTTTGTCTAATAGTAGTAGATGAATCATACCTTTTGCAGTGCAATCAAGTATGGTTCACATGATAATTACAGATGACTGAGATTTTTGGACCGTCCAAGTTCTTCATTACAGATTGGCCCTAGTTTCTAGTTGTCTAGAGTGAAAGAATCATAGCACAAGGCTGGACAGAAAGAGGTCATTTGGCCGATTGTATCGATGCCAGTTCTTTGAAAGAACTATCCAATTGGTCCTGCTCACCTGCTAGTTCCCTGTAGCTCAATAATATTTCTCCTTTTAAAGTGTTCAGCCAAATCACTTTTGAAAACTTTATTGAACCAGCTTCTACCGCTCTTTTAAGAAATGCATTCTATATCGTACTAACATTAAAAAATATCTTATTGTTGCTTCTGATTCTTTTGCTAATTGCATTAAATCTGTGTGTTCTGGTGGTTACCAACCATTTTGCCATTGGAACCTATTACCCCTTACTTACTCTGTCAAAGCCTTTTGAGAGTTTGAATACCTTAACTTTTTTGGCTCTACGGAGAACAATTTCAAGTTTTCTAATCCCTCCATTTCATCCCGGATTCTGCTGTATTCTAATAATTCACCTCTGAATCCTCTCTAATGCTTGACTTCTTTCCTAAGTGTGGCACCTAGAATTGTTCTAATATTCCAGATGGAGCCTAACCAGTATTTTATTAAAACAAATGGCATAACTTCATTGCTTTTGTGTTCTTTGCCTCAATTTATAAATCCAAGGATCCTGTCTATCAGCCTTTTTAACCACCTTTCCTGCTACCTTCCAAGTCTTATGTACAGCCCCAGATCTTGCTGTTCCTTTCAAAGGTACTAGGTAATTTATCTTGTCTTTCCTCGCTTTTATTACCAAAATGAATCATTTCATGCATCTCTGCATTAAGTTTCATTTGGTGTGTGTCTCTTCATTTCACAGATCTGTCCCTCCTTCCTGATCCCTGTTAACATACACCTCACCGTTTAGTACTTTTCCAAGTTTTGTGTCGTAGGCAAACATTGAAATTATATGCTGCTTACCCAAGTCCACGTCATTAATATACATTAAAGAGAGTAGTGGTTACAATACGTACCTTTGGGAGGACACCATTGACAGCTATCTTTCAATTTGGAAAATAACCATTCATCAGTACTCTTTGCTCTCTGTTCTTTTAGCCAATTTTGTAATTACACAGTCACTGCCCCTTTAATACCATCAGCTTCAATTTTCCAAGCAAATCTACTGTGTGGTAATTTGTTAAACGTCTTTTGAAAGACCACATACGTCAACTGAACTACCCTCATCCAGTCTCTCCACTACTTCAAAAAGTTAGTCAGATATGCCTTTAATATATCCATGTTCATTGAATCACAGACAATTCACTTTCTATCACCCTGGCCCTCCCCATTCCCCCCCTCTCCATCCCTTCCCAACCCTCCCCTTCTGATTTTCTGCTTCCAGGTATCCACGAACTATCATCTGGTCATCCACAGCTGGACGAGGAAGGGTGAGAACTGCTCCAGCCCTCTGGGGAAGAAGCAGCATATTGCAAGGCCATCTTTAGCGCTACAATGTGAATATTTTGCATCTTGTTCTCAGTGAGTTTCAATCTGGGCTGCAGGTCTCCATGGTAACCAGCCGTACAGGCTTGTTGATGGGCAGAGCTCATAGCAGATCGTGTAGACTCTTTCACTTCTCTACATTGCATTATTCAAAACATAACAATCTTAAAATAACCTCGCATTTCCAAAAGCAATCTCACTCATCAAAAGTCAACAGTTTTCTACCAACCATGTTGCAGTCATAAAGTTAACACTGAACACTGGACCAGTCAAAAGCAAACACAAGGCAGGCAGTAAAGGGATACACAAAGGAGAATAGTTTTTTTTTGTGTACTATTGGATGTATTTTTGGATAAAGATTTTTTTTTGTCAGTGGCTTTTACTACAGGAATTTGGCCAAGAAAGAAACTGTGGTAGAACATTGCAGGTGGATAGAAAGGTGAAAGGGTGATGATGGGATGATGTCCTAATAGACCCAGAATCTCAGCAAGTGCTCACAAGTAGACCATCTAGTGTAAAGGAGTCCTGGATGCCTCTTCCTCTTCCTCTTCCTCTCGAGGTGGCCTCCAGGTATCTGTTGGCAAGAATACGCCTTCACGATAGCAAGATGAGGGGTACTTAGCAGACCACCACAAATTTGAAGATATTTCTGGTGAATATTGTAGAGTTCTGCCCAAGTGGTCTAATTAGAGTTACTCAAGAATCCTAATGTTCTTCTCCATGAAGTTCCTGGTGGCAGCATGACTCTCACTGTATGCATATTGTTCTCGTGTGGTTGCGTGGCAGAGGGATATCATTAGTCATGCTTGTAGAGTGTTTTCCTCATTCTCCCTGGAGACCTGAAGATGATAGAAACAGCGAAATACCTCATAGTGAAGATATTGTAGTTTCTGCTTGAATAATGGGCATTACCAACATGATGATCTGGGCACAGTCACACACCAACTGCACTTTGCATTTCCTGTATATCCCCTCAGTTATACATGGAAACCACCGGACCATATGTGTGTTGTCAATGGCTTCCACAGGAATCCAGTTATCTTCTCAAAGCCATGTGTCTGCTCCTCTAAGCTCCAAATTTCTCCTCCTTGTCTGGTCAGAGAGAAGATGATGAAATCCTTTCTCCTGGTGTACAAGACTTTTGCCATTGATCTCCCTGATGCAGTAATAGTTGGCAAACTGGAAACTGTTGATAATGTCACCTGTTCCCATTCAAGAGAATCTGATTATGTAGAAATTAAGAGTAATGGTCTAAGGTAGCATTGTCCTCCCCCTGCTGTGAGACTCAAGATCCTCTTGAAGGAGAGGCCACAATTCGGTAATCCTCTCCTTGTTGAATCACAGGCAGTTTAGACATTGATAGGAGAAGTTCTCACTGAAGCGAGGGCCTACTGTTGACAGTCTTCTTCCTCCTGTCTCTGGCTACAGCCTCCCATTTCTGCAGCCTCAGCTCCACCTGCCTGACATGTCACATCCTGAGAGGGACTGCAAACACAGCCCCCATAATCACACCAGCCTTTCAGTGGAATGGTCACAAAACCCCTCTGACCTTCCTGTTACATTGCAGCAACACTCTGTTGCAAAAACAACAAGGTATGACACCTCTTCCAAGAATACACTAAAACTTTGCAAGAGCAAATGTAAATCAAAATCACCCCACTCACAAATTGGTTGCTTGTCCCTTTAAATGAATGATACTACTCGGGATAACCCTTGTGCAACTGAATGCACGAGTGATCATGACAGGGCACTCACTAGACCACGTGGTCTAAGTTTGCTGAACATGCATCAGTCATAGAATCCCAACAGTGCAGAAGAAGGCCATTCAGCCTATAGAGTCTGCACCGACCACAATCCCACCCAAGGTCTAGCCCCATAACTCCACGTATTTACCCTTCTAATCACCTGACACTAAAGGGCAATTTAGCATAGCCAATCACCTAACCCACACATCTTTGGAGTATGGAGGGAAAACCAGAGCACCCTAAAGAAACCCACATAGACATGGGGAGAATGTGCAAATTCAGGCAGTGATCTGAGGCTGGAATTGAACTCAAGTCCCTGGTGCTGTGAGGCAGCAGTGCTAACCACTATGCCACCATGCCATCCCACGACCCTGAGAGGTTATTTGAGGTCACAATCTCCCCACTATCAAAGCTTCTGATGTACACAAGCCATGCCAGCACTAGTTTACCTTCAAGCAAGAGGCACTATGCAAGACATTACAGAAGTCTGGTGGCTGGCATTGTGAGGGGCCTCTGATGTCTATGGCACTGGCTCCGTTAGAGTCAAATTTTGTGGCCATTAATGTTCCATCTAATTAAAATCAAAGTATTTACTGACATTCAATCAAGATTGTATATGTATTATCAGATCCTATTTCTGCAGAATATGTTCCTAATATGCTACAATTTTTTTTTACTTAATACACAATTTTGATTGACTTTATATTTAAGTAATGAGGTTTAATAATGTGGTTCTGTGTCAGGAAATTAGGGATAGGCTGGTCAAATTGACCTTACCTGCCAGTTAAAGCAATTCTTATTTTCCCACACTTGTAAAATAATGGGTTTGCATGTTTAAATTTACATTAAAATATTGGTAAGAGCGTTTAGAAAAGAATAATATTTTGAAATAATTGCAAAGTAAACTCCTGATAGCAGTGCAGGGAGCCACAATATCTTTCAGGGATACATCGGTTCATGCCGAGATGTCCTCAGTTTAGATGGAAAAGGTGGTTTGCTGGATTTTCCACAAGTATAATAACAGCAGGATACTGTTCTCTACATGGTTTGTTGGTAGCATTGAGTGTTATATCATTGTGTCTGATGGGAATAGTAAACATGTAAGCAATAAAAGATGAATAACTGTGATTGATTACTGCAGACAGCTATTGCAATTGGGCAAGATTTCATTTGCAGTTGGTTTAGCGCAGCCTAAAGAGCTAGAATGTAAAGTTGTCCTTAGCAACACACCATGGCTTAACACTATCAAATTAATATTCATGAATCAATTTGAATGCTTGCAGCCTGCTTCCCTGCCAAAAGCAGTATCTTTCCTGCCTGGAAATCTGACAAGGAATGACCATACACAGCTCAAAGAGTCGAAACAGCAATACGCTTGGATAGATCTCTGCCTTTAATAATTTGCACCCATCACAGTTTGAAGCATTTTTTCATGAGTTTTAGTTTGTAGTATGTCATGTTCAAATTACTGACAAACAAGATAACTAAATTTATAGCAAAATGCCAGAGAATCAGCAAAGTTTATAGCACTGAAGAAATTAAGTCAGTAATTTATTGGTGCTGACTCATTCGTAAAAATTTTGTAATTTTTCTCCTCTCAGCTTTGTAACCTTGTACCTTCCTTTGTTTCAAATGTCTGTCTAATCTTTTCTGGAAAAAAGCAAAACTCTCAGCATCAACTATATCCTACGCAAAGCATCCTGTAGGCATACCAACCATTTGAGTAAAGGAATTTCTTCTAAATTCGCTCACAAAAATGTTAAATTTATGATTCATCTTTACTGATTCACAAATTTAGAGGAAGTAATCTTTTCTTTTAAGAACCATACAAAATTTTCAACGTTTATTTTTCGGTATCCCCTTAGCCTTCTCGGTTCAATTGAAAACAGTACCCAAATCTCTTTTTATAACTAAGTTTCTTATCCACGATATTGATCTGAAGTGTCAATGCAATATGTTCTCCAAGGTTTTGATGTTGTTCCTGCATTATTGTTCCAGACCTGTGTATAGTATTATAACTGTGAGCTTACCATTGTTTTGTACAAAGTTCACCACAAGAATTTGTATTCATGCAACATGCTTAATGTAGAAAAACATCTCAAGGTATTCACAAGGCTGCAAGCAAACAAAAATGGTCCAGATGAAAAAGGACATATTAGGGGTGGTAATAAAAAGACTTGTCAAAGTGGTAAGTTTTAATGAAGTCCTTAAGAAGATTAAGGAGGCATATAGGATACTTGACTTTATTAGCTGAGGTTCAGAATATAAGAGCAGGGAGGTTATGATGAAGCTGAATAAAAGACTCATTAGGCCACAGCTAGAATATTATCCCGTGATGGTGGTCACTCTCTAGAAAGGATGTGATTGCAGGTTCACTAGGATGTTGTCTGGGCTGGTGAATTTCATCCATGAGAAGAGGCTGGGACTGCTTTCCTTAGAGCAGAGAAGGCTGAGGGGGCACCTGATTAAGGTATACAAAATTATGAGGGATATAGGAAAGGTAAATAGGAAAGAACTTTCCCTATTAGTAAAGGGGTCAATAACCAGGGGACACTGATTTAAGGGAAGGAGTGGATTTGAGGAAAAAGTGTGTCACCCAGAGGGTGGTGGGAGTTTGGATCTCACAGCCATCACAATTTGAAAAGCATTTGGATGAGCACTTGAAACTCCATACATGGCTATGGACCAAGTGCTGGAAAATGGGATTCGAATAGGTAGGTATTGTTGGCTGGAACAGACACGATGGGCTGAAGAGCATCTTTCTGTGCTGTAAGACTCTATGGCTGCGATTCTCCTGAGTTGGGACTAAATGCCCACAGGAAACCTGGAGGCAGATTATCCCACCTGATAGATGTTAAATAATTCAGCAGGCAATCCTCCAGCCCAGCCCCAACAGAACAAGACAATGGAGCAAGTTAGCAACATGGGTTTTCTGCAGAATATGTTCCCAATATGCTACAAAATCTTTTATTTAATACACAATTTTGATTGACTTTATATTTAAGTAACAAGGTTTGATAATGTGGTTCTGTGCCAGGAAATTAGGGATAGGCTGGTCAAATTGACCTTGCCTATCAGTTAAAGCAATTCTTATTTTCCCACACTTGTAAAATAATGGGTTTGCATTTAAATTTACATTAAAATATCGGTAAGAGCGTTTAGAAAAGAATAATATTCTGAAATAGTTGTGAAGTAAACTCCTGATAGCAGTGCAGGGAGCCACAATATCTTTCAGGGATACATCGGTTCATGCCGAGATGTCCTCAGTTTATATGGAAAAGGTGGTTCGCTGGATTTTCCACAAGTATAATAATATCAGGATATTGTTCTCTATATGGATTGCTGGTAGCATTGAGTGTTATATTGTTGGGTCTGATGGGAATAGTAAATGTGATCATCAGATTGTAGCAGGATGGGACCCAGCTCAAAACATAAGAATGCGCCAGCAGGTAAGGTTAAAGGTTGCAAAAATAGTGAAAGGACAGGACTAAAGGCTTTGCATTTAAATGTATGTAGCATTCTTTAACAAAACAAATGAATTGTCAGCTCAATTAAAAATAAATATGCATGTTCTGATACATGTGATCTGCAAATTGACAAAGGCTGGAACCCAAATATGCGAGGGTACGTGACATTTCAGAAGGACAGAAAGTGAGGAAAAAGTATCAATGTTGCTCTGTTAATTAAGGATAGTACATTAGGGACAAATGATTTTAGTTCTAAAGATCAAGATTTAGAATCAATTTGGGCAGAGACAAGAATAACAAAGGCGAGAAGGCATTTGTGGGGTTGGTTTATAGATTTGGTTTATCCCCTAACAGTAACTACGTGGTGGGACAGGGTGTACAGGAAGGAATAAGGGGGCATGCTATAATCCTGAGTGATTTCAGTCTGTATGTAGATTGGACAAATCAGTGTGAGGCTGATTTCAATATTTAAATAATTAGCATCTGATTAATGTCTATCCACGCCAGATGCTGAAAGATGCCCTCATAAGAATCGGATATGGCGCTCAACTCATCAATCAACAGTTCTGATGTGCCAAAGCAAAAAACTGCACTGACCTCCTCAGAAAACAAACACGGGACACGGCGGACAGAGTACCTTTTGTCGTCCAGTACTTTCCCAGAGTGGAGAAGTTACGACATCTTCTCCGGAGCCTTCAACATGTCATCGATGAAGACGAACATCTCGCCAAGGCCATCCCCACACCCCCACTTCTTGCCTTCAAACAACCACACAACCTCAAACAGACCATTGTCCGCAGCCTTCAGGAGAACAGTGACCACCCCTGTCACAGCAACCTCTGCAAGATGCGCCGGATCATCGACATGGATGCCATCATCTCACGTGAGAACACCATTCACCAGATACATGGTACATACTCTTGCAACTTGGCCAACACTGCCTACCTGATACACTGCAGGAAAGGATGTCCCAAGATCTTGCAGATGCTACAACAACGGATGAATGAACATTGCTCAACAATAACCAGGCAGGTGTGTTCTCTTCCTGTTGGGGAACATTTCCGCTGTCACGGTCATTCAGCCTCTGATCTTCGGGTAAACGTTCTCCATGGTGGCTTTCACGACACATGACAATGCAGAATCGCAGAGCAGTAACTGATAGTCAAGTTCCACACACGTTGAGGATGGTTGCAAGCGGATTATTGGGTTCATGTCACACTATCTGTAACCCCTATGACTTGCTGGGCTTGCAAAATCTCACTAAGTATCTTGGCTGGAGACAATACACATCTCTTTAACCCTGTGCTTAACCCTTTCTCCACTCATATAGTCTGTACCTTTAAGACTTGATGATCTGTAAAGACTTGCAGTCTAACCATTATGTTGTAAACTGAGTTTGTGTCTTTATATACCCTGTTTGCGAATATGACTCCCACTCACCTGATGAAGGAGCTTGAGATGCTGAAAGCTAGTGCTACCAAATAAGCCTGTTGGACTTTAATCTGGTGTTGTGAGACTTCTTACTGTGTTCACCCCAGTCCAACGCCGGCATCTCCACATCAACAAGTGCAGGTCAGGAGGATGGTGGAGGGAGAGCAGCAATCCAGGTAGGTTGGGGTGTGGTCTGCCGAGGGGTGGTCGTCTGCCTCCTGGGGGGTTCTGACCATGAGGTGTGGGGGGGGGGGAATGGATTGGGGGGGGGGAGCTCCTCCCATGGGGGGTCTGATCGGGGGCGGGGGGGGGGCATCTGCCATGAGGCCCTACCTCCCAAGGGGGTCCAATCGTGGCTCATCCCCCCCCTCCCCCCACCCCGGCTCTCTCTGTTTTGTCTTTCGCTTCCTGGCACGCTGTTTCAGGTTTTCTTTTCGAACTGCGGGTGTGCAGTTCAGAGCTCCGATTGTTCCGGCAGCACTAAGCACTGCCCACAGCGCGGAGCTGGCAAAAAGTGTATGGGCGCGCTGGAATGAGGATTCCGGGCTTGGATCCGTTTTATGTCCGGATCCGGCACTTAGCCTCTGATTGGTAAAATCTGGCCCTTTGTTTCACTTGCCCTGAACGTTGTGTTTTTTTCCCTACACCAGCAAGTTCAGAAGAAGTAGAAATTATCTTATTACCATTTCCCAAACTGTCTTCTAAACTAGGAAACGCCGCTGTTTGAATTTAATGCAAGTCGGCTGTTGCTAAACACAATTCCAAAGGTTGTTGAATTAAGGAACGGTTATTTGTACATGTTTCATTACACAACTTCAATAAAGGCCTGGACATGTACCTCAGTGAATTTTACCAGTATGGGTAGCAGAGAGAAGGGATTCCACAGCTATAATAGTGCGCGTGTACGTAATGAGTGAAACTGTCAAAGTATCGGGCCGTGAGTATGTGAAATATACTGGGAGGGAGGTCAGATGGATCTCTGGTGAGCGGCGGGGGACCAGCAAGGGAGGCAGGGACGGGGTGGGGGCTCGCTGCCACTCAGTGGGTGATCGGTGGGAGGGAAGCTGGGGTAGGGGGTCACAATCGGACTGGGTAGCGGAGGAGGGTGGGTGGAAAAGGGGGAAAGTTATGCTGTAGGGATGATGGGGGGGATGTGTGTGGGGGCCATCTCTCCCTGGCTGCTTTATCCGCATTTTGCGGCCCGGGAACGATGTGACAGGGGCGCAATTTTCAAATTTTTGTCCTCACTGCGCATGCGCAGTTCAGAGCTCTGATCGTTCCAGGTGCACTAAGCCCCACCCACAGCGCAATTCAGACCCACAATTTTTTTTCAGCCTAATTGTGTATGGGGGGGGTGGGGGGGGCGCGCCTGAAAGCAAATCTCCAAGTCGGATCTGAAATGACGCCCAGATTCAGCACTTAGAATGAAAATGGAATAATCGGGCCGACTGGGTGAAAGTGCAATGTGTGGATGGGTGATTGAAGTGCACGGAGATCATTTCATTTGGTATGCTTTATACATCACGATATTAGGACATCCTGGGCTGCAATATAAGTGGCTGAGCCGCTGGTATGTCTCCATTTTCATCCTTCTCCATGTTCTCCTCACCCACGGATGGGCAATGAGAGCCATTGCCCTGTGTGTTGTGTAGGATGCAACATGTCATACTCGCTGGTATCCCCGGGCATTGACAATTCCAACGTTCCAATGTCTTGCTCGCTGATCATAGAGCTCATAGAACCCTACAGTGCAGAAAGAGGCCCTTCAGCCCATCGAGTCTGCACCAAACACAATCCCACCCAGGCCCTACCCCCACATACTATACCTACTAATCCCTCTAACCTACGCATCCCTGGACACTAAGGGGCAATTTCTTAGCCTGGCCAATCGACCTAACCCGCACATCTTTGGACTGTGGGAGGAAACCGGAGCACCCGGAGGAAACCCACGCAGACACGAGGAGAATGTGCAAACTCCGCACAGACAGTGACCCGAGCCGGGAATCGGACCCAGGTCCCTGGAGTTGTGAAGCAGCAGTGCTACCATGCCGCCTGGAGTGATACACTAAGTGGTTATACAACTTTTGTTATAGTGCTCCTGCACTGTATTAATGGGCTTCCTCATGGGTGTCACTTGGCAAGCTTGAAGTGGGCACTGCCTGTTTCCTCTGAGGCAGATCTTAAAGCCGTTTCCTGGAACGAAATCCTCTGGAATGTAAGTCTGCCACAGTATGAATTCACCCTGTAGCTCCCAGAGAGTCTGGCACAGATCTGAATGAGCCTCTTCTTGTGGTTGTACACCAGCTGTGCACTGATCAACAAATATCCTCTGTGGTTTATAAAAGCCATGATGTGGGTATGCCGGCGTTGGACTGGCGTAAACACAGTAAAAAGTCTGACAACACCAGGTTTTAGTCCAACCTATTTATTTGATAATATACTCACAAGCTTTCGAGGGGACTGCCTCTTCGTCAGGTGAATGCCATTCACCTGACGAAGAGGCAGTCCCCTCGAAAGCTTGTGAGTATATTATCAAATAAATAGGTTGGACTAAAACCTGGTGTTGTCAGACTTTTTACTGTTTATAAAAGCCCCAGTTTCTGTGTTCAATGTGTGCCATCAGCGACACTCTTCTAGAAAGTGTCCAGACAGAGAAGTAGAGCTGGGTGCTCACTCATTCTGGCTACTGCCATCACAGGAAGTTTATTTACTGCCAGCCCTGGCAAACAACAAATCATCGTAGACCAAGTGTCTCCTCTTTTCCTTTGCTGCCTTCTTCCTCTTCCACCCCTGCTGCGTTCTTGAATATCTGAAATGTAAAATGTTGTAACGAGGGAAGAGTTTGCCTGTTTACACCCTCTGCAGTGTCGCCCACAGGGAACTGAGAGAGGAGGTAAACATAAACTGAGGGACGGAGGATTGGAATGCAGACACCCTCATCATCAATCACCTCAATGTTACCAGTGGTCACGGTCTAAGCGATGCTTCTTTCTATGATGGTCACCATGGTCTCCTCCATGGCTGCTATACACTGCCTTCCCCCACAAAGAAAGAGGAAAGTGTATCAGTGAAACGTCATGTAAAATGTTTGAGTCACGTGGTGCTCAGGTTGGAATGGCTGCCAGTGAATGCAAGATCTGAGTTGTGGGCCTGAGGCTTGCAACAGCGCTGTCCATGTGAGGGTGGGGTTAAACATGTGGACATTCGGGCTGAATCCTGATTTATGGAGCTCGTAGTCAGGTGAGTGATGGGAACATAGTGAATTTGCAGTGGATGAGGGTAGTGACGTAGTTGGAAGGATGCAACTTGTGAATAAGAATTCACTCCCGAGGTTGGATTTTACCAGCTCTCTGGAGCTGGGCTGGGAGGTGGAGGGTTGGTAAAATGCCAGCCAAAGGCATTAGGAGGGGAACTCCATGTCTTCTCAATATTACAGTATATGCCATGAACCTCAGCAGTATGGCCACCGCTGCGTAGTCAACTGTGACAATCAAGTGCCCAACTTAAACCCACCTCCTGCCCCATTGACATTTTACCTGTGTTAGGAGAGGTCGTTGTACAAAGAGACTGCCAAGTGGCCTCCCAGCAGGTTCCCATTGGGGTCCTCCTTTATGGCCATTCCATCACCCATGGAGGGGTCACCCAGAGGCAATTGCACCTCTGTAGATACGATGATACTGCTGCAAGGTGCACCAGTGATTGCCAGAGCCTACCTGGCCCTGACAAGGTACGTTAACCACAGTAATTAACTAATCTTAAATAAGTTAAGGTTTAAAGCTCTGGATTCAGGTCTCAATCTCTATGGAGGAATAGGTTTGAATCACACTGCTGCCAAAGTTTCAGTTGCCCTCTACTTTGGGCACTCGAGTGCCCCACTTGATGTAACCAAAAGGGAACTCAAGTATGATGCAAAGGTATTTGTGGCCTGTTATTAACTGTCCGTAGTTTTAGTCTCCACATTTAGGAAAGGATACACTTGTATTGGAGGTGCGAAAGTGAATTGATCCCTGAGCGAGGGGATTGACCTATGACGAGAGGCTGAGTAAATTGGGCTGACATTCTCTGGGGTTTAGAAGAATTCCGCTGGTCAAAACATGGCGGCACAATCTCAAGATGAGGAGCAATCATTTAGGACTGAGATGAGGAGAAATTTCTTCACTCAAAGTGTTGTGAATCTTTGGAATTCTCTATCCCAGAGGCTCATGGATGCTCCATTGTTGAATATATTTAAGGATGAGATTGACAGGTTTTTGGTCAAGTACAGTTAACTTGTGATCATTCCCTTATGACGCAGGACAAGTGGTCTCCCGTATCATGCCATCAGGTGAAGAAAGACCCATTGGTTTGGCTTCTCGGACCTTGAGAAAAGTTGAAAGTAACTATAACCAGATTGAGCGAGAAGCACTGGGGGTTATTTTTGGAATGAAAAAATTCCATCAATTCCTGTATGGACCATCATCCACTCACTGCCATTTTTGGGCCACACATGGGAATTTCCTTAATTACAGCAAGTAAAATGTAAACACGGGCATTGCTTTTGTCTGTACATACTTACACCATTAAGTGCTGACAGTCAAGACTACATTGAAACATGGATGGACTTTCAAGATTGCCACAACTTGGCAGTTCTTCAGGCTGCTGGAAGAGGAATATCCTCCACTTTGAACAAGTAGACAACACACCTGTCACTTCTAGGCAAGTGAGAAAACACACTTGGAGTGATCCTACGCTCTCAGAAGTGATGCATATTGTTTTATGAGGAAAGAATTTGGAACTATTACCTCACCTGAAATCCTATTACTCCAGGAGAGTGGAGCTGTCAGTGCAGTCAGGATGTCTTCTATGAGGGGTCAAGAGTGATTATTTCACCATCATTGAGGAAGCAAGTTTTAGAGAAGTTCACAAGGGTCATTGCGGAGTCGTATGCACAAAGAAAAAAAAGTTATTTCAGGTGGCCTGGACTGGATGCGGAAATTGTGGAGAGAGCTAGAACAGATTCTCCTTGTGCAAAAACCTGCCACACTTAAGACTGTTGCATCCATGGGAATGATTTGAAGAGGTTCGGCAATGTGTACATGTAGGTTTTGCAGGACCTTTTGAAGGACACACGTTTTGAGTAACTGTTGATGCTCACACCAAATGGCCCGAGGTCACTCTGATGAAATCTGCCTCACCTGAGAAGACAGAGGCTAAGAGAAGTATTTGGTCACTTTGGATTTCCTGAACAGTTGGTAAGTGACAACAGACCTCAATTTGTCTCATAGGAATTTGAGAACTTGCTACAAGAAAACTGTATTTAACATATTAAATCCATACCATATCACCCTGCTACAGGGTTCAGACAAAGCAGAACACTTTGTTCGAACTCTGAAACACACTTTGAACGCAACCAAGAAGTTCACTTATTAAGCACCTTAACAAATTCTTGCTGGTCTGTTGGAAAAACCGCACATTCCATGACCAAGACCTCTCCTACTTTACTCATGATAAAAGGTCAGCTGCGTTCTGCATTTGATCTTTTAAAACCTCCAAGAACTAAAGACATTGCGTGACAGTGGCAACAAGCACAAGTGGAATGGTGGGAAAGGAAGGTGAAATATAGAGTTTTCCAGGAGACTGGACAAGGAGTTCTGGCTCCGAACGACTCCAAAGAGGAGAAATGGGTTCCTGCCATAGTCCTTATGCAGACTGAACTTGTCTCTTGCACTGTCCAGACTAGAAGTGACATTATCTGCAGGAGACAGACAGATCAGTTATCAGCTGGAAGAACAGAATCCGCCAAATCTGGAGTCCGTTGAAAATTCAGCATCAGATTTACAAATGCCTGACTTTAAACTTCCTCCGACCCCTGCAATACCAGACAGCAGTGAGGAAAGCAACGTCTCACCTTCTGTTCAGATGCAGAGATAACCTTTAGTTTCTACATCAATGCTGGTTAAAAATAACCACTGATGATGTCAGTGGAAAGAAGAAGATGTCAGAGATTTGCTGTCTGCCATTCCAAGACTGTCTGATTTATTAATAACGACTGACTCAATGACAATTGTTCATGTTGAACTTGTTTTGAACTAGTTTGGGAATGTTCAATTTTAGGAGAGGAAATGTCCCTGTTTATTCACTGGAACTTTGCTGTATTAATGAATACGCTGGGAGTAATGTAATAGACCTAGCGCAGGAAAGGGAGAGAAGAATTAGCCATGGAAGAGATCACACACCACTAATAAAGCTCCATTTGTTTTTAACCAATATCTGTTCCACATATTACCTCTTCGATACACAACACTATACACCCAAATTTCCAATGTGTAGGTAAATCTCTTAAAATTCCTCTATTCTCTCATTATAACAATGACTACACTTCAAAAAAGTAAATTGTTGGCTGTAAAATGCTTTGGTCATGAAAAACGCTCTATAAACACAGTTCTTTCCTGTCCTTGTTTTTACTTTGACTGTCTCTTTGTAATTCAATACCAATATAGTTCCTTAATCAAACTTTCTTGCACGCATGACTTCAGTACATCTCTTTACAGTTGTTCCAGTCCGAAGAAATAAACATTTATTTATGCTTTGCACGACAAGATCATTGGCACATTAATTCACAAGTAACTTCACCATCTGCTGTTCCTGAAGCTACAGTTATATTATTTCACCTATTAAATCTTCGTACATTCAAATCCTCCCAGGTCTCTTCTCTCCCTGTCTCTGTAACGTCCTATAAGATGTGAGTGCTTCTCCAACTCTAGACTCTTGTTCAACCCCGTTGCCTCACACCAACAGTGGCAGACGTGCTTTCAGTTGTCCAGCCCCTAATCTCTGGAATTCATTTCCTAAAACGTTCTATCTATCTGTCTTTCTCTCCTCTTTCAAGACCCTCTTTAAATGTTACTTTTTTTTAGCTTTTAATTGTCTGTTCCAATGGTTCTCGTCTTGACTCAGTGTAAATACCCTCCTGGGAAAGAGGCTGATGTTTTTCGATATTGAGGGCATGGGATGAATGCAAGCTGTTTTCTTGTTATTTTAGCATTAAAAAAAATAGCAACAATCAACGGCCACTAAATTAATACAAGTCATACATCTGAATAATCTACAAAGGAAATCGATGCTTTATTTAATATACAAATTCTTTGAAGCAATTGCCAACTTGGGAATGATTTCCTTTGATCCCTCTGTGCTGGCAACACTATAAACATCGCAGGACAATTTCCCCCAATCACCATTTCTGGCAAAATCATAATGCGTTCATTCTCAATGCTTTTTGCAGTTTTGTGAGAATTAACTCTCAGAGGAAGTCATCGCATTAAAGCTTATGATGACACTGACTCAGGACAACAAGAAACAGTCCTCTAATGTGGTAACACAGATTGAGGTAGCTTTGTTGTGCGATAGATTTTCCCATTCCCATTTCCCAACAATGTGGGCAGGTGGTTAAATCAAGACTTTTATGAAATTCGATACCAAACTTCTGAGGACATGATTGCTTCTGCTGTAACTGTGGGGCAACTTGTTGTAAATCCTGATTGTTCTGTCAGCTCAGCTTCTCACCCCAATCTCCACACTCTGTGCACTGAAGGGATCCCAGTTGGGATTCTCATTAAAAACTTGGCGGGGGGGGGGGTGCTATTCGCGCTGGAGTCCGACAGTTCTGGAACTCTGTGTATGCGCAGTGGCTCCGATCTGTCAGGCTCCTTGTTCGCTGGCCAGCCCGGGACCTGTGCCCACCCCCCCCACCGTCCCTGAACTCTCCCAGCAGTGGCGATCCCCCCCACACACCCCTCACCCCAGCAGACCACCCCCCATCACCTGGATCAGACTCCCCCCTCCGCCTGTCGGCAGGTCTCCCCCAGCAGACTCTCCATCCAGTCCACCCCACTCGCTGCCCTCCCTCCGTCCCAGACCAATCCTGTTTGCAGAGAGGCAGCAGGACCCCCTACCCCCACGGTCACCCCTAGGCCCTGCCCACAATAGGCCCCACCCCCTTGGCACTGCCCAATGCCTGATGGGTAGTGCCAAGGTCAACCCTGAGCATGGGCCCTTTGCCCCTTGTGCAGTGCCAGGGACACAGGCTGGGGGGGCATCATCCCTGCCACCCAACCCCTTGGGGGGGGGGGTTGCCCATTGCCCCCCCTTCATTGCGCGGGGTCTCCCATCGCGACCCAACAGAAAAGTTGCGGGTTGCAATGTGAGATTCACGGCCCATGTTTCAAAGCACTTTATTAGCTGGAAAGCCATGGAAGATGCTATATAAATGCAAATCATTTCTTTATTTTGAAAGAAAAAATTTCAGTTCAAGAAAACACTGGGATTTGAAAGCCGAGGACTAAGATCTCTGAGTTCCATGGGTGACAAGATTGTAAAATTATTTACAAAGAAAAGAGTTGAATATTTGCCTTAAGAAAGAACAAAGAATAAAGAAAATTCCAGCACAGGAACAGACCCTTCCGCCCTCCAAGCTTGCACCGACCATGCTGCCCGACTGAACTAAAGCCCCCTACCCTTCTGGGGACCATATCCCTCTATTCCCACCACATTTCCGTATTTATCCAGAGGTCCCTTTAAAAGTCATTATCATATCTGCTTCCACTACCTCCCCTGGCAACAAGTTCCAGGCACCCAACAGCCGCTGTGTAAAAAACACGCCTCGTACATCTCCTTTAAACCTTGCCCATCACACCTTAAACTTATGCCCCATAGTAATTGACTCTTCCACCCTGGGAAGAAAAAATTGGCAGAAGATCTACAGTGAGCCTAAGGCAATACTGTTCCATCTGCAGCAAAGTAATCCCAACGTGCTTATAATGTTGCTACACATAGCAGATAGAGGAAATCTTTACTTCTTAGAAAACAATTCCCTGACATCCACCTTCTTCATGGCTTCAGAAAACACGTTTACAGGTTTTTATGGTACAACCTGTCTTTTAGTTCTGACAGGCGTCCTTTGGCCTACAGCACTCCAACATGGTCATAGGTTATAGGTAAGCCTAGTAGGTAGCGATATGATTGGCGCAACTTGTGGGCCGAAGGGCCTGTTTGTGCTGTAGTTTTTCTATGTTCTATGGTCAATTATTGTTAAACCTGTGAAATTGAGAGACTCAACATGATTTGGAACTTTACCTAATTCAAATAGGAATGAGGTCAGTTTGATTATTTGCTGTAAAATATCGCGCCTTGACTAACTGGTCCAAAGAGAAACCAAACAGAAAGATTGAACAGAGATGCAACCACATGGGGGAATGAAAATGTGCTGGGGAAGATATTCATTGCTCCAGCCCGGCAACACACCAGATTTAAAACTCTCATCCTTGTTTTCATATATGTCCATGGCCTGGACCCTGCCTATCTCTGTAAAGTCCTCCAGTCCCACAACTCTCTGAGATATCTGCCCTTTTCCAATACGGGTTTCTGTACATCACCTATTTTAATCACTTCACCATTGAGGTCCATCCCTTCAGCTGCTTAGGGCCTTCATTTAGCCTCCCTATTCCTCACTGCCTCCCCACATCTTTCTCCTCCATTCTTGAAAGCAACTGTATTGACCAAGCTTTTGGCCATCTTCCCAAATATTTCCTTGTGTGACTTAGTGTTAATTTTATTGAATGATGCTCAGAACATAAGAACATGAGATCGGATCAGGAATGGACTGCATGGCTCGTTGAACCTGCTCCACAAATCAGTATGATCACGGCTGATCTTTAATCTTAACTCCACTTTTCCACCTGTTCTTCACTTAACTTTATTCCAGGAAAGTTCAAAATTTGTCCATCTCAGTCTTAATTAAATACACAACCTTGTCAGTTCTACCTAATGTTAGTTATTGTCAATTAGTTGTTAATTTAATTGGCTAAAGGAAAAGTACAAATTACAGTCTTTGAGCTTACAGATGAAAGAACTCTCATCAGCTACTGGAGGCAAAACAAGAAGAGGAAAAAGCAACACCTCCTTCCTCCTCTGCACCAAATTCCCACTTGCACCAAATCCCAATTTAGCGCTTGGCTTGTGAAGCACTCTGTTGCCAGTCTGTGAATCGCAAAACATTAGTATGTAGATGCAGCAAAACATTGAGAAAGCTAATAGAATAACGTGTATTATGAGGGAAAATAATTACAAATGTAGGGAGGTAATGATTCAGTTGCACAGGGCACTGGTGAGAACACATCTGGAATACTGTGTACAGCAGTGGTCCCCTTATTGAAGGAAGTATGTAAATACATCAGAGGCAGTTTAGAGGTTTACTGAACTAATTCCTGGAATGGAACATTGTCCTATGTGGAAAGACTGGACAAGGTTAAACGTGCGTCCATCAGGATCTGTGTGGTATGGAATATAGGAATGGATCCTGTCCACTGATGCTCCCTTTGATGTTTAATCAGTTCTAGGATATGAAAGGCACACCAATGGTGACATGTAAAATTATACTTTAGAACTCTTGCCCACATCTTAAAATGGAGGGAGTTGAAGATAATTAACTTTGGTTTGAGATTTTTCTTAGGTTCAGATCCAAAATCTCTTTCTTTATTGCATCCATATTCTTGGAGCAACACTCCAACTGCTAATGCTTCCCACTCTGGAGTCCAGAGACCCTCCTGCCTTTTCAGAGAGAGGGCGGGGATAATGGGAACTGAAAACAAACTTCCTTCCAACTAGCAGTCCATTAAGCTTCTTAAGGAGCTTATGAGTGGGGTATAGATGGCCAAGAAGCCATTTTCAAATTGGAAATTGTCAAACCGACATCTGGTACACATCAGTACACAGCTGTTGGATTCAATGGGGAAAGTTTCAACGTTTCTGCTTCAAGGCAGAAAACTTTTGCCACCAGGATTTTTGCTGCAAGCTCGGGAGTAGTATCATTTGGCCAGTTCTCTGAGTGCTGAGGTTCTGGCTCATTGAATTCCCGCTTCCTCTCTTGTGCAAGACAGTGACAGGCTTCATCATGGCTGCCATCTGCCTTTGACACTTCTGCTCTAACAGGGTCTCCTGCCTTCTCACAGAGTTTGGTATCACTAATCGGGCACCAAGTTCAGCTCTGGTTGAATTAGAGCATTAAAATGTGAAGACTACATCATGTGAGCGACACAGACGTAATACAGGTTGAGATCTGAAAATGATCCACTTATTGGATTCCTGACCCTGATCTGGAAAGCAAACCCAGGTTGTCTCTCTTTCTCTTCCTCTCTTGCATCAAGAGCTCCAATGAATTGTCTGAAAATCTTGGTGCTTGCTCTCAAACATTCAACCATTTCTCCCAGGCCAGATTCACCTTTCAAAAAGTTCTTATCACCTCTTGCAGCCACCTTGCACCTCCCCTTCAAGAGATGTAGGTTGCCAGAAGTAGTGGTAAGCACTCCAGTAGTGGGCCCCCTGCTGGTGCTGGTAACCAATCGAGAGTGTGGGTACGGACTGCTGGCAGCTATCATTGAAAACAGAAGGCAGCACAAATATATGATGCTGAGTGCTTCGCAATGAACAAGCATGGTTTCATTACATGCAGTAATCCCCACGTCCTTTCTCAAGGCTTGTTGAATTTAACGCTCCCTTGGTAAAGTTATTCCGTTCATCAGGACTTGACCATGCCGACACCATATGGTCTGAAGTGCCGTATCATCATAGAATCCCTACAGAGCAGAAAGAGGCCATTCAGCCCATCAAACCTGCACTGACAACTACCCAAATCAGACCCCTATTCCCATGACCCCATGTATTTACCTGACTAATATGCCTGGCACTCAGAGGCAGTTTAGCATGGGCAACCCACCTAACCCACAGATCTTTGCTGCACAAGCCCATAGAAAAACTGTGACTTCTACCATATACAATTCTCATAAGGTACTAGCAAATCTCTTGTGACATTTCACATGGGCAGTTAATACCAAATATCATGTTCAAATGAAGCAGGGAAATAACTGAACCCAGGGCATGAAGACATCATTTAGTCCCCATTTTAAAGTAATAGATTCTGCCCTTATTTTTCTATTGTAAAATTTCTATTATAAATTTCTATGTTGGAAATGAAAGCTGTTGATGTAAATGTTTCACTCTGAAGTGAAACCCTCTTTTCAGGAGCAGAGCTGAAGCATTTCCCTGGGCAAAAGGGTGTAATTATGTTTACTCATAAAATGATATAGAAGTTGCAGCACACAAACCATTTCTCTCAACCCATTCTTGCTCCAAGTACCCTGTTTCATGTCAGCCTCTAAGCATAACTTTCCATTCTTCTGTCCTCATGTGTTCATCTAGTTTGCTCGGGCATTTTCCAGAATAACTGTGGACATGGAAATTTATAATGGAAGAAGTTGATACAGTGCATACTGAATTATGATTTCTAATTTATCATAAATATTTAAATCAAATTACCCCATTTACTGGTACTGAGAATATGGAACACATTGAACTCAAAATTACTCATGCATTATTAATTTTAATTACTGATCATTCCAGAGAGGAGAGATAGGACAAATTATAAATTGGTAGCGAGATTACAGGGGAGTTCCAAAGCTTACACCCAGAGAAGAGGAAGGCAAGACCACTAATGGCAGAGTAATTAAAATCAGGGATACTAAAGAGGGCTAAATTAGACAAACACCGATATCTTGGGGGACTAAAGAACTGGAAAGGATGACAAAGATAGGATTTGAAAACAAGGATGAGAATTTTTTCTGGCTCCACCCCCGTCCTGCCCCTTGGCATTGCTTGATGCCCACTGGTGCCTGTTGCCCACCCAGTGTGCCTGCCTAAAGTGCCAGGGTACCCAAGGAGCACCCCCTGCCCGCAACTTCCTAGGGGGCCTCAATGGCCTCTGATCCCACCAGCCAGGCCATCACGTCTGGTCCCCATTGCTGAGAGGACCGTTTGTGATACCCGCTGGTGTGAACCTCCACTGGTGGGGTCAGAAACATTAGCGAGCCTGAACGACTGTATCTTGGGCTCACTGAACAAATGCAAATGCTGATTTCCATATTGTAATCAGCCGTGTGCTGTCCCTGGTGTGAGGATGATTATATTGAAAAAATGGCTGGGGAAGATTGCAATCAGCCAGACGCTGGTCGCGATTCCCATTTTTTGGCCTCCTGCTGATATTTCTTAGCCCACTGTGCTACTCGAGCACCGGGCCAGGAAAATCGCATCCTTACACAGCTTTAAAGTACCAATATCGTAAACATTTACATCAGACAAACAGTAATTTAAATTCCAATCAGGGAGCGTCCCTTATTCATGCTCACTCCAAGTATCTTGCTTAAATCAGCAAACAGAGGAACTATATATATATATATATATACACATGTCTGTATAGAATGTACAGCTCTTAATAGACATATATAAATAGCTTTAGTTTAATTTTTGTTTCAAATATGTGTCTGTCTCAGTGTAGAAAGAGAATTTAAAGCAGGGGTATATTTCAAGTGTAGCCTTCGGTTCTTAAAAAAACAGGCAAATGCATCCTTCACATTCCTTACTCAAGATGCCTGTTCTTTTTCCATTTTATGAGCCCAGAAGTTTGGGAAGGACTGTTTAACACTTTTGCTTCATTGACAAATAAATCGTAAGTAAGACTTGTATCTATAGTATAAGCAACCTGAGATTTAAACAATTTAATGGGAACATGAATTTAAAATATCAAGTAGCTCTTGAAGCTCCATTGAAATGGACTTAACCGGCCCAGGAAGACAAAAAGCTTGGTATAAAGCTTACTGGCACATAATGATTTCTGGTGAAGCTGTAGGAATTATTTTCAATGCTGCTGCTTAGTCTAATATGTGTAGCAAACCCATTAGCATTACACTGCGTTACTCTGGTGTTCTGAATGGACACAAAGGAACAAACAACTTATATTTTCCAGCCAGCACCTGCCAAGATACTGCCTACGTGAAATTTAAATGGCAGCTGGGTTCAGAGGTTAAAAACATGTCACATTTGACAAATAACTCTCGAAACTGTAAGATCAAAATCTCACAGTGTGAAGGTTGTAACAAGCTGCAGCTTTCTTTCTGTCACATGTAACAGGACAGGACAGGAGGTCAATATTGTCCAATTAATGATTAAAATAAACTGTTTTATCAAATATATAAATAAGCCCATGTGGGGGTCAACGCGGAAAATCCCAAAGCCAAGCAGGGGGATTGCGGTACCCAGTTAACCCACGGCTGTTCACGGTGAGGCAGGTAACATATTAAAGTCGTACTGCTACCTGTGTTAAATGATTGGCTGCACACATCAGCGGGCACACGTACAGTTTCGATCTCCTTGTCTGAGGAAGGACATTCTTGCTATTGAGGGAGTCCAGCAAAGATTCCCCAGACTGATTCCCGGAATGTGAACAAAGGCTGGATCGACCGGGCTTGTACTCACTGGAATTCAAAAGAATGAGAAGGAACCATATCGAATCCTGATGGGACTGGACAGGCTGGATGCAGGAAGAATGCTCCCCATGTTGGGCAAGTCCAGAACTAGGGGTCACAGTTTAAGAATAAAGAGTTCAGGACTGAGATGAGGAAGAAACTCTTCACTCAGAGAGTTGTGAACCTGTGGAATTCTCAATCACAGAAGGCTGTTAGAGCCAGTTAGGTACATTCAAGAGAAAGCTGGACATGGCCCTTGCAGCTAAAGGGATCAAGGAATATGGAGAGAGTGGGAGTGGGACACTGAAAGTGCATGCTGAATGGTGGTGCAGGCTCAAAGGGCCAAATGGCCAACTCCTGTACCTATTTTCTATGTTTCTAGGTATTCTCCCCCATATCTTTGTCATCTATTATCTTCCACCCTGTCCTGGACCCTCCTCTTTGTTCTTGCCCCTTTCAATGGCCTAACCCCCATCACAGTTGTACCTTCCTTCAGTTCTGAAGAAGTCATATTCAACTCGAAACATTAAGTCTATTTCTCGCTCCACAGATGTCACCTGACCTACTCAACATTTCCAACATTTTCTGCTGTCATTTCACTGTGACAATCCCCCCTTGACACTCAACAACATAATCATCGTTTAATCACCTACCATCAACATCCCAGTCTGTTATTGTTAATTGGAAACTTAACTGTATCAGCCGCCTGTATTCCGTGACTACAGAGCAGATCAGAGGCCGGGAATTCTGCGGCGAGTAGTTTGTGGTCATTCTATTTGCTTGCCTCTGGCAGGAGGAAATTAGATGAAGCTGCCTTTCTGTTGTATAGAGATCCTCGGTGACTGATCTCATGCATTGCAAACTGTGAGATGTTGCTTTCAGCAACTTGGAAGGAGCCAGATGCATTGAAGTTCAGAGCCAGAGTCACCTAGATGGCCAATGCTATCCCAGCCCTGCTTTGACGTTGCAGTTGCTGCATAGCATTTGACACACTTCTGTCAGGACGTCTTATATGAAGCAAAGACTATTCACGTATTAGTCCCTGCTGATGTTAAGGTGAGAGAATTGCCTCCGGATAGGCCCTCCTGCTGAGAACCCTTCTCCCTTTCCACCTCCTCCCTTTTCAACAGCTTGTCCTGCTCTGTGTGACCTTTCTTTATTCTCCACGATATGGTCAATTACAAGAGGAAGGCTTACTAAGCCACCCACGTACGGATGTAAAAATAACCCGGCGACTAAGCTGTGGGTAGTTCATGACCCCTTTATATGGCGCTGCTGGTTGGGAAGGTGGGTGGGCTCCTTCATTCCATTTAACATTGCGTTCAGCTGTGCAAAGTTAAGGACAAGTTAAGGAATGCTGGCACATAATCTGCAGTACGTGCTGATTTACCACATTGTTACTCCACAAACTAAGGCTGATTTGATGAAAACGGTGCTGAAATATGTGACCTCCCGGAACAAAAATGAACAGCATTCATCGCCTGGCAGAACAACCCAAGGTTGCAAGTCAAGAAGGCAGCATTC
Organism: Carcharhinus amblyrhynchos; assembly: GCF_965287045.1. Classification (NCBI taxonomy): domain Eukaryota; kingdom Metazoa; phylum Chordata; class Chondrichthyes; order Carcharhiniformes; family Carcharhinidae; genus Carcharhinus; species Carcharhinus amblyrhynchos. The sequence goes on from NC_137331.1 coordinate 5,850,697, forward strand.
CAATAGCTCAAGGCTGTTGACAAGGGCCCAAATGAGGTTGGACACGAAGCTTGATAAAGCGATTGTCTTTGTGAGATCGGTAGATTTGCAATTTGCACAGTCAGGACATTATTGTGTTCCTTTAAGGTCTATTATCGCTCGACAGAATGTTAAAAAGGTATTAATGGCAGCTGGTAACAGGGATTTAAAGGGGAAGAAGCAAATGATTACATAAATTCAGAAGATAATGGACATGTGAGAAGAAAATATTTGCGAGATCCAACAATTTGCTGACTTCATGACATGCTAAGCTTTTTGGGGTCACTTAGGGACCAAGGTCAAATCAACACAATTCCCTTTGCTTTTAGGATGGTGTTTTACTTCTTAAGGATGCCAATGCCATCTGTCGATGCTGGAAAGAATATTTTCAACCCCTCCTCAACCATCAATCCACAGTGGCAGCTGATACTCTCTCGGCTACATCCAAGCACCCTGCGGTGAAACCTATCGGTGAATCACCATCAGTGGGAGAGCTGCAACAAGCAGTCAAATGGATGAGAAAAGACCAAGTCTGCAGCTGCCATGGTATTCCAGCTGAGGTCTTCAAAACTATAAGACGTTTGCTCACATCAAGATTCTGTACAGGTAATCTGTAGATTTGGGAGGAAAAATTAAGTCCATCCAGCTTCAGGAATGTGACAATTGTAACAATCTTCAAAAAGGGGGATAAATAATTCCGTGGAAACCATTTCCTTTTGTCCATATTAGGAAAATCCTGACATGCATTCTCCTGAATTGCCTACTTCCTGTGATCGAAGAACTCCTTCCTCTGACATAGTGGGAGGGGAGGGGGGGGTTGGATTTTTTGGCCTTCTTGCAGTGTGATTCTTGTGGAGGGAGGCGGCATACTGTTCGCCAGCAGTGGGATCTTCTGGGCCCGCCACTGTCAACGGGATTTCCCACTGAGTGTGCCCCATACCACCGGGAATCCTGTGGCGAGGTGCACCATTGGCCAGAGCTGAACCTGCAGTATTTTCCAGCCGGTGTGGACTGCTGGAAAATACGGGTCATGGTCTTTGTTGCCAAGCAAAAAATACCAAGAACAACACCAGGAACTCTTTATTGCTTCCACTGGCCTGGCCAAAGTATTTGACTGTGTGGATTAAGTTCTGAAGATTTGTATGTTCAAGAAACTTCATTACAACCTTGCAATTGCTTCATTAAGATATGACTGCAATTGTCTTGAGAGGAAGGTCTGAAACAGATGCCTTTAAAAGCTGGACTGGTGTCAAACAGGCCTGTGTTATAGTCCCCGTTCTATTTACTATTTATTTGACAGTGAATACTCACACCATCAAAGATCAACTGTCCTCTGATGCAGGTATTAGATAGCCCCGAGACAGAAAATTCTTTAACCTCAACTACCTCCATGCCAAATTAAACGGATTACCGTCGACATATATGATGTAGAGTTTGTGGATGACTGCAGTGTCATCACTGCAAACCACGCTTGATTTTTTTCAATTCTCGACCTATCCTTGAATGCTGCCAAACCTTATATATTAACCCACGCCTGGCCAGTCAAATATTCCACCTGCTAGATATATTGAAGGAGAGGCTCTGGAATACATTGAACACTTCCCATAGCTTGGCAGCCACTCTTTCAAGAACATAGAACACTACAGCACAAACAGGCCCTTCGGCCCACAAGTTGCGCCGTTCATATCCATACCTACCACACCTATCTATAACTCTCAATCCCATTAAATCCCATGTACTCATCCAGAAGTCTTTTAAAAGACCCCAGCGAGTTTGCCTCTACCACCACCGACGGCAGCCGATTCCACTCACTCACCACCCTCTGAGTGAAAAACTTACCCGACATCTCCTCTGTACCTGCTCCCCAGCACCATAAATCTGTGTCCTCTCGTAGCGACCATTTCAGCCCTGGTAAATAGCCTCCGAGAATCCACCCTATCTGTACCTCTCAACATTTTATAGACCTCTATCAGGTCGCCTCTCAACCTTCGTCTCTCCAGGGAGAAGAGACCCAGCTCCCTCAACCTACCTTCATAAGGCATGCCACCCAATCCAGGCAACATCCTTGTAAATCTCCTCTGCACCCTCTCAATAGCTTCCACATCTTTCCTGTAGTGAGGCGAACAGAACCGCGCACAGTACTCCAAGTGGGGTCTGACAAGGGTCAGACCACCATCAATGTGGATCAGCTATGCCAGTCCAGTCTTCTGCAAATCAGCAGCAAATGCTTGACAGTTACAATCTCTGCAACTCAACAAAATTCCAGTGTACTTTGTAACTGCCCAAACACTTTCCATGGATTCTTTAAGTAAGGAAGACCAAAGTAAGGTCAAAGAATTTGACAGTTCTATGTTCAATGGTGGTAACACACTAAATCACTAAAGTTGATTTATTAGTCACAAGTAGGCTTACATTAACACTGCAGTGAAAATCCCCTAGTCGCCACAATCTGGCGCCTGTTTGGGTACACTGAGGGAGAATTTAGCATGGCCAATACACCTAACCAACATGCCTTTCGGACTGTGGGAGGAAACCGGAGCACCCGGAGGAAACCCACGCAGAGAACATACAAATTCTGTACAAACAGTGACCCAAGCCAGGAATCGAACCCGGGTCCCTAGCAGTGTGAGGCAGCAGTGCTAACCACTGTGCCAGGAATAGTGATTCAGTGTGAAATAGTGGGATAAATCACTTTATCAGTACTGATGTTGTATTGAGTGAAATACTTTTATTCTTAAACAAACTCACAATGAAAAGGGCCCAGATGGAGTTGGACATGGAGCTTGACAAAGCGATTGTCTTTGTGAGATCGGTAGATTTGCAATTTGAATAGTCAGGACATTATTGTGTTCCTTTAAGGTCTATTATCGCTCGACAGAATGTTAAAAAGGTATTAATGGCAGCTGGCAATCGGGATTTAAAGGGGAAGAAGCAAATTATTACAGAACTATATTGACAATTTGTACATCTCTCTGTCCACCGGTGAAAGGGAGCAGACTTACTGAATTAGATTATTGAGGGTATTAGTGAAAAATGTGATATTGTGAAAAGTACAGGAGAACGCAATCGCAAGATTTCAATTGGCGAGAGACGTTAATTCAACCCGAGTGATGGACCTCCATATACGGGATAAAGAAAAATTTCTTTTTTGTTCTACATTTTATAAACGTAGCAACTAGACTTAGTCTGTCAATGGTAATTTATAGTAAAGAAGAAAAAGTAATTATTGATGATATAATGGAAAATGGATGGGGCTAGGAGTACAGCTAAATTCTTAATCAAGGAAGACTTGCCAATGATTAATTCAGAAAAAGGTGTGAAATTTTCAATATTGTGGCAATGCGCATAGCAGCAGGAGGTCCGTTTAGCAATGGGATATGGGAAAGAAATCATACCATGATTGATGAAATGCTCTGAAAGATTTTAGCTCACCAAGCAAATTGTAAATTAGCAACTGCTTTAGCATGGGCAGTAGATGCAAAAGAAACAAGCTACAGATGGTTGGGAACCGCAGATCCCATCAATTAGTTCATGGCAGGAATCTGAAGATACATCCAATAATGCGGCTTTGGAGGGGACTATCATTAGTCCCATTTTTGCAGAATATTTGAATGCCGTACATACAGGGAGGAGAATGAATGATATAGCTCCCTTGAACATAGAACACTGAACCTAGACAATTTACATCACAGGGAAAGGCCCTTCAGCCCTGCACCCCTGTACTGACCAAGCTGCCCATCTGATTTGTTTGCCCCCATCTGCCTCTGTTCCCATCCCATTCAGATAGCTGTAGAGGTGCCCCTTAAATGTCCCTGTAGTTTCCACTTCCATGACCTCCCCTGGCAGTGAGTTCCAGGCACCCACTATCCTCTCTATACAAATAAACATGCCTCATACATCTACACCTTGCCCCTTGCACCCAAGAAGTTGCCTCGATGTGAGTGTAGGAACGTCTGGACAGCAGACTGACCATGCTGTCGCTGACAGCCCGTGTCTCCCCGCCTCTGGGGAGCTCCAGCGCCCACTCCTCGGACGGGGTGAGGACCCGGAGGTCTGGCTCACCACCCCCGTGTCTTTGCCCTCTCGCGATTGTTGTGTTCGGTCTTCTTCTATGGAGACAGAAGGAATCATGAAATAAATGGTGGCGTGACTCATGCAGAGAGTCAGATGGTGATGTTAGAGAGCAAACACAGTGGGACTCATTGCGGGGGGGGGGATAGGAAGGAGGTGCTGGGGGTCAGGAGCTGGAAGCACGCAGGGTGCTGGGGATGGGAGGATCTGGGGAAGATATGGGGGAGCGTGCTGAACGGGGTTCACCCTTGCTGCACTGATGAAGTCATTGATTTTTTTCCAGCACTGCCTCGTGGTTCGGGGGGCCATTGCCCTGGCACTGACCGCGATGGCGACTGCCTCCCAGGCTGCATGGCCATCAGACCCCCCCTGTGGTCTGCGTCCTCCTCGGGGGAAGAGGGTGGCCCGCCTCGCCTCTCCTGCATCCAGCAGCCTCCCCATGTCGTCCTCAGAAAACTGGGGGGGGGCTGGCCGTGTGCACATTGCCCTGAACTGGCTGCCTGTCCATCCTGGAGTTTTTCATGGAGCTGCCCTTCGGATCAGCTGCAGGCAGTTTGGCGGAACGTTCCAGTGAGTTCCATGCAGTTTGCTTGTTAGCATTGAGGGGAGAGCAAGTGAGCACTTGCAGATATGCTGTTGAGAAGGGGGGTGGGGGCGGGGGCGGTGGTGGTGGAGGAGTGCCTCGATGATTAGTGACAGGGGAGAGAGGGGGAGGTGTCGCACAGCCACTGGAGTGTAGGTGGGATGGGGCCTTGTGGAGGAGGGTCCAGGCTGGGAGTGAGGGGGATCACTCTGCCTGATATCTGTAGGGTGGAGGGGGGTGGGGGGGGATCTCCCTGCCTGAGATCAGTGAGGGAAGGGGGAGAGTCTGCTGCCATACTGCCTGAGATTGACGGGGGGGGAAAGGGGGGATAGGCGGGTCTGTAATGCTGTGGGGGTGGGGCAATGAATGTGGGGGCTTGGGGGGGAAGCACTATCCGGCCCAGGAGCGATGTGACAGGCCCGCTTTTTCAACTTCTTTTCTAACTGCGCTTGCACAGTTCAGAGCTCCAATCGTTTCAGCCACGCTACACCCTGCCCACAGTGCGAAGGGGACTGGAGATGGCTGGGTGCATATGGGGGCCCCAGAAAGCAGATTTCTAAGTCGGATCTGCATTACGCCCAGATTCGGCACGTAGAATGAAAATGGTAGAATCAGGCCCGTAGTGTGTTACAAAAGAGCAGGGCAGAAAGAATGGAGTGGCCCAGGAAACGTTCTAGACACTGATGACAGAACACTAACCTTGCAACACGGTAACCAAACAATGAGAGTACATTCCACACAGCTTCCTGGCAACTGATTGCATGTTGATGGAAACTGAAGATGCATGCACATCGCACACATATATACCGGGCTTGTACGAACAGACTGAGGCAGATAACAGATAGCAAGCAGAACAAGTGGCGTTGAAGATCAGAACAGGGCCATTTATCACAAACTTCAGCTACCAAAAGCTGGATCTAGGGTGGCATAAAAGTCAGAAGGGACTGGTGAGCAAAGGGCATACACCATGGTCAGAAGGGTAAGAAAGACCATAAAGATATACAAAAAACTAGTTGAACGTACAAACCAAAAGCAGAATATCAGAGCTACTGATTGGCAGAAGTCAGTAAAAGTGTGGAAAGCCCGGAAATGTTATGTAAGTTCAAGGAAAAGATTAAGAACTTATGAAAGGGAGTCCAGTCATGGGAGGGGCAGGTTGAGTAAAAATAGCCCAGGTAAGGACACCAAGTCTCGAAGGGGGTGTTGTTTAACACGAGCAAAGGTCAGAGAACAAGTGAGGAGCAAAACAAGAAGTATGAACCCCTACAATAGAGAAGCTCAAATAATTACTAACAAGTTAGATGGCAAAGGAGTCAAAACAAAAAGAACTTAACAGTTGGAGGGGGTTTGGTGTTTATGTGGAGGTGCTAGACAAAGGGCAGTCAGCATTGTCCCAAAGATTGATATGTATGCAGAAAGTATTCCCTGGTGGTATGTGAAAAGCTAAGGGCAGACTTGTCGCTCAGGGATTTGAGGAACGACTGGGCAACTAGAAAGTTAGAGTAGGCTCCCCAACAATAGGAAAAGGAATTTTGATGATTCTCCGAGCACTTTTAGCAACATTCTCATGGGAATGTAAATCCGTTGGTGTCAAAGCTGAAGTTCTTGCGATGTGAACAATATCAAAGACAAGTACCTTAAAGCCCCAAGAAGAAGATGGAAATTATGGAGGCTGAACAAGTGTGTTTATGGGTTAAAGAATGCATCCAGAATGTGGCATTTTTCAGTAAGGTTCAGCCTACTGAAAGCTGGTTGTCTTCAGCTAAAGCAGATCCAGCAATGTTTTATTGGTACAATGAAGGAAAACTAGCAGATATTTTCTTAATGCACGTAAATGATTTCCTGTGGGTGATCTGCGACATTTGTGATAACTAAAATTACTGGGTTCAAAATTGGGAGTTAGGCTTCTGGGGTTTTTAAGTATATAGGGTTGGACATTAGGCAGACTACATTAGGAATAATCCTGACTCAACAGTTTTACCCAGCAAATATTAATGGGATCCTGATAAATCGGGCCAGATCCTCACAAAAGGAAGATGCTATAAGATGGGCAATTAAACTTGCTATGCACACAAACTAGACCAGATGAGTGCCATGTTGTATTAGAATTAAGAAAGTGCTGAAATGTACTATTTTTGCAGAGATGCAGGATTCATTATATTTTTAGTAGGAAGAAACATAAGAACATAAGAACTAGGAGCAGGAGTAGGCCATTTGGCCCCTCAAGCCTGCTCTACCATTCAATAAGACCATGGCTGATCTTTTTGTGGACTCAGCCCCACTTACCCACCTGCTCATCATAACACTTAATTTCTTTATTGTTCAAAAATTTATCTATCATTGCCTTAAAAACATTCAACAAGGTAGCCTCAACTGCTTCACTGGGCAGGGAATTCCACAGATTCACAGCTCTTTGGATGAAGAAGTTCCTCCTCAACTCAGTCCTAAATTTGCTCCCCCTTAGTTTGAGGCTATGCCCTCTAGTTCTAGTTTCACCCATCAGTGGAAACAACTTCCCTGCTTCTATCTTATCTATTCCCTTCATAACTTTATATGTTTCTATAAGATCACCCCCACCTCAATCTTCTAAATTCCAATGAATATAGCGCCAATCTACTCAATCTGTCCTCATAAGCCAACACTCTCAACTCTGGAATCAACCTAGTGAATCTCCTCTGCACCCCTTCCAGTGCCAGTATATCCTTTCTCAAGTAAGGAGACCAAAACTGTACACAGTACTCCAGGTGTGGCCTCACCAGCTCCTTACACAGCTGCAACATAATCTCGCTGTTTTTCAACTCCATCCCTCTAGCAATGAAGGACGAAATTCCATTTGCCTTCTTAATTACCTGCTGCACCTGCAAACCAACTCCTTGAGATTCCTGCACAAGGACACCCAGGTCCCTCTACACGGCAGCATGCTGCAATTTTTTTACCATTTAAACAATAGTCCATTTTGTTGTTATTCTGACCAAAATAGATGACCTCACATTTACTAACATTGTACTCCATCTACCATAACCTTGCCCACTCACTTAAGCTATCTATAATCCCTTTACAGATGTTCAGTGTGCTCTGCACACTTTGTTCTACCACTCATCTTGGTGTCATCTGTGACTTTGACACACTACATTTGGTCCCTAACTCCAAATCATCTATGTAAATTGTAAACAATTGCTGTCCCAACACTAATCCCTGAGGCACACCACTCGTCACTGATCGCCATCCAGAAGAACATCAATTTATCGCCACTCTTTGCTTTTTGTTAATCAATCCTCTATCCATGTTAATACATTATCCATAACACTGTGCACCTTTATCTTATACAGAAGCCTTTTGTGCAGCATCTTGTCAAGTGCATTCTGGAAATCCAGATACACCACATCCACAGGTTCCCCGTTGTCCACTGTGATCGTAATGTGAAATCAAAGCAAATCCTCAAAGAATTCTAGTAAATTAGTTAAGCATGACCTACATTTCATGAACCCATGCTGCATCTGCCCAATGGCATAACTTATATCCAGATGTCTCGCTATTTTTTCCTTGATGATAGATTCAAGCATTTTCCCTAATACAGGAGTTAAGCTAACCGGCCTATAATTACCTGCCTTTTATCTATCTCCATTTTTAAACAGTGGCATCACATTTGCTATTTTCCAATCTGCTGGAACTGCCCCAGAGTCCAGTGAATTTTGTAAATTACCACGAGCGCATTTGCTATTTGTCCCACCATCTCTTTTAGTACCCTGGGATGCATTCCACCAGAGCCAGGAAACTTGCCCTATTTAGCCCCATTAACTTGCCCAACACTACCTCTTTAGCAATAATGATCATTTCTAGGTTCTCACCTACCATGGCCTTCTTGTCATCAATTTTTTGGCATGTTATTTGTCTCCTCCACTGTGAAGACTGACGTAAAATATCTGTTCAATGCCTCAGCTATTTCCCCATTTCTCATTATTAAATCCCACCCATCCTCTAAAGGACCAATGTTTATCTTAGTCACTCTTTCTCATTTTATATATTTGTAGAAATATTTACGACCTGTTTTATATTCTGAGCTAGTTTACTCTCATAATCTATCATACTTCTCTTTATAGCTTTGTAACGATAAATGTCATCCATTAGCCTGGGAATCGAAGCAAATAAAGAGAGGAGTTAAAAGCACTTCAGCTGCGGAGACACTTGTACTGGTAGAACAACAGATATGGCTCCGTATTAATTGATTATTTTAAAGAAACTCCTTTATGAGGGGCAATGGGGGAAAAATGCACCTAAAGGATGCTGAATAAATAACCGTTCACTCTGGGACAATATCCATTGGACAGTGTCACAGGGAAGAGGTTGAGGATTGAGCTTGTGAGTGTAAAAGATGTTGGAAAAGGAAGGAGATTTCAAAAACAAAATGGGTTGGCTCAAGTCACCAACTATCGGACTGTTTCACAAAATGAACCCCTTGTCCAAAGAAATTGTTGGATATCCTCGAAAAGGGATGCCTTGTGTTATTGTGGATTGTGAAAACATGAAATTTTTCATGTTGCAACCCTGTTGAAATTTTTTTTGCTTTCAAGGTGAAGGGTGGGGATTATGGAATATGTGAAAGGTTGATTGTACAACCAGATCACATATTATCACATATTTGTATTTTTTCTTATGAATTTTTTTTGTTTGCATATTAATTTAGTTTAAATAAAAGGGGGCCTTCTGCGAATAGCTAATAGGTTCTGTTGATTGGATGTTAAATAGCTAGTAGTTGAAGGTAATAGCATGAACCAATGTTGGATATTTCCTACGGTGCAGAAGCAGGCTATTCAGCCCATCGAGTCTGCATTGACCACAATCACACCTGGGCCATAATTCCACATATTTATCCTGCTAATCCCTCTGGCATTAGGGTCAATTTAGCATGGCCAAGCAACCTAACCCAGACATCTTTAGACTGTGGGAGGAAACCGGAGCACCCAGAAGAAGCTCACACAGACATGGGGAGAATGTGCAAATTCTACACAGACAGTGACCAGAGGCCAGAATTGAACCCGCGTCCCTGGCGCTGTGAGGCAGCAGTGCTAACCACTGTGCCACTGTGCTACCCCAAATTATTTATTGGTCACCTATACTCAGATGTGTATATGAAGAAGAGCCAGCCAACTCGGGGGAGATAGTGTTATAATGAAAGGTAACCTTTGTTGCGGGCAATTAACTGTCTAAACCAAAACATCCCAGTCTCAGTGTCTTCTTCATAACCAGGCTTGGGAGTTGTTCATTGTAGTGAGACCTGAATTGTTAATCAGTGACACACAAGAGTGCTAGAAAAATGTCATCAGTTATGCCTCTGCCACATTTTCCAGTTTCAGTGGGAGGATTGTCAAACAAATAAGTTCTCGTGCCCTTCTTGAAGCCAGATCCACTTTGGCTAAACTCCCGCAAAATCAACTTTGATGGACTGGACAGGTGTCTGGATGGTTAAAAGCTGCCTCCTCTACCTGATCTTGTTCCCTCAACTCCCAAATAACATAAGAACATAAGAAATAGGAGCAGGAGTAGGCCATCTAGCCCTTCGAGCCTGCCCCGCCATTCAATAAGATCATGGCTGATCTGTCGTGGCTCAGTTCCACATTCCCGCCCTCTCCCCATAACCCTTAATCCCCTCTCTTATCAAAAACCCATCAACCCGCGTCTTAAAAATATTTAGTGAGGCAGCCTCCACCACCTCAACGGGCAGAGAATTCCAGAGAATCACCACCCTTTGAATGAAGAAGTTCCTCCTCAACTCCATTCTAAACCGCCCCCCCTTTATCTTGAAGCTGTGCCCCCTCGTCCTACTGTCCTTTCTGAGCGGGAAGAGTCTCTCCACCTCTATCCTATCCATCATGGCCAATGTTCCAGAGGAAGACGAATCAAACGCTTCAGAGACACTTTGAATTCTGCTTGAAGCCCAGTGGCACTGTTATTAGTGACTGGGAGAAGCTCGCCAGCAATCGTTCAAAAAGGCAACAACCTGTCCATCAAGCTGAATCACTCTTTGAGTCACAATATCTTCACAATGAGGCACAGCAGTGGCAGAGAGGGAAAGAAAAAGAAGCAAATCCTCACCCTTCTACTTCATGGGATATCTTTGTCCCATCTGCCCAAAGGGTCAGGAATCAGTTGGTTTAGCCAGATGAAGACCTATGGAAGAAATCTGTGACCCCGAGTAGGTGTCATCCTCGAATCGAGAGACAGCTGACAACAAATGGTTGTTAGATGTGCAAAAGCCATTTTGAGAATGGTTTCTGGCACATTTTCCAATGGAGGTGTGTGCGTGCATCAGAGGTTGCATTTCCAAATGTTACCTGGCCATGTAGTGTTGAGGCATGAGTACTGCACAGCCCAATTTAGATTCCATTAATTATTCATATCAAATATAAAACATACAAGGTGCAGTTAGCTTTGCAACGTATTTTGAAGGTCCACAATAAATAATGCATTTATTCAAGTTCTTTAAATTATTAACAGTAATGAAATGCATATGCCTATTTCTAAATTTATATTTTTTAAATGAATGCATTATTTTCTGCACTGATCTGATGTCTTTCCTATACGTGTGGCACTTGTTACACTCAACCATACACTCAAGGGTTGCACTCTCAACATCTGATCCCTTCTCCAATCTTGTGCGATCTATCAGCTACAAATGCAACTTCACCCATATTGTGTTTGGCATGTGCAAGATTTCCTTATTGACCACACCCACCCTTTCTTGCTTTTGGCTCCATTTATAATGAAATATGAAAACTATTTTAGCAGAAGATTTTGGGGGTGATCTTACTGGCCCATCCTGCCCAGTGAGCCGGTAAGATTGCGAAAAAGACGAAAAACTGGGTTTGTGCCCAGTTTCTCACCTCTCATGATACAACCTGCCCTGTGAAGCCAGCATGATCAACCCCGCACCCAGAAAGGGAGGCTAATTATAATATTATAAGGCTGTTTAAATACGACGTGAATTGCAATTATCCAGGCTCACTTTCCTTAGCTGTCTTGCCAATAGAAATCCTTACTGGCGAGCATCAGGAATAGTTCCCAGCAACAAGAACCGGTGTGAGGCCTCGCTGATGGGACTGGAAACCGTTGAGGTCCCCGGATGGTCAGAGATAAGGCAGGAGGCAGTGCTCCTTGGGCAATGCCAGCCACTGCCAAGGGGTGGGGCCTAAGGGGAGGGGACAGGGCTAGAGGGGGACACTTTATCATTGACCCTGGGGAAGGCCTGTCGCTGGCCTGTCAAAGTACCCAATGCAGCAGGTCTTCCCTAAAAGAGATGACTGGGGGCTCTCGCTGGCTCTATAGCAGGCGGGCAAGACCCCTGTCGCCTCATGAAATATTGTCCAATCTGTTAGCAACCAATTCTGTAGGAATTTATTGAATATTTTAGATGTTTTAACTTTGGTTGTGCTGACCAAATTTATCTCCCTTACACCAAAACTGCAATACATCTTTCCTCCATGGTAATCAAAAACATTCCCTTGAATATGTACAATGATTTTTTTTTGTGTATCTGAGTAATGCAGAGAAATCCTTATTCAGCTTTTATTGAGTTCGGATTTTCAAAACTGGGTTTTCTTCAGTAACCTTGTTATTCCACTGCTGAAGCAACGGTAAATGTGTGAGAATAACCATGGCAACTCTCATGTAAAATTAACAATTTTGGGGGCAGGGGATTTTTTAAGTTTGAAGCTTGCTGATTTCTGCTTTCATTTGAAGGAGCTTTTGTCACCTTAGTACAAAAGGGGGTTGGTTTAACTCATTTGGATGGTCCGCTGGTTCATGAGGCAGGACATTGCCACCAACAACGTGGTTTCAATTCTTGTATCAGCTGAGGTTATTCATGAAGGCCTGAGGTGTGGTGATCTTCAGGCTAAATCACTGCCGATCAGCTCTGAGGGGAGCAACTGCTGATCATCTGGGACTAAGGCGACTTTATTTTTATAAAAAGCACAACATTTTCCATAAAGAGGCTCAATTAAAAAGAATAATTAATGGGACGTCATTAGCCATCCGGCATCCCTAGTTGTCCAAGGATTGGATTCAAATTCCACCATCTACCATGGCAGGACTTGAACCTGGGTCCCCAGAACATTAGCTTCGAGAGTTGCTGAGTGCTTCACGTCGTTAGTGTACGCTTAAACTGGACCAGCTGACGGGCAACACGACAGCTCAGTGACTATCACTGTTTGCTGTGCAGATACGTGGATTTGGGCCGGTGTCTGTGGGAGTTTGCACATTCTCCCCGTGCTTGCGTGGGTTTTCTCCGGGTGCTCCGGTTTCCTCCCACACACCAAAAACATGCTCTTAGGCTGATTGGTGTTAACAAATTGCCCCTAAATTAGGCATCCCTCAATCTGGTTATAATTCCTTTATTGTGGAGTCCAATAGGCGGAGACTATGGTCACAGGTAGAAGAGGGCCCTCCCAATGTTAAAGTGGCGGCGCGGGCTCATTGGGCCAAAGGGCCTGTTTCCCGTGCTGTGTTGTTCTTTGTTGTTATTAGCTGAGTTTACCTGGATTAATAGGGTGGCAATAACACCACGAGACCATTACCTCCCCATTGGAAACCTACCTTTTGGAACATAAGAATGCTTTAAAATTGAGACAGCAAAGTGAAAGGCTGAGGGGCAAAGTGGAGAAAACACGACAGAAGAGTGAAGAAAAAAAAAGAGTAAATCGAGATTACAATTAGCATTTAAATTCCAGGTACTTAAATTCAGAACATGTTAGGGTGGGGGAAGGAACGTCTGAGAGATAAGGTTTAGAGTTCCTGGAAAATTAAAGTGCAATGATTCTAGATTTTAACACAGAAGGGAGCTGTGGGGAAGGGAATGTGCAAGTATTCCAAGCTGAGGGCACAATCCATGGCAGTACCAGTAAAATGGAGAGATATACAACAGTGTAGGATGGAGACCCTGAGGGCTGAGTTTTCAATGCAGAGTTGAGAACCTGACCTGCACATGGCGTGCCCAAGCTCATCGCTATTCTGAAATGGAAATCGCCTGGGAGGTGAGCTTGGTGCCCAACCAAAGGTGCTGAGTGCCACCAGGAGGCAGAAGCTGCCCTCCTGGCACCAGCAGCAAAGGCAGGCAGCAGCCTGGTAAGAGCTGGTCGACAATGAGATCAGTCACTTCCTTGGGTTGGAATGCAACGCAAAGTGGCCATGCGTGAGAATGGAAGGAACAGCGTTCGTGCTGCTGTTCTTGGGACTCTCCATGGAGTAAATGTAAAAATGAATGCAAAGTAGTTTACCGGGGCCCGCCTGCAAACTGACAGCTGTGCACAGGATAGTCTGGACTCGCCAGATAATCATTGAAAAGTTTCAACCTTGAACTGTAGACTCCTTAACAAACTCCTTGGGGAGTTTAAGGGACTGTTGATTGACGGAGACCATATTTTCTGCTCCACCCACAACCCTTTCAAAATTCAAACCAGGCTCGGTTGCGCTGGGATCCGGAGGCCTCTGGGACTTTTAAATCCCCCCACCCCACACTGGGGCCTGACTTAACAACCCCTTGAAAATCTGCCTGAGAGAGAGCGAGCTAGGAGGTTTAGAACAACCTTCATAGCAAGAAAGGGAAATATTAATGCTTGCTCTGTCTCTACATACACAGCCAGACTGGCTGAGAATTTCCACCACTACCTGGAATAATTCTCTTTCAAAATTATGTAGTGGGATCTTTTACATCCAGCTGAGGGGGGCAAGAAGGGACCTCAGTTTAAGATCTTACCTGAAAGATGGAAGCTCTGACTGTGCAGCACTCCCTCAATACTGGAGTGTCGACACTCGCTCCTGTGCTCAAGTCTTGGAGTGAGATCTGAACCCACTTTCTGACTCAAGGCGCAGCAAAGACTCTGATCCAAAGCTGACATTAGGTGCAGTAACCAGAGATTACGCCCATGGGGCAAATCGGTGATCATGGGTGTGGGGGAAGCCAAAGATGGCAGGGTGGTAGAGGGAGGAGTAGATTAGGGGGTCCGGTAGCGGGGTCTGTGAAAAGGCTGTTTGGGGGGGACAGGAGGAAACATACCCGCTCCTGGCTGTAAGTTCACTCACCTCATGGATCTGGTCCTTCTCATCTCCTATTGGCTGATGGGATTCCAAGCCCTGGGATTGTGTGTGTTCAAAGTAGACGTGGAGTCAAATGGAGGCACTCAATCTCATCAAAGATTTTACTGACAATTTGAGAGGAAACTTGACAAACTGCCTGAGCCTGGTTTAGTATCCTGCACCTGACCTGCTGCGATTATAATTGTCAGTGGGCAGGTAGAGGCAGATAAGGGTCAGATTTCAGAACAGTAAAAAATGTGGCTAGAATTCACCCAAGATTGCCAATGGTGGAAAGTTGACTCCTTGTACTGAGTAAATGAACTGTGGTTGGGAGGAGATGTTCTTACATTTATATTCTGTGTAAATGTTTCTATAAAATGTAAAATATACCAAACCGGTTGAAATTTGGAAAAGCGTGGGCGGGATTCTCTAGCCTCACATACCCCATGACCGCTGCCGGGGAGAATGGAGAATTTGGTGTTTGGCCAAATCTCCATTTACAGCCACGGGACTGGAAAATCCCAGCCATGGTGAGATTGGAGAATTCTGGCACATACGTGGTGTCACCCAAGTCTCGAACCAATGAACCACCTGGATTGATTAGTAAGTTTGTGGACGACACAAACGTTGGTTGATTTGTGGATAGCGACGAGGACCATCAGAAGATACAGTAGGATATAGGTCGGTTGGAGACTTGGACAGAAAGGTGGAAGATGGAGTTTAATTCGGACAAATGTGAGGTAATGCATTTTGGAAGGTCTGATACAGATAGGAAATATACAGTAAATGGCAGAACCCTTAGGAGTATTGATAGGCAGAGGGATCTGGGTGTACAGGTACACAGGTCACTGAAAATGGCAACGCAGGTGGAGAAGGTCGTCAAGAAGGCGTACGGCATGCTTGCCTTCATCAGCCGGGGCATTGAGTTTAAAAATTGGCAAGTCATGTTGCAGCTTTATAGAACCTTAGTTAGGCAGCACTTGGAATATAGTGTTCAATTCTGGTCGCCACACTACCAGAAGGATTTGGAAGCTTTGGAGAGGATGTAGAAAAGATTTACCAGGCTGTTGTCTGGTTTGGAGGGCATTAGCTATGAGGAGACACTGGAGAAACTTGGTTTGTTCTCACTGGAGCGACAGAGGTTGAGGGGAGACCTGATAGAAGTCTACAAGATTATGACAGGCATGAACAGAGTGGATAGTCAGAAGCTTTTTCCCAGGGTGGAAGAGTCAATTACTAGGGGGCACAGGTTTAAGGTGCGAGAGACAAGGTTTAAAGGAGATGCATGAGGCAGATTTTTTACACAGAGGATGGTGCGTGCCTCGAACTCATTGCCGGAGAGGTAGTGAAAATGGATAGTGACTTTTAAGAGGCGTCTTGACAAATACATGAATAGGATGGGAATAGAGGGATATGGTCCCTGGAAGGGTAGGGGGTTTTAGTGAAGTTGGGCAGCATGGTCGGTGCAGGCTTGGAGGGCCGAAGGGCCTGTTCCTGTGCTGGAATTTTCTTTGTTCTTTTCTGTATGATCATCAGGATGCCAATAGCATCTGTCAGTCTGTGTACTGTTAGGGGCCAACCAAATACCAGTCAACAGTCCTCCTTGTAATGACTTCGATAAGGAAACTCATGATCAGAATTTTATGTTCCCTCCACCTAGTGGGAGACCCAAAATGATTTTTATGCCAGCACGAATTTCCCATGGGATCTTCCAATGTTGTCAGATTGGGAAATCCTGCTGGATTTCAGCGTGAACCTGGGATGCAGATGAAGGGTTGAATACCAATATCTGATTTTCCAGCTGGAGCCAGCAGGGAAACATGCTTCAGCCAAATACATTTATAAGTTCATAAGATATAGGAGCAGAATTAGGCCGTTCGGCCCATCGAGCCTGCTCCACCATTTCGATCATGGCTGACGTGCTCCTCATCCTCCTTTCCCTGCCTTCTCCCCATAACCCTTCAACCCATTACCATTTAAAAATGTAACTCCTCCTTAAATTTACTCACTGTACCAGCATCCACCGCACTTTGGGGTAGTGAATTCCACAGATTCACCACATTTGTAACAACATGGCATGCAGATGTCAGGCCTCACCTTAACAATACCTGGGGCTGCCTCTGGACTTCAGGATGAAGACTGCTGGCAATTTTGGACCATGGAACACCACAGCAGTGGGTGGGGGGAGGTGGACCTTGCAGATTTGATGTCTTGGAGGAGGTCCATCATCCTGCCTCAGGATCTTCCTGGAGATCCATCTTCATTTTCAGAAGGTCCACCATCTTGAATAATTCTTTTCCCTCCACCATGGGATTTAGTCCCAGGATGGGAGAAGGTCATCTGACAATTCAGGCAGCTCCATGCAGTTCCTCTTCTAGCCACCGCAGCGCTGTTGCTGGAGGGATGGAAGAGCTGCTGGCCAATCAAACTGACCAACAGGTTCCACCCCGAGTGAGGGGTAGGAATTCCACCTGATGCCAAATTAGACTCATTAGAGCATAACATGGCAGCAGGAGAAGCTAAGCTTATGCCATCCTAAAAATTTAGATCTTGGTATGTAAAAGTTAAATATCTGCTTGAGTAAGTTGCATGTGTTTTAATAAAGCTGCGAGAAATTGACAATCAGATATTGAGCCCAGTGTGCTCCCAATTGTGCAACAACAGCAGTGAATTTGGTGTCAGAAAACAGACTGGGAAGGAACTTCTGCATCTGCTTGACATTGAAGTTATTGAGAAAGTTTGGGATGAGCCTATCCCTTGGATCCTTCTCACCCACAGCACCAAAAAAACTCAAGAGTGAGAATCAGATTAAAACCAGTTAACAATCCAAGCCATGCAACAATTGGTGATATCACAGAGAAAGTGAAACACTTTGCTCAACTTGACCTCAATGCTGGATACCATCAATTTGAATTTGCTGAAGAATTGAGGAATCTCACAGAGTTCTCTACTCACGTCAGACTCTTTTGATGCAAGACCTTCAAAACTTTGAAGTCAGTTCAGCAGCCGAGATATTTCAGTTTGATTCAGTTGCACTTCAAGGACTTAAAGTCACACTACACACCGGTGAAGGCGTTCTTATCCGGAGTCACACTGAAAGTGAACCCGAGACACATCTACATGTATGTTTCAACATCTTGTGGGTTTCCTCCGGTTTCCTCCAACAGTCCAAAGATGTGCAGGTTAGGTTGATTGGCCATGCTAAAATTGACTCTTAGTGTCAGGGGGTTAGCAGGGTAAATGTGTGGGGTTATGGGAATAGGCCCTGGGTGGGACTGTGGACAGTACAGACTCGAGGGGCTGAATTGCCTCCTTCTGTACTGTAGGGATTCTATGATTCTATTCTCTAAGATTGTGATCTTAGAGAACGCAATCTCACCATGAACAAAACCAAGTCCTTGTTCAACAAAACAAAATCCTCTGTCACATATTCAGTGGGGAAGTATCACCTGACCCATGAAAAGTTGAAGTTATTCATAGAATCATAGAATCCTGCAGTGCAGAAGGAGGCCATTTGGCCCATCGAGTCTGTACCGACCACAATCCTACCCAGGCCCTATCCCCAAAATCCCATGTATTTACCCTGGCTAGACCCACTGGCGTTGAGGGGCAATTTAGCATGGCCAATCCACCTAATCCGCACATCTTTGGACTGTGGGAGGAAACCAGAGCATCCGGAGAAAACCCACACAGACAAGGGGAAACTGCAGATTCCACATGGACAGTTCACCCAAGGCTGGAATTGAATTACAAATGCTGAGAATCTGAAAACATACAGGAAGTCCAGAGTCTGCTAGGATTTATTATGACCTGTAGTTGTTTCATTCCTGACCTCACTACTCTTAGCAGTGTTGAAGAACAGAAGGATCTTGGGGTCCAGGTCCATAGGACTCTTAAATCGGCCTCGCAGGTGGAGGATGTGGTTAAGAAGGCATATGGTGTATTAGCCTTCGTTAATCGAGGGATTGAGTTTAGGAGTCGGGAGGTAATGCTGCAACTTTATAAGACCCTTGTCAGACCCCACTTGGAGGACTGTGCGCAGTTCTGGTCGCCTCACTACAGGAAGGATGTGGAAGCTATTGAGAGGGTGCAGAGGAGATCTACAAGGATGTTGCCTGGATTGGGAGGCATGCCTTATGAGGATAGGTTGAAGGAGCTAGATCTCTTCTCCCTGGAGAGACGAAGGTTGAGAGGGGACCTGATAGAGGTTTATAAGATGTTGAGAGGTATAGATAGGGTGGATTCTCAGAGGCTTTTTCCCAGGGCTGAAATGGTCGCTACGAGAGGACACAGGTTTAAGGTGCTGGGGAGCAGGTACAGAGGGGATGTCAGGGGTAAGTTTTTCACTCAGAGGGTGGTGAGTGAGTGGAATCGGCTGCCATCTGTGGTGGTAGAGGCAAACTCGCTGAGGTCTTTTAAGAGACTTCTGGATGAGTACATGGGACTGGGAGTTATAGTTAGGCCTGGTAGGTAGGGATATGATCGGTGCAACTTTTGGGCCGAAGGGCCTGTTTGTGCTGGAGTGTTCTGTGTCATCTGCCAAAAGAGATCTGCAGATAGGAGTGGACCAGATCACGCAAACAGCTTGTACACCAGATCAGACAACAGTTATCAGCAAGTTCTATAAATGCCTATTTTGACTCTGAGAAATGCAATCTGTTAGTCATGGACGCGAGCCCAGTTGGCTTATACGCAGCAGTCATGTGAAGACACAAAGCAAGTACCTGATCAGTTGTCGCGATAGCAAGCAGATTGCTAACACCTGTAAAGTAACATTATTTTCAAGCAGTGAGAGAAGTGCTCTCAATCGCATCGAGTATCAACACACTTTCATCCCTATTTGTAGGAAGAGAGTTTGAAGTTATAAATAATAATGAGCGATCAGTGAGCTTGTTCAACCATTGACATGACAAAGTGCTTACTCAAATAGAGCATTAGATACTAAAATCACAAGAATAACAGTTCCGTGTTGAATATCAGCCATGATGTGGGGATGCTGGCGTTGGACTGGGGTAAACACAGTAAGATGTCTCACAACACCAGGTCAAAGTCCAACAGGTTTATTTGGTAACAAACGCCACTAGCTTTCAGAGAGCTCATCCTTCGTCAGGTGAGTGGGGGTTCTGATCACAACTCTGAACTCCCCACTCACCTGACGAAGGAGCAGCGCTCCGAAAGCTGGTGGCGTTTGTTACCAAATAAACCTGTTGGACTTTGACCTGGTGTTGTGAGACTTCTTACTGAGAGTATCAGCCAGGCAAGCTCAACTCAGTGAACCATCTTTCATGACATCCATGCCAACAGTTAGTTCTACTAGTCATGAGGAAAAGGTTGTAAAACAACATCATAAATACGCAAGCCGAAATGTGGTGCCAAGTTGGATACCTAGTTGGTATCCAGGTGCCAAGAAAACAAGAGGCTTTACAATCAGGGTGGATGGCTATGGAATCACAAGATGGGAAAGACATGATTGAAAGAATATCTAAAAACAATCGCTCTCACGCTACCAGGTTTTCACAATGTGCAAAACGAGCTCACCATTACAACCACATTTGATCTTGTAAGTTATACAACAATTGTATTATCATTTCACAATCATTGAGGGAACATATTGTCAAAAGAGCACGTGAAGATCACTAGGGAATTGTCAAAATCAAACAAACCTTCGGGAAAAAGTATGGTTCTGAGGTAGGGCAACAAATCAAGCACAGGTCACCATGTCACAAAACTACAATTTAAATCTTTGTGATCCTCTCAAAATGTCTGAAGTACTTCCAGGATCATTCATAGAATCATGGAATCATATAATGCATACCGTGCAGAAGAGGCTATTCGGCCCATCGAGTCTGCATCAACATTACTGAGGCCCTTTCCACTGCCCTATCCACTGCCCTATCCCTGTAGCTGCGTACATTTCCCATGGCTGATTCATCTAACCTACACATTTTGGGCATTAAGGGGCAATTCAGCGTGGCCAATCCACGTAACCTGCACATCATTGGACTGTGGGAGGAAACTGGAGCACCTGGAGGAAACCCCCACAGACACGGCGAGAATGTGCAAACTCCACACAGATGGTCACCCAAGGCTGGAATTGAACCTGGGTCCCCGGCGCTGAGAGGCATTGATTGAGGTTAGCATTGATTTTTGCATATATACCCACTGTAGAACATCTACTCATTATCACTGATGACAGCGGCAGGTTCCCAGTTGTGAAAATAATTATGTCAACTTCAATGAAAGCTGTCATCCCAAATCTAGACAGATCTTTACTTTGGAACCTTGAGAATGAAAAGGAATGACAAAGGACCCCTATTCAACAGTGAAAAGTTCAATCAATTTGTGAACTATCTAGATTTCACTTATTGAATGGTCACACCCCATTAGCCAAGAGCTAATGGAGACGTCAAGAGATTTATGTATACCTGGAGAAAAGTGAGACGTATAGCTACAGCTAAGAGCAGGTTATGGAAGTAAGAGCTTCACAGAGTGACTCCTCACTCAAATGTTGGACAGCCTCCAGCTATGCTTATCTTTTCATACGCTATGTGAACAGTCTTGCTGAGCTAATGATCAACACATGATTCAGAACAGAAAGATCGAATGAAAGTAAATTCAAAGCTATATCCCTAAAGCCAGGAGAGGAGGAGGTTGTAAAATGCAATGGTCATATTGGAAAGCAAAGATCCCGTTATGATATCCAGCCATATTTAATCTTTCATCTCATTATATATGACTGAATATATTTTAAATTACTATAAAAGTTAGAATATGCAATAATTAGAATGTTCAAGTTATGCAGTTTATACTTTTTTTAAGTTTATTTATTAGTCACAAATTGGCTTACATTGACACTGCAATGAAGTTTGTCTGAAAATCACCACACTCTGGCACCCGTTTGGGTACACTGAGGGAGAATTTAGCATGGCCGGTGCACCTAACCAGCACGTCTTTCTGAGAGGAAACAGGAGCACCCGGAGGAAACCCATGCAGAAACGGGGAACGTGCAGACTCCACGTAGACAGTGACTCAAGCTGGGAATCAAACTTGGGTCCCTGACGCCGTGAGACAGCAGTGCTAACCACAGTGCCACTGAAATATACTGTCTCTCATTTACTAAAAGGGGAGGCATGTATTATATTGTGTTTTGAAAAGTGCAATTTTCATTTGGTTCGCTTGAAGTTACCAAATGCTTTTGCACCAACAGAGAGGGTTTACTAGTGTCTGCAAAAGCAGTTTAATAAAGGAAGTAGCATTTACTGATGTCATTTTATTTCTAGGTATCTCAGGCTATTTTCTGTCACAAGAATGTCACAAAGAGTGACAAGATAATTGACAGTAACAATATAGAGAGAAATGTCAGCTTGAATGGGGAAGGAGGAGTAATGATAAGAGCCAGGATAAATTGTAAAGGAGAAAGAGAAGACAGTTACAAACAAAAGAGTAATTATGGACTGGACAACATTTGTTAAACGCCACGCAACACACCTATTGTTATTACTGTTTTGTAATATTCAAACAATCTGGGTAGTTGATTAAAAATAAGTGGATATTATCATATCAGGTACTATTTCTTCCTACTCGTTGCTTTATCTTCCACAATTTATTCTTAGAAATGTGTTTGATTATTGATGGATGTGGATGGAGTACATGCTGTTCTCAGGATGCTACGCCCACATTCTGTGAATGAATTTAAAAGAATGCAACAGTGGGAGTAAAGTTCAGACTAGTTCTGACAGAAGATTGCCTGAAGAGGAAGGCATGTTTCAAATTGTGGTGTAATTAGGGACATTGGCAGCAAGCTCAAGAGGGTGAAAGATAACAGTAAAAGGTTAGTAGATATGTCTGGAGTTGAATTCATGTGTACGGTTTTCTAATCCACTGATAAAAGACTGTTCCAAATAAATAATAATCTGTATGAACAAAATAATAACATCCAGGCTAACATATTACAAATAAATTTTCTCTAATTGCAATGGATTGCAAAGTTTGCCTGAATATGGTGGTAATTCTAGGAAGGAGGTACTTCATTTCTTATCTCAGGGACCTCACTAAATAAATCAATTTTCCAGTTCCACCCATAACCAGGTGCCTAATTCATCTTATTTAATTGAAGTTAAATTCCCCAGTTGGCGTCATGGGAATTAAACTCACATCGTCTGATTGTTGCGTAATGCCTCTTGATTATTAATTTAATAATTGTACCCCAGCCTGATCAAAAGATGACTCAGATTGCCTGGTTGGTTGAGTAATATGTTGGCCTGGAGCTTTCAGCTGGTTGCAAATAATGGCGAATTAAAAGTTTAAAGTTTATTAGTCACAAGTAGGCTTACATTAACACTGTAATGAAGTTACTATGAAAATCCCCCAGTTGCCACGTCCCGGCATCGACTCGGTACGCTGAGGGAGAATTTAGCATGGCCAATCCACCTAATCAGCATGTCTTTCAGACTGTAGGAGGAAACTGGGACACCCAGAGGAAACCCATGCAGACACTGGGAGAACATGCAGATTCAACACAGGGAGCAACCCAAGCCAGGAATTGAACCCAGGTCCCTGGCACTGTGAGACAGCAGTGCTAACCACTGTGCTACTGTGCCACCCTGATGGACAATAACACCTTTCTATCGAATTGTGTCTTTAGATTACACTGCAATATGCACAGAACAGTCATGCATCATGTTGAGGATATTCCATTGCGCCCATCACCTGCTCCATTATTTGAGTTGATGATTTATTTAATGATTAGTGTAAACTCAGGTAATCGTATTAATGACATTACTGAATGACATCTATGCTTGCTGGAAGCTTCCCTTTATGAGAATGTGCTTTTACTAAGGAGCATTCAGGGAGTCTTATGAAATCAGGACTATAGTGATTAATTGCTAAATCATGGCAAAGCACGATGAGATTTTTATTATCGGTAGAATGAGGAGGCATTTCCAGACTCCACTTCAGCTGGAATGGGGATTGAATCTCAGCTAAGCAATCCCTTCATCCAGGGAATACACATTTCCTAATTTTCCATGATGCCTCCCTGAAGCACTGTGGGACATATTTCGACATTAAAGATTCAGTACAAACATAAATTGTTGTTTTTCGGTCTTATTCAGTCAGGATGTCAAAATGTGAATTGACAACAGGGTGAAAGGTCTAAGGCCTGAGGATATTCCAAAAACCCAGAGATTAATGGGCTATATTGAAGGGCAAAATAATGCACAAAATAGTGACAATTGATTCAAAAGGTTACTGTCACTGATGAATAAATAAAGAACTCACTAGCTTGTTGAGCCCAACCTGTGTGTCATTTGAGTTTCTTCAGTCGTTCTGTTGCACAACCACATCAGCAGGAGTGCAGTTTGTGTATTTGAATTACCCCCTTCCTGCATTTGTAATGAGATCAACAGCAGGTGAAAGTCTCATGCAGAACAGTGTTACTGGATTTCTTCCTCATCAAACTGAAACTCTGTCTGTGCCTGTTTTAGGTGGATGTCAAAGGTCCCATGGCACAGTACAAAAGCAATATATAGAGAGTTCTCCCAGTGTGCTGCAATCACCCTTCCCTCGCCCATCAGCAGCACAGCAGCACAGTGGCACAGTGCTTAGCACCGTCTCACAGCACCAGGAACCAGGGTTCGAAACCTGGCTTGGGTCACTGTCTGTGTGGAGTCTGCATGTTCTCCCCATGTCTGCAATGGTTTTATCCGAGTGCTTCGGTTTCCTCCCACATTCTGAAAGATGTGCTGGTTGGGTGCATTGGCCTCAGTGTACCCGACCAGGTGCCACAGTGTGGCGACTAGGGAATTTTCTCAGTAACTTTATTGTGCTATTTGTGACATGAATAAAATAAACTTTAAAAAAGCCACAGATATCCTGGTTATTCATCCATTTATGAGATCTGTGTACAAAAGCTTTGGCATATTTGCCTATCTAACAATAGTCACTACACTTCAAGGTAATCACAATATGTGAAGTTATTTGAAATGTTCTCAGAATATGACAGAGCACAATGTAACCGTGAGTCTCTTTTTCCCTTTGATGCTGTATTATTTTTCCAGTTTTCTTTTTCCATACTTTCTCAATGTAATATTACTACATTGTTAGTCTTAGATTTCATTTTTGACCTAATCAGCTTAATCCTTTCTTCCCTGATCTGTAATTCTGGATATGGTCATCTTGCAACACAAACACTCCAAGCACATTGAATAGAACCGTCACAATGGCACCAGAATTTCATCATGATTCATCCCTTAAGTCTGGTATCAGACAACGAGTCTGGACTTGTGCACTTCCTAGTTAAGCAGTAAAAAAGTCAACAGCTGGGGTCTTTTAAGAGACTTCTGGATGAGTACATGGGATTTAATGGGATTGAGAGTTAGAGATAGGCCTGGTAGGTAGGGATATGATCGGCGCAACTTGTGGGCTGAAGGGCCTGTTTGTGCTGTAGTGTTCTACATTCTATGATAAATGAGTGGGGAACCAATATGTAATGGTAAGAGAAAGAGGAACTTCAGTGATCTGCTCTGCAAGTAACATCCTGAAATGGGCTGGAGAGTTGCACAATTGTGTGACTGAAAATTGCAAATGAATTACTTTAAGCCGATGAATTTGTTGAACTGACAAAATGATCCTTCTTTAATAGCTCAGCAGATTTAAACAGAAGTAACTGAGACATACAGAGCAGTCCGGTGCTGACTTAGCGGATACCAGTGGAACATCGTGGCTGTGAATTTTCAGGAGCCCCCACCATCCAAAGATCCGACCATTGCCCATTGTCATTTAACGCCCAAATAAACATTGCTTGGCAGAAAGCAGGACTTCTGCCCATCACCCAGGAAGGGGTCTGGCCTGTCAACCAATCTCCAGTCATTCCAGGAACAGGGCTGCATGTCTCTTAGGGGAAAAAGCATTAGCAAATGGAAAAGAGCGTTGCAGTCAAGGTTCCTTAACATTCATCGTTGTCATATTCAATAATAATACTCAGAAAATGAAACTCAAAATAGGATCAATTTTCCTCTGGAGCATTCCTTACGTTGTGTGCTTAAATTCTCAGTAGAATGCTTGACCTGCCTTGGTCTGCTTTAGGGATGCCGAAACTGCGATTTTATCCCCAGCAGGTATTGTCCTACATAAAAACCGTACAGTTATAGACAAGTTAACCCAAACCTCATACATGATTAACCTGTATAAAAGAGAAATACTTCCTTCCAAACAATATTCTAAACATAGGATCAAGACCAGTAAAACGACTGGGCTGATTTTTTCTTTGCCCCAGGCCCCAAAACTAAGCCTGAAAGCTGGGAGTAACCCTGCCTTGTTTTGGGGAGCCCCAGTCAAATTATGTGGCAATCAGGCAGCTAATAACTTGCATCCCTAACATTCCCCTTTGACGGATCAGATCCACCTCCTAGCCAGCTGATGGAAGGGCCAGCAGCTCCTCCGTTGCAATGGTGCCACTGCAAGCAGTGGTCACAGCTGGTACTGCACGCAATATCCAGGGAACCAGCATAGATGCCACTCTTGGATGAAGGTGTGAAGTAGGGTTGAGGTCATCGGGGATAGTCAGGCAGGGGAGCAGGGAGGTTGCTTACGTGACAGCATTGCCGCTGGAGTGCCAGCGTCGCTCTGTGGGTCACTGAGTTCCCACTGAGGAGCGCTCCCCCCCTTCCCCCAAAGTCTGCAGGGAAGCCAGGTTTTAACAGGTACTCCCACCATGTGGCAGAGAATCTCCACCTCCCCCCAACCCTCACCCTCCCTCACCCCTTACTCCAGCTGCAGATAAAACGCCTCCACATGCTGATAAAGTCCCATGCCATCGGGAAGGTGACAGGCGCTGAAACACCAACCCCGCCTCCGCTCACTATTTGCCACCTGCCACTGGTCAGGCCTGAGAGGACTGATAAGATCCAGCCTAGTATTGCAATCGTTCATTTTGAAGATTTTGAAATGAAAACCCCTCATTTTTGCCCTACAGTCTTTTGGTAACGTTGATAATCTCTGTGTTGTCCAATAGAAATCAACCATAGCTACTGCACTCAAACAATGTGAGTAAATGTAATACAGGGTGACAGTCACATGCAGGCCACGCCACACAAATATACGCACTCAGATTACTTGCTTGACAACACCTCATATTTGCTCATCAGAAGTGCATATCTCCAGTGCATGAAACAGCTGGTGAAAGCTTGTGACAAAGGAGGTACAAACTGAGGATGGAAACTTATTGAAAGGTAGACACTCAGATTGATAAGAGCTGATGAATGCAGTAATGGCATTACTTCCTGTATGCACATTACACTGAGGAAAAGGAATGCCAATACCACCTCCAATATTGAAATAAATATTCCAGAGCCGAGACTAATGAAATGTCAGCACATATGACATGTATAACCACTCAAAATTAATTTCCAGGGCACAGTGCTGTATGATTTATTTCTTCTATTATCCTAAAGCTTTGAGGGATTTCTTGGTAACACTGATTGCCAGTAAACAGATTGCCGCAATCATTATTAAAACAAAAGATACACAAATGAAAATGAGTGCACAAATTCAGCAAGTGCAACTATATTATTGATTTTAATATGGTTCATAGCCCGATGAAAATTTACAGAGGGTGTAGATAGACAGCTAATTGAAAAATATCAATGGGAAAAATAGCTGTTAGGAGATTCACAAATCAATCAATAGAGACTCCTTCACACACTCTTGCTAAATTTCTTTACTGAAGCCTTGCCTTGTTACAGAACAGCTCTGTCTTTAAATATTGCTCAACTGCTGGAATCTAATATACATTAAAGATTCTGAGTTGAATTATTTGATCACTGAATTAAATATGTTACATATTGATTACTTTGCCTTATGCATCGGCTGCACTAACAGTTTAGGATAACCCGAAAATTATTTTGTATTCCAAAGAATTTTATAGGTGGAATGATTTATTCAGGTAAATTTAAACTTCCTTTTGTAATGTGGCTTGCTACGATTAAGCCCAGTAATCACCTGTTAAAAAGTTTGTAGAATTTATTGCTGCAAGTCTTTGCTAAATGGAAAGAATCAAGTATCCACGTGTGTGGAATTCTTCTGAAGGTGTATAGAGTTCCACTGAATGTCTTATCCATACAGGGTGGATTAATTTTTGGGTGATTCTGAAGTTAAGTGGACAACCTTTTTAGGATAGAGGTTGATACAAGTGCTGCTGTGTCATTAGCTCTTGACACTACACACCAGCAAAAGCTGAAACATCTTCCTTTAAAACCAGCTGATGTGATTTTAAGGACATACGTGGAAGAGATGTGGCAGTGAATAGGTTACATCATGAGTGGATAAAGGGTGAAGTTGCTTCTCCGTGTGGTCTGTGGTAATTTTCCAGTTCTATTTGGGAGATCATGGTTGAACTGAGTTGCTGTCAACTGATTAGTTGATGTCAAAACCGACTACAGCACCTTCTGGATAAATACAAGAGTCTGTTCGAAAAGCCGGCTGGCTCAATGAAGGGAATTCAAGTGAAACTCAAGATAAAGCCTAACAGTCAACCTGAAAGTCTCGAAAAGGTTGATATGTTACTGAAAAGAATGATAACTGGAATGTATCATCTGCACTCTGATTTGAAACAGTGTGTGTCAAGGAAGCTTGAGTTGACCGTCCAAGGTGGGTGCCTATTGTGAGGAATCTGAGTGCTCATCCCTCCTACTCTGCATGGAAAAGTTCTAGAACGACTACATGAATGATCTCATGGACCTCCAGATGAAAGGATTAGCAGGTAATTATTTTTGGTGGCTGGGTCTGGATGCTCAGATTTGAGAGAAAGTGGGATAGTGTTGATCCTGTGCACGAATAAGAAATATACCACTGTTATCTTCTTTACACGCTTGGGAGTGGGCTAAAATGCTATGGCAATGATTGCATGTAGGTTTTTCTGGTCCATTTGAGGGTTATATGTTTTTTGTCATAACTGATGCACACTCAAAGTGGTCAGAAGTTGTAATCATGAGAAATACTACAACTGAACAAACCATTGTAGGACTTCACAAAATGTTTGCAAGATTTGGTAAACTGGAACAGATTGTTTGTAATAATGGTTCACAGTTTACTTCACAAGAGTTTGAGGATTATCTCATAATAAATAGTATACAGCATATAAAATTCACACCTTATCATCCATCAACTGCTGACTCGGCTGAAAGATTTGTACAATCCTTGAAACATTCTCTAAAAGCTTCAAGACAGAAAGGTTCGTTATCAAATCATGTGAATAGCTTTTTGGCATCTAGTAGAAAAATCACTCAAAGGTCACCTTCATTACCACTTAAAGAGAAAGTTGAGCCCTATGTTTGATTTGTCAATCACTCTAATCAGAAATCCCAGGGAACTTAAGAAAACAAAAGTCCATTAGCGCAATTTAAAATAAACACTTGCAATGGGCCAAATGGTCTACTCTGCTCTTATGTTCCTATATCCTGTGTTTTTCAAGATCAGTAATGTTGAGGCAATAAATGCTGGCCATTTATTGCAATGCCCACATCCCATGGAAAGCCTGATACGGAAATATGAACATTTTGCACAATACTGCTTTTGAACCCTTTCCCCTTGACTGATATAATTTATACTGTTCATCTCCCATAGGATCTTCAAATGTGAGGTTGGCGATGATGCCGGAGGTGGCCTCACTTTCCACTACCTCAGGCACACACGTCGGTAAGTCCCAAAGGCAGGTAATTGGACGATTCCTTGTCGAGCCACGTCAAGTTGGAGACATGTACAGCAGTGGAGAGTCCCATTCAGAGGGCACCAGAACCTCCAAGCTTTGCACAGTATTGAAACCGAGCCTTGGATATCATCTAGATTTCCTAGGGCTGCACCAGAAAATGCTGTCAGCTTCCATCAACATTTCCAGAGGCACCGAGAAGAGAGATTGGAGGAATCTGTCTCAAGAGCCGATGTCTCAGATCTTTGTGCTGATGTTCACCTTCATGAAAAGAGTGGCCATCCTCATGGAGAATCCAGGCGGAGGAGATAGAAAACTTGATGAAGGTTGACAGCCTTTATTGTCTGCATCTTACTTGACCAAAAATTGCCGCCAGACTCTCATCCCTATGATCTTAACCTCATTAACACTCCCAAAATCGAAAGCCATGCCCTGCAATTCTCTCTGACTTTTGGCACACATTCACCGAGCAGAACACCTACACTCTGGATTAGCTCAGATCCCAGGGTCAGCCATGGCTCGGTGGGTGACGCTCTCGTCTCTGAGCCAGAACATCCTGGGTTTCAGACCCACTCCAGGCCTGAAGCATAAAAATTAAATCGTGAGGGAACACTGGGCCATTGGAATGTGCTGTTTATTCGGGTGAGGTGTTAAACAAAAGGCCCATTTTCCCTCTCAGGTAGACACAACAGATCTCGTGAGAATATTGGAAAGAGCAGGGTATTATCGCACATGTCCAGAGCAATGTTTATCCCACAATCAACTTCATAAAAATAGGTTGTCTGAGATTACCATGTTGCTGTTTGTGGGAGCTTGCTGTGCATAAATTGGCTGCCATGTTTCATACATTACAACAATTTGTTGCACCTTAAATATACTGCACTGAGTGTAAATCACTCCTAAGGCTGTGACAGGTGCTATGTAAATCTGTGTATTTTTTCAATGTAAGTATTGCGAACGAACTCTTTCCCAATATGAGGTGAAAAGCAGCTGTAAAAAGCACCGAGTGCTTATCGAGTGCTTGTGTTTACGACTTTTAATTTAGTTCCAAGAACTGCTGTGTCATGTCAACTCCTCTTCAATGGCAAATTTGCAAGTAAAATTAATTTGAAATGATCAAAGTTTATTTGTTAGTGTCACAAGTAGGCTTACATTAACACCACAATGAAGTTACAGTGAAGATCACCTGGTCGCCACAGACACACTGAGGGAGAATTCAGCATGGCCAGTGCACCTAACCAGCAGGTCTTTTGGACTGATAAAAGCTTGTTAAAAGTGACTCATTGAAATATTATAAGCAGTAATCACCTCTCAGCAAAGGGTTACACTTGCGGTAAACCATGCTGAATTAAATCTATAAACCGTAACAAATCGGAGTCAGCACCCCACATGCTCACATATTCACCAGTTTAAACAACCCTCCTGAATCTGAACCCAAACCCATATGTTCTTTACCACTAAGAACATAAGAAATAGGAGCAGGAGTCGGCCATCTAGCCCCTCGAGCCTGCCCCGCCATTCAATAAGATCATGGCTGATCTGAAGTGGATCAGTTCCACTTTCCCGCTTTCTCCCCATAACCCTTCATTCCCCTGTCTACTAGAAACCTATCTACCCGTGACTTAAATATATTCAGTGAGGTAGCCTCCACCACTTCAACGGGCAGAGAATTCCAGAGATTCACCACCCTTTGAGTGAAGAAGTTCCTCCTCAACTCTGATCTAAACTGCACCCCCCCCGACTTATTTTGAGGCTGCGTCCTCTCGTCCTGCTATCCTTTCTAAGTGGGAAGAATCTCTCTACCTCTACCCTATCTACCTATACTGAAACTCTACCTAATGTTACACAGACTACTGACCGCAACATCACGGAGGACACGGTGCTGGAAGCAAAGTAAAAGCAAAATGAAGCGGATGCTGAAATCTGAACCAAAACCAGAGAATTCTGGAAAACCTCAGCAGTTCTGACAGCATCTGTGGAGAGAGATTAGAGCCAGTGTTTCGAATTTGGATTACCCTTTGTCAGAGTTCCAACAGAGGATTATCCAGACTCAAAGTGTTGGCCCAATTTTACCATTTTGATTCTAAGTGCTGGACTGACTTGAAACTGGGAGTGTTTCAGTTCTCCAGCACCCTCCCCACGCGCACTCTGCCTGAAAAGATATCAGCGAGTCCGAATCGTGCTGCAAAAGCCTGAGGTCGGGGCTTAACGTGCCCAAAATCCTGCAGCTCCAATCATTGCCTCCAACTGTGATAGAGTGCTGCTCCCCACCACATCGTTCCTGGGTCGGACAATACTTCCCCCAGTCTCCACAGACATTGCCCCATGTTACTGACCCCCTCATCCCCCCACCACCCAGATCGACTGCGGGCCCCTCGCCCCTTCCCCTCCACCGATCTCAGGCAGAGCGATCGCCCCCTCACCACCCCGGACCCTCCCACACAAGGCCCCCATCTCCTCCTGACTCCAATGGCCGTGTGACACCTCTCTCTCTCTCCCCTTCCCCAATCATTGAGGCACTGATTCATGACCCGTTCCCCCCTCCATTCCCCATCTTCCCAGCAGCACACCCATCTTCCCTCAAATTTCAACCAGATTCTCCCATCCCCAGCACCCAGCATACTTCCAGCTCCTCACCCCCAAGCACCTCCTTCCTATCCTGCCCAAGAGCCCCACTACACTTGCCCTCCAAGGACCACCACCAGATACTCTCTGCTGGAGTCACCCTGTCATTCCTTTCCCGGCTCCTTCTGTCTCCACAGGAGAAGACCAACCATAATACCCGTGAGAGGTTGAAGACAGGGGGTGGTGAGCCAGATTTCCAGGTCCTCACCCCCTTTGAAGAGCTGGTGCTGGAGATGTCCAGGGAAGGGGAGATGAGGTCTGTCAGCGACAGCATGCTTGTGCGGGAGTCAAGAAGTGAGCACTTGTCAATCCTCCGCTCAATTTGAGGCAACTTCTTGGGGGCATGAGTTTTGGGTGAGAGGGGCAAGGTTTAAAGGAAATGTACGAGACGTGTTTATTTACACAAAGAGGATAGAATGCCTGAAACTCGCTTCCGGGATAAGTTATGGCTCCAGATATGAGAGAGACCTTTCAGGGCCATCTTTACAGCTATGTGAATGGGATGGGAATAGAGATATACGGAGCCGTTAGGGTAGGGGCTTACAGATCAGATGGGCAGTCTGGTCACTACAGGTTTGGAGGGCTGAAGGGCCTGTTCCTGTGATGTAACCTTCAGGGTTCTTTGTTCTATGTTCAATGGTAAAATATGAATCACATTTTCTGCATCCTGGATTCCTCTCCCTCCCTCGCACTTAACCTCGTGTCCTGTGATGCAGGGGCAGATCTGGATGCCCTGGGGCCATCCAGCATCATGGCCCCCACTGCGGCCCCTGTCCACTCAGGGCTTTGTGCACACCCTTCAGCTGAAAGTGCGCTGAGTGCACTAGGACCCAGCAACATCCACAAGACCCGAGGTCAGTGCTGAGACCCGGGTCCATGCTGCAAATCGGACATTGGAGACTCTGCTGAGCTATAGCCCCCACCCCTCCTCCCACACACACTTGCAGTGCCACCACCGAGAAAAAAAATGGCAGCAACGAAAGGACAGAGAGCCGTCGGACGTTACACACTTACCTCCTCACTAACCCTCACTGAATCAGACTTTTACGGAGCATGTCCGTTTCGCGCCGATGCCGGATTGGCGAACGCAGTGGTAAAGGGGGAAGTGCCGGTAAAGTTGGGTGTGTAGCCCATTAATTCAATTTAAATTCATGCAAATACATTTAAATAGCCGTCACACCCATTTCAGGCGTGGTCCCAATTGCGGCCATTTTCAGGCCTTGGTAAAGGGGAAACCGGTGTGGAGGTGGGCACGGATTGTGTTACCCGTCTCACGCCCAACATTACCGAGCTTTCGCACCTGAAAAACGTGTGTAAGGTGATGATAAAATCAGGCCTGTTGGCTCTACTTTCTCCACAGGTGCTGTCAGACCTGCTGAGATTTCCCAGCATTTTCTGGAAATGATGCAGGCGACATTACAATCCTTATCCTTCCAGGTTAGACCGATGACTTGAACATGAGCGGGAGGAAGAGTGATGAAGAAAACCTTCCTGAAAATGACCATCACTCAGTCTCACTCTCCCTTGCCTCACATCAATCGTTTGCGTATAGTTCACTCGAAACGGTGATCGAAAGGGGAGGGAAGTGTTTGTTACTGGACATCAGGGAGCAAGAGCTGATGACAATGGTATTGGAGGAAAAGGGATGAACTAGTTAATGGTTATCGCAGATGTTTTAGTGATATGGTGCTCAAGGTTTTAGAAACATACTTTTCTGATCACGAGAGATTGCTGAAATAATTGAACTGTCTGCTCATGGGCTTTCATTGGACTTGGTTCATTGGTACAATTCCTTGAGTCTGAGTCAGGAGGATGTGGGTTGAAGTCCCAAGACTCGAACACATAATCTCGGCTGAGGGAAATATCATCTTTGAGATGAAACGTTGAAATAAATAATTCACTTCAGTGAAACATACCTTTCCTCAAAAGAGGAGCTCGTCGACACCAAGCACAGTTACCGCTCCCAAGCAATACAAAGTCGGAAAGAAGCTACGTGTGGTAAATTTACATCTTGAATAAGAAGAGAATAACGGGGGGGGGGGGGGGGGAAGAAAGAGAAAGAGAAGGAGGAATAAAATAAGGCCGTGTAGGTGCTGCTCTAGCGTTTCCCCACCATCTTACAAACTCAAGTGGCCGTGGTTAATTGGGGCGGCCATCTTTGAGACCGGCCTAATGTATCAGACTGGCAACGGGACAGGATCCCATAGACTTGACGCTGCGAGATCCAAATTCTTTCACTGCCAAAAAAAACACCTTTGCACCGTTTCAATGCAGAGGTGAAGTCAATAAATTAAAGCAGCAAACAAACAAATAGGAAATCTTGGATCTTGGCAGCACCTTGTGTTAAATTCCTCCACACTTTTCTGTTTCTAAGTTGCAATCTTCCTCTGGCTCCTTTTGTGAATTTTGCTGTTTGGATATTGTTAGTGGAAATGTGATTATTTAATCATTTCCTCTGCCATACATCTATAGTTATGAAATATTAAACCGTTAAGAGCAGCAGATATTTCTGTCTACAAAACCCATGTTTCGGGCACGTAAGAATAATTAGCAGGGTGGGTGCAGCAGAGTGAGGGCAGCACGGACCAGGGGGAATACACGGACAGTCAGGTTACATTAGCAGAGTCACAGTGAATAGGTAGGTATAAGATATTGCCCACTCCACTTTGATGAAGTGTGGTCAAGTACTTTGGCCAATATGTACCCCTCAACCAACATTCACTGAAAACAAATTATTCCATTACTGTTTCTGTTCAAATGGGCCACATCTGTACTGCAACTGATTTTATTTATTTCAAACATGGAGAAAGCAACAGAACCACAACTCAAAACTATCTCATTGTGAGGAGCTGAGGGGGTCATGAAGATGTGAGTTGCGGGGTGTGAGATCTCTCTGGGGTGACGTCAGGAAGCACTTCCTCATCGAAAGGCGAATGGAAACCTGGGATCTCTCTCCCAAACCGCCATTCAGGCAAGGTCGACCGAGCATTTCCAACCTGGGATTTTTGTTAGGCAAGGCTGCTGAGGGTTACAGAGCCAAAGCGGGGTGATCTCCCAGCAGAGCAGTGGGCCGGGAGACTCGAGCGGAGAGTGTTTCTTGGACTACCCGCGGAGCGCCATGGCTTCCACAAATCTATGGCTGCCAGATTTCCAGCGCTATCAGCTCCTTGCCAGAATTGGCAAAAAGCTCTGTAATTTATTCAAATTAGAATTTAAATCTAATTTGCGGGCCTGGGTCTGAAGTCCCCCCCCACACTGCTGGGAGTGTTTCACTCCAGTGGGATTTACAATAGGCTTCTGCACTTGCGCAGAGCTGGTGGCCCAACCCCATTGGAGTGAAGGGGGGCCCACAGAAGATCAGGGGTAAGGGCAGTGCTCACTGGGCATTGCCAGCTTGGCAGGGCTAGCCTGGTCCCCTGGCACCGCCCAAGGGACAAGGTGCCAATGTCCAAGGGAGGGGCGCCTAGGCTCTGTCCAAGAGGGCACCTTAGCACTGCCCACCAGGCATCAGCAATGCCAAGGGGCAGGGCCAGGGGGCCCTAAGGGGGGAGATCGGTGGACGGTCCAGCTGCCACTCTGCAGTTTGCCGTGACAGAGGAATGGAGGCCAGCAATCAGGGCTGGTCATTGATGGGAAGGGGTTTGGCCTGCTGTGGAGGCGGAGGTGGGGGTTGGGCGGGGGCTGCAGTTGTGGTGGGCGGGTGGGGGGGGGGAGCAGATTGAAGTAGGTTGGGGCGGTGTGTCGGGGCTGGCCCCAAAACGTCCGGGGGGGGGGGGGGGTGGGGGGGTCAGTGATGGTGGGTGGGAGGGTCTGTACGCCAGCAATGCCGAGGTGGTGGGGCTGGCCAGCGATCGAGACAGCTGCAGTGTGGGGCTACTGCGCTATCTCCACGATGAGAGATCGGAGCGTGCGCAGTGCACTGATCAACATTATGCTGCTGGTCTCTCCCGTGGGAATAGGCCCACCAGATCTTTTGCGAGTGCATTCTGCAGTGTACAGAGTGTGGGAGATTTAAAAAGCAGTGCAATTTACTCCAGTTTTTACACAAATTCGGCACTTGGAATTTTTTTGGGAGAATCCCACCCACGATGTGCAAATGAATTTGAGATAGAGATCAACCATGGTTTAAATGAGTGCCAGAACATACTCAAGAGGCTGGAAGTTCTACTCACGCCTCCTTCTTTGTTTCATGCGCAGGATTATCACAACCTATATCGTGTGAGGTTCTAATGTGCTATATTTAAAACTGTAGACTATCCTGGAGCAAGAGCATTCTTTTGCTGATTCCTTTTACACACGTTTCTTCTCTTTGGGGAATAGTGAGGAAGTTTGGAAGGATTAGCAGACGGGTGAATGCTTGTCAAGTCTTGGAGCGCAACTTGCTTCTGGCTCGGAGGCAGGGGCTATCTACTGAGCTACAAGACTTCCTTATCCTCCACATTTATTTACAGTACAGCATCTTACGATGCCAGGAATAACATTGCTGCTTCCTCAATCCTTCTCATCCTTTTCCTTCAAGCGAGCTAAATGGAATGCAATCCTCAGAGGATGGAGGTAGCTTTATAAGTTGTATAAAATCACTGCTGAAACTCTTTTGCACACACATGTATAATTAATCAAACAGCGGCTCGAGTCAAAATTAAGTTGCTCGAGTACTTGCTATCAGCTTTCTGTATCTGCAGACTCTTCCCCAAATAAATATAATACCTCATTTCAACTAATTGCTCTGATTTATAGATGGAATAAGCAAGTGATGAAATGGGTGCCTAAAAAAAACACAAGGCAGCAACTTTCACCTTCTGTCGAAGATGGATACAATGCAGCAGCAGCACCAAGCTAAAGCTTGGAGGCCTAAACCTTTTCACATTTCAGCCCCATTTGTTGGGGTGTAGCACCAAAAATCCACAGCTTGTTAGTCGTGGGAGGGGAACGTTGTTTGCACACGGAGATTCAAACTAATAACAGCAGAACTTCTTGCCCGTACAGAGTACAAACGGAAAGTAAACTGCAGCCCGTACAACACCCTAATGACAACACCATCAAATCATGTGATCAGCTCTTAAAGCAACTATGCACCCATTTAAATATAAAATGTGGACGAAATCAGTTGACTGTTATGATGAAGGGGCAGGACTGAGAAGTGGTGCTGATCCCAGAGCTGTGTCCTGTGGGTCTGCATTGCAGATAGTAAAATCAACCCCAAAGCTAGTTTCCTGCGAATGTAGCATATTTTCCACATAGATCTAAACATAAAACCAAGATGTGTAGTTGTGTGAAAATAGGTTTCCAGCTGTCTTCATAGCAAAAGCCATGTTTCACTCCTACCTTTATCAAGAATTTGTTACAGTATGAGACACCATTTATCCAGGACAATATTAATTCCCCCAAAGACGTGAAAAAAAAGTTCATCATTATGTCCGGTCACTAAACTACTTTTCACTTGAGGTCTTTATACAAAATAACACACAAAATTTTGTCACTGAGGAGGCAGCTAATAACGCTTGCTCTTGTATATTCCTGGAAATGCACACCTTTAGTACTGGAATTTATTTTCTTCTTCTCCGTCCCAGCTGCATCACAATTCTCTCTTCAGTCACTCACCATCTCACAAAGTGAACTCAAGACTTCCCTTTTTAAAAAGGTGGATTGCAAAACAAGAGACTGGAAAGCTTGTGACAAATTGCCTGCTAACTTCAGTCAATATCTGTGTCCTGAACTGGAACATCTCTGACGTGTTATGTGCAATCGTTCTTTTTTTAAAGTGTTGTCAGCACTTCTGTTGTAAACAGTTAATTGGAACAGACTGACAAAGCAGTTGCCCATTAACTGAACCCTTTGTGCATGCTGAGATATTATCAGCTCTGTCAGGGATTGTATAAACATGGATCTTACTGCTTAACAGCTTCATTTTGTTTCAAACTAGCTCATGGCATGTGGGTGCTGCTTGCTGGGCAAGCATTTATTGCCCATTCCTGAAGGGATTTAAGAGTCAACCACATTACTGTGGATCTGGAGTCAGATATAGGCCAGGATAAGAATGGTAGATTTCCTTCCCTAAAGGACGTTAGTGAACCAGGAGTTTTTTGTTCACGGCAATTGACAATGATTTCACGGTCATCGTTACACTTTTAATTCCAGATTTTTATTGAATTCAAATTTCACATCTACCACACTGGGTTTTGAACTCAAATCCCCAGGACGTTACTGATGGTTGTGAATTACTAATCCAGTGACCATACCACTAAACCATCACCTCTCCACAAATCTCCATCTGCGTAAATATGGTGCAATCCAGTAACCCCATCATCAAGATTTGAAATAAACTCCACATATTAAAAAGATTCCACTAATAAAATTAACAACTTGACTGAATTTCAGAAAATAGTTATTTTGTACAAACTAACAGCTACTTAGTTGTGATATTGCAGTGCAATCCAATTGAAATTTAAGTCCAACTTTGTAGTTGTTAACTTACATCTGGATGTGATATTAGAATACATTTTTATGCATTGAATATGTTGCACAATTCAGTTTTCTGAGTATTCAATGGCCAAGGGAACTGAGTGGGTAAGTTAGCCAAAAAGAAGGTTCAATAAAGATCAAACCAGTGCATTACAGCTCATGACTAGGATTAATCACACTCATGATAAAGTCATGACCATAAAATAATATGCATAACCTTGGCACGTACAAAAAAAAAATCTGTGCTCGTCATCACTGTATCTCAAGCTGTCCCGTGACATGGCTCAATATTTGATGAAGTTGCTCCAGGAGAGTGCAGGAATCTGCCTGCGCAAGCACATGTGCAGGTCTTGTGTGTGCCCACACACACATCCACATGCACACACACACACACACACACACACACACACACACACACACACACACACACACACACACACACACACACAGAGTCTCCAGGATACTGCAGGAATCTGCCTGGACAAGCACATACACAGAATTTGTGCGCGCACGCACACTCACACAAGCACGCACACGCACACGTACACGTACACACACACACACTCTCCAGGATACTGCAGGAACCTGCCTGGACAAGCACACACACAGAATTTGTGTGCACGTGCGTACACACACACACACATACACACACACACACACGCATACACTCTCCAGGATACTACAGGAATCTGCCTGGACAAGCACACACACAGAATCTGTGTGCGCGCGCACACACACACACACACACACACACA
This sequence comes from Carcharhinus amblyrhynchos, assembly GCF_965287045.1. Lineage (NCBI taxonomy): Eukaryota > Metazoa > Chordata > Chondrichthyes > Carcharhiniformes > Carcharhinidae > Carcharhinus > Carcharhinus amblyrhynchos. The sequence continues at coordinate 5,889,986 of NC_137331.1, forward strand.
CACACACACACACACACACACACACACACACAATTATGAATTTGAGCATCTCCAGCTCTTGATTATCTAATTTCAGTGGCATCCATGTCCCTTAAACCTTCATAAACCTCTGCAGAGCTAATCACTTACCTTCATTCACTTGGAGACCGAGTCCCTGAATGTATTGAAGAAAGAGGTATGGGGAGAAAGCAGGAATGTGACATTGAGATAGATGATCAACCATGATCATGTTGAAAGATGGAGGAGGCTTGAAACTTGTTCCTGGTTTATATGTTTCTATACATTGCATGGGATCTGTGGCTAAGCCAAATATCAATCAAAGATTTGCTAACTATTGTCCAATAATTCCAAAATCTCATACAGGAATTCAAATCCCTTAACAAAAGCAAACCCTGATTACCAGCTCCAATTCTCAAAAGATCGCAATATAAATATTCAATGACAAGTATAACAAAGTAGGTCACTAACTTGGCACTTTGGATCTTCAATTTATTTTCTTACAAGAGCCTCATGTATTAATCCCCACTACTCGCCATGAGTCCAGCAACCAGTCTTTATCGGCAACTTTTATATGGCATTTCTCATGAAGAGTCAGTGAATTTGTTATTCGGGATATTAATGCCAGTTAAGGGATAACTGAAAACCTCCAATTTACAGTGAATCAATAAATCACATTCCATTTGAGAAAACTGACATTTCGGATTTTTAATTGCTGCTTTGGAGGTAAAATTGCCCGTTTGTATCTATTATTCTATGGAGACTGTAAATGAGGAACATATCACTTACATAATTCTTATCCTTTGTACAATCCCCATACAAATGAATAACTTTCAGGAAGATATTTCAATTTCCCATAACTAACTGGAAGGGTCACATAATAATGCTTCAAGTTTTAAGACTTTTACAAATTAGAAGTGACGTTGTCTGAGGTGACTTATACTCTAAACTACAGAAAAGTTTCCCCATTTAAATGACCCAGTCCCCTGCCATTGTTATACTTTACTGTTTTTTCAGTGAATACTTTATTTTCCTGGATTAAAGCTGCTTAGTTACTCCCTGCTATCTTTTTTCCTTTCTCAGCCAATTAACTCCTAATTTCAGGACTGGCGTTTACAGTGAGAGTTACCCAGGAGATTGCACACTATTGAAAGCTAGGCAAACCTTCCAGTCTTATTCAAATCCTCACGAACTTGGTCTCTTCAATCTGAATATGAACTTCCACCCACATTCTGCATGGTCAACAAGAGAGACTAGCTGCTTTCATCTCTCTGCATGCACGCTTACAGGCCAACTGTTTGTAAGGTTCAAGGGTATCTTCGGAATGCCTGTAATCCAACAATGACTTCCTATGAGCTTTTAACCTTTCAATGTGCATCTCGATGGCAATGTGAATTATGTGGATCAGGTAAAAATACTAATCAGCCATCCTTTAGCCTACCAATTCTATTCTTTAGACATGTAATTTCATTCTATCTGAAAATTAAATAGACAGTTTAAAGTATAACTATTTATGAAACTGTTATAACTGGGTATAACTGTTATAACTGGGTGGAACGCTGGCACATTGGTTTGCACTGCTGCCTCACAGCACTAGGGACCCGGGTTCAATTCCGGCCTTGGCTCACTGCCTTATGTTGACTTTGCATGTTCTGTGCAGGTTTCCTCTGGGTACTCTGGCTTTCTCCCTCAATCCAAAGATGTGCAGTTTAGGTGGATTGGCCATGCTAGTGTCAGGGGGACTAGCAGGGTAAATACATGGGGTTGCATAGATAGGCCCTGGGTGGGATTATTGGTGCAGGCTTGATGGGCTGAATGGCCTCTTTCTGCACTCTAGGGATTCTATGACATTCCTAACACCTCTCTGAGAGACTTGGGAACCAACAGTCAGCACAGATACTTTTGCCATTGTCTCGCACCTTCACAGGAAGGCAACCCGATCCTCCCTTTAACAATCACGTGTCAGTCAGATTTCAGAACAGGTCACATGACCCCATTAAGCCTCCATTTTCCCCTAAATTAAAGAAACAGTCCTTAAACACAAGAAGCTGATAAATGTTGTATTTAAGAACATAAGAAATAGGAGCAGGAGTAGGCCATCTAGCCCTTCGAGCCTGCCCCACCATTCAATAAGATCATGGCTGATCTGTCGTGTCTCAGTTCCACATTCCTGCCCTCTCCCCATAACCCTTAATCCCCTCGCTTGTCAAAAACCCATCAACCCACGTCTTAAAAATATTTAGTGAGGCAGCCTCCACCACCTCAACGGGCAGAGAATTCCAGAGATTCACCACCCTTTGAGTGAAGAAGTTCCTCCTCAACTCCGTTCTAAACCTCCCCCTCTTTATCTTGAGGCTGTGCCCCCTAGTCCTACTGTCCTTTCTGAGCGAGAAGAGTCTCTCCACCTCTATCCTATCCATCCCATTTGTAACACATTTATCATGTTGAAGATTATGATATTCAATATGGGATTTTATTAGCTGGAAATAGGTGTCCCTAGGCACTGTCTCCCCTCCTATAGAACTTTGAGATACCTCTGCCATCTCTGTCCCTGGTTTAATTAATTATGTGTGGACCCTTCCCTTCTGGTTCTGTAATCTTCTTCTCCTAAAGTTTTGCCAGTCTGTCAATTACTTCCTCCCTCGGATGGATCACTTGATATTCTTTAATTTAATTCAGCTGGATTCTAATATACATCTTACAGCCAGTCATAATCTTATTTTCTGTTCCCATTATGCCATATTTAATTAGTATAGCTACTGCACCTCCCCTCCTACATGTATTGTATCTTTCAATGTTTCGTTGTTAATCCTGTTCTCCATGCAGCCAACAAGAACTCGAAGGACGGACAATGGGGAAAGATGATTTTATTTTCCAATTCACTAATGAGGAGTCACTAATTTGAGACTGAACAGGAACATTTAAATTTTTTCTTGAAACGGCATGTTGGTCACAGCTGTGTTCTTTGAAAGAAACTGGTTTGAAGGCCTTCTTTAAACATTTTGGATTCATTTTTACAAAACTGAAACTGAATCTACTCCGATGGGGATTGCCTCACTTCTCTTGTGGATTGGGCTCCAATACCAGACATGGTCCAGACTATGTCCATCTCAAGAGGATTGACGAAAGATATTTGGAATTCAATAGATCCTCAAACGATTGTGGTTAAGATAAACCCCAGGCCGAGGCTTGGTTTCCTCATTGTGGACTATTGACTCAGTGTGACAGCAGCCATTCTTGCTTCGCGTTGTGTAGAGAAAGCACAGCAAGTTGTCGGGAGTCAGATCCATCTTGAAGAATCTTCAACTTATAGGGAGAGAGAGAAAAGGCTATTTTTTATATTTATTTGTGGATGTGGAGTTCGCTGGCTAGGAGAACATTTATTGCCCATCCCTAATTGCCCTTGAGGAGGTGGTGGTGAGCTGCTTTCTTGAACCACAGCAGTCCATGTGATGCACCCACAGTGCTGATCATGAGGCAGCTCCACGATTTTGACCCAACGACAACGAAGGAACGGTGATATATTTCTAAGCCAGGATGGTGAGCGAGGGGAGCTTTCAGTTGATGGTGTTTCCATGTGTCTGCTGCCCTTGTCTTTCTAGATGGTGGTGGGTTTGGAAGGTTGGTGAGTTCCAGCAGTGCATCTTGTAGATGGTACACACGGCTGCCACTGTACGTCACTGGTGGAGGGTGTGAATGTTTATGTGTGGGGTGCCAGTCAAGCCAGCTGCTTTTTCCTTGATGGTGTCAGGCTTCTCAACCAGGCAAGGGGAGAGTATTCCATTACACTCCTGACTTATCGATGGTGGGCAGGCTTTGGAGAGTCAGGAGGTGAGTTACTTACTTAATTCCATTATTTTGAAGAAAGGAAAGACTTAGTAACGGTGGCCACGGGGTCCTGCTCCCCCTGGCTTGCCTGGTGGCTTCCTCGTCAACACAAGTGAGGACTCGAGTATTCAGAATGCCGCCTCTGATCTTGGCCCATTCCCTCCTGGTTATGGGCGCTTTTGAACCTACACTTGGTTCTCTCTCCCATGCCCACTCTGACTTTAGCCTCATCCATTATCTGAGCCACAGGCTGCATCTGTTTCCAAGACCAACCCACCCCTATGAAACTGTGTCACCCTCAACATACCGTATTCCACTCCCTCCTCACTGAATATTCCCCTACTGTCCACAACCCTCAGTTGAAGCTTGAGGACCCCACTAGTGACAGCATCCAGCCTGCCTTCTAAGACAATCAGTCTACCATCATCTCTGCCTGGAATCCCTTTCCCCCATCTAATTACAGGACCCCCAGACCCAATAAACAAGGCCCTTCCTTCTATCCTACAAGCCTGCAGTTTTCTACTCCCTCCTGCTTTAGTTTTTCAGCCAATGGGCCATTAGCCATTATGAGGTGAGACTCCCTGTCTCAAAGAGTTACTTGCCAATCAGAGGATGGCAAATCTGCAGTCCCGGCAGTGCCACCGGGAGCGGTGACTACTGCCAGTACTGCAGCTAGCCCAGGGATAAGGCATTTAATGATGGACGTGAACTTCTGTGGCAGGCCCTAGGAAGAGGTTGATGGGTGCTGGGGATGGCATATTGGACAGGGTGGGCAGGGGGGGAGTGTTTATTACAGCGAGGCGAAACAGCTGGGGATGGCCTCTGACTGGCACCGGTGATCTGGGAAGTAGGAGCCCCTCCCCCCAACCACTCCTTTTACCGGCCAGCAGCTCGTCAACAAGCTCCTGTTGGGTTACACTTCGGGCACAGGCCTCTCCTTTCATCTGTTAACTCTGAGCAAGAGTGGGGTGAGGCCCTTAAGTGGGTATTAATTGGCCATTTAAGGACCTCAGCTGGGTAATGTTGGCATGCCGCTGATGCTACACGCCCTATTTTACGCCGGTTTCTCCTCCCTCAGGAGGCCTGATTTTTGGTAGTTATGTGGGAATGGAGCTTGTGAAGAACAGACAATCCCTTACCTTTCAAAAGAAGTTTTACAGCTTCAGGTAACAGTCACCACAGTGAAAGTAGCTCAGTACCAATTACGTGGTTTGTACAGGCAAATGTTTCATAATGACATTGTTAAATTGGTTGCCCCGAGGGAATTACTGTATAATTAGTAGGCTCTCTGTAACCTATGGAAAATAAAAGTTTTCCAGTTGCAATCCAAAGCTTAGCACGCACTAACAATAAACCTTAACAATGGAAGGAAGTTTAGCATCATGTTCCTCAGTAGTTATATATGCAGATCAAACTTACAAAAGCCATTAGGAACTTATGAATAACTGCTGCTCAGACTGTTTCCTCAATACGGCAATTTTATGAAATGGTGATTCATTTCAAATAAGGTTCTTGTGTTGCAGCTGGCATGACTCAGTTGCATCTGTGGTTAGAATGAGTCAGGGCCACATTAACTGTGGTCTATTCCATGTAAACCATTCAGTTCCAAAAGACAGTAGTTAAAGATATCTATTCATATGAATCCGTGCACAGCCTTTCTTGGAAATCCATTAGTTTTGGTCCCCATTTGATAGTTCTATTCATTTTTGTGGATAATTGATCAGTCCAGGTTTTGCAGTGAGGATAACGGGGAGGCTTTCATTGCTCACCGCTGTGACAGAGTAAACCGTACACCCAACCTCTGGCGCAGGTAAACGTGACAATCAAGAAGTGGCTCTCCTATTTGTCCTGCTGCTCCCTACACTGCGATCGTGCTGGGAGATTCTGCACTCAAACCAGTGAAGCTGAGGTAACACCATACCCACTACACACAACGTTAGGTTTTGTCCATTGCAAATGTGAGTGAATTTTCAATCCAGTGATCAGTTTTAATTCCTGTCAAGCAGCATCTTCGGCACTGGAAATTCACACTTACAAACTCATTTCTTTCAGGCTTGAATTATTGTTGGGTTTCCAAAACTAAATGATCATTAAAGTAAAAAGTGTTTCACTTGTTTCTGTCTCTTCTAACTGCCTCTCTTAATCCTATCTTTCTTTATTCTCCATTTTGCTCTCTGTACTTGATTTTATACTGAATCAAATATTCTCTCGCTCCCAGGTTTAGACCGTGTCCCTCAGTGAGGATTGATTGAAAAGCTAAGCTGTTCACAAAGCTCCAAAATCCCCTGGAAAATTCACTGGGCTGTCAGATTCCTGGGATGGAATTTTATGAGTTTTTTTTAAGTGTCCAACTGGCGTGAAAACTGACATTTTTGGGCGAGTTTTCGCTTCCAGTCCTATGCGCTTAGTCATTGAAAATATGGGCCAGACAGTCCCTAGCCACTGTAGGCAGTGAGCGGGGCTTAATTCACCAGACAGCCAGCAGCTCAGACCGGAGCCACACACTGCACGTGCGCAGAAAAAACACAAAAAACAGCAACTCTCCTGATAGAACACCTCCGGGCCAGATACAGCCTCCCCTTCCTCCTCCCAATCCCCTTACACTTCCCAAACCCACCCCCTCCCCGGACCCCCTTATCACTCCCCAATGCCGATTGCCGAGTGACATCACCCTCTCTCTCCCATGCCCCCAATCATCACAGAGGCACTTTCCACCATCCACCACCAACCCCCGCATCCCCACCCGCCCCCGCCATCAGCACACCTGTAGGTGCTGAGTTGGCTTCCCCTCCATGGTAACAAGGCAAACTACATTCCACTCGCTGGAATGCTCCATCACGCACGTGTCTTGGCCAAACTGCCTGCAGCTGATCTGCCCTCACAAGGCCCAGTTCCAGGCAGATGGAGTACAATGTTAGCAAGTGTGAGGTTATCCACTTTGGCAGGAATAATAGTAGGAGGGATTACTATTTAAAGGGCGAAAAGCTGCAGCATGCTACGGTGCAGAGGGACCTGGGGGTCCTTGTGCACGAGTCGCAAAAACCCAGTCTGCAGGTGCAGCAGGTGATCAAGAAGGCGAATGGGATGCCGGCCTTTATAGTGAGGGGGATAGAATATAAAAGCAGGGAGGTCTTGCTGCAACTGTACAGGGCACTGGTGAGGCCGCAGCTGGAGTACTGTGTGCAGTTTTGGTCGCCGCACTTGCGGAAGGATATTTTGGCCTTGGAGGGAGTGCAGAGGAGATGAGGGGGTTGGACTATGAAGAGAGACTAAATAGACTGGGTCTGTACTCGTTGGAGTTTAGAAGGATGAGGGGGGATCTTATAGAGACGTATAAGATAATGAAGGGGATGGATAGGGTAGAGGTAGAGAGATTCTTCCCACTCAGAAAGGACAGCAGGACTCGAGGGCACAGCCTCAAGATAAGTGGGGGTCAGTTTAGATCGGAGTTGAGGAGGAACTTCTTCACTCAAAGGGTGGTGAATCTGTGGAATTCTCTGCCCGTTGAAGTGGTGGAGGCTGCCTCGCTAAATATATTTAAGTCACGGGTAGATAGGTTTTTGACAGACAAGGGGATTAAGGGTTATGGGGAGAAAGCGGGAAAGTGGAACAGATCCACTTCAGATCAGCCATGATCTTATTGAATGGCGGGACAGGCTCGAAGGGCTAGATGGCCTACTCCTGCTCCTATTTCTTATGTTCTTATAAAAAAACCCCAAGGATGGAGAGTCAGGCAGGCAGTGTAGGAAGAAAAGTTTAAAGTTTCTTTATTATTGACAAGTAAACCTTACATTAACACTGCAATGAAGTTACTGTGAGATTCCACTAGTCGCTACACTCCAGTGCCTGTTCAGGACAATGCACCCAACCAGCACGTCTTTCAGATTGTGGGAGGAAACCCACGCAAAACGAGGAGAATCTGCAAACTTCACGTAGACAATGACCCAAGCCGGGAATTGAACCCAGGTCCGTGGCACTGAGAGGCAGCAGTGTTAACCACCGTACCGCCTCCAGGAAGACAGCTCCCTGATGTCTGATACTCACCTGGCTATGCTGTTGGAGATGGTGGAGGCGAGGCGGGACACCTCTTCCCCCCAGCAGGACACCATCCCACAGGAAGGGTCGGAAGTGTGTGTCACCATGTGTTAGCGCCAGGGCACTGGCCAGGAGAACCAGGAAGCAGTGCCACAAAAAACTGAATGAGCTAATGTGGACAGCAACGGTGTGTTTAACCACATCTAGTATCTTCCCCCTAAATGACTCCCAGATCCCCTACCTCCTGCACTCTGTATGTTTTAAGCCCCTGACCCCAAGCATCTCTCTCCACCAAAGGCATTCCAACCCTTGCCCTCTGAAGGCCACCCCTGATACCCTGCAGTGAATGGAGGAGGGGTTGACAGCAAAACTGGACTGACCATGAGGCTGCTGGGAGGAGTCCCAAAGCTCTCAGGTGGACCAGCTGTTGTGTGTCTTGCGTATTTCCCAGGCCAACACTGCAAGGATGGCGTCTGTGGTGGAAAGCCTGGGGCAGGGGAATCCTCAGCATGAGTGGCAGGCTCCAGATGATGGCCGAGTCAATGACAGGGTCATGGTGGAGTGCCAGAGATCCGCAGCTGAGTCACTGCAGGCTACAGCTGAGGCCTCAACAACTCCCAGATACTGCGGCCCATGGCGGAGAGGCGCAAAAGCTTGCAGGAGACCCAGCAGGGCAGCGCTGAGACACAGTGGGCTACAGTAATACGTTGTATCACTTGAGAATGTGGCCCAGTCACAGGAGGTCATGGCCCAGTCTCAGATGACACTTGCTGCTGCCATTGACGGGTGGCCCCTGACTCAGGTGGCCATTGTAAGGGGCTCGACTACCATGGCAAGAATGCAAATGGTCCTCCAGGACTGGCAGTGCCAGGTGACGCTGGAGCTCACTGCAGAAGCACTACCATCCCATGGAGCGACCCAGGAACCCTAAGGGAGGAGGAAGGGTTGGAGTCTGTGCCTTCCACCCAGGAGACTGTGGCTGTGGGTATACCTTTTAACTCCCCCCCCTTCCTCACACTGGGGCATTTCAGGGCTGTGGGATGAAGAGAGTGGCATAGGTACACCCCAGACACTTGGAAGCCACCAGGGCCCACAAGGTCCAGACCCTCCAGAGAACGATCGCCAAGGGCATCACAGGTACGGGGCACAATAGGCAGGTGGCCACCTCCACCTCTGATGCACATCCTGGGGAGACATTGAGACATAGTGGTAGACTACATAAAGTTAAGATGCTGTAACGGCACTAAGGTGGCATGGTTGAAGGAGAACACCAGTTAGATAAGATATTTAGGCACTTTAAAGTCTCACTTTCACATATTTTTATATTAGCATTTACTTTGAAGGCACTTTTATTGGCATCAATAAATGTTATTTCACCCCACAACTGTGACTACTTAGCCTCCAATAGGAATGAACTTACCCCAATGGTTGCTGGAGAGACCCTACATGTAAGTGGCAGTGGGGGAGATCCCTTAGCGCACTGCTATGGTGAAAATCAAGGTCCTCAAATCTTTCACTGGCTACAGCGGGTGGCATGCGTTGGCAGCGACTTACAACATCTGCCGTGGTATCCACAGAACCCGGGAGAGATTCCCTCTCCCACCTGCCCTGGCACCCTGCGTGGGGGGGGGGGGTTTAGTGCTTCCTTACTGTAGGGCACAGTACAAGACCACTTTGCAGAATGATATCAGGGGGTTATATTAGTGGGCCCTGCCAGGGTGGCACAGCTCCTCAAGGACCTGACCCGCATCTTGAGGAGCCCTTACGCACCGCTCCACTATTGAATGGGTGGCAATGTGGGCCTCATTACATTGGGACTCTGCCTCAGTCTCAGGCCTCCCACACAGGTGTCGTCAGGCAAGTCTGAAGCGGGTATCCCCCATGTCCCAACGAGTCACCCCTGCACCCTGGGCTCCTCCTCAAAGACTCTGGGACATGGGAACTCCTCACTACGACGCTGTCATGCACACTGCCGAGGTGTCAAGGGCAGGCCTGCGGCCGATGGTCACATACCAATTGCACATTTATTGAAGGGAAGTCCTTTCTGTTCATGAATCTGCCAGGATTTTTCACCAGGGCCTTGAGGGTGATGTGGGTGCAGTCTATATCCCAGGCTATATCACACAGCCCGAGCTTCCTGCTGGGCCCAGACCAGGTTAAATTTAATATACTAACCAGTCAGGGTGTAAATGGCATCTGTGACCTCCTTCACACACTTGTGGACAGATGATGGTGAAATGCCACAAGATCTCCACTGACTAGAAAGACCCAGTGGTGTAAAAGTTGAAGGTGGCCGTCACGTTCACAGCCACTGGGAGTGGTGCCCCCCCCCATACCCCAAGGTGCCAGGTCCTACAACAAATGGCACACATTCTCTCCTAGAATCATAGAACCCTACAGTGCAGACAGAGGCTCTTCAGCCCATCAAGTCTGCACCGAACACAATCCCACCCAGGCCCTACCCCCATATATTATACCCACTAATCCCTCTAACCTACGCATCCCTGGACACTAAGGGGCAATTTCTTAGCACGGCCAATCAACCAAAACCGCACATCTTTGGACTGGGGGAGGAAACCGGAGTACCCGGAGGAAACCCATGCAGACATGAGGAGAATGTGCACAGACAATGACCCCGAGCCAGGAATCGAACCCAGGTCCCTGGAGCTGTGAAGCAGCAGTGCTAACCACTGTGCTACCGTGCCTCTCCTTTTGGAGCTGGAGCCGAACTGTCGGCAGCACCCGATGTCCGACGGTTTCTGGAAGGAGGCTTGTGTGTGGAACTGCCAGGGTCTCCGCTTTGTGCTTCTCCTGCTCTCACTCATTTCAAGGTGAGGAATGCAAAAAAAATGCAAATTGACCTTTCACCTGTTTTGGGCAGGTTTTTTTTCCCCCCAATCATGCTGATTTCTTTTGCTGTAAGATGGGATTGGATGCAAAAATGGGCAGGATTCCCATCAGTTGCATCACTCCCAAATTTACAACATTTTCCCTTTGCAAAACAGATGCAATGAGGTCATAAAATTCCACCCCGTGCTTTAAGCTGCTGCTCAAAAGCTCATAAAAATTCTGTGTGCGACTATCGGTGTAGCAAACAGCAAGTGACATTAATTAGTCTCTGACCACATCTACTCCTCGCTACATCATGTTTTTGCTTTCCTGAAGCAGGCTTCGATGGGCCTTTGCTACAACGTTGGGTCTCTCGTTTTCAATGCGCCACCATTTGATGTCAGAGTCACAGTAAGGTTAATGCCACTTGCTGTTATTTGCTTGCCAGCGCTACAGCAACTGCAGGACAGGCACCTTTTCAAACAATCTAAAAGTCGCTGCCTTGGCAGCTAGTCAGCTGTTAGCTTTGTAAAAAGTGTTCCAAATTTTGGCTCACTGTTCAAATGCATTCACCAGCTAGAAATTACTGTACAGGGTACTTCTGTAGCAGAAACAAACTAAACTGGCCACATCATGCCCTTTTCAGTCTCTATTGACATGACAAATGTTAATTCTTGCTAATAAACTGCTCTGACACTGAAAATCAATTGTTACAAATGTGGAGCTTCATTTTCTCAGCTTTTAACAGCTTTTGGAATGCAACATTCAAAATGTATTTTCAAAAAAATCATTTTCATCCTTTTCCCCACTCTTTTAACCCATTTTTTCTATCCCTCACTTTCTCTGCAAAGTAACTGAATTCATCCACTTTAATTTCAACTTGCTTCTCAGTCCAGACACGTTAATAATTGCTTAAGGAGTTGTTTGCCATCTTCACTCACACCCTACCTGTTTGCTATCAGCTTGTAGTTTGTTGAGCAAAAAATTATTGTATCCAAATGAGCAAAGGCAAGTCTAACCCACATTAGATGCCGTTACAAATATATATTCATATGAACATATAAATTCGGAGCAAGAGTAGTCACTTGGTCCCTTGAGTCTGCTCCACTTTTCAATTAGATAATGGCTGATCGGATTGTAACTTTAACCCCACATTCTGCTTACGTCTGATAAACCTTCATTAAGGAAGATGATTTTGGCCGTTGAAGGTCGCAGGACATTGCTGCAGGAATGTCTCAGGTCTGTTGTAGGTAAAATAATACCTCCGAGACTGCGAGTGAGTCAAAATACACAGTGGCTCTTATTTCAAAACTCTGGGGTTTATTCCAGAATTTTGGGAGAAGCAGGGACTACCAAACTTCTCACACAAGTGGGCATTTATACATCATGAGTACTGGTGTCAATCACGACACAAGTTTCCCTTTCCGGTCAGAACTCCGGGTTTTCCTTCCTTGGTTGTGATACAACCCCAGATTTAATTACGATTCACAGTCCAGCTGGCAGGTGCAGTCATGACACAGGTTTAATCCGGTCATGATTTAAAACCCCTTCTGCAGCAGTACCGGTATTCCTGTCTTTGAAGTTACTCGTGCGATCGTGAGTGTCCCAGCGGGACTCTTCCTGTTAAAAGCCGGTACCGCGATCTACCATCAGCAGCTGTCAAAAGCCGGTATCGTAAACTACCATCTGTGTAACGATGGCCATCTAACACAAATAGGTAAGATTTGCAAAGTCTACAAAATAACAGCCACATTAAACTAACTGTCTTTATAAAAATGAGAGTTAAAGAATGTAATACATGAACAAATAACTTATATTACTGCCAGGAGCAGTATAAGCTTGAGAAGATCAGTGATGACGAAGGGTTATGTTTGTGATATATTCTAGGTACAAAATCTATTCGCCTTTTCCCTACTTCAGGTCCAACTATCCCTCCAACATAAAGTCAGAATTGTGTGAGTTCTGATGATTTCACAATGTCGAGTGCCATTCACAACTCGTCCTCAGGACAGCAGACACATGGGATCATCACCACCTACAAGTTGCCTTCCAAGCCACACATTATACTGTTTTCGAACTATGTTCCATCGCTGTCACTGGGTAAAAGTCCAGGATATCTCCCCAGAACAGCGTGGTGAGTTTGTTTACAGTAAATGGGTTGAACGGAGTTCCAGAAGGCAACTCACCACCATCTTCTCAAGATCAATTAGAAATGGTAATAAACGCTGTCCTTGCCAGTGTTGCTCAGTTGAAAGAAAAAGTTAAGGCCAGGAAGAGGTCAAGAAATTTGGGGTTTTGGAGTAGAATGTAAAGAAATCATTATGACTTCATTGGTTAGGCCAGTTAGAGTGACCTATGAGGGTTCATTGAACCACTTGCAGAAAGGACAATAAATACACTGAGCATAAACAATGTAGATTCAGCAGGGTGATGCCAAGAATCAGGAAGCTATAGTTAGAAAAACTTAAATTTGTCACTGTTTTCACAGCAGCAGAGACGGCTAAGAGGGAACTTAATAGACATGGTAGGAATTACGGAACATATGAGAGCATAATTAGAAAAAGACTACTTTCTGTGGTTGTGGAGTCAGACAGAAGTGATCAATCTAAAGATAGCTCCAAGAATGAGAATTGAAACCAGGCAAATTTGCCTACACGGTGGATTGTTGAAGGATGGAATTTTGGCAGAAACTGCTGCTTATTTTAAAGAGAAAATTAGACAATTACTTGAAGCAGAGGTAATGGCTGTGCAGAGTGATCAAGGCAGCGGGGATGCCTCGAATATTATGTGCAATTTTGGTGTCCTTATCTGAGGAAGGATGTTCTTGCTATAGAGGGAGTACAGCAAAGGTTTACCAGGCTGATTCCTGGGATGGCAGCTCTGTTATATGAGGAGAGAGGACAGTAAGTAGTCTCGCAATACCAACTTAAAGTCCAACAGGTTTATTTGGAATCATGAGCTTTTGGAGTGCTGCTCCTTCATCAGGTGAGTGGAGAGGTAGGTTTCGCAAACATGACATATATAGACAAAGGCACAGTTGCAAGATAATGGTTGGAATGTGAGTCTTTTCAGGAAATCAAGTCTTTACAGGAACAGACAGTGTGAGTGGAGAGAGGGATAATCACAGGTTAAAGAGGTGAATTGTCTCAAGCCAGGACAGTTAGTAAGATTTTGCAAGCCCAGGCCAAATGGCGGGGGTTACATGTAGTGTGACAGGGACCCAAGATCCTGGTTGCGGCCATCCTCACACATGTGGAAGTTGGCTATCAGTTTCTGCTCAGCGACTCTGCGTTGTCGTGTATTTTGAAGGCTGCCTTGGAGAACGCTCATCTGAAGATCAGAGTTGAATGCCCTTGACTGCTGAAGTGTTCCCCGACTGGAAGGGAACACTCCAGCCTGGCGATTGTTGTGCGATGTCCCTTCACCCATGGTTGTAGCGTCTGCATGGTCTTGCCAATGTACCATGCCTTGGGACATCCTTCCCTGCAGCGTATCGGGTAGACAATGTTGGCTAGTCGTGTGAGTATGTACCTGGTGGGTGGTGTTCTCACAAGTGATGGTGGTATCATATCAGGCAACTGGACCCTGTGTGAGAACCTCTCTGGGTGTGTCGAGGGCATTCTGAAACACCTTTATAAGAATGGGATATGGCACTTGACTCATCAGTTGACAATTCTGATGAGCCACAGTGAAAAAACGCACCGACCTTCACAGAAGACAAACGTGGGACGTGACCAACAGAGTACCCTTCGTCATCCAGTACTCACCTTCAAACAACCGCACAACCTCAAACAGAAGTTGTTTGTAGCAAACTACCAGCCTTCAGGAGAACAGTGACCAGGACACCACACAACCCTGCCACAGCAACCTCTGTAAGACCTGCCGGATCATCGGCATGGATACCACTCCAAAAGCTCATCATTCCAAGTAAACCTGTTGAACTTTAACCTGGAGTTGAGACTTCTTACTGTACCCACCCCAATCCAATGCTGGCATCTCCACATAATATGAGGAGAGACTAAATCAGTTAAGATTATCTTCATTTGAGGTTAGAAGAGTGAGAGCGGATATCATAGAAACTTAGGAAGTTCTAACAGGGTAGATTCAGGAAGAATGCTCCTGATGGTGGGGGAGTCCAGAGGTCATAGTTTGAGGATAAGGGGTAAACCTTTTAGGACTGAGGTGAGGAGAAATTTCTTCACCCAGAGAGTGGTAAATGTACGGAGTTCACTCCCAGAGGAGTAGTTGAGGACCAAACATTCTAGCTCTTAGTACTGAAGGGATCAAGCGAGTTGGAGGGGAAGGCAGGATCAAGGTATCGAATTTGTGATCAGCTACGATCATAATGAATGGTGGGGCAGTCTCAAAGGTTCTATTTTCTATGTGTTTCTATGTAGTAGTTTTACATTGTTCTATCAAAGAGTCAGCACAAATATGATAAGACAAGCCAACTGGTCGTCTGTCTTATGGTTCTCAAGACTATTTTCCATTTTAGAGCCTAAAGGGTGTGATATATACCACATGCCTCCTGTCTCTTGACATCCACATGTATACATTCTCAAACAGCAGTGATAATTTGATACTGATGGGGAGCAGGGATGTGAGCTGACTTATCCCCAGTTAACTGTGATAGCTCCACTGTCCCTCATCAGAGATCACCCAACCTGGCTCAGCCTGGGCAGTTGGCACTGGGATCATCTGATCTGTTTAGAGCAATACCAAAAGATGCTTTTCCTTTTTATTGGTAATTTTGTCCAATTTGTTTGGACAAATTGTTTGTCAGGAGATGAGGGGGTTAGCCTATGAGGAGAGATTGAGTAGACTGGGTCTGTACTTGTTGGAGTTTAGAAGGCTGACGGGGGATCTTATAGAGGCGTATAAGATAATGAAGGGGATGGATAGGGTAGAGGTAGAGAGATTCTTCCCGCTTAGAAAGGATAGCAGAACTAGAGGGCACAGCTTCAAAATAGGGCGGGGGGGGGTGGGGGAGCGGGGGCACAGTTTAGATTGGAGTTGAGGAGGAACTCAAAGGGTGGTGAATCTCTGGAATTCTCTGCCCATTGAAGTGGTGGAGGCTACCTCGCTGAATATATTTAAGTCACGGGTAGATAGGTTTTTGATAGACGAGGGGATTAAGGATTATGGGGAGAAAGCGGGAATGTGGAACTGAGCCACTTCAGATCAGCCATGATCTTATTCAATGGTGGGGCAGGCTCGAAGGGCTAGATGGCCTACTCCTGCTCCTATTTCTTATGTTCTTATGTTCGCCAACAACCTATTAGGAGCTACACACAAAGACAGTCACAATTTACAATCTTGACAAGTCACAGAAACAGTAGATAAAATAGTTTCCTTGACAATGTATTCAGAGAATAGAAGAGCCATTCATTCAGTTTATTACTTACACTGTCCTCTGTGTACATTTGCAGTGAACTGAGCAAACTTTAAGATAAGATGAGGTGCAGAAGAATCAGTGTTCATTGTTTGTTCGAGGAATCAGCCTTAACTTGGACAATTTCTTTTGACAGCTTTTAAAAACACAATAAACTAGTAATGAATTAATTTAGGATGCACTTTAAACAGATTCAATCTGAAATAATGTACAAGCACACAGCAGAGCATGAAGGTGTTGAAGGAAAATTATTACATGAAAATATCATTGCCCTGATTTGAATTAGAATACAGCTTTGACTGTTTTTGTTACAGACTGGAACGTGGGCATCTCTAATATTTAGCTAATGCAATTGACAAAACTACATAAATTCTGAGTGAATGGCTAGCTGTAAAAACAAATAATTTCATATTCAGCTTTCATCCCAACATCCTGAGAACAAGCCCAACCTGCTACAAGTACAAACATGCATTTTGTCTGCACAAATAAAGAATGCTACTGCTCTCGTTTACTTTTCTCAATAAATTAAACCCCAGGGTTTAAAGAACGTCTTTCACCACAATACAATCTGGGACTGTATTATAAATGCCAAAAAACCTACTTGGCATAGAAGAAATTATAGATGACAATTCCACAATTCACATTCAATGGGTAAAAAATGTAGCAATTTTGTTTAAAAATGGGTGATATGTCACATCCTGACCAGGGGAGAAGAAAAATAGAAAATGGTATCAGTTTACTTTCCTTTTCAGTTATCACAAGCCTCCATTATAATGAGAAACTCAAGCAGAAAGTATGTATGTGCTTTCCTGATCCAGCACTCCCTCCTGCACACACTGTGATACCAATGCATTGATCTCATGCTGAGAGAGAGTGTTGAAGGAAGTTTCACTCAAAGTAATTGTTCCTGAATCTCTCTCAAAAGCAGCAAGAAACAATTATACAAATGAAATACGCAAAATAGAAATAGAAATAATCTCATGCTGGGTGGATAGAGGAGTAGAAGCTGGCTTAAAAATATTCCACATGTATAAATACACCCAAGAAGGCTAAGGCCCTTGGATTGGCCGTAGATTACAACAGATTCCTGCTGCCAGAAGATGCACTCTGAGTGATCAATAGTTAACCATAATGTCCATGCAATAATAGCAGACGTGAGTAATTCTTATTCTTTACTCAGAGGGTAGTAAGGGCGTGGAATGCCCTGCCTGCAGCAGTTGTGGACTCGCCAACTTTAAGGGCGTTCAAATGGTCTGTGGATAGGCATATGGATAACATTGGAATAGTTTAGGTTAGAGGGTCATGAGATTGGCTCCACTGGTTGGTGCAACATCGAGGGCCGAAGGGCCTGTACTGCGCTGTAATGTTCTATGTTCTATTTCCTCAACTTCAATCTTTACTCAAACTTAAACTCTTCAGTTGATGCATTTGGATACCCTTTTTGCCGAAATTCTGCATTCTCAACCATATTTAAAGGCATCTCTCTCAATATTTTATTAGATAATATCAGTCATATCTCGCATGATATATTTTCCTTTAAAAACAGGATGCACTTGTGATTTAGAAAAGTCAGAGGAATCAAGATAGAGATCTCATTGTGTCATTAACGATATTCATCAGCATTGTGTCATTTTAACTGTATATTTATCATATTGAAAGTCAGTCAAATGATACCTTATGTATTACAGAATTGCATCAAGAGGAATTAGTTTGGGTTCCTAGTTTTTATGGAATGGATTCAACATCACCCAAGCAAGGCAATTTGTACCGACTGGATTATATCAAAATTGATTCATAATTTAGTGTTCGGCCTTTCCTCTGTGTTCAGAGAAGGACCGTACAGGGGATTAGCAATCAAGAATGATTATGTTAATAGAGTTACAATGAATCAACTGCACATTTGGCTCACTGGGCCATGCAGGTCTTAATAAGCTTTTTCTCATCATACTTTATCAGAACCTATCAGTGTTCCCTTCCATTTCTTTCTCGCTCGCTTGGGTTTCATTCCCTTCAACGACTCGTTGTGATAATACATTCCAAATTCGAACCATTCTCTGGGTAAAGACATCTTTCCTGAATCCTCTGTTGGGTATATTACTGACCATGTTTTGTTAATGGTCTCAAGTTTTCATCTCCTCCACCAATGGAAACATTTTCCTCAAGTCTGCCTTACGAAACAATCCATTATCCTTCAGTTTACCCTCAGCCTCCTGTTTCCTATAGATAAGAGCTATAGCCTGTTCAGCCATGCCATTCCTGCTCAGGATCTCAATACTCTGCGGTGAGGTGAGAAATCCAGATGTCCAACTCCAGTGTGATCAAGAACCAACTCAAACTCTGGCTCAACAACTCTTGGAGCAGAGAGACTGAAGGCAGAGATAATTCCTGCATGTGGGCAACCAGCCAAATACACAAATAGAACGAGTCTGGAAGGATATGGAGTCTGTAAATGTGTACGGTTTTAGTTTAGGCAGACATCACGATCGGTGCAGGCTTGGAGAACAGAAAGAGCCTGTCCCTGTGCTGTTTTATGGAGACAGTCTCATTGCCCACAAACTCGGACAGACTTTATCCTCCTTACACAGCATGTTATTTCAGATTTTAATTTATTCATACAGCGAATAAAATCACTCAAGGCCCAAGATGAATTAATTGATAAATTAATTTGATTTCTAATTAATTAGTCTTATTAGTTAAAATGCCAACTTATGGGTGCCTTTAATGCTTCCTTCCTCTACCTAAGTTCTTTAATCCTTTTATATCTGCTTTGAATAGCTGCTCCACCGATGAATGACCTTCCTCTATCATAAGGTCAGAAGTGGGGATACTTGCTGATGCCCGCACAACGGTCAGCACCGTTTACGACTCCTCGGATATTGCAGCAGTTTTTATTTGTATCGAAGTCCTGGGGCCAGAATATGAAGGTCGGGGGAATGGGTTAGGGGGCTGGTGAAGGTTCAGCCCTACACAGAAGTTCACGTGCACTACACCAGCTGTGAGGAACTGCGGACGGGTTAGATAAGCTGCCAGTGGGACTTCCATCCCTCACTGGAGAGGAAGTCCCACTTCAGGAGCTGTCAACCCATCCGATTGAAACATCAGCTCACGTGACTTCCAAACTCAGAAGTCAAATTCCACGGGGCGCTCCCTTTGTGGAGAAATTCAGATCTGACGAGTTGCTGGTTGGAGACAGCAATGCGACACCCTTGAAACAAGTGATGCTGCAAATATGATGGGGCTTTTGCGCTCTGAATGCTTGGCAGCTGATGATTAGAGACTTTTAAAATCAGACCAGCTTCGAGGAGTTGAGACAATGGCCAGCCGCCCGCTCAGCTGCTGAAATTCTTTCTGGCTGGTGTGAAAGCTGCAGTCGGACGCTGTGAGGCTAGAAGTGCAATATTAAAGACAACCCAAAAGGCTACACACATGGAGTCATTTGTGACGTGCCAATTAATGGTAATTTCAGTCACGCGAGAAGTCTTTGCATTCCCAGCCAGAATCCGTTGTTTGCCTCAGGAATGAAATGGCTGGTGGCACCTCTTCAGATATAGAGAGTTTCTTTATCTCTGTCTTTATCATCATCCTGGCTGGAAGAGACAGTTTGTCTGTTAGTCACCCAGTTCTGTGCTGATGTGACTCTACAATACAGTGCGAGATTCCCCAAGGATGGAAGTGGGACTCTTTTGTTAACAAAACTCTTGTTAAATTTATCGAAACCTTCTGGAACAGATGAGTGTTGTAAAATCAGCCTGTTTTAACCCTTATATGGTGGACAAATAACTTTGAGTAGACGTCTTATTAGTACAATCAATACTTATTTAAACCCACACAATCAATAATCACCCACCCGACCAACAATAAGTTATCTTCCAGAAAATACTAGAATTCAAGTACAAGACCTTGACTTAACTTTGCGTGACTGACAAGTACCCAAACAGATACTGGCCTTTATCTCTGCACTGGTCTTGGTAGTTGTCTGCGTAGTCTGGTCCTTTGGTCTGGTGTGACATTCTGGCTCTGATCTTCTTTCTTTCCTTCCTTCTCAGGTGTGGTGGCTCTCTGTCGTTGTAGCTCATTCATGGGGTCAGAGAAAAAAGATTCATGGTTGCGCAGCACCCTTTATACCCCGTTTGGTTTCACGCCCTCTTTTTGGCCATTGCCAATCAATCGATCAGGACTTGATCACCCTGATTGATGAGAGTCCAATCAGGTGCTACCACACCGATCTCTGGGTGTGTCCCCGACGGCCATGTCTGTAGGTGTTGGAGGCACATAGGTCACATACCTTCCTCCTAAATAAGGATTCACGGTGCCCCTCTGTCTGGCACACAACCCAGTGTGACTAGAAAGTCTCTTTCATCCTGGAAATGGCCCATATCCTGTGTATTCACTCATCAGGGTTGCAGCCTGTTTGTCTGTCTTTAAACTGCAGCCTGTCGGTTTAGTTTCTTGCCCAGTTGTCCCAGAGCGCTTTACAAAACACCATTTTAGATGGCCTGTTTGGCTACATGAGCAATCTTGAGCCATGTGGTCTGTAGCAGCCATTCTGGGGCTTGGTAGATGTCCATTTTAAAGTTTTAATACGTAGAGTTTTAATTTCTTTTCATGTCTTATTGATGTAATCTAAGAAATGACCATCTCCAATGAAGGAGAATTTCGCCGTCTCTCGCTGCCATTTAATGGCATTACCATCATGGAATCCTCCATCAGCAACATCCTGGCGATTCCCATTACCACTTGCTGAACTAGACCAGCCAGATGAATACCCTGGCTACAGAAGCTGGTCACCGGCTGGGAATTCTGCCGCAAGTAACTCACCGCCTGACTCACCAAAGCCTGTCCACCATCTACAAGGTTCAGGTCAGCAAGGTGATGGAATAGTCTCCATTTGCCTGGACGGGTGCAGCTCCAACAATGCCATCCAAGACAAAGCAGGTCACTTGATTGGCACTCCATCCGTGACAATAAACATTTACTTCCTCCACCTCAGTGTTTACCATCTACAAGATAAACTCGCTAAGTCTCCTTTAACAGCACCTTCCAAACCAATAACCTTTGCTACCTTGAAGGACAAGGGCAGTAGATGCATGGGAAGACCACTGCCTGCAAGTTCCCCTGAAATGTCACAGTCATTAGCACTGCTGCCTCACAGTGCTAGGGACCTGGGTTCAATTAGAGCCTTGAGTGTTTGTCTGTACAGATTTTGCACATGCTCCCCAGGACTGCGTGGGTTTCCTTCAGTTTCCTCAGTTCAAAGATGTGCAAGGTAGGGGGATTGGCTCCTCTAAATTGCCCAAGCGTCCATATACAGCGTAGGTGGATTAGCCTTGCTAAATGCACAGGGTTAGGGAGATGCTCTTTGATTTGGTTTATTACCACATATACTAGTATACAATGAAAAGTATTGTTTCCTGCACGCTATACAAAGCATACTGTTCATAGAGAAGGAAACAAGACAGTGCAAAATGTAGTGTTAGTCATAGCTAGGGTGCAGAGAAAGATAACTTAATGCAAGGTAGGTCCATTCAAAAGTCTGATGGCAGCAAGGAAGAAGCTGTTCTTGAGTCGGTTGGTCCGTGACCTCAGACTTTTGTATCTTTTTTCTGCCGGAAGGTGAAAGAGAGCATCTCCATAGTGTGTGGGGGTTCTTGGTTACACTGGCTGCTTTGTCGAGGCAACAGGAAGTGTAGAGTGTCAATCATGGTTTGGGTGATGGACTGTGCTTTGTTCACAAACTTTTGTGGTTTCTTGCAATCTTGGGGAGAGTGGACGCAGACGCAATGATTCGGCAAATCAGTCAGCACAATCAAGGACCCCACGCACCCCGGATATTCCCTCTTCCGCCTTCTTTTGTTGGGGAAAAGATACAAAAGTCTGAGGTCACGCACCAACTGGTATGTGACCTAGCTTGCATCACGTTGATCTTTCTCTACACCTTAGCCTCGACTGTAACACCACATTCTGCACTCTCTCGTTGTCTTCTCTATGAACAGTACTTGCCTGTATGGTGCGCAAGAAACAATACTTTTTATTGTAGGGATTCTATGATTCTAAGTCACATGCCATCCTGTCTTGAAACTATATCACCGTTCCTCCCTATCACCATCAAAACCCTGGAACTTCCTTCCCACCAGTATTATAGGTGCACTTGCACAAAATGGACTTTAGATTTCCAAGGTGATGGTTTCACTGTCACCGTCTCAAGGGCATTTACACACGAACAACAAATGCCGTGCTTTGCAGAGATGCCTACAGCCCATAAATGAGAAAAGCTATCCAGTCTCTTCGATCCATTTGTTTGCCTAAAGAATTTTATCACTTAACACTTACAATAAGTGATTAATTTATCACTCAGCTCCAATTTCTTGGCTCTGCCACTTCTCATTGTGTTGCAACTTCCCCCTTCTGTCTGAACTCTGATGCTTGGCTCTCGCTGCTGTTTCTACCATCTTTCACTGGTAAAATCTTCTTCTCTGAGATCCAACACCCAGCAGCAGGAGAGGGTCTCATTCTGTTTAAGTCTGCTTCTCTGCTTTTCCTCTGTCACTAGCTCTGCCACTGTTCAGACCTGCCAGTCTCAGTCTCCGGCTGCTGCCATTGCTATCTCTCTCATGCTGTTTAAATCTGACACACTGATTCTGAGAGAGGCATTGCCTTATGGTCATAAAGGCAAGCTGAATATTCAGGAAGCATTTGGTGACAGAAGCTGACGTTCCTTCTCCAAGGCTCTGGCAAAACTGTTTTGGGTCTGAGATACTTCATTTACTTTGTACAGCAACACGGCAGAAGGCAAAGCAGCTCTTAGAATGATTGACATGTATTTGCTTCTGGGTAGGTTCTTTGGTAGGTTGATTAAAAAGTAAAAAAGTTAACCATAATTCCTTTCAGCTACCTTGAATTTTGTGTGGAAAACTGCATTTGAAATAACGTGGGGCATAACATCACAAAATATGCCTACTTCAGGAGAGTAAGGTCCCAGTCATCCTGCCCTTTACTTCTTTGCAATTTCATAATCGCTGTCCTTATCTATGACATCAATAAAATGTTCCTCTGGTGCCAGCTGAAATCAGCATCTGTTTCCCACGTAATAACACAAAACCCACAAAACCTTTAAAGAAAGGAACTGCGAGTCATCACTTGTTTCTTGCGTCTACACAAAAAGGAGCAGTTATTTCCCAATGCAAGAAACTGGTCATTACAACTTAATGGCTTTTAGAACTTTTTTTTTACACACAGCAAGGATTTTGAACAGTCACATTTACATGTTGGAATCTTAAAGGAAAATTTATTCACACAAGTTTAATTGGATGTTTGGATAAATTGTGGTTAAATGTTGATGAGCCGCTGCCAGAACATGCCCCCGTCTACATCAACGGGGACAGAGTAGAAAGGGTTGAGAGCTTCAAGTTTTTAGGTGTCCAGATCATCAATAACCATCCTGGTACCCCCAAGGTGACACTATAAATAAAAAACCTCACCAATGCCTCTACTTTCTTAAAAGATTAGGGAAATTTGGCATGTCAGCTATGACTCTCACCAACTTTTACTGATGCATCATAGAAAGCATTCTTCCTGGTTGTATCACAGTTTGGCTCCTGCTCCGCCCAAAACCGCCCAAACCATCACGCAAACCAGCCTCCCATCCATTGACTCAGTCTACACTTCCCACTGCATCGGTAAATCAGTCAGCATAATCAAGGACCCCACACACCCGGATATTCTCTCTTCCACCTTTTTTTGTCGGGAAAAAGATACAAAGGTCTGAGGTTACGTACCAACGGGTATGTGACTTAGCTTGCATTAACTTGATCTTTTCTCTACACCTTAGCCTTGACTGTAACACTACATTCTCTCATTTTCTTCTCTATGAACAGTATGTTTTGTTTGTATGGTGCGCAAGAAACAATACTTTCTGTTGTATGCTAATACATGTGACAATAATAAATTAAATCAAAGAGCCAAAACAATAAACAGTCTGTAACCCCATCTCGCTAATTGACACTTTCACCCAAATCTGCTGGGAAGTCCCTTGCTCCGAACACTCAGCAAAGATTAATTAGCACAAGCCCTTACCTGCGTGCATGAACACAGGGAAGAGAGAGAGAGAGAGAGAGAGAGAGAGAGTGCAAGACATTTATAGTCAGGGCATCAAAGTTGTGGGGTAGGGCTTTTGCCCAAAGTTAAAATGCAGAAGCATATTTACAAAATACTTACTTTAAATCAAGCAAAATGACTCATGTGAAAAGGTGATTTTATTTTTCACAAATTACATTTTTTCGGCAAAAAGACAAACTGAATTGATTGAATTAAAACAGTCTGAGCATAACTGTTACATTCTTGAAGGTTGTGAAATAAAACTGTTTAATGGCAAGATCAGGTCAGAAATGAATCATGCATTTTCTTGCTCCACCTTTGAAGAGATTGAGGTGCAAGTGGGAACTTGTGCGCAAGATACAAATATCTAGTTTGGCTGTCAAGCAGTCCTGTTGCTACATTGCCGAGTTTCAGAATTGCTCATATTAAGCAATAAAGGCACACCTTAAATGTAGTTACAAAACTGACCAAAACCATTGTACTTGAGAGAATACCCAAGAGGAGACCCATAGCTTTTAACACCGACACCCAAACTGTACTTAATACAGGAGTTTTATTTTTTATGCATTGATTAACCCTTTACTTAAAGGTTTGCCATTTGCAATACAGATTACATATCAGTGCGTTACATCACTGGTCTTTTAAGAAGAGCGTGGAGCTGGGTAACCAAAAACGCTATTAACATCTGTCAAGGGTCCAAGTTCTACTCCTGTACTTTCCTGACAATAGTACAAAACATATCTATAATCAAAACAAAGTCCAACACATGCTGTAAACCTGAAATAAAGGGAAAGTATTGGAAATATTCAGCTGATCTCTCAGCATCCGTGAAGAAAGAGAGAGTTAATGTTTCAAGTCGACTATAGCTTTTTTTTTGCAATCTGTTTTTAGTAAGGTTGGTTTGCCTACTCCAATGACATTTTCAAAGCTTGTTATGAAGTGCTTCAAACATTCAGGTCATAAAAGGCACGAACTTAAAACACAAAATACTTTTAGTCTAATTCAGTTACCTCAGCTCAAGGCTAGTATTGCTTTAACTGAGACAATGATCAGTAATCTTGAGGTTTGGATACAGTTGCTATCCCTCACTTTCTCAAATATTTTTAGTATCAGCTCTTCTTCACTTCATACCACTCCAGACATTCAAACTTCATTTAGCATGGTGATCTGTCTCAAATAACTTGTCTTGCACATCAACACTCTTTCCTTTTGTTCTTTAGCAGATTATATCCTAAGATCCGGCGAGAAAGATTAAGGTGCCCAACCAGGAATTTCAGACTCAGTTTAAATAATTAAAAATGCATTATTATAATCTTTTCACGAAAGTAACTTTTAACATTTAGGGGTAGAGTTTTTATTACTTTTACAAGTGCATCTGGGTCAAACTCTGCTGAGTCATGAAAATTCAAGTGTAAATTAGGTCAAATGTAAATCAAGTTTCCACAATCTTTAATGCTGGTTTAAAACCAACTTGTCCAAAGCTAGAAATGCTCCCAGACTGAAAATGAGGAGAGTAAGTTTCCAGTAATTGCTCCTAAATAAGGCTATTCAAGAAAGGCTTTTCAAATTCAGTTGACGTTCTTAGGCACACCGGAACTAGCAGACATGTGTTTACACGTTAAAAGATGCTTAACTTAAGAAAGGACTGAGGTATGCCAATAAAACAAAAGAGTGAATGATTTAGTATAATATTTTTTAAAGAAAATGATTCCTCACGAGTGGAGGATGAAGGCATTCTTACGACAAATGCTTAGATTTTGAGATAAATCTATTTGCAGGTCTACTAATAAACTGTACAGGTTACCATTATTAAATACAATGAATTTCTTTTGCTTTAAAAGAAATGACTGTTCCATTACATTAACTGGTTGGTTCATAAGACTTTTACGTTTGAATACACAAATGGAACTGAAACTTCACCAGTGCAATTTGTGTCCAGTTTCCTAATTGTGTTTAAAGTGGAAATTCCACTTCTTAATTTTGTTACAAAGGCAACATTCTTATATTGGTCACAATGCCCATCCTACAATGCAAATTGCATCTCCAGGTTTCGGCTGTATGACAAAGCAACAACAAGAGTTCACTATAAGCAATCTAAAATAGTATGAAAGGATGACTGTATATTAGTAGATTTCAAAGCAAATGTAAAAAAGGTTGTATTCAGCAAGTTTTTACAGGATGAAGTTTTAGTGACTCAGCATGAGTACAATACTGATGCTCATCATAAGAAAATACTACGCCCATTATATCTTTTATTGTGTACATCACATTTTATACGTGCATAAATACATAGGATATACCTGCCCATAACAACTTCCAGGTATTATTTTCTTCAAGTTGTATTCATTGCTTAGGTTGCAAATATTTCATACAATTTTAAGCCAATGAATGGAATGAGTTCAGGAAATAATTATGCCACAGAATTTTTAATCTGTTCAAATGCTGAAGAGTTATATAGTCAGTGCAATGCAGTCCCAAATTGGATTGAATCATAGTTCAGTTTAATTGAGGAATACAAGGTTGTTTGTAACATTATCAATTGGCACTTACAAAGCTTTGTTATTTTAGAAACAATCCCATGTGCTGTGAACATAAATACATATACATAAAAATCCTTAATAAACACAGTTGTATGTGGAAATTAAAATGCAGATCATCAAGAGATAAACTTGCCACGATTATAATCTTGCAATGCCATTGTCATCTCCTTCACGACACAGTACAAACTGCAAAATCCTCAAAACTATTTCCATCAATTCCATCGTACACAAAACTATGCAACTGATTTCTAAGCAGTAACTCGTTTCCAGGTTTGGATAGGTAGCTGCTACCAAGCAATCAAACAAGAGCAGACTCAATGAAATTAGTGATAATTATTCCTCTGTTTCCATTCTTCTCTTACGCAATGGTCACTTAGTATTTCACAAAATCCAACAGTGAAAATAACTTGCAGAAATCACAGCCCTGTTGGCTCCTGAGCTAGAAAAATTAATTTAATTACGGCAATTAGCACACTGCAGCTGTCCAAACTAAACAGATGTTTTACAGAACGAAATGCTGATTATAATAAACAGGAACCCCAATTATTCTAAATCCTTTTTTTTAAAACCACAGTGCGAACGTACAAAATATTTCAGAACCTAATAAATATTCAGAAAAGTGGTTCAATATCTACACTATAAATGTCCATTATCTGCTGCAGTCCCAGATTTGAAAAAGTGTCATAGAAACAATGAGATCCGCCTGAGATGAGATGAAGGGGAAGATGATGGTGATAGTGATGACTCAAGAGGAAAGGGAGGAGGAGCAGTCGAAAATTGGCTTTGAATGTAGGCATACATTCTTCTCTTTACATTTTAACTTTTTGATCAAATTTGGCAGATCTTTGAAATAAAGTTTTCCATAAACATGGCAACACACCTTTGTTGGACTCGGGGCGGGCAGGTGGAAAATCATATTTAAGTTCCGATACACTTTAAAGGCGAATTCAGAGCCTCCCCAAGTCTTTGCACATTTACCTAAACTTTATAGAACTTTCTAGATCATTAGAGTCAAATTTAGTTCAAAGTCCTTGTTGAAAAGAAGCCACTCCTAAGTGATGACTCATGTCAAATTATCATAGGTTGTTGCACACTCTCTATCATGAGAAGTTAATGGATAGTGATTGTTTGAAACAGGTGATAATTTTTGTTCAGTCCCATGGATCGATGCCAACCACTTCTGTTTAGATCAACTATCTCTGAACTCAGCAGATGGCGAAACCAGGAAGTTCACACGCTCATGCAGTCGCTTAATGGATTTACCTATTGAGTCATTTTGGAATTTTCAAAACTCACTTCCATTTAAAGTCAAGACAAAATTGGATTTGGCTTTCTTTAAGTGTGAACTATTATTTGTCCTCTTAATTCTTAGTTTGTTCAAACAAACAAAAAAGGAGAAAAATCCCAATGTTCGGAAGTTTTTCAGCTGGTCAGCACGTGTGGGTGGGGAGAGCGGACATCGCTGTGATGTTGCCAGGATCAACATCTGGTAGGCAGGAGGATGGGGGCAATTAAGGAAGATGTGCCTTTAACATCGCTGGTTCGAGTAGACCACTGGACATCTCTACAGCGCCACTGAGGAGGGTGGCTACTACTAAGGCTTCAGGGGAAATGCCAGAGGGTGCCTCCATTTTGATGAGCTCTTGCATGGTGGGGGAGGGGGGGGGCAGAGATTGACTTTTTTTTTTCCCTAGAGCCAAGCAGGCAGGCCCCAGCAACTGGTCAGGAAACACTTCCAGCAGTAGTGTCAGGTCCATTGGGGTGGCCTTCTGCCCCGCCCCATCCTATCCCTCACCCCCGGGAAGCTACGAGGACGCAATGACTCCGCAGCTAGTGGCTTCATAACACAGGAAAACAGCCCTTAGTTTGGTATTTAATTATTCAGATTACCCACCAACCTCCAGACAGTGGCCGTCCACGCCACTGGGAAATTTCAGAAAGAAATCCCACAACACCAGCTTAAAGTCCAACAAGTTTATTTGTAGCCAACTTGTTGGACTTTAAGCTGGTGTTGTGGGATTTCTTTGTTTTACCCCAGTCCAACGCCGACATCTCCACATCATGACTGGGAAATTTCCCCAGTGGTTTGACTGCATTGGGGAACTATGATGTGGGTATGCCGGCGTTGGACTGGCGTAAACACAGTAAAAAGTCTGACAACACCAGGTTTTAGTCCAACCGATTTATTTGATAATATACTCGCAAGCTTTCGGGTTAGCCCCTTCGTCAGGTGAATGGAGAGTTCTGGCCTCAGACAGAGCGTATAAAGCACAGACAGTTTAGAGATTACTGATTAGAATGCGAACTATCCCAGAACTATCCCAGAGTGGCTCCCAGTTTAACAGCCCACCCACCTCACAACCTACGACCCTGAGGCTGGGGAAATCTCAGTCAGACTCCCTTACCGTTCCTCAGGAAAGCTGAAAAATGATATATGGATAATTCGATTGGTTGCGAAATTTCAGAAACTGCAGATACAAAATTTGCAGCTTTAATTTTTACCACCCAGTTTTATCACAGCTCACTTAAATTAGAGCATTGAATCGCAGTATATTCATATGGAGTTAGCTGTCTAATTTCAGCTTTTCAAAGCAACTACTGAGATATCATGTATTTTCTGACGATGATTTAAATTTCATAATTTTTTTAAAATCAAGAATCTTATTTCTGTACAAGATAGTCAAATTGGTAGAGGAAAGCAATTCACCGGATAAATATTCAGACAGAAACAGAGGATTCCAAGTATTCGAGGTGTAGTTGTCTCCATGGAGCTTGTGCATTAGCTGAATTTTATGAGATCATTTCAAACCAGCTGCATTTCCCTCTTCCAGTTGCTAAGTGAAGATCAAAAGGGGCAAAAGGCAGCTGCATCAAGGTATATAATAGCAACAAGGGGATAAGAATGATTCTCAAGGAATTCAACGGAGCGCAGCGCATTCTTGTCCAATAATTCTGTTTTTTTTTCACTGTCTCCTTTGAGCCAAGAGTTCTCTTTCAAAGTCAGGATGACAGGTAAAGTCTGAATTTTAAAAAAAGCCCCATTTGCCCACCGTGTTTATACATTGATCTTTCACATAAACTCAACAGGTTTGTTTAGTCAAGAGGTTCATTCATATTTTCTGCAAGCAAATTGAATACATGCAGAAATCATTGTAGCAAAAAAAAAGATTAATTTAAGGGAAGTGTTCTGCAATGTACAATAAAAACATTTGAATCAAAGTTTATCTGTAAGATGAATCTGTGTGATTTATATAAACTTTAATACAGAAAATATAGGCTCAAATTTGTTGACATTACCGGTCTGTCATAATGGAACTAAAGATCACTTTTATAGATATAAAATATTGATACATCACTGATTACAATACTACTCAACAACTTGGGTGTTTGCAGACTCTTCTTTCAAACTACACCAAATTAACTCAGCCCATGGTTAAAAGGATTCCACCATTAACAACTTGCATCAAGCATCTTAGGAGAAAAAAAAATCTATTTCAATTTTGTCTGCTATATTTCTGCATGGCACATTGCCACAGACAAGGGAAAAGTAGTGTCAATTATCCAATTAAAAACCATTTTACCATACCAATTTTAAATAGATTAAAGCTTTTTTGTTTTGCAACTTTGTAAATCTCAGAACAAATCTGGAATTTCCCAACTTCATTCAGTCTGCCAGAGGTTGGGGATTGCAAGCAAATTGGGTAAAAGATAAGAAATTGAGAAGAACAACTTCTCTACGGGGAGCTTATAACTAAAGGGGGGGATAGGAAACATATTACATACATATGCTGTTCCCCAATCCAACATAAGCAACAAAGCTGTATTAACAGTCATAAGCTTGATTTCAGAATGCTTTTGTACTTTACAATTTAAGAGCATCCCAGTTTTAATTGCTCTGCCACTGACAACTGTCTTCAGCTGTGAGGTCCTAAGCTCTGGAATTCTCTCCCTAAGCCTCTCCTTCCCTCCTCCCAGGCGCTCTTTGAAACTTACTTCTTTGACTAAGCTTTCGGTGATCTTCCTGAATATGCCCTTGTATGACATGATGTCAAACCTGGTTTTGTAACACTCCTGCAAAAACCCTGGGATATTCAACTAAGTTAAAGTTAGTACAGAACTTGAGTATTGCTGAAAAAAAGTGCCCCTGCAATGCCAAGTTTGTAAGCCATACATCCCAATGTATTACTGGTGGATCCCATCAAATGATACATTTCTTCAGCTGTTCACAATAGGCAGAGGATTAATCACACTCAACCTGCCCATCTTGCAAAACTCCAAACATAATGTCTAATGTCAGATGTAATTGGACAGTATTGTGCTAAGAATTACACTGACAATCAACTTAAGAACATCAGTCAGGCTGCAAATGTGACTCATTCATGCTTGCTAGAAATTGCATATATTTAAATACAGGGTCTATTCCTCTGCACGCAGTAAGGATGCTTCTTATTTGAATCAAACAAAATCATGGGACAATAACTCCCTGATGCATTCCCCATGGCAATGACTCAACCAGAGTCAATTTTCTAATCAATCAGCATCTTTTTCTTTACGCAGTATAAATTATTGCTCCCTTGGGAATTTTTGTGTTTGTCCTGATCTGGGCAAGACAAAAAAAAAGCTGCGACAGCGTGTCTCTTTTTTCAGCAATATGCTAAAGGTGCTATATAAATGCAAGTTTTTACTGTCTGCAGAAGTGGAGCATTACCGACAGAAAGCGTAGCGAAAAAAGTTATTGTGCTGGACT
Source organism: Carcharhinus amblyrhynchos (assembly GCF_965287045.1). NCBI lineage: Eukaryota > Metazoa > Chordata > Chondrichthyes > Carcharhiniformes > Carcharhinidae > Carcharhinus > Carcharhinus amblyrhynchos. The sequence goes on from NC_137331.1 coordinate 5,921,448, forward strand.
GTATTTTTCAACGAGTTGTCCAAACTGCTTCATTCTGAGGACAAAAGGTGAAAGTTCATCTCTTCCACCCTCCAATCCATTTACTGGTTGAATTTTTTCCTGCACGAACGTTAAAAGTAATCACAATATTGCAGTCTCATCGCACTCCCTTCAACTATACTGGCATCACAAGCAAGAACTAAAGGTGAAAGCCACATTTGAAGATCCTAATGAAAGCTTTACCACAACCAAAGCTTTGTTGACTCAATGTATCAATTAGATTCCTTCATGGTTATGTTGAAAGAGGTCAATAAAGTTACATACACCAACTTGCTCCCAAATTCCATCCATTCTCCAAAGCTTCAGCAAAAATTGTTCAGAGTATTGATTTCCTAGTGCTACTACCCAGCACAGGAAGGGTATTTCGCATTGGGAGCGGCAAGTGGAAAACCATATCTTTTCCTGTGCGTCCGTGTCAAGAATCAGTGCTTCAGAGTCACACACTTACGGTGAGCTATCCAATGTGGCTGCAGGAAGAAGAAAAAGGCAAAGTCAGTTTCAGTGGCATAACACAGTGCGATGCAATCATCTAAAGAATCTAACTGTAGCAAAACAGATTGAGATACAGCAACTCCCATTCACACAGAACTTTTAGCATAGGATGAAACATCCAAAAAAAACTTCACCGGTGGCATTTAGCAAAACTGAAGGCCAAGAAAAAGGAGGAATTATTGGGGTTGAGTTGCCGCAGTATTGGTGATGATGAGCTCGGTCAACGAGCTGAATTTTAACAGTATTTTCGGAGGAAGGGAGAAGGTGGCGAAGGTGATCGGTTTTAGAGCAGGGATTTTAAAAAGCCAGGTATGTAATACGGAGGTCGAGGGCTTGTGGGGGGGGGGGGGGGGGGGTGTCAGTGAACCACGAGCCAGTGCAGTTCAGCAAGGTTGCGACGATAAGCAAGGGAGACTAGAGCTTTGTATTTGGAAGATCAGAGATCAGGTCGGAGAGCACTGAAACGCTCATATCCTGGGAAATCATGGATCAGGAAGACCAGAAATCAGAGAGAAAAAAGTTAGACAGTAACATATTCTGATAAAAAAAATTTCTTACAATAAATTTACCTTGAACTAAGATTTCAAAGATTATCATTTTGAATGGCTCCTGTCATCAGGAGGTACTTTCCTGATATCCTGATGTACAAGTTGAACACTAGTTTCCACTAATAGTTATAAGTTCTTTCTTAATGGCGCTGATACACACTAATAACTGCTTTTTACACTCGATTGTTCATAGGCTTGGTGAGACAACCCACTGCTGGGAGGTTCATTGGCAGATGGGGGCAATTCGCCAGGTGACAACACACTGGTTGCACGTTGGCATGAATATCCCGTGGGATCCTTTGCTGATGCCCACAGAGAAACCCACTGGAGGCTGGTGAAACTGATTTGCATCCCACTAATGGAATGCAGATGAAAGCTTGACCAGCATTATTCCCTCCATTCCTGACTGTCTAGTCGGAAAACACACCAGTCCAGAACACGTCTGGAACAAGGTGGCGTACAGAAGTTGTGACTCACAGAAACACAGAAACCTGACAGTGCAGAAAGAGGCCATTCAGCCCATCAAGTCTGCACCAATCACAATCTCACCCATATCATTACATATTTACTCACTAATCCCTCTAACCAATGCATCTCAGGATACTAAAGGGGAAATTTTAGCACGGTCAATCAACCTAACCCGCACTGTGGGAGGAAACCAGAGCACCCGGAGGAAACCCGCGCAGACACGAGGGGAATGTGCAAACTCCACACAAGCGACCCAAGCCGGGAATCGAACCCTGGAGCTGTGAAGCAGCAGTGCTAACCATTGCGCCACCCACTCACCTGAACAATGCCTGATCCTGCCTCCAGAGTTTGGGGTGGAAGCTGCCAGCAACTCTAGAACACTACAGCAGTGGGAGATATGCAAGGCAACATCTACAGGTGGATCTTTCAGACTCAGTGTCATCGAGGAGTGTTCTGGCCTCAGTGTATTCCTGGAAATCCACCGCCTTCCTCCTCAGGAGGTCCATCATCTTTGTTCAATGGTGGGTCAGCGATTCTGGATGCTTTTTCAACATGGCACCCAGATATGATGGTGGAACCGTCACCGTCCCCCCCGACAGAATAGTGCCAAACTCCCGGGTGCATAATTAGCGAGGTCAGGGTTGAAGGTACGATATGGTTTCCTGCCAGTCTCCACAGTGGCAAACACTCCAGGTTTTGCCACGGGTCTTCTTCCCCCAGATGGGAAAATTGTGCCCAATATATTTCTATGAATGAAGCGTCTAATAAAATGCAGTAATCCAGTACTATGATCACATTTGTGACATTTTAGTCACAAAAAATTCCTTTTTTGACAGACGCAGCATAGATGCCTCTCCTCTGCAAACTCGATTCACTGCACGTGGTATCGAGGAATTGCTGAACACTCTGTATACAACAAATCTATGGACTCTGACAACATTGCAGTAATAGTACTGAAGACTTGTACTCCAGACTTAACTGTGTCCCTAGCCAAGCTGCTCCAGTACACAGCTACAAAACTAGCATTGACCTGACAATATGGAAAATTGCCCAATTTATATTTTGTCCAAAAATAGCAAGCAGATCCAATTGGGCCAATTATCATCCCATCAGTTGACCATTAGCAAAGTGATGGAAGGTGTCTTGACAGTAATTTGCTCATTGATACTCAGTTTGGACTCTGCCAGGGTCACTCAGCTCCTGACCTCATTACAGCCCTAGTCCAAACATGAACAAAAGAGCCAAATTCAAGGTAAGGGGAGAATGACTGCCCATGACATCAAGGCAGCATTTGACCGAGTGAGGCATGAAGCAGTCGTAGTAACATCGTCGCCTCTTCACATTCAATGACACTATCAACACTGAATCCCAAACTATCAATATCCTAAGAGTTAACCCTGACCAGAAACTGGACTAGACCAGCCAGATAAGTACTGTAGCTACATGAACAGGGAATGATGAAGCAAGGAACTCATCTCCTGACTCCCCAAACCTGTCCATCATCCACAAGGTACGAGTCAGGAGTATAATGAAATACTCTTCACTTGCCTGAATAAATGCAGCCCCTACAACAATCTAGCTGAACACTATCCAGGGCAAAGCATCTCACTTGATCAGTGTTAGATCCACCACCTTCAACATTCACTCCCTCCATCACTGACACACAGTGGCAGCAGTGTGTGACACACACAAGTTCTTTTGCAGTAAATTGCCAAGGCACCTACGGGAACATTTTTCAAACCTGCAACTTCTACCACCTTGGACAAGGTCAGCAGATGCACGGGAACACCACTGGCTACAATATCCCTTCAAGGTATACACCTTCCTGACCTGGAATTGTCCCACTATCCCTTCACGATCCTGGATGGAATGCTGGAACTCCCTCCCAAATAGTACTGCAAGCGCACTTATATCACGTGGGTGACAGCTGTTCAATGAGACAGCTCAACACCATTTTCTTAAAGGCAGCAAGGATGGACAACAAATGCTGGCCTTGCTGGTGAGACTCTCATCCCATCTGTGAACTCTAAGAGTACACATTGAGAAGCAGACAGAGGCACTGTGGATATCTTGGAGCTCCAGAGTATTGGGTACAGTCGCTGTAACTAGGAGAGAACTCATTTACAATAGTTATTCTGAGATTTCAGAAGGCATGAGCTCACACCATGTTTTTGAACACTGTGTATAATTTTGGTTATACTGGAAAATTATATATCCATGGGGTGCAAATAGAAGGGAGAAGATAAAGGCAGTAGGAAAGTTTAGAGAAGGCTGAAGTTTACAGTCTATTCAGAATAAAGTTAAGGAGATTCCTCATGGTTGCACCAAACACTCGCATAGCCATCATCCAACCGATGGTTAACAACACTGTGCTGCAGTTTCTTCATCGCATTTTCATTTTAAATCCATGTCCTGGTAGTACATTATCATATTAGACCAGCAAATGGCGGGCGGGCGGTGGGGGGAGAGAGAGAGAGAAAAAGGAGGACCTTAGTCGAGCTATCCAGATACCCTTCGGCAACCAATGCCCCCTCGCTCTCCACTGGCAGCCATTTCTGTTGCTGAAATGGTGAGAATGAGTGAAAGTCATTGGTGTGCGAGTCCTTCAGCTACACCTCAGGTCATCTGGGACTGGACAATAGCCAAGAACATTTCTTGTCAGTTTTCAGCGTCACCCACTGGGATGCTGGTTTCCTTCTGCAGAAACTCACACTTAACTCTTATTATCAGGACCCGTTTCCTGGAGACAGTGAAAATAACCAGCAAGGTGACGACTCAGAGTTCCTACAGTGCAAAAGGAGGCCATTCAGCCCATCAAGCCTGCACCGACTCTATGACAGAGTATCCTAGCCAGGCCCTCTCCTCAGCCTATCCCCATAATCCCATACATCCACCATGACCAATCCAGCTAACCTACACATCTTTGAACTCCATGTGCTCTGTGTGAAACTTCAATCCCTAGCTGATTATGAGGTCGGTTCAGTTTCCTCCTTTTTTTTGTTTTTATTCCAATTCAATCAAATCAAGTCCAATTCAGAGTCTCAACAAGTTGGGACATTCCCAATCCAAGCTGACAAGACAGGGCTCTCGCCTCCTGTCTTGGGCTTGAGCTACATGGTCCAAGCCGATTGGAGTAGGCATAGCTCCTCCTCCAAGGCTTGATCTCATTTGCATCTTAGCCAAAAGGCCAAGATGCCGCTTTTAAAAAATTGCTTCAAATTACATTAGAGGAAGCAAGTGAAAGGAAAACGGATGGTGCGGTAAAAGAAAACAAAGCAGGCAAAAGCAACCTGAGCACAATATGCAAAGTGTAATTGCGTCACAAAGGTGAAACAGAAGACCAGAGATAGAGAAAGAGTTAGGTAAATAAATCAGTGAAAACCAGAGGTGGATTAGTGGAGAAAAACTTTCAACAAATGTAGTACTGCTGCCATTTGAGCTAGAGGAACTTGAGAGGCTGGAAACTGGTTTGAGAATCACTGACTCAGGTAGATTTGCTCAAATTTGTGAAACAGCATATGGTTTGGGCAAGTTTTAAGGAAATTTGTTCCAAACAGAATAGTCACTGGTTGCACCCACCAAGGGTAATCTAGAATATCACTGAGGTACATCAGGAAAATAGAACATGAGTAAATACATGGAGCTGAAAGAAAAACACATCTATGAGCAGATATTGGGAAGAAAAATTCTACACAAGACTAGAAGCATTTGGAATAATCTAACAACTACTGAAGTCAAACATGTTAGGAGTCGTTAAGATGTTACATTGGGGGAGTTAGAAGCAAGCTTGAATAACTTGTATTCACCCTTCATATTTTTATATTCTTAGGGGTATGGATATAACACTTTGAAACATATCTATTATATATATTGCCATGTATAAACCATTCCACAAAATTGAAAATGTTTTATTTCTGAATGCAGGCTAATAGAACGGTTCACAACAGAGAGCAAAGATAATCTCATCTCAGATATTACAAAAATGTGGAGAAATGAACATCCATGAATATTGGTTGAAGCGTTTTTTGAACAATGTAAAATTAATAGACAATTCAAAAAAATCTGTGTTGCATCTAATGCTGCAGATGAGATTTAGAAATGGTTCAAGTTTTTCCCTTTTTGTACAAAAAATGTAAATATCTTCCAGCAGCAGCTGTTATAACCACATCCTCAAATCTATCTTTTAAAAATTATTAACCTCAAGGGTTTATGATAGAATTCCAAATTTAAAACCAAACATCATAAGAGAGGAATGCTTGAAATCATTGTGTATATTAACTGAAGTGTAATTTGATTCAGTACTAACATCAATATTTCACACTTATTAATGGGAAGTAATCATTTAATTATTGTGTGGAATGTTCTTAAATTAACACAGCACTCAAATTACTCAATAGCACTCAACAAAGTGCTAACAGGTTAGATTGTTCAACTACAAAAACAATGGGTGGGATTTCATGAGGCCCCAGGAAGCATGTTGGGAGGTTTATGTGGATGGGTGAGGAAGGAATGGGTACTGGGGTCCTCGCAACACCTTCCTGCTGCTGTTGGCATTTTACCAGTGATAGGCAGGGTGGCCACCTTTAGAACAAGTGGATAATTAAGGCTCTTTTCACTGCTGATATTTTAATGCAGCAGCAAATGACACCTTGTTACAACGGGAGACTGCACAGATGGATTCTCTATGGGCCTGGGGTTAGGGAGGACTCCTATGGATCTGGTGCCCCGTGGCCCATGCCGTGCACCCCCCCCCCCCATCCCCAGCGGCAAGGACTGTCCCACTGCAAGTTGACCCACAGCCTCTCAATTGTTCACACCCCCCTCTTGCTGGGACCTGTTTGATTGGCACTGGTGAACCTAACAACTCACCAACATTCAGACTGCCTCCATGGTGTAGTGAGAGGCAAAAACAAAGGGAAAATTCTGAGAATGTTGGAATGTCTGATCTCTGGCAGTACAGCAAGTTACTGTTGAAGGTGATGATTGGGCTGCCTATCAGAGTGAGCTGTTTTGTCCTGTCTGGATGGTGCTGAGATTCCTGAACGTTGTTGGAGCTGCACTCATCCAGACGAACGTTCCATCACAATCCTGACCTGTGCTTTGTAGATGGTGGACAGGTCTTTCAGGAGTTGGGGTGAGCTACTCATCACAGTATTCCCAACCTCTCACCTGCTCATGTAGTGACAGTATTTATATGGCTGGCCCAGTTAAATGGTAACCCCCAGGGTGCTGGTTATTTGAAGGGAAACAATTTGCAGGTTTATGTGGAAAAAACAAGGGAGGAGAACTTGCAATGAGCCAGCACATACACAATGGGCTGAACGACTTTCCTCTTTGCTGCAAATATTCTTGGTCAGTGTTGCTGTGGAAGCTTGCTGTGCACAAATTGATGGCCTCATCATGTATAACGATGACTATCTCCTACTTCATTTGCGGTAAAGCACTTTGGGACATTCCGAGGTCAGGTCTTTTTTTCTCGGTATGGGAAGAGAAAGACGCTGAAAATCACCAACTTTCACACCAACCCATTCTCAGTTATGAAGTTAGAGATTTGGTGTTGTGGCAGGTACCCTGGATAAATCATCTGAGCCTTTTACAGAATGCCTAAAATTTCTCATCATCTGCAGATTAAAATCTGAATTGAGTAGCTCCAGACAGATAAAAGGTGATGTATAATATCAGCAATGATTAAAACGAGGAGCAAAAAGCAAATTAGTGTTGATATTGGAAATTAGAAATTTAAACAGGAATTTAAGCAGGGAACACTAAATACCTCAGTGCAAAGAGGAAAGTAGGGTTACCTTTTCAGCTTCACAGCTTTTCATCAAAACGTCGTGACAAAGGTCATCATTCTGATTAAAACCTATACCTTAGGCGGGGGGGTAACAGCGGAAGGACTTCCTGGTGTCATCATCATTTTTTGAGGTGAAGAGGAAAAAAAGGTTTTTACGGAGATAAACTAAAAAAACTACTACAGCATCTGTAAAAATCTGAAGGTAGGGTCCCTTCGTGTAGGAACCAAATCTATATCACAGCAATTATTCCCAGCAACCAAATCTCACACAGCTTAAATCACAAAGTTTCTTTTGTAATCTAACTGGCTGCCCCACCTATGGCAGAGTCTGCAGGGTGCACACAGAACTAGGGGCGATGATGACGATCAGAGACGCACGTGAAAAACACCGATACAATGCCGTGTGAAGCTTTAAACTGTTTTGTAAAGAGTTTCTACCAGTATCAAGAGCAAAGGAAGGGGATTTGGAGCATCATCTTGGAAGTTGATATCAGCGAACAATAATTTTTCATTATGACAGATAATAAAGAAATTGGAAAGTGTACCATCAGGCAAACTAAATTAATTGTAGTTCCACATGTTGGTAATAAAATGTGATTCACTAAGTATCAAGGCATAGCTCTAATCTGTCATGCTGGAACACCCTGGCGGAAGTAGCTGGTCAGGCATGCTCAAAGATGTGCATTCAACAGGGATTCATATTTAATGGGGAAAGAGAGAGACTTTTATTTATATGGTACCTAGATTCCTGTTCCTACACTATTAATTCCCTCCCCATACTCACCTATTCGCGACTTCCTTTTATTTCTCATCTAGAAGCTTCCCTTCAGTGACAGCATCCAAAAAGTCAGGTTCCACACGTGAATCTGGTTCTACGTAATCTCCCAAGCTCCCCAGTGCTTCGTGTGTAATCAGGCCGTTTGTACATCTCGGACAGAATGAGCAAAGTTTTCTGCCAATTAAATGTGAGAAAGACCAAAGCCCCAGTGCCTTCAATCTGTTGCCTAGCCTAGCCACCAATTCCATTCTCCTGACTATTGTCTCTGACTGAATCATAACATTGCTGTCCTATTTGAACTTGAGCTGATCTTCCAACCCGGTATGGTTTTCAGAACAAAGACCTACCTTCTTCCAGAATGTTACCCTTCTTGACGCTTGTCACAGCCCGTCTGCTGCTAAAACTTCCATCAATGCCTGTGTTATCTCCAGCCTGGATTATTCCAATGATTTCCTGGTTGGCTTTCTACCTTCCACTGACCGACAGCTTGAACTCATCCACACCCTCCTGCCCATACCCTTATGTGCACCAAGTTCAATGCCTGGATTAAAATATTCTCATCTTGGTGTTTAAATCCCTCCATGGCTGTGTTCTTCCCCCCTTTCCTTATATCTTTCTCTAACGCTACAATGTTCCAAGAACTGGGGCAGGCTCGAGGGGCTAGATGGGCTACTCCTGCTCCTATTTCTTAGAACTGGCAGCTCCTCCAGTTCTAGCCTCTTCTGAATTCCTGGCTTCCTTTGTCCCAGCTTTACTGGATAGACCTTCTGCTTTCTAAGTCTTGCACTCCAAATCTCTTCACCTCTCTCTCTCCCACTTTTAAGGCACCTCTTAAAATCCACCCAATATGCCCCAAGGTCCATGAAGTACTCTGGGGCACATTAAAGGCTCCAGATAAAAGCAAGCTGGCGTGATTTAAATGCTACGATGAAAATCAGTACTGCAGAATTAAAATTCTTGAAGATTGTAGAAGAAATTACAATGGTGCTTTATTTGAATTGTGCCCTGAAGTTAACATTATCAAAAAATGAGACACATATTTCAAATTAAAGACTGAATAGTATTGCCTCTCTGATGGAGAAGATACTTGAAAACATTGAACATTTGGCAGATTCTGTGTAAAGAGTACAGATGTCTTGACGAGTAATCAGTGTGGATTTGGAAGTAGGTCACATTGAACAGATTCTCTAAATTTTTCAGGGGGGACTGACTTTGTGCCATCGAGTGAAAATAATTTACTCGGATGTTCGGTAGGGATTTGATAAAATAGCGCAAGTGAAATTCTCAAATATGGATAAGCCATGGAAATGGGGTGTTGATTTCGACTAAATCCGTTTCAAATTGTTAAGAAATAAGAGAATAATGCTGTTCTTATCATCTGTATAAATAACATTAAAATTCACAGATGCAGCTGCCAATTTGAAAGGGTATATGGAACAAAGAAAATGGCATGTGTATGAAATTTAGGAGAGGTGGAATCAATTAAAGGCAAGTGACAATATTTTGGAAGTCTTTAGATTGTGGTCAATTAGCATTTTCAGTCCATTAGCATTCATTGGTAAGACTCGAGGGTCAAGATTTTAGGATAAAGTCTCTGTCCCCTTTTTCCCTGTTGTAAAACCTATAAAATAATACGCATCTTGGAGGTCACAAGATAGAAATGGGATTAAGAGAAAATTAGCTAACTGGATTGACAACAGATTTGGTAAAAGGAAGCAAGAGAGTATAATAAAACAGAACAAGCTGTCTGTGCAGTGACTAAACGAGTTACACTTGCATCTGTTTAAATCCCCTGCTGTTCAGAATACCCAGAATTGATTTGGGAAGCAAGCGTTTTCTGAAATCTAGCATTGCTAGGCAACCAATTTAAAGGTCAACAAACCACATTAAAACAGAACTCCATAACGCAAACAAGCTGAGCAATGACAGATGAATTTTGATTGCAAATGTAAATGTAAAATATTGCATTTTAGAAGCAAACATGTACTTTTTTTTCATTCAACCTTGGGACGTGACCATTGCTGACAACATTTATTGGTATCTCCAATTCCCCTCGAGAATGTGCTAGTGAGCTGCTGCCCCGAACTGAAGTTCATGTGATATAGATGCTCTCACAACGCACAAGAGTGTGGACAGGAGAGTTTTGGATGGGCTCAAGTTATTGCAGTAGCAAGTCTCACAACACCAGGTTAAAGTCCAACCAGTTTATTTGATAGTAAACTCACAAAGCCTTCGGAAACGGTGTTCCTTCTTCAGGTATGTGGAAGGTTCTGACGTCAGGTGTGTGGAAGGTCAGAGCCTTCCACACACCTGACGAAGGAACACCATTTCCAAAAGCTTGTGAGATTTACTATCAAATAAACTGGTTGGACTTTAACCTGGTGTTGTGAGACTTCTTACTGTGTTTACCCCAGTCCAATGCCGGCATCTCTACCTCAAGTTATTGGTCAGTGGGAGACGGAAAGCCAACCAGGAAAGTGTTGGAATAGTCCATGTTGGAGACAACACAAGCATTGAAGGTTTCAGCAGCAGACGGGCTGTGACAAATGTCAAGATGGGTAACATTATGGAAGAAGGTGGTCTTCATTTTGAAGATGATATGGGGTTGGAAGATCAACTCAAGTTCAAATAGGGCAGCAATGTTATGAAGCCTCTCGTTCAGTCAGAGCCAATAGTCAGGAGAATGGAATTGGTGGCTAGACTAGCAACAGACTGAAGGTCTTTTTGATATGAGAGAGGGAGTTCCAGGATTTTGACCTAGTGACAGTGAAGGAGCCACAACACGGTTACCTGCAAGAAGGGTGTCTGTGTCTTGGAGAGGAACTTAAAAGTGATGTGCCCCATGTTTGCTATTCTTGTCCTTCTAAAAGGGAGGGGTTGCAGGTTTAGAAGGTACAGTCAAAGTAGGCTTGCTGATTGTTTTGCAGTGCACCTTGTGGACAGCACACATTGCTATAACTGTGCATTAGTGGATGGGGTGCCAATAAATTGGGTTGCTTTATCTTGAATGGTGTTGAATGAATGTTGTTGGAGCTGTGTTTATCTATATAATTGGACAGTATTCCATCACACTTCTGCCTCATACCTTGTAAATGCTTGGTGGAGTCAGGTAGTGAGTTACTTGCTGCAGAATTCCTAAACTCTGACCGACCCTCGTAGCCCCTACTTATATTCCTGATCCAGTTATGTTTCTGGTCAATGGTAACCTCAGAATGCTGATGGTGGGGGTTTCAGTGATTGTAATGTCATTAAATTTCAACGGGAGATGTTAGATTTTCTCGAGTTGGAGATGGCATTGCCATTCCTCAGGCCAAACCCAAGTATCGTCCACATCTTTCTGCAAGCAAGCGTGGACTGATTCAACATCCGAGGAGTCACAAATGGAACAAGACAAGGCACAGTCATCAGCAAACATCCTCACTTCTGACCTTGTGACGAAGGGAAGACCAGTGGTGGAGCATTTGGTGATGGTTTGGGCCTAGGACACTGCCCTGATGGACTCCTCCCGTGTTAGGGGACAAATATGAAGCAGGAACAAATTGTGGACAAGGCCAAAACCTATTAAGAATACATCAATGAGTGCTTCCATTTCGGCACCAGCCTTTTCTTAAAGTCTTCATTTTAGTAGGAAAGTGTTAAAAATACTCAATTTTTTTTTTGTCAGTCATGGAAATGTGAAATATACAGCTGTTGTAACTAAAATAAGTGTTTGCTGCCGTGCTGCAATTTGGCATGCAAACTTTAACAGATCCTAAGCACTTTGCTAGCGATACTTGCAAATTTCTTCCTAGGACCAAGATGTTCGAACATCAGAGCTGCGTTAATGGTGGTCTTGTTGCTAATAAATTAAAAGCTAAGGCCAAGGATACAAGTTTTGTAATACTTCCTTTCAGTCCACAAATAAATAATATCTGCTGGAAAAGCAGCATTAATTCAGAGGGAGAGAGCTGGCAAGATTTAATCACAAGGGACAACAGCAAAAGAAATGTTCAACAGTTGCTGTTCGTGCAGCAACATGAACACAGCAGCCAATTTGGCTTTGTTCAACGTGAAGAAGAAACACATCTGGGTCCTCCCAGACTGAGTCCCAGAATTGGGGCACTTTTCCTGAACTGTATCTTCAGCAGTTATTTAAATTTCCCTCCAGTGAGGGACAAAGTGCAGGATTTTCCAGCCCTGTCGAGAGTCGACAGACTTTCAGCTGAGCCGCTGAGTCACCTACGATTGAGAGATTACAACAAAGCTTCAGCACACATAGAACGTAGAACACTACAGCACAAACAGGCCCTTCGGCCCACAAGTTGCGCCGATCATACCCATACCTACCAGGCCTATCTATAACTCCCAATCCCATTAAATCCCATCTACTCATTCAGAAGTCTTTTAAAAGACCCCAGCGAGTTCGCCTCCACCACCACCGACGGCAGCCGATTCCACTCACTCACCACCCGAGTGAAAAACTTACCCCTGACATCTCCTCTGTACCTGCTCCCCAGCACCTTAAACCTGTGTCCTCTCGTAGCGACCATTTCAGCCCTGGGAAATAGCCTCCGAGAATCCACCCTATCTATACCTCTCAACATCTTATAAACCTCTATCAGGTCACCTCTCACCCTTCGTCTCTCCAGGGAGAAGAGACCGAGCTCCCTCAACCTATCCTCATAAGGCACGCCTCCCAATCCAGGCAACATCCTTGTAAATCTCCTCTGCACCCTCTCAATAGCTTCCACATCCTTCTTGTAGTGAGGCGACCAGAAGTGTGCACAGTACTCCAAGTGGACTATCCACATGCATCAGAGAGAGAATGTTACGATGGCCATGAGGCCAGGAACGACCATTGGTAGCTCTCCCCTCAGCTTTGTGGAATACGAGCTTCCTTATTGAACAAGTGTTGGTTTGCCCAGTGAGAAGCAGCCAGCGGGGGGTTTATAAACCTGCTACTCAACGTGGACTGGCACTGTAGGTCCTGAGGTGTGGACCGTTCGGCTGTAAGCTGCAGGCATGACCCTTCTCTTTGGGTCACAATGACAGATACTGGCATTTAGCTGAATTACTACAATCTTATTGAGTGGCAGAGCAGTCCACTTTTCTCCTAATTCAGGTTTGTATATAGGTTCGATACTTTTCCTCAGAGAGTAATACAACTTGGAACTGGCTGCATCTTGTGCAAAGGAGATGTAGAGATAGTTGGGAGCGGAATGTTTCAGGCTATATTTCCCCCCAGATTGCCTGGGTTTCGATCTTGTATTTCACCTCTCCCAGGAGAACCAACGATTTTGGACAGGATACAGAATGTATCTATTTTGCTGCACAAGGTATTGCGATTATGTAAGAGTAACTTGAGTGATGAGAGGGTCTTTGCCGGTCTATCATGATTAATATAAACGAACAGGGATTGCTGCCAAGTATTGAGCGTGTAAATACCTATATACCATTTCCTGGGACTGGACACAACACTTGCACGATAAATAGGTTCCACACTTAACCTAGAATCAGAAAAATTAACACAACTGGTTCCTTGAAAATAATTATTAGCCAAAGCGAATGAGTGGGAGAACGTCGATGGAAATTCTTTCCATAATGCTTCTCCTGAAAGCAGTCGATATGGAGGATCTGTCATGCTGTATCCCAGAATCTGCAGCCAGTAGAATCTTGGTGTATGTTTTTGTTGCATTCTCTTCACTTCTCGGAAGCTGAGTGCAGTGCCCTCGGTCTAATGATACTGGTTGAGCAACCATTCCCCTCATTGAGCAACACTGGAAATTTTTCCAGTTGGCCCAGTTATGCATTACTTTAACTAACGGATGTAAACGTCCAGAAAGCACAGAGTAGATCATGGTCTTGAACCCCATTAAGTGGTTTGCCTCTTAACAGAAGAATGTCACCACCAACACATCTAAATATTTTGGATGTCAAGTTGAATTCAACACATTGTTGTGCGCCAAATTATGCTAAATGTCGGTGCACTCTCTCAACAATCTGAAGTAACCACACTCGAACTTTAAGCTGAAAGCTTCAGAGGTTCTGTTTGCAAAAGAGAACGTGAGAGCTATGATGGTGGGGCAGGGAGGAAGGTTTCAGAATTCCCAACTTGGTTGCTATTCGAAACGCCAAAATTCTACTTTTAAAGAGTGAACCTGAACTTTTACTTGATATTGGCAAAACAAAAAGCCATGAATTAATTAGTGTAAATGCCAATCTCTAGTGTATGAAGTTCAACAACGTGGGGAATTTACATAAATAATGATGGCACAGTGGTTAGCACTGCTGCCTCACAGTGCCAGGGACCCAGGTTCAATACTGGCCTTGGGTGACTGCCTGAGTGGAGTCTCCACGCTCTCCCCATGTCTGCGTGGGTTTCCTCCGGGTGCTTCAGTTTTTCCTCCCATGCTCCAAAGATGCGAGGGTTAGGTTGATTGGTCATGGTAAATTGCCCCTTAGTGTCAAGGGGGTTAGCATGGTAAATACATGGGGTTATGGGGATAGGGTATGGTTGGGATTGTCGTCGGTGCAGGCTTCATGGGCTGAAAGGCCTCCTCTGAGCTATAGGGATTCTATGAAGTACAGATAACTCAGTTAGGAAATTGAATATTTTGGTCTTTATAATAACCTTCTTGAATTTATTGTTTGATTAGATGTCCAGCAATATGATGAGTAATTTCATTGTCAAATGCCTAATTAGAGGTGACTTATAAACCCCTAACATAATTAATTTTGAACAGTAATTCAAGAACATTTTTATTGACCACATTGAACTACACAACTTGAAAGTGAAAGGTAATTACACTGATTTGCAAACTTTCTTTCTACAGCACAATCAGTCTACCAGGTTGCGAAGATATTGCTTCATTGAATGAATTTCAGAAGATAAAACATTCCCCCTCTCTCTGGTGGGAGAGATCAGAGTAAGAAGTCTCACAACACCAGGTTAAAGTCCAACCAGTTTATTTGATAGTAAACCCACAAGCTTTCGGAACACTGTTCCTTTGTCAGGTGTATGGATAGTTCAAAGGGAGAGACTAGAACCAGGGAACACTATGATGGAGCCGAGGAGGTCATTTTGGAACACTTCCCCAGATCAGTGCGGACAGGGTCAATGAATATTTTTAAGGCAGAGGTAGATTGACTCCTTTGTTGAGTCAGGATTCCAAGGTTACCAGAGGTAGGCAGAATGTAGAGCTCAGGCCACACAGATCAACCATGATCTTATTAATGGCATGAGCTGGCTCGAGGAGCTGAATGGCCTCATCCTGATCCATATGCTTGTGTTTCACATTCAATGCATTTTTCTTGATGTGGTCCTGCAACTTAATGGAAGAGAAGGAAGTGATGGGGCAACATAGTGGCACAGTGGTTAGCACTGCTGCCTCACAACTCCAGGAGCCTGGGTTCGATTCCTGGCTTGGGTCACTGTACGTGTGGAGTTTGCACGCTCTCCCTGTGTCTGCGTGGGTTTCCTTCCACAGTCCAAAGATGTGCAGGTTAGGTGCATTGGCCATGCTAAATTGCCCCTTAGTGTCCTGGGTAGGTTAGAGGGATTAGCAGGGTAAATACATGGGATTGTTGTTGGTGCAGACTCAATGGGCCAAATGGTCTCTCTTTCTCAAGTGTAGGGATTCTATACTTAATAACATTTCAAAAGCAGTATTTACTGGCTGATTGAAAAGTCGCACTAATGAGTTGAGTCGATCCACCTCGAATCAAAATTGACCCATTAATACTTTCTATATCTGAGTATTATGCACACTGCACCACCAGTCCCAAATAATGCAAAGCAACCTCTTCCAACCCTGTCATAATCAGAATGGGCTTGACACAAGAAAATTCAGAGCAAAAAAAAAATCCTTCTTCAGGATACTTTCTTTATGATCTCCTCACAATTAAAAACAACTTGGTGGTGAAAGTCTTAATTTAAGTAATTTTATGCTTGTTTTCTGAAAAAGCACACCAGGAAGTTGAAGGCAATCTTAAGAACATATCAATTCAACGACTAGGGTCAACATGACCATGAAAAATAGCCAGCTTTCTTTTGAGACTGAAAATCAAGACTTTCTGGTTTGAAAAGAAAGAAATGGAGAATTTGGTTTTGTAAATGAGTGGGGCATTAGATTTATATCATCAGGCTGAAAAAGATTCAGAAATTTATCTGGGAGGTATCTGAGGACAGGGACATGGTGGGGGAGACACACAGGAAGAAAAGGAGAAACAATAAAATAAAAAAAAGATTTTACCAGATAGCTTCCCCATTAATAATGCATTCAGCAAATTAAATAATGGCCTCCACTGGCTAATCATGTTTTGTTTTTGGATGGGTCATACTGATCGCATTATTCCTGGAACTGGCTGGATTCATTGCAGGAATTCAATTTGGTAAATAAGCTTCCTGGAGGACGTGACATTAATAACTAACGATATCAATTTATATTGATTACATTCTGAGACTCAGTAACTGAACTGTATTCACTCAGCAAAATGCAAGGAAAATTAAGGAACGCGAAAGTTGGTTTTAAAAAGAACATTGACAACAAGACTCCCTTCAATTTGTACCATTTACTGTTTTATACCAAAGAAACAACACTATGTTTTGCCCCTTCTTTCAAAGTGTAATTTTATTTTACTTGAATAGAATTTTTTTTTTTAAAATCGCTAAAAATTTATGCTCTGATCTATATACAGCTGAAATGTAAGCTTTTGGATTACATTCCGCAGCTAGTGAAATTGGCTATTTTCAACTCCCCAAGTGGATTAAAGTTGACGAAAATTATTTGCATCTGATTTCTCTGGTAGAGATTGTTCAACAAACACAGAACTGTCAACCTGAAAACTGAGCACTAGAGAATAGAAACATTCAAGTATGAGAACGTAAGAAATAACACAGGAAGACCACATGGTCCCAAGTCTACTCGCCATTCACAGATGAACTTCTACATCAACTCCACTCTCCTGTCCCACCCTCAAATACCTCGATTCCCTTAGTACCGAAACATTTAATTAATCTCCATCTTGGATATATTCAACGATCAAGCATTCCACAGCCCTCTGGAGTAGAGAATTCACAACCTAAGTGAAGGGAATTCTCATCTCAGTCCTAAATGCTGAGCCCTTTTCCCGAGCCGATGGCCTGTTTTTGAGGGAGTCATGGAGATTCTGTGGCATATCCAGAATGGTGACAGACCCCGGATCTAGAAATACTGTTCCCACACCCAGCAGAAACTACTCTTTGAGACAGGGATGTGACTCCCATACAAAGGAAACTTGAACTCAATAAGACAATTTTGACTCAATGCTGAGTTCAAACACGTTCCATTTTTCACTGCAGCTGGTTCTTATCTGGCACTATAGAGATTACAATTTTTTTTTTGAAGAGTAAATGCTCTAGAAAGGCAGGCAAGGTATGTAGAACCATAATCGAATTATTAAAATTGCCAACCCTTTAAAAATTAAAATGCCCACCTGTGTCAGAGAGTTGAAATAAATCAGTGCCAACAATTTCAATAGCTTGTTGACATAAACCTAAATTTCCACTGGTTGCAATTATTGCCAGAACTCTCCATTCACCTGACGAAGAGGCAGTCCCCTCGAAAGCTTGTGAGTATTATCAAATAAATCGGTTGGACTAAAACCTGGTGTTGTCAGACTTTTTACTGTGTTTACGCCAGTCCAACGCCGGCATACCCACATCATGGCAATTATACCCAACAGGAAATAAAATGGTTGTTGGAAGTCAATCATCTCAGTCTTGGGACATTGTTGCAGGAACTCCTCAGACTAGGCCCAACCATCTTTAGCTGCTTCATCAATGACCTACCCCACCATCACAAAATCCGAAGTGGGGTGTTCACTGATGATTACGTAATGTTCAACACCATTTACAACACTCGGATATTGAAACACCTTGTGCCCGTATGCAGCAAAGCCTAGACAAACATCAGGCTTAGGCTGATAATGGCAGATAGCATTCATTCCACACAACTGCCAGACAATGACGATCACCAACAAGAGTGAATTTAACCATCTCTCCTTGACATTCAATGGCATTACCATTGCTAAATTCCCCCCTTACCAATATCCTGGGGTTATCATTGGTCACAAACGGGACGGGACTGGCCATATAAATACCATGTGTTTCAGAGCAGGTCAGAGGCAGGGAATTTTACAATGAGTACCTCAACTCCTGACGCCACAAGGTTATGCACAATTTACAAGACATGATTGAAGATTCCAATGGAGTAATCTCCACTTGCCTGATGTGTGCAGCACCAATAACACTCAAGAAGCCAGAATTATCCAGGACAAAGTAGCCTGCTGGATTGACACTCCATCTACCACCTTCAACATTCATTCTCTCCACCACTGGTGAACAGTGGCAGCAATGTGATCTACAAGGTGCAACACAGCAATTCACCAAGGCTTCTTCAACACTGCCTTCAAAACCTGTGACCTCTACCACCCAAGAGGATAAGATGAGCAAATGCACCACCATTGCAAGTTCTCCTCTAAGCTATGCATCATCCTTACATGGAATTATATCACTGTTCCTTCACCGTTGTTGGGTCAAATTCCTCACGTGGACTGCAATGGTGCAAGTGACTGATCATCACATTCTGAAGGCAATAGAAATGGTCAATAAAAGGTGGCCTAGCCACATTCTATCAGTGAACAAAAAAGCGATATTATAACAAGCTTTACTGCTACCCATAACCTGTATTTATCAAAGTAGTGGTGGTGGTGTGAGGTGCTGGGGGAAGAGACGGAGGCATATGGAAAATGGAGCTATATGTTCAGAGTTTGATTGACACCTCAAACAGCTCATTAAATGATCTGTGGTCTCGGATGTGGGGTTATGAATACGTATCCACTTGTTTTGATACGGGATTTAAATATTTTGAATGGGTTCTCATGAATAGGAGGAGTGCTTTGTTCTTTATAGTGAACTCTAATAGATAATTTATTTCATTTCAGCATGGCCCCTAAGGTCTGCCCATTATGGGTACTAGGCGAGGTGCATGGAAGGTATAAAGACAAAGGGTGGTAGTTCGGGACCATATCATGATTAGTTGGCATAGAGGCTATAAGGGGTCATAGTGTGGATGGTTTGGCACGGAGGATATAAGATGCTAATGGGGGCATCGCCCATCATTCTTCTAAACTCCAGTGAATACAATCCTAACCAACTTAGTGTCTCCTCAAATCACAGACCTGCCATCCCAGGAATCAGTCTGGTGAACCTTTGCTGTACTCCCTCTATAGTAAGGACATTCTTCCTCAGATAAGGACACCAAGACTGCACACAATATTCCAGGTATGTCCTCACTAATATACAATTGCAGCAAAACATCCCTAGACTCAAATCCTCTCACTATGAAGGCCAGCATACCATTTGCCTTCTTTATTGCTTGCTGTACCTGCGTGCTTACTTTCAGCGACTGATGCACAGGGACACCAGTGTCTCGTTGAGTATCCACCTCGCTCAATTTTCACCCATTCAAGTAATGCCCCAGTTGTTCAGGCAATGCCACAGCCAATCGACACACAGCAAGGTCCTGCAGTGATCACTCATTTATTTGTGATGTTGAGATATAAATATCAGTCAGCGCACCTGGGATAATTCCCCAGCAAGTCTCCAACATATTGCCACTGAATCTTTCTGTGCAGCTGAGGCAACTGATGGAGCCGCAGTTTAACATCTCGTTCAAAAGACTGTATCCCCGTGCAGCCCTGGAACGTAGATCTAGATTTCTGCGCTCGAGAACAAGACTTTCCCTGTAGACTTCAGGATCCCGGGTCAAATGCAGGTCCCCATCCTACATGCTGCGGGGAACAGTCACCAAGCCAGTGATTTTTTTCTGCATTGGCCAGGGGGTGAGTGCCGGAAGATTGGAAAGCGGCTAATGTTACGCCGTTGTTTAAGAAGGGTGCCAGGCAAAAGGCAGGGAATTATAGGCCGGTTAGTTTAACGTCTGTTGTAGATAAAATGTTAGAATCCATCATCAAGGAGGAAATAGTGAGGCATCTTGAGAGGAGTTGCTTGATAGAGCAGACGCAGCACGGTTTCATTAAAGGGAAGTCGTGTCTGACAAATTTACTGGAGTTCTATGAGGATGTGTCTAGGGCGGTGGATAGAGGAGAGCCGGTGGATGTGGTCTTTCTAGATTTTCAGAAGGCGTTTGACAAGGTACCTCACAAGAGGTTATTGCAGAAGGTCAGGGGGCATGGAGTTGGGGGTAGGGTGTTAGCGTGGATAGAGGATTGGTTGTCAAATAGGAGGCAGAGAGTGGGGGTCAATGGGTGCTATTCGGATTGGCGGATGGTGACTAGCGGAGTGCCCCAGGGGTCGGTGCTGGGGCCTCAGCTATTTACCATTTATATAGATGATCTGGAGGAGGGAACCGAGTGTAGGGTGTCGAAATTTGCTGATGACACCAAGATTGGTGGAACGGCAAATTGCGCGGAGGGTGTGGAGAGTCTGCAGAAGGATCTAGATAGGCTGGGCGAATGGGCCAGGAACTGGCAAATGGAATTTAATGTTGGCAAGTGTGAGGTGGTCCACTTTGGTAGGAATAATGGTAGGAAGGACTATTACTTACGTGGCGAAAAACTGCAGCAGGCGACGGTGCAGAGGGACCTCGGGGTCCTTGTGCATGAGTCGCAAAAACCCAGCTTGCAGGTGCAGCAGGTGGTCAGGAAGGCGAATGGGATGTTGGCCTTCATAGCGAGGGGGATTGAATATAAAAGTAGGGAGGTCTTGCTGCAGCTGTATAGGGCATTGGTGAGGCCGCAGCTGGAGTACTGTGTGCAGTTTTGGTCACCGCACTTACACAAGGATATTTTGGCCTTGGAGGGAGTGCAGAGGTGGTTTACTGGGCTGATACCGGAGTTGAGGGGGTTGAGCTATGAGGAGAGGCTGAATAAACTAGGCTTGTACTCGTTAGAGTTTAGAAGAATGAGGGGAGATCGCATTGAGATGTATAAGATGATGAATGGGATGGATAGGTTAGAGGTGGAGAGGCTCTTCCTGCTCAGAAAGGGCAGTAGGACTAGGGGGCACAGCCTCAAGATAAAGGGGGGGGCGGTTTAGAACAGAGTTGAGGAGGAACTTCTTCACTCAAAGGGTGGTGAATCTCTGGAATTCTCTGCCCGTTGAGGTGGTGGAGGCTGCCTCGCTAAATATTTTTAAGACACGGGTTGATGGGTTTTTGATAAGAGAGGGGATTAAGGGTTATGGGGAGAGGGCGGGAATGTGGAACTGAGCCATGACAGATCAGCCATGATCTTATTGAATGGCGGGGCAGGCTCGAAGGGCTAGATGGCCTACGCCTGCTCCTATTTCTTATGTTCTAATAAAGAGCTTGATGCTGGAAGGCCGACAGGAGGCCCTCCAACTCAAACAGGTAAGGAGGAGAGAGAGGGTGCCTCAGGTGTAGACAAAAGGAATGGGCCTCAAAGCATGCCTGGTGCACTGGCCTTCCAAAGTGCAGCTTGGAGGCTGCCTCCAATTTCCAGCTGGTCTCTGACAATAAGCTATAATTGGCCATTGTTTGCCATTAATTAGCTACCTGCCTCTCCTGCCCGAGTTATCACATTACTTGAAGTGCGTAACTTAAATCGAGAACTAGGCTTTCGTGGCAATGTTCATTTCTAAGCGTTTCTATTTATGTTAAGTGTGCACCACAGGATGCAGATGTTCTTCCTCCCATTCTTATCTGTTGCACAACTGACATGAATGGGGAAAAAATAAGTTTAAACAATGACCCTAAACTGAGGTGTTTATCTCTTCGTCTGCTGCAAGTTTCAGACAAGAGGGAGGTACCTTAAAATTTCAATCAACAGAATCTGAGTTAGCCGTTGCTCTGTTGGTAACGTTCTCACCTCTCAAAGTGGTGGATTAAAGTCTCATTTCAGATACTTGGAGCAGGAGTTTCAGCCTTCAATGTGGACAAGCATGGAGGTAGCAAATACTCTAGTTAAAAAGGTCCAGAAAAAAATGGACAATAGAGAACATTACAACCAAACCTGGACATGCCTTTGTTCAACGCCCATGTACAATTCTAACAAGAGGTTTTCTGGTAGCAATTACAAACAGTTCCAGTGAGTTGAAATGCAGAGAAAAATAGTTTGCTTTTGTCAAGAATTAAATTAAAATTAGAATTAAAGTCCTTATAGATGCAAGCAAAAATGAGCCCAAACTAAAATTCTAATTATTTAGAAAATACTAGTTTCCAGTCTAAAAGTTTTATGCTGGGGTAAATTACCATAAATGAGTAACGTTTGTCACTACTCAAGCACCAGTATATTATGTAACATTTCGGGTTTCACTTCTCATACTACAGGCTAAAAATGAAAGTTTAGAAAGACTTCGAAATAAAAAGGGAAGAGAAAGAAAAAGATTAAAATGGTAAACTGTTGGCAACACTTTCCAATATTGAAACTAAACTAAAACATGGGTGACACGGTGGCACAGTGATTAGCACTGCAGCCTCACAGCTCCAGACACCTGGGTTCGATTCCCAGCTTGGGTTACTGTCTTTGTGGAGTTTGCACATTCTCCCGGTGTCTGTGTGGGTTTCCTCCAGGTGCTCCAGCTTCTTCCCACAGTCCAAAAACGTGCAGGTTAGGTGCATTGGCCATGCTTAATTGCCCCTTAGTGCCCTGGGATGTGTTGGTTCGAGGAAGTAGTGAGGTAAATGTGTGGGGATAGCACCTGGGTGAGATGTTGTTTGTGCAGACTCGATGGGCTCAATGGCTTCCCTCTGCATCATGGGGATTCTATGATTTGGGAACAAAAGACAAACTGGGTCCAAATTAAAGACAGACTGCAATTGAAACTATTCCTAAGACAAAGACTGATTAAAAGTACATACTCTGGGCACACTTTCCTCCCCTAAATCAATGGAGGTGTGGCCAACTACAACATGATCAGTTAAGACATGACCAGGGCCTGGGAGGGAGGGGTGCAGTTGGTGCCAAACACTGGGGTTGGGTTTTGAGGGGTGTTGTTGGGCTCTGGCCCAGTGGTTCAAACAGTTTTACATTGTCCACACTGAGCAGCCTGACCTGAAGATCCAAAAAACAGATCCGTCAGACTGAATGTTTAAACCAGGCTGTCACAGGAACCCAACCCTGCATATATTCATAAAACTTCATCCTTGTTACTATTTATTATTTTTGAACTGGACGTATCTGCTGAACAAAGACAATTAAGGTGGTTGACCCTCTGTCTGAAAATTTTCCCCAGCAGTCTTCAGCAAAAAAAGTAATCTCTTACTTCCCTACGCCTTAAGAAGTTTCTAACAGACCACCTCAGACTGCACAGACCAATTTCGAAAGGAACTACAGGGGTATCCTTGTAAATTTACATTTGACAAGCCAATCTTGTTGGAGGAGACTGTGGGTTTGTTGAAACAATGACTCCCAAACACCAGGCCCTCACCATGAATGGCATTCCTTTCAACCCATAACATCTGAGAAATTATCAGTCCCAAAAACAAAGCCAAACTCCAGATGCTGGACAAATATCCTTTGTTGAAGTCACTGTGGCGAAGAAAGGTCACATAATCTAACACTCTGTCCCCCTGAGCACTTCAACATTACATTTTTGAACTGTGCGGCCAACATCCAGCTGGTAGGCCACACAGAAATAAACTCTGACCGGGTTGGACCACTGGGCCATCTAATCTGACCCTGTTGGAAGATTGTGTATCACCCACAGAGCTGACGCAATCTCCGCGTGCCTACTTCAACTCACACAAACCACCTGAAAAAGCGAATCATACAAAATTTCCATCGAGCATCTACATGAAAGATTTTCTCATTGGACTCTGGAATTCACGTGAACCAAGATTGATGTTCTCTGTGCCCCTTGAGCTATAAAACCTCCCTTTTCCCTATCTTTCCCTTTGCTGTGTGAATGCAGAGGGAGATATTGCTAACACTCGTTTTCGAGAGTTTTGAATGTGTACAATAAACTAACCTGCTGAGTTCATCCTTATTCAAATTGCTGATATTAGTAAAATTGGATCACAAAAATTGGGGGTTGGGAAAGTACGCCAGTGCATATTCCAAACAAAAACTAATTCAAAACACTTTGTTTTCCAATTTTCAAAATAGGTGATAAGAGGAAAACAATGCGGCTTAAATTGACCCTCCCCCCACCCCATCTCCAGCAGTCACATCAATTTCATTGATTGCTTCTGACTTTTGCAATTTCACTGAAAAGAAATCCCACCTGGAATGATGAATTTGCCTGAAGGCGAGTAGCAGCAGCAGCAGCAGCAGCAACCAGGAGCATTCCTACTTGAAAAATGGCAAGTCAAATCCCAGTAATCTTACAATCCAGTGGTGTGTCAGTGGGATGTTGTAGGAGGGGACAGTAAGAAAGAAATGTTTGGAGAGGCATTGGGAGAAGTTAGAGGGGAGATTGAGTGGGTCACTGTGGGAGAGATTAGCTACTGATTTGAATTGATTTTGAAAGTTAAGTGATTTCTTTATAGGTACTTCAATTAGTTGTTCTGATGAATGATCCTGATAATTAGCATTGGGCCTCCAATTTCTTCATTGTTGCAGTCGCTCTACTTACTGTACACAGGCGTAATGAAATAAACACAAAACCTACATTTGTACAGCACTTATTTCAATGTCCCAAATCACTTTACAGACAATTAAATACTTTTGAGTTGTAGTCACCACCGTAATGTAGACAATGTTATCAAACGATGGAGCAGATTAGTCCAGCTCAGAATACATTCATGTGCCATTGTGGGATGTGCTGGGCTCGATGGCCTTTCTTATCCTTAAATTACCTTGTGAACAGAAGGTAGAATCATGACTAATGGAAGTTTGATAATGGGCTTTCTGGGCGAGATTGTCAGGACAGGAATATATAATGGGATCATAGTAAACCTGTTTCACATGACACATGATTCTCAACAGCCTTTTCAAGTGACTTCGAGCGTGTCTTTTTATCTACTGATTTATTATCCCACTCCATCCTGGTGCTTTTTGAGAGAGTTTTTTTTGAGGTAGAGATATTGTGATAATTGTGTTGCACAGTAGATATTGAAAATATATTGTAGTGAAAAGCAACAATCAGTAAGGTCTTCAGACTTGCTGATCCATGAAACAGATACAATTGTGAACCATTCAGTTCTTGTTCTCTGGTTGTTTCGCACAGACATACTCAAGGGCTCGGAAACAGGAAAACACTGGGACCCATTATTTCTCTCCCTGGCCGTAACCGGGATTGTGTTATGGAACTTCTACGGCTAAAACAATTGATAGAGAATAATGAGGTTTGCTCGCATTCCCAATATGTGCTTTGAGCAGGCAACATTCTCTGTCAAGTGTGTAAAGTCAAACTGACTCGTGTTTGTGACTTGCTTTGTTGGAGGTGGAAAATCTGACGTCTTTTCTTCACCGCCTGAGGATTGATGTTTATAACAGCTCAAAGGATGAAGATTAGCACAAAAAGTCATGCATTGAAGATATCTTGGTGCAGCTTGGAAAAATCTACCTAAATTGTGAAAGTACCTACAGCAGACACCTCCTGCATGGAGTTTGTCCCAGTTGAGATCAGCATCAAACTGTCAGGACTGAGATCTAAGATCTATCTTAACAAGAAACAGAATTTCTACCTGATCCTTTGTATTATTATACATTGATGTTAAATTTAGTTGCGATATTCCCTACTGGATGCACAATTTCTTGTGCACATGCATTAAGGTTGACCACTTGAGTAAAGTATTAGAAGGATACTGGAGCATATGGATCCATACCCCAGCATGAGCTACCACAAAGAAACAGAGGGACAAAAATAAACAGAATCAAGATATTAAGATGCTTATTCAAAGCATTTTCACAACAAGTGGTATGTGTACTGTGACAAAGCTGTAAATACAATTTTAAAAACTACCCTATTGCCTCAACAACATCAAACTATAGTTGGAAGAGAAACATGAATCAACCGTTCCCATGGTTATCTTAAATAGTTGGGAGAATCCAACCATCAGCCCTTGACATCAGCATTATTATTGCTAATGTGTCACTATCAACAGACTGGGGATTACCATTGACCAGAACTGAACTGGGCCATAAAGTAATACAGTAACAACAGCAAGTCAAAGGCTGGGAATTCTGCTGCGAGTAACTCTTCTTTCAACTCCTCAAAACCTGCCACCACCTACAATGCACAAGTCAGGAGTGTGACGGATACTGCCCCCTGCCCGGATGAGTGCAGTTCCAACAACATTCAAAGCTTAACACCATCCAGGGAAAAGCAGCCTGCTTTGGTGGGACCACGTCCACCACTGAAAGTACAGACGTGCACCGTCCACAAGATGGACTGCAGTAACTCACTAAGGCTCCTTCGACAGAACCTTCAAAACTTGTGATCCCTATCACCTCCCAGGCCAAGGTGAGCAGATGCAGGGGATCATCACCACCACCTGGAAGTTTCCTCCCAAGTCACACACCATTCGAATTGGGAAATATATCCTTCATTGTTGCTGGGTCAAAATCCTGGAAGAGCCTTTCTATTAGGACTGTAGGTGTACCTAAAACTACACAGACTGCAGCAATTCAAGGTGGCAGTTTACCATCAAGAGAAATCAGGGATGGGCAATGAATGCTGGCTGAGCCAGTAAGGCCCAAATTCTGTGAAAGAACAAAAGAAAGTTCAGAATTGTGGCTCTTGACAAACAGTACGAGTTACAGATTTTAAACATATTTTCACAAAAGCATGCATCGCAGTTCTACTTATCAAATCTTACAGTATGTTATAGAAACTAGAAGCAGGAGTACGCCATTTGGCCGTTCAAGTCTGCTTTGCCACTCATTTTGATCATCGAATTCAATATCCTGATCCCCCCCCCCCCAATATCCCTTGATCCTTTTAGCCCCAAAAGCTATATCTAATTTCTTCTTGAAATACATCGAGCTGGACTACAGATCCTACACCTTGTTTTGGAAATGCCAATTGCCATGTTTAAAACTCATTAGTGTCACAAGTAGGCTTACATTAACGCTGCAATTAAGTTACTATGAAAATCTCCTAGTCACCACACTCTGGCACCTGTTCAGGTACACCAAGGGAGAATTAGCACGGCCAATCCACCTAACCAGCACGTCTTTCGGACCATAGGAGGGAACCAGAGGAAACCCATGCAGAAATGGGAGGGATGTGCAAACTCCACACAGACAAGAGACCCAGGCCAGGAATCGGACCCAGGTCCCTGGCGCTGTGAGGCAGCAGTGCTAACCACTGTGCCAACATACTGTCCCACATATGGATATCAGTCCTGTAGCGAGAGCATGTGAGTTCAACGTCTGGGTTGTGTAAATCATCAGATTTTCTGGACTTTATCCAGACTGAACTCAAACCTCAATGTAGTAAATGGAAATTATGATATAAAAAGTCAGGAGATACTCCAGAATAGCTAATGTTTATCCTGAAATTGTTTGTTTCCTTTCATTCATGTTTCCATTATCTCAGCAGCTCAGGAACTAACATGTTCCAAAGACTGTTCAGGCGTCTCTATCTGTTCCTTTTCTCAGAATTTAATCCTGTTCATTCAGCCTTCTTTTTGGATCACGTTGATAACAGATTCTCACCAATAGTGGTCGATGCTATTTCACATTTTCTAGAGGAAAACAGAAAAGGTGTCACACCTCACGTGTTGCTCGAGGCTTCATTTTAAACTGACGCACAGGGTCAGTCTTATTTAAATCCTTAGCTTTTGGATATCACTGGCAAGGCTGGCATTTATGGCCCATCCTTACCTGGTGGGCCTTCTTGAACCACGGCCGTCGGGTGAAGCAGCTGCCACAACGCGGTTGGTCAGGGGGTCGCAGGGTTTGCTCGAGACTGGAGAGAGATGTGGAGAGATGGCACTTCTGAGCATTTGCAGCCCCCGTTTTCCAAGGTGGTGGACATCCCAGTTCTGCCAAAGCAGCCTTGGCATCTTTCAGATAGAATACATCACAGCTACACGATGCCAGATAGTGGGTGTTTAGATGAATGGATCAGTATCAGAATGTTTTGTCCTGACTGGTTCAATGACCTTGCAACCATGTCCATCCAACAAGTAAGGATGTTCTGTTTTGTAGGATTTTTATTATCTCCAAGGCACCTCAAGTCTGATCTTGACTGATATAAAAGTAAATTTAACTTCTGGAGAATAAAGTATCAGATGCCAGATCTCAGACAGGCCGATAGTCCTTTGCTGCATCTTTTCCATTGCCATGTTCTCCCTACAACCCGGTGACCAAATCCACAAGTCAGCCTGGTCATTGCTGTTGGCGAGAATTTGCTGTGCATGTTTCCACAAAAATGACTACACGTCAAAAAGTACTTTAAAGCACATAGGTCATAAAGGTGCTATATAATTGCAAATCTAACTTTCTTTCACTGCAGACTATTTAACTGGTTTAATGGAACTCCACTCCCAATGCACAAAAGTTAATTTTCGGTGCGGTTTGCACTTGTTTTTTCCTACCCTGCTGTCATTTATCAATTTCAGTTGCTATTTCTTAGCTTTATATTAGTGGAGAGGTAGTGGTGTACTGGTAGTGTCACTGGACTAGTAATCGAGGGACCCTGGATAACGCTCTGAGGTTCTGGGTTCAGTTCCCAACATGGTAGATGGTGGTCTTTGAAGTCAATTTAAAAAAAAATGAAATAAATTACACCACTGTTTAATTATTGTTGTTAAAATCCATCTAGTTCACTAATGTCCTGTAGGGAAGGAAATTTGCCATCCTTATCTGGTCTAGTCTACATGTGACACCAGAGCCACAGCAGCGTGGTTGGTTCTTAAATGCCCCCTTCAAGGGAAATTAAGGATAGGCAATAAATGCTGACCTAGCCCAAGATGCCCACATCTCATGAAGAATAAAAAACCTTTCCATCAATCCTCAAACAAATCCTTCGATAGCAAAAAAGTAAAGACTTTGATGACTCAATAAATTCTGTCTGTGCAGAGATGGCTTAGTTATAGGGGCAGGAATGTAAAAATGAGCAGGAAATGAGCCTACTTCACCATTCAGCAAGATCATAGCTGATCTGATTGCAGTCTCAACTCCACTTTCCAATCCTTCCCCCATAACCCTCAACTCTTTTGTCGATCAAAAATCTTTCTAACTCTAGTCTTGAATGTATTCAGTGACCCAGCCTACACTGCTGGACAAACAAATCTCAAAAAATAAATTCTCATCTCCGTCTTAAATGATCTTTAAACTGTGTTCCCAGTTCTGGACTCAAGAGAAAACATCCTCTCAGCATCCACTCTGCCAAGTTCCCTCAGGTAACATTCCCATTGGATTTATCTCCTCCGGGGGATGGCGGGGACACAAAGTTGTCCTTGTTTTCACCCACTTGCCCTCCATTGTCACCAAAGGAGAAAAGATTGGGCTTGACCACAATGTTTTGCCGTTAAGAAGATTCTTGTTGATATTCACACAAGAATCTTGGTCAAATGAGCATGGCGCTCAAAGTCTGTAGCGCAGATACTTCAAAGGGGTCAAGCCTTCAGGAGGGGGAGGAAAATATCACAAAAAAATCTAAACAATAAATTGCTCAAATTAGGAAACAATTCAATTATATTAGGCAATTTAAACGTGACACAATAGCCAAGAACTGCAAAGAAGAAACAAAAAACTCTTATGGCCGTCTGCCAGAATTGGCTGGATGTCGTTTCACCAGTTTCCCTTTAATTACTTTTGGCATTTTACATACCACTTTCATTACTGGCACTGCAGAAAACAGACTCCTGGGCTTTGAATAATTAGTGTTGTAAAATATTTACAAAAGGGCAAACGTAGCCTAAACAGAACTACCCACTGGGACTGATTACATCTATTACTAATAACCTACAAAATGAATGTTCTGTTACGAAGTACGTGTTCAGTACAAAACATTATAATGTGAATTCATTAGAAAGAGAATACCCATTTTCAAAATGTCTTAGCAAAGTTGTTAGTTTTGATACACAAAGGTGTATTTTCAGTTAAATGAAATGTGATCTTTCCAGAGGTGGAATATACCACAAATCTGAATTACTAATACTCTAGTATGGACTACTTAAAATGGTGAGCCACAAAAGAAATTTAAACCATGCCCATCTTTGGCAGAATGAAAATGTCTCCGCACTTCTTTCTAAAAATATACATCTTGCACAGATTATAGCAAGCCTAGAATAATCAAAATGTTTACATGATTAAGCTGGCAATCAAAGGCACAAAGGAAATGGTCCCAGCCTACACTGACAAAAGTAACGTTTACAGATCTTCTCCGATGGCGTGTTGAACAGAGTTCCAAGTAGGTTCGTAACATAAAACTGATGGCAATTCAATCTTCCTCAATCGACAAAAGATGACTGGAGGGTAAGTGGTAGGCAAAGAGGTGCTTTCTGAAGTCTGAGGCCTCGGTGGGACAAAATATCAGAAGCAATAAAAGGTGACATCACACTGAGCTCAAAATTCATTCAGATGTGAGAATGTTGCAAATATGTAACAAATAGAGAGCGAGGAGGCCACGTAGAACCTACGCAAAACACTAGTTCAGCTTCAGCTGGAATATTATATTCATTTCTAGCCTCCACACTTCAGGAAGCTTATGAAGGCATTTGGAAGGGTGCAGAAAAAAGATTAATCAGAATGATCCCAGGTGCGAGACAGTTACGAAGATAGACTGGAAAAATTAAGATTGTTTTCCTTGGAGGAAAAGCAAATTGGAAGAGATTTGCTAGAGGCATCCAAAATCGCAAGGGGTCTGAACAGAGTCGATAGGGAGAAACTGTTCCCACTCATGAAAGGATCATGAACGAGGGGACACGGATTTAAAGTAATTGGCAAAAGGAGGAAAAGCTCTATGAGACAAAGAACTGGAAAAATAAAGGTTTAGAATGCACTGCCTGAGAGTACGGTGGAAACAGGTTAAATCAAACTATTCAAAAAGGGATTATTATTACCCATTTAAAACAGGCAGTTTGACTGATTAGTCAAGGCATTACTGCTGGTTCATTCCACAGGTATATATTTCAAACAGCACCTGACAGTTAACTCTCAGTCACTATCAACTGTTGCATGGCAACACCTCTACCAGAGTCCACTTCCTAGCCAAGCAGCAACCTCGTCTCATACAGTATAAAGTTCTTTCCCCTGACACTTATGGTTACCTTGAGTGCAAGATGAAAAACTTCAACTAAATGTATTTTTTCAGAAATACTTTTATTATTGCTAGTCAATCATAAACTCAACAATAACAAAAACAATTTCCTGAAAAGACAGGATTTTGAAAAATATAATAAGATTGTGACATTTGCCTCAACATTTATCAATCTCCTTATCCTTAATCGTGATGTTTGGATTATGTGCCAGATTATCATAAAATTAGTACAGCACAGGAGGCCGCCATCCGGCCCATCAAGACTACACCATCTCCCCTACAGAGCATCCCATCCAGGCCCTATGCCTGTAACCCCATATGTCCCACTAACCCACCCAATCTACAGACCTTGGGACACCAAGGGGCTACTTAGCATGAACAATCCACCTAACCTGCATATTTTTGGACTGAGGGAGGAAATCCAAGCAGACATGGGGAGAATGTGCAAGCTCCACACAGATACAGTCATGCAAGGTCAGAATTAAACTCAGGTCCATGGCACTGTGAGGCAGCAGTGCTAACCACTGTGCTAACAATGGCCATTTCTGCTTGCTCAAAGGGGAAATCCAGGCTACAACAATGTCATTCTTGAGCACATGATAAATAAAGGTTATATATGGACACTAATCATGATCTGTAGCGGAACAGCTCAATTTTTTTCCAAGACAACTGTGGAATTGGCACTAGGAGTCCTTGAAAGAGGAATAAAAGTAAAATATTAATAGAGGTTTTGATTTGATTATTGTCACATGTATTAGGATACAATGAAAAATATTATTTCTTGCATAATATACAGACATAAGAACATAAGAAATAGGAGCAGGAGTAGGCCATCTAGCCCTTTGAGCCTGCCCCGCCATTCAATAAGATCATGGCTGATCTGTCGTGGCTCAGTTCCACTTTCCCGCCCTCTCCCCATAACCCTTAATCCCCTCTCTTATCAAAAACCCATCAACCCGCATCTTAAAAATATTTAGCGAGGCAGCCTCCACCACTTCAACGGGCAGAGAATTCCAGAGATTCACCACCCTTTGAGTGAAGAAGTTCCTCCTCAACTCCGTTCTAAACCGCCTCCCCTTTATCCTGAGGCTGTGCCCCCTAGTCCTACTGTCTTTTTTGAGCGGGAAGAGTCTCTCCACCTCTATCCTATCCATCCCATTCATCATCTTATACGTCTCAATGAGATCTCCCCTCATTCTTCTAAACTCTAACGAGTACAAGCCTAGTTTATTCAGCCTCTCCTCATAGCTCAACCCCCTCAACTCCGGTATCAGCCTAGTAAACCTCCTCTGCACTCCCTCCAAGGCCAAAATATCTTTGCGCAGGTGCGGCGCCCAAAACTGCACACAGTACTCCAGCTGCGGCCTCACCAATGCCCTATACAGCTGCAGCAAGACCTCCCTACTTTTATATTCAATCCCCCTCACTATGAAGGCCAGCATCCCATTCACAAAATATGCTGTTCATAGAGTAGGAAAGGAAAGTAAATTTGAAAAACTAAAAAAGACTTAATTTACATAGCAACCATCACATCTTCAGGTCAACCCAAAGCATTGCACAGTCAACTAATTATTACTGAAATGTAGACATTCTTGAACCGTGATGACCAATTTGCACCGAGCAAAGGTCCAGCAGTGAGATAAAGACTAATTAATCTGTTCTGGTGGTGGTGAAATTTATGAAGGCTTAATCTCAAAAAACACTCTCTGGAAGGAAAGGAAAATGTTATTCATTAGGATATGACTGGTTTTGAGCGAGTACCATTTTGCTTGAAGTAAAAAGCAGTCAGGATTTGCCGATTCTGTAAAATGGAACTGGGTTCTTTCACACACTCAACTCCACAGCAATTTATTAGAATGACAGCAAGAAATATTTATTATATTTGCTTCCTTTTCAGTGCAGAAGTGCAATGTTCAGGCTTGGATAAAGCAACTGTGTAGGTCTATGATTCTTGTAAGCCTCCTATTGGCATAGGCACACAGTATCTTTCTTTGTATTTTCATTTCCGTTTATAGGTCTTCAAAACAATATTGCTTAACTATTTTGCATTCTGACTGAATTATAGCACTAAAACTTCTCAATTACTTATTCAACTGCATCTCAAAGAATTTGATTTAATTATTGCTGAAAAAGTATCCACCACAGGAATTCACTTACCATAAGTCACAACATATCAGTTAGAATAATATAGAAATTAGCATTTCAAAAGGAAAAATGTTAGTACATCAATCAAATTAGCACCAAACCAAGATGTGAATTATAATGGTACTTTTGTGGGTAGGAAGAGCAGGATGGAGAGAAGCGAAATGATGGAATGACTGAAACCTACAGTTTCAACTTTATCCTGTTTGGAGACATCCGCAAAAAAGTTGATACTCCCTCGAACATTTTTAATATTTCCAAGGCTGCATCCTCTACAAGTGTTAGTCTTGCGTGAATCATTTTTACAAATATATGAGCATATCAAAAGCTGTGAATGCTGGGAATCTGAAATGAAAACAGAAAATACTGGACATATTCAACAGGTCTGGTAGCATCTATGGAGAGAAAGTTAACGTTTCGGATTGATAACTTTTCTTTGGAATTAAAGTTAAGATGGAGATTAAATTACACAAATACTGCCAGAACTGCAGAGTATCTCCAGTATTTTGTTCTTATAACTGAAACATGATGTCAGGATTTAATCATCACCTACTACACTTATTAGTACCACACACTGATAATCCAGCACACACTCTGACCATTAACTTAACTAGTTGGAAATTCATGCATAACACATGTCCAAAATTTCCAATGTCTGGCAGCCCAAGTCCGTTAGTATCAATGAATGAAAATCAGCCAGTCTGGACATACTGCTAATTTTGCTTAATGCTTTTCCATCACTTCTATTTGCAGTTGGATAGATATGATGGCCCACATATCTTGTGCCATGCACATCACGAGAGCACCAACTGGATAAATGCAAGTCAAAAATACTAATTAAAACATTGGCCAAGTGTACAAACGATCAAATTCCTGGTGTTTCATTTATTTCTGGAAATAGTAATTTTACAAATTACTATTTCCAGAAATGCACTAAATCTCTCAGTCCAAGGACCTGACTCAGAACATACCCTGAACTGAACAAACGTGGCAATAACTTTGTTTAATCTGAGGTGACCATTTTCTGGACGAGGAAGGAAGTGTACAGAGAGGTTTTTTTTGATTGAAAGGATGACAAGATGATCATCCAAGTTATTGCCATGTTTGTTCAGTCCAGGGTATGTCCTGAGTCAGGTCCTTGGACTGAGAGATTTAGTGCATTTCTGAAAATAGTAATTTGTAAAATTATAATTTCCAGAAATAAATGAAACACCAGGAATCTAATAGTTTGTACACTTGGCCAATGTATTAATTAGTGTGGAAATGATGTGGCAATTCCTAAGCAGTCAAAGCTGTATGTGTGTTTAAAAAAATACTTCTCCTCAGCGTCAGCTGCATGAGTCTATACTGATACGGATATCGTTTGCACGCACTGGATATTCTTTCCTTTGTAAAACCAAATTTCAAGCTGAGAAAGACCCATTTTAGGTTGAAAGCCCAGAAGAGCATGAAGATTAACCTCAGAGTTCAACTTGGAGAAAGATCACTGAGGAACAATTGGCCAGCTGCTTTTTTCCTTCCACTAAGTAACAACAGTATTAACTCGAGTAAATGGAGTCTGATGTTTGGAAGAATTCGATGCTGGCTGAAAATTATTTTAAGGCATTTATCCAATTGGTGCTCTTGTGATATGCGTGGCACAAGATATGTGGGCCCTCATATCTATCCAACACACTCAAGGCATTTGCATTAAATGTAGGATATCAAGTTACTGGAGGAGAGGACATGTTCTTTAGTCATGCTTTAAGTTAGACAAAATATAGGGCTTTCTGGATTACACTGTCTTGCAAATGGTGCAAGGTTGTCGTGGTGAGTTCTGGATCTTTGGATAGTGTGAAAGAGAGATTTGAGTGGCCACCTGCATAACAACAGATTAAGGACCTTATTGAAGGAGGAGGAGGAAACAAAATACCTTTAAGTTGATGAGATAAGATAGAAAGGAGATCAAATTAAGAATCATGGGGGAAAGACGTTAATTATTCAAACCAAAAAAAAGGGGGAATTTTCCCGTCCACCATGGGAATCATTACATGGATGATACTAAGGTCCGTTGATCTCAGGTGGGATTTTCTGGTTTCGGGGTGAGTGTGGCTGAAAAATTCCACCCAGTTTGTGGTATGTATGTGAATGCATAAAACATTCGAAACAAAATTGGAGTATTAAAATGAACAACTATAGAGGAATAGAATATGGTGATTTGGTTGCTGGTGGTCAGCCATCTCAGTCCCAGGACGTCACTGTAGGAGTTGCGCAGGGTGGTATCTTAACCCCAAAAATCTCCAGCTGCTTCATCGATGATCTTCCCTCCGTAAGGTGGTCAGAAATGGAGATGTTTGTTGATAATTGTGCAACGTTCGATACCAGTCATGAATCCTCAGATACTGAAACAGTCTGTGCCCATATGCAGCAAGACATGGACAACATTTACGTTTGGGCTTGTAAGTGCCAAATAGGACTTGCACCACATAAGTGCCAGGAAATGTCCATCTCCAACAAGAGAGACTCTAACCATTTCCCTTGACATTAGCATTGCTGAATCCCCGAACTAATAACATACTGAGGACTACCATTGACCAGAAACAATAACACACTGAGGACTATCATTGGCCATTAATATGAACAAACCATATTAATACTGCAGCTACAAGAGCAAGTCAGAAGCTGGGAATTCTGTGGAGAATATTTCACCTCTTGACTCCCCAAAACTTATACACAAGTCAGGAGTGTGGAATATTCTCTGCTTGGCTGAATGAGTGCAATCCAATAACACACAACAACAGTCAAAGCAATCCGCTTAGTTGGAATCCACCACTTTAAAACATTCACTCCCTCCACCACTGACAGCAGAGTGTACCATCTACAAGGTGCATTGCAGCAACTCACCAAGCTTTATACGACAGTTCCTTCCAACCTTGCTGGAAGAGCAGCTGGTGCATGGGCTCCTTTATGCCACCACCAATGCAAGTTCCCCTCCAAGCCACACATCACCCTGATTTGGAACTATATTGCTATTTTTTCACTGTGGTTGGGTCAGAATCTTGGAACTCGCTCCATAACAGCTTTGTGGATATCTCTGCACCCCGTGGACAGCAGCAGTTCAAGGCAACATCACCTTTTTTTTTGGAGAGCAATTAGGGATGGGCAACAAATGGTGGCCTAGCCAGTGCCTCCCACACTCCAAAGAAAGAATAACTTCATGTATGAATTTGTTCAAATGTTTTGGAATTTCAAAATAAAGCATTAGATAATTTATTTGCATTAGGTTATTGGTCAGTTAGTGCCATGGGATATCATTCCCTTCCCTTTACAACTAGAATACTTCTCAATCACGTATTACTTGCCTAGAACAGCTGAACAAAAGGCATTTCAACACTTTACAGGCAGTTTTTTAATATATTAATTCATAATAAAAGAAACTCATGACTTTTTGAAACAATGTGTGTTTGTATACAGTTGACATAACACTTACTTTACACTTCAAAAAAATCGCGATCATGCATTGACACATGAGAACCCAGAGAGATCAATTTTCATCCAAGTAAATAAAACAAACTCACATTTAGCATTAAATCGAAGAAGTCAAAAGCTGTTAAAGATTGCTTCTATTCAACATTCTGCATTACGTCATATTTCATAACTCGACCATTATATTTAACGGTTTGTCTGCTGCTGGCTCGTCCTCCTCCACCCTGACACTACACAGGGTATTAAATGATTCATCATGAATATAACTTTCCCAATATTCCAAAGAGGTATATTTTCTGTCAGAAGGCAGATGTAATGATCAGCTATTGAATCAGGGAAAGTGAGAAGAAAGAGTTGTATTTACGTAATGCCTTTTACGACCATTGTACACCTCGAGCATTTACAGCCAAAGCAGTGTTTTATGCAGTGTAGTCACCATTGAAATGTAGAAAACGCAACAGCCAATTTACAAACAAACAGCTATATGGTAATGAGCAGTCTATTTGATCAGGGGATAAAATTTGCCATTACACTGGGGATAGCTCCCCTACTCTGCTTGGGCATCTCCAGAGTTCCCTCAATATTACTGGAGTATCAGCTATGCTTTTTCGGTGCTAAAACGGGACGTGAACCAAGAATCTTCTCCAATTTAAAGGACAGAATGTTGCCTAAGCTGCATCAGACACTATTGTTAATTCACAAACGCAACAACCTGCATTTATTTTGCATCATCTTTAACTTGGAGAAAAGCCCCCATGTACTTCAGAGTGCACATGCAAGTCAGATAAAAATGGCTAACAATCTACAGAAACAATAGGAGGGACAATCGAAGGAGGTAAGTTTCGAGGAGGGTTTTTAAAGGGAAGAGAAGGAAATGGGAAGGCAGAAGGTGGGAAATCCGAGCTTACAACCAGGATGACTGAACACGTCTGAGCCCGGTACGGAGGAGACAGGGGATGTGCAAGGTGCCAGAGTTGGAGGAATGTAGGATTGTGTGGCCGGGATGGAGGAGGAGGAGAAAGGGATTGTCAGACGAGGCAAAGTTAGGGAGAGAAAGGAGTCTTTCAGGGATTACAACATGGAGGGAATATTTTTAAAAAATGAAGCAAAAGTTTATATTCTTTACAACTTGACATTTCAGAATTTTCACAAGCTTTTGGTAAACACAAGCTGGATATAAAAGGTTAAAAATACATCACATTTAATTGAGAAGGACATAATTGTAACTATCTTTAAATTTCATTTTTCCCTGTAATCAATGAAATTTATCCAGTTACAGGATTTAGTAAAAGACTTGAAGTATACAAATTATTCTTTCCCCCCAGTGTAGTTTACTGATGAGGAGGATTGGCAGTCATTGAATCTTAGAAACCCTGAATGATTTAGGCACACAGATCAGCCAAAATTACAGGCCTCACCTTGTGTAAGTAGCTGCAGGTTTCGAACTTCTTCTCGGACTCTCAGGTGCAGGACTTGCTGCAGGACGTGCTGTCGCTGCGTCTCTTGGACGATGCCCATTCTTTCCAGCTTCTTGTCAGTCAACCTCAGAAGTGCTCGACCTGGGAACGCAAAACATTTACAGCTTTTGATGAAAGGTTATTGCTTTGACAACTTAAGGTAGTTTCTCTCTGCACAGAAGCTGCCTAACCTGCTGTGTGTTTGCAGCATTTTCTTATTTTACGTCAGATTTTCAGAATCTACAGTAGTTTGCTTTTGTTAATTTGCTGCTGATTAAACCAATCACAACAGAAAATTGTTAAGAGGAAGGCACTCTATTTATTTCAGGCGGGAGGTTTCAACTTAGATCCAATAATTATTACATTACCCTGAGTTGTATTTTGAAAGCGTAATGGTTTTCAACTGAAGTATATACTCGAGCTTTGAAATCTTCATTTGCTGATAGCTAGAGATCCAGGGGTCACACATTTAAATTTATTATAAATACCATCAAACCTACCATGAAACAGTATCCTTAAATAAAATACCTTCATTCAAACAAGTGACTCTCTAGAAATATGGATATTTTATATATAAATATATGGTGTACGTGCGAACACAAACTTGTGATTCTCCCAGCCTGCTGAGCTGCTTGACTAACACAGAAAGCCGGAGACATCAGCCAAGACCTTTCCGTGGGCTACCTGCTCGGCATCATGGGTCTCCACGACTACGATTTCCGGCACAATCAGTTCCACGCTGGAAATCGGCGCAGAGCCAATTACAATATGGAAATTCCTATTTGCATTTCATTAAACGGCCTAGGATAGAATTCTCCAGGCCTGCCAGCGCCTCTCTCTCCCCCTCCGCCAGAGGTGGTTCCCTGCGGCGGGATTTACTCCTGTTCCCTATTAATGGGGAACTGGTGGCCTGACCCTGCTGGAGGGAAGAGGGGCCATTGAGGTCCCCCCCCCCCAACAAAAGGAGGTCGGGGGTTCGGGCTGCCCCTTGGGCAGTGCCAGCTGATACCCTGGCACTGCCCACAGGGTACCTCAGACTGCCCAGCGGGTATTAGGAAGTACCAGGGGGATCATTGCGGGCGGTAAGACCTGCTGCTACTCTGCAGTTGGAATGACTGGGAAAGGGAGGGAGGACGGCTATCGGGGAAGGTGGGGGGTGGGGAGAAAGCAGGGGTTGGCCGGTGGCCTGAAGGCCAGCAATGGCACGCGCCAATCTCCGCTCTGACAGATCGGCACATGCGCAGTGGCTCACTCAGCGCTATGCCGCCAGCCTCTTGAGCTGGAATAGGCCCTGACCCCTGATTTCCAGAGCGAATCTTACCGAGATACTGTACATCAGTGTGTCGGAAATTCATTCTGGAAATCGCGCTGAAAAAAAATCAGCTGGATTTACTCCTATTTTCCTGCACGTTTGGGAGTTAGGAATTGTTTTGGGAAAATCACGTCCATATCGCCTTGTACGATTTCAATGTGCTTCAGGAACAAGAATGTGCCTATCTGGGCAATGTAAATTCTGATCTTGGATTTTCAGTGTCAAGCGAGAGAAAAAAGCCCTATGGAAACACCTCCTCTACAGCAACAGTGGTTTGTACCTTGGGCTACTATCCCATTCAGTTTCTATAAGGGCTATTAGTTTTAAAGTCGAACCAAATAAGAATCTATTGGGGCAATATTCATAAGACTAACTGCTAACTGTGTAAATGTGATCTTGTATGTTAGAGTTTTCTTAATAAATGCTTTAAATTGTTATTTAAAATTTCCATAACCATTACTGGAATCTGTGACTTGGACTTTGTATTTTACTACAAGGAGATATGTGTGCCAAAGTTTCCCTCTGAGATTTAGCTAGCCCAGCAATTGCCATTTGCCATATCACGACACAAATCTGAAATACAACCATCGCCTGACTCCAGCATGCTCACTTCCCAAATTTAACTCGAGGTGCTGTGTGCAGAGGGAGCACCATCAGTATTACAGGTGGCCCAATAATTTGCACAGGATAATGAGGGGTTTTCAAATTCGTTGAACAGGCATTTGAATTAAAAACCTTCAAATTGGACTTCCTGATGGTCGGCAAACTCACCAGTTTGAAGGCGGCGAGGTTATGTTGCACTTTCATGGAGGTATTTAATGTTCAGGTTACATGATCTTAATTAAACTGCAGCATTTACAGCTCCTTTCACAGTTCCTGCTGCCAAACCAACTGCAGGGTATTGGTCAGGAGAGAGGATTTTGAGAAGTTTGGCTGCTTTCTAGGAGTGGGGTGGGAAAAATGTGCCATCAACATTGAGGAACGAGGCCACTAGAAGATGACGGCAATCGCCACCTGCAGCAGTGATGGAATGTTGTAGTCAGTGGGATCTTGCGTAACAGTTGCGAAAAAGAGGAGTGAAGAGCAGTAGAGCACTGCTGTCACAGGAGGCACTCTCCACGCGAACGGAAGTGCCGACATATCTGAAGAGAAGACTAACACTACAGATGGCCACAGACACTGGAGGCCTCCTTTAGGAACAGCTGCTCCCTGCTGGATGTAGCAACTACGCATTGCCCTTTGCTGTCACCACAGCCTTCAGTTTCTTGGTCTCTGCCTCCTTCCAATGCACCAACGAGGGTCTCACAATTTGTGGTATATAATTATAAAAGGCAGGTCACAGACGGGTTGTTTGCCAGATTACTAAACATACATCAACATTCCGAACGACAGCTATCTATCAGAATTAGTGGACAAATCACATTCACCCCTCTGGCTGGTTTCTCCACAGGTCCAGGGTGCAATCAATTGCACAGACATGGAATAGAACACAACAGTCATCAAGGAGCTTTTAGATCAACCACCCGGAGATTTCATGTCATCGATAAGCAACTGATGTCTACCTACAATAAATTCATGGAGATGTATCCCTAATTTCCTGGGAGTTATGATGATGCATTCACTCTCTGGCAGTCCACACATTTTCATTTATGAACAACGTCTAATTTTAAGTTGAATTTATACATTTGTGTTAAGGTACAAATTGTTCTGGTTACATTCAGTTTTGTTTAAGAACCTTAATGCCAGGGTGTCTATGTAGACGCACGACTCAAGGATTTCAGTATTTCGAGCTGGTTTGCATGTTTTGTTTTCCACAGCCCCTGAAGGTGCACGGATGGGTTAACAGGGACTGAAAGTTCTGTGACAGCAAGGGGAAACTGTGACTGAGCACCAACGCTCTGGCAGCGTGTGCATGTACGTGTGTGTGTGTGTGTGTGTGTGTGTGTGTGTGTGTGTGTGTGTGTGTGTGTGTGTGTATACACACACACACACACACACACATACACACACAGGAATCTGAGAAGAAAAACTGCAAGACCAGTGGATGATAGTTAACTGTATAATTAGTTATGAGAATCAGTAAAGTGATCAGTTTACAGAGGTGCATGGATGGGATGTCCATCAGGATTCTACCTGCCCCAACTCAGATGGAACTTTATAGTGGGGCAGGCAGAGCCCTGGACAGGAAGCCCCCCACCCCACCCACCTCTTTTAAAGCTCTCTGGTGGCAAAGTAAGAGTCTTTTCTCACCCAGCCTCAATTTTTAGGCTGGCGGGCACTGGTTGGATCAGGATGCAAAACTGAAATGCTTTCATTGCTGATCAGAACTTCCACCATCACCTGATATCATTCACTTCCAAATCTCCTACAGCATCCTCTACCCTCCTGGGACCCCTGGTGTTTACCCGAGGTGTGGTCCTAGGACTTGGGGCACAAGAGCATGTGCCCAAGCCTCTTCTGGTCACTGTAGCACTGCACTTAGAGGGGTTGGAGAGCTCCATCCGATTGGCCGACAGCTTTCTAAGGCCAGATGTCTGCCCAATGGCAGACAGAAGTCTTGCCAGCTGCCAATCAATGCTTAACTGAGCATAAATTGGCAGCGGGCCTGATGGGGATGCCTTTCCCATCAGCTGTCAGGAGGCAGGTGCCATGTGCTCACAATTGCAAAAATTCAAATGTGTGTGTCAGGGTAATGGTAACTCTTCACTGGTTTGTGTCGGTAAAGATGTTGTTTGGGTAAAGGAATAGTATGCATTTGAAGCACCTCGTCTTTATATTGTGATCTTTCCAACTGTTTGGTACATACAATTCAGTTTTTTTGTTCGATTAACATTTTATTCTTGATGTTAAAAATTCATCAGCAGATTCCTGTGAT
The DNA here is from genome assembly GCF_965287045.1 of Carcharhinus amblyrhynchos. NCBI lineage: Eukaryota > Metazoa > Chordata > Chondrichthyes > Carcharhiniformes > Carcharhinidae > Carcharhinus > Carcharhinus amblyrhynchos. The sequence goes on from NC_137331.1 coordinate 5,963,976, forward strand.
TTCTTTTTCAGAAACTCTTCTCCACATTTGAAAAAAAAGTGAATATCTATTAAGCTAGATTCCTGGGATCTGACTTGTCCAGTATTAATATCTGATGGAATCATTACAAAAATACAAGCTTTAAAGGTTTTCTTGAAGGAGATGGAGGAATAAGTCATTCAAACTTGGCTCACAATCCCTGTGATGAACTCCAACAATGGGGTGCAGGGTCATTACAATTTTTGCCACATGAACATCAAATGTGCCCCTGAGCACGCCACCAACACACAGGAGATGCTGGCACATTGTAATGCCTGGATAGATCCAGAGGAATCCTTCAGTACTCAGCATCAACAGAGTCCAGAAGGATAGTCATACTTTTCCTACACCAACACATGTTTAAAAGAGAGAGGATTCGAGGTGAAGGATGACAAATGACCCTCATCAGACATCTCAGAATAAGGCAAACACTGAAGAGAAGCAGGAGGGCACGGAAAATATTGAGGAGGAGGAGATGATGAAGACCGGTGACAAAAATACCAAACTGGAGAATAACAGAGGTGATCAGGATGACTATGGGGACCAGAAAGATGGTGCACGGTTGCTGTTGGGATGTTCTCATCACTCAAAGGTTCAGGCTATTACTGCAACTACAGAAGATCAATGAAAACTGTCAACTCCTTCCTTCCCTTTGCAAAATATCACCCTTCAATTATAAATACCAATGGATCCAGTCATATTAACACACATCACAAAACAACAGAAAGGGCAAATCAACACTCTGGGTGCAATAATGGGTTAGTGGTGCTAATCGATACATTTTATGCAACGTTACGTATTAAAAGGAAATCTAATATTATGCAAACTAGATATATTCCTTCAAAGGGAGAAGATTGGGCATCTAAAGTTAAAGCACACTGATGGAAGTAAAAGGTAAAACAGAAAAGGGAAGCTTATGATAAATGCCAGCAGCAAGGTTCAATTAACAAGCAAGATGACTTCAGGGAATCAAGAAAGTTAATATGCGTAGCAGAGGTATTACAAGAAAAGACTGGCTGATAACATTAAAGTGAATACTAAATTTCATAAAGCACAAATGGTTAGCTAAGGAAAACATTGGGTCCATTAGAAACCTGAAAGCAAATGTTGAAATGTAGAGGCGGAGGACATCATGAAATCTTAAACACAAAGTACTCATCTGCCTTCACAAAAGAAGTGGTTATCGGAAGGGGAGGGGAAAGCTACGGTGAAGGGAATAATGGATTGAGATGTATGAAAACATTAAAACTGTTGAAAGCTGCTAAGTTACTTAGTCCATATGGAATGCAGTCTAGGTTGTTGAAAGAGGCTAAAATAGATCACAGCCCGAGTCCTCTTGTTAGTTTTTACTTCTCATTGCATCACAATTTCTTTTCTGATTATTGAATTTTTTTTTGAGTTCCTCACCTCTTGACTCAAGTTTTTCCGGAAATATTATTGTCTTCTGCAGTTAAGATGGACAAAGTATCCCAATATTAATTCCTCAGGTTCTGTCTTGACGGCAAACACTCATTTTAGTTACTCTTTTCCTTCTTAAATACATTAAAAATCTCATTCTTCTTGTATTTCTAGATAGCTTTATCTCATTCTAATTTCTCGCTGAAGCTCCTTCATTGGACTCTAGAACATGCTCTAATAAACTGTCCCGAAAACACACTGAGCTAATCTCCCAGGCTACCTTTGCTCATCGGATTCATCCATTCTATTTGTAGATTAAAATCATCCATGACTATTGTCCTCCCTTTCTTGCAGGCCTCCTGGAATTCTTAGCTGGCTGAAGAATGCATCTCTTTGACTGCTGCCTCCCACGTTTGGCTGCGGTGGCTGGCAAAGTCAAATAGTTTATTCTCCCTGCTGACCAAAGAAACCTCAGCTATTTGAGATATTCATTGATTCGTTGGGAAGTTGGCAACTGAATTACAAAATGGCTTCTTTTGCACTCTTTTCCCCCATGACAACCTGAAACACATTAACCTTGTATCTAGGTAGAAATGTGAATTAGTTATCCTTGATCTCAACTCCCTTTCACCTTGGTAACAAATTTACAATTTGTTACTTTCAACACAGTTCTGACATTTTTGAGACTCTGTCTACTCATTGCAAACCTAGAGACTGCTGGCATTGTCTCCAAGAACTAACACCTTGCACCACCTTCTCATTCAAACAATCTAAGCGTTCCTTTGATCTCTAAAAATCATAAGAACATAATAAGAAATAGGAGCAGGAGTAGGCCATCTAGCCCTTCGAGCCTGCCCCGCCGTTCAATAAGATCATGGCTGATCTGAAGTGGATCAGTTCCACTTTTCCGCTTTCTCCCCATAACCCTTAATTCCCTTACTACCAAAAACCTATCTACCCGTGTCTTAAATATATTTAGTGAGGTAGCCTCCACCACTTCAATGGGCAGAGAATTCCAAAGATTCACCACCCTTTGAGTGAAGAAGTTCCTCCTCAACTCCGTTCTAAACTGCCCCCCACTTATCTTGAGGCTGTGCCCTCTAGTCCTGTTGTCTTTTCTGAGCGGGAAGAATCTCTCTACCTCTACCTATCCATCCCCTTCGTTATCTTGTACGTCTCTATAAGATACCCCCTCATCCTTCTAAACTCCAACGAGTAAGACCCAGTCTATTTAGTCTCTCCTCATAGTTCAACCCCCTCATCTCCGGTATCAGCCTAGTGAACCTTCTCTGCACTCCCTCCAAGGTCAATATATCCTTCCGCAAGCGCAGCGACCAAAACTGCACACAGTACTCCAGCTGCAGCCTCACCAGTGCCCTGTACAGTTGCAGCAAGGCCTCCCTACTTTTATATTCTATCCCCCTCGCTATAAAGGCCAGCATCCCATTCGCCTTCCTGATCACCTGCTGCACCTGCAGACTGGGTTTTTGCGACTCATGCACAAGGACCCCCAGGTCCCTCTGCACCGTAGCATGCTGCAGCTTTTCGCCCTTTAAATAGTAATCCCTCCTACTTTTATTCCTGCTAAAGTGGATAACCTCACACTTGCTAACATTGTACTCCATCTGCCAGGTCCTCGCCCACTCGCTCAGCCTATCCAGATCCCTCTGCAGGCTTTCCACACCCTCCGCACAATTTGCTTTTCCACTCATCTTCGTGTCATCAGCAAATTTTCACCATACACTCAGCCCCCTCCTCCAGATCATCTATATAAATGGTAAATAGATGAGGCCCCAGCACCGATCCCTGTGGCACCCCACTAGTCACCAACCACCAATCAGAATAGCACCCACTGATACCAACTCTCTGCCTCCTATCAGACAGCCAATCCTCTATCCATGCTAACACCCTACCCCCAACTCCATGCCCCCTAACCTTCTGAAGCAACATTTTGCGCGGCACCTTATCTATTACTTACGGGGCGAAAAACTGCAGCAGGCGACGGTGCACAGGGACCTCGGAGTCCTTGTGCATGAGTCGCAAAAACCCAGCTTGCAGGTGCAGCAGGTGGTCAGGAAGGCAAATGGGATGCTGGCCTTCATAGCGAGGGGGATTGAATATAAAAGTAGGGAGGTCTTGCTGCGGCTGTATAGGGCACTGGTGAGGCCGCAGCTGGAGTACTGTGTGCAGTTTTGGTCGCCGCACTTACGCAAGGATATTTTGGCCTTGGAGGGAGTGCAGAGGTGGTTTACTGGGCTGATGCCGGAGTTGAGGGGGTTGAGCTATGAGGAGAGGCTGAATAAACTAGGCTTGTACTCGTTAGAGTTTAGAAGAATGAGGGGAGATCTCATTGAGACATATAAGATGATGAATGGGATGGATAGGATAGAGGTGGAGAGACTCTTCCCGCTCAGAAAGGTCAGTAGGACTAGAGGGCACAGCCTCAAGATAAAGGGGGGGGCGGTTTAGAACGGAGTTGAGGAAGAACTTCTTCACTCAAAGGGTGGTGAATCTCTGGAATTCTCTGCCCGTTGAAGCGGTGGAGGCTGCCTCGCTAAATATTTTTAAGACGTGGGTTGATGGGTTTTTGATAAGCGAGGGGATTAAGGGTTATGGGGAGAAAGCGGGAATGTGGAACTGAGCCACGATAGATCAGCCATGATCTTATTGAATGGCAGGGCAGGCTCGAAGGGCTAGATGGCCTACTCCTGCTCCTATTTATGTTCTTACGTTCTTATTATCAAACGCCTTCTGAAAATCGAGAAACACCACATCCACCGGTTCCCCTCTGTCTACCACACTAGTCACATTCTCGTAGAATTCTAATAAATTTGTCAAATCCAACTATCCAGGCTTAGTGTCAGGCAGAGAGATCACATGACCTCCTTAACTTACCCTAAATTTAACAGATACAATCCCAAAATATCTTATAAAGCACATAACTGCACACTTTCCATTAACATTATCCAAAACATTCTACGCATTTTAAAACCCAACTTGCAATTACCTCACTACATTCATTACAAGGAACATTTTCCTTCTGCAAGTTGCCATATTGTCCATTCAACAATCTATCTTAGCAGCTTCACAATGTTTTACCTGTATCAAAAATATGTTATAGTTGTTATAACTCAGTTCAACAACTCCAAAGTGTTTTATGAACTTTGCCTGCATCATAAGTTTTGCACTTTGAATTTAGCTAGGGCAAGTACGAGATGCTTCGCTTTGGGTATGAATCAACTGAGCCACAAAGGTGTTTTTATCAAAGGAAGTTTATTTAAGTGTACAGTTAACACGTATAGAAAAAAAATTAGCAATAACTTTCACCAATTACAAACAGAAAAAATCATAATGTTGTATAACCCTTAACAGCTCAACACCGTTCTAGCCAAAGCTCAAACAAAACTCTTGCCACAGGTTTAACACAGCAAATACAAATGCTCACACGATGCTGCAACTTAGTTCTTTGGGTGAAAAATTGAAACCCTGACTTCCCAGTCCTGTAACTTCCAGCAGTCCTCTTGATATACACCCAGAACAGCCTCCCAAAACACCATGCGAGTGTTTATGGAATATATAATGATAAAAATTCACTTTAAATAAATTAGCTCTTGCAGTTTTCTGCATTCCTCCGTCTTGTGTCTTTCCATTGAGTGTCAGCTTTGTCCTGAGCTTTTTGAGCAAGAGCCACAGCCTCATTTTGTACTTTCATTTTCTGTTCCAAAGTTTTAAAGTGGCCCCATAATTCCATTGCATGAGGACGGCCTCAACCGGGATCTTGGGTTCATGTCGCACTATCTGTAACCCCCGTGACTTGCCTGGGCTTGCAATATCTCACTAACTGTCCTGTCTGGAGATATTACACATCTCTTTAACCTATGCTTAATGGTATCTCCACTCACATTGTCTGCACCTTTAAGACTTGATTAGGTGTAAAGACTCACATTCTAATCAGTACTCTGTAAACTGTGTGTGCCTTTATATGCCCCATTTGTGATCAGAACTCTCCACTCATCTGATGAAGGAGCAGCGTTCCGAAAGCTAGTGGCGTTTACTACCAAATAAACCTGCTGGACTTCTTACTGTGTTTACCCCAGTCCAATGCCGGCATCTCCACATCAATGTTCAGAGCAACCAGGAATGAATAATAAGTGTTGACTCCTATCCCAGTAAAACATTAATAAAATCTGACCCTTCACAAACTGTAAGCCAGAACCAAACTCCCTTTCTGTATCTATCCAGATAGTCATTGTCTTTCTCCTCAAGATGCCAAAATCTTATTACAAAGAATAATAAAACATGGAAATCGCAATTAATTGGAACCCATTTCATACAGGAGGTTCCAGTTATGTTGTACTGAGTTGGTAAGCCAACAGCAAAAGCAACGCAAAATGCCTCATTATGATTGTTAATATTTTCCCAATAGTGTTTTGCAGTGTTGTTTGTATAAGTATGCTCTTTTAGCATCCCATGGAAATATTTGTTTTTAATGAGGCATTGCACGGAACAGGTTGACCAATTTATAATGTGATACATTGCCCAAGGACAATGCAGAACTGCATCCAAACAGCTCATCATTGCAAAACCAATATTTGTACAGTGTTTTCCAGCATGATACTTCACCTTGAATCGTACAATATTTGACAGATATCAAAAATATTTCAAACAATCCAAATCTAATCTGCAACAATGTTAAATAAAGCAAATTATTTCTCTAAAATGCACAGCATCACAATCAAAGCTCACTGCTTTGAACAGAGTACTTGGTCAGCTATGCATTTTTTGAAAAGAAACAGGTTTATATTTTGACTTCCCCCACCAAAGTTAAAGGATCAACAAATACCCTGAGGAATTATTGAACTCAAGAGCACAGGGTCACAGACAATTTGGATTTTGCGTACCCAAGGCTTTTCTGCTCAGTGAGGTAGCCAGAACAGAACGACCAGTGGGATGCCGAAAGCTCTGCTTTGGGAATACTTGCAAACATATCACTCAGGCCTTAAGCACTATCACCCATGGGTAGCGGTTCTGACGACAAAGGAAAATCAAGGCACTTTTTGTAGGCTGGCTTGCATCACCACAGTCACCAGTGGCCACGATAACTGGCAACAGACACCAGTGTCAAAAACAACCTACATGGAAGCTTCATGTACAACACAACCTGCCTCTTGAGTATTGGCCTCCTCAGCCAAAAGCAAAGATATATCATACGAAGACAATCTGTTCAAAATGGATTGTTTGCTGTGCCCCATCATCTTTTTTTTTAGCTGGAAGGACACTGACTGATCCACAAGACTGCTCAAGAATAAAAACAAGGTTTCTTTCTAGACATGTAATAAATCTTTTCTTCTAAAAACAAGTGCACATCCAGATCATCCAACCTTCAGTAGAAATATCCTGGACAATGGAATGTTCTACAATGGCCTTCATTGCGAGCAGAGCATGACTAGTTGTACGTTTTAGCAGCAAACAGAAGTTCTTCACTGTGGCTGCATCATTAATTCAGTGATGGGTCACCTTATGGTGAGATCATTCATGAAATAGCTGACACTGGGGAGCCACCATTCAGAGCTGCCTCTTTACACAAATTACGCCCAAGAATCCCCATGGGCTCTCTCAACTCAAAACATTGAGACTTGTGAAAAAAAAACAGCAATTAGTTATTCCCAGAGTAGAACAATTTCCTCTGAGTAGCAATATTGTAACGATAATTGATCTTATCTGGGTCAAAGGGAGCCTGAATTATCTCTATAAACGATCCAAAGTTCTATCTATTCATTTTGGTTAACCGCTTTTATCTAACCACTTCGGAGTAGTTATTACAGTAATGGTGTGTGGTACAGAAGAGGAATCAAGATAGGTCAGCACCATCTCTTTCTAACAGTTATAACCACTCCAAACATGTTAAAAGACAATAGCTCTTGGCTTTCACTTTTACCTGCTAAATAACTAAAGCAATTCAGTCCACTTTCAAAGTGGTAGCATTGTGATTAGAGTACAATTATCCCAAGGACCAATAAAGCTTTACGCTTAGATAGCAAGAATCAGTACCGATCATGGACACATCTAGCAGTCCAAAATTAGGAATCGGTGGAAAAGTTAAGGACCAACAGAACTGGATTCCATGACAGTCTAACCTTATACTCACGCATCTTCACTTTTCCACTACCTTCAAGCCATAAACCAGCCCCGAATCAACTGGGAGCATAAAAACGTGTCATATCTGGAATCTTTGAACGAGGCTTCAGCTTGGTGAAGCCATCACCACTAAACACCAAAATCAGCAGGCTGTAAACAGAATGCAGCAAATGTCTAACCCTACTGCAACCAGTCAAGAACGGTGGAGGATATCCAGAAAACCAACAGGATGATGTGCTGCTAATCCATCCTCAACCAGTAAAACCCAACGTGAATGCAAGATGCAAGGTTGAAGTTTTTCCAATTTTTTCAGCCAAAATCACCATGTGAATGAATCTACTGGATCTCCCTCCAGTGTTCCTACCATCACAGAGCTAACAGGGTCAGAGGAGCGCGTAGGGGAGTTTTATGGACAAGATGAGCCAGGAGAAAACATGGAGAGAAATTAGAGAAAGATACGAATTCAGGGAACTTCAGAGGAAGTTGGGCAGCAGAGGCAGCTAATCAGATGGCCTTGATCTTAATGACAAGGCAGCCATGAGGTCCTTGCAGTTATTGGGGAGGGTGGAGGGGACAGGAAAGAGGTTTAAGAAGATGGCTCACAATAGAAAACAGAAGCTGGGGGATTATGTTTCCATTTTGGAATGATTTCAGAAGGTTTTAGCAGATGAGAGTATGTCCAAAGATGTGCAGGTTAGGTGGATTGGTTGTGCTAAGTTCGCCCTTTTGTTCGGGGGATCAGCACAGTAAATGTATGGGCTTGTGGGGATGGGCCCTGGGGGGATTATTGTTGGTGCAGGCTTCATGGGCCAAATGTCCTCCTCCTGCACTGTAGGGGTTCTGTAATTCTATGACTTGGTGGTGCTTCATGTAGTCCAACCACATCTGGTGATGAACGGGTAAATGTGTTGTCTGTCATCAAATCTGCATCTCTTGGATTTAACTTAGCAGAGGAGGGTGAAATTGGGGCAACGGCCAGGATGGGACAATAATGCTTTTAATGGGCCTATGACATCAAAGGTATAAGTAATATTGATACTGAGCTGCAGAAACGTTGTGGTGAATAGGTGGGCAGAAGCTAGATAATTGGGGACAGTGCAGTTGTACGTGAATTGGGGAACAAACTTTCCAGGAGATTTGGGGGAGAATGGGTGAAAGAGAGATAAAGGAGAAAGTGAGTTAGGGTCTAGAAGGGGGATATAGGGGGAGTGTTATAGAAGGAAGTGATCAGGGATGGCATTATCCGTAATTGATATGGGAGGACTAGCAAGACTACATAAAGTGGCAAGGTTGAGGAAGTAGTTGCGAGTATGGGTTGGTGTGTTTACACAGAGGGAAGGGTTTTGGGAGGATATGAAAGCTACAAACTCAGAGGGGAAGGAGCAAGAATAGCGACGGTGGTCGAAATAAGCAGACGATGTGAACATTTGGTGTACAGGCTGAGGCAGAAGCAGTGAAGATATCTTGCCGTGAAAATGTTTGTTGTAATTGGGAGGGTGGTAGAGAACAACGATCCTGAATGAGAAATTGAAGGGTGGAACAAGGTAACCTGCTCAACGCAAGAGCCAAAGGAGTAGGATGTCTAGGCCAAGGTGATAAGGACTACATCATTATCAATATAGTCTCGACGTGATGGAAAGGCAGCATGACCCTTCAGCCAGATTTTCATCAACAAGATATGGTGATGATATCATCATCACAATATCTTCATGCACGGTGTGGGCCTTGCTCACAAGTGAATAGATATTCTGGAGGGACATTCACAGTAAAATGGCAAGAGCAGAATCCACAAAGGAGGCAGTGGGAGAGGCAAGTTGGCCAGGAAGGAGGAGATTGGCGAATTTAGATCCATTAGGCACAGTAGTTGGGAAGGTCAATGAGAGAGTCAAACAGAAGAAGCAGCAAGTTGTAGTCAGAGATAAATGATCTCACACCCTGTCACATTCAGCCACGTATGGTGGACAATTAAACAGAAAAAAGGTTCCTAAGTGATTTCTGGGCTCCCCCATCGATGCAGGACAGAAGCCAGAAGCATTTGTAACAATCTTCAGCTAGAAGTGCCAAGTCAAAGATTACTCTCAGTCTCCTTCAGATTGCAGCATTAAAAAGCCAGCCTTTAATCAATGGCTAAAGAAATATCAAGAAATGGCTGAAAGCACTGGATACAGCAAGGACTCAGGGCTCAGATAACACCCAGGCTGTTGAAAACTTCTGATCCAGAACTAGTCACGCCCAAGCTCTTCTAGCATGCCAGCGCTGAGGATGCTATAGCTAAGAAAGCCCATCAGGGCCTCTTCTTCCTCTGAAGCTTAAGGAAGTTTGGCATGTCCACTCTGACACTCAATTTTTTTTTTACAGATGCACTATAAAAAGCATCTGTTCCAGATGTTTCACAGCTTGGTACGGGCACCTGCTCCGACCAAGACCGCAAGAAACTACGTAGGGTTGTGAATGTAGCCCAGTCCATCACGCAAACCAACCTCCCATCCACTAACTCTGTCGACACTTCCTGTTGTCTTGGAAAAGCCGTCAGCATAATCAAGGACCCCACACAGATACACCCTTCCACCTTCTTCTGTTGGGAAAAAGATACAAAAGTCTGAGATCGTGTGCCTACTGGCTCAAAAACAGCTTCTCTGTTACTAGACTTTTGACTGAACGTACAAGCTGATCTTTCTCTATACTGTAGCTACCACTAACATAAAATTCTGCATCCTCTCCTTTCCTCCTTCCCCATGTACTCTATGAATGGTATGTTAGTTACATGACAATACTTTCCACTATATCCCAATGCATGTAAGACGATAAGACATAGGAGCAGACTTAGGCCACTTGGCCCATTGAGTCTGCTCTGCCATTCAATCATGGCTGACATATTTCTCTTCCCCATTCTCCTGCATTTTTCCCATAACCCCTGATCCCCTTATTCATCAAGAACCTATCTATCTGTCTTAAAAACACAATGACCTGGCCTCCACAGCCTTCTGCAGCACAGATTCACTACTCTGGTTGAAGAAATTCTTCATCTCTGTATTAAAGAATTGTTCCTTTAGCCTGAGGTTGCGACCTCTGGTTTTAGTTTTTCCCACCAGTGGAAACATCCCCTCCATGTCCACTCTATCCAGGCCTCGTGGTATCCTGTAAGTTTCAATAAAGATCCCCCCTTCATCCTTCTAAACTCCAACGAGTACAGATCCAGAGTTCTCAACCATTCCTCATATGAGCTCTTCTTGAATCACTGCAGTCCTTATATTGTAGGTACACCCAGAGTACTGTTGAGGGAGGGAGTTCCAGGATTTTGATCCAGCGACAGTGGCGGAACGGTGGCATTTTTCCAAGTCAGATCGATCGAGAGGCTTGGAGGGGAACTCAAAAATAATGTTATCTTCATGTTGCCTTTGTCCCGAGAAGTGCTGGAGGGTTTGGGTTTGGAAGTGCTGTCGAAGGAACCTTGGTGAGTTGCTGCAGTGCATCTTACAGATGGTATACACTGCTGCCACTGTGTATTGGTGGTGGAGGAGATGAATGTATATTGTGGTGGATGGGGTGCCAATCTAGCAGGCTGCTTTGCGCTGGATGGTGTCAATCTTCTTGAATGTTGCTGGAGTTGCACTAATCCAAATGGAGGGCATTCCATCACACTCCTGACCTGTGCCTTGTAGATGGTGGACAGACTGTGGGGCATCAGGAGGTGAGTTGATCCACAGGATTCCTAGCCACTGACTTGTCCTTATAGCCATGGTATTTATATGCTCTAGTTATATTTCTGATCAACTGTAAACTCCTGGATGTTGGATAGCTGGCGTTGCAGCGATGGTCATGCCACTGAGTGTCAAGGAGGGGTTCTCTCTTGTTGGAGATGGTCTTTGCCTGGCACTTTATCCAATGCTGTGATGATTGAGTTGAATTTGCTTCCACCCTCCTTTCAGGCAATGTATCCTTGATCATAACTCACTGTGTAAACATATTTCTCATCTTTCCACTGACCCTTTTGCCAATTGTCTTAAAATTTGTATCTTCTGGTTCTCGTAACAACTAGTGGAAAAAGTTGCTCTTTCTCAAAGTCTTTCATTTTGAACAGGGGTTCAGGTGCCAAAAGCCTGGATGGAATTACAGTGCACATCACAATAACTGGATATCGTGTGCTGAATGGATATTAAAAAAAAACCAGTATTCATAATGAACAGGCCCCTTAGATTTTGATGCTGGTCGCAACACAAATATTATGTCTGTTGAAATGCATCAGAATGGAATTTGCCAGCAGTATGCTGACCCTGATGCGTCTGAAATCACCTCACGCAATTGCATTCAAATGATGTCTCAAAACTCGAATTTCAGCTCAATTATTTCCAGAGCATTTACTTGTTAGAAGATGTTCAATTTACATTCTATTAGTTTGATCAATTACTATCTTGGGACTTCCTACTTGCAACAAAACATTAATTCTGACATTTTCTTATGGGTGACTGATGGGGTATGCACTTCACAATAAGAATACTTCCAAATTAAACAACAGACTTCTTGTTCTGTTCATTTTAATTAGAATAAAACAAAATCAAGGAGTTTGTATTTTAGATGATTAGCTTACATTTACTTGATTATTAATATATGATGGATAAGAATAGCACAAAGCAACCCCAGATCAAGTTATATTGACAATTAGTCAAGAACATGTTCCAATCAATCAACAGTCTGCATTAACTACAAAACTCTTTACAATTTGTTATGATCTGACAGGTGCTAAGTGCCATGCAAACCAAATCCCAATGGTGAAATTGGACAAACTACCACAATGCTTTTCTTATGTATTTTACCGCAAGAAGATTTAAGGGGCGGTGATAGCCTAGTGGTCTTATTGCAAAACCATCCCTCCAGAAACTCAGCTAATGTTCTGGGGACCCGGGTTCAATTCCCACCATGGCAGGAGGTGGAACTTGAGTTCAATAAAAAATATCTGGAATTAAGAATCTGCTGATGACCATAAAAGCATTGTTGATTGTCGGAAAAAACTCATCTGGTTCACTAATGTCCTTTGGGGCAGGAAATGTGTCGTCCTTACCTGGTCTGGCCTACATGTAACTCCAGAGCCACAGCATTATGGTTGATCCTCAGCTGCCCATCTAAGGGCAACTATGGATGGCACCAAATGCTGGCCAGCCAGCAGTGCCCATATCCCATGAATGAATTAAAAAATGAGTTCCGATGTTAGGAACTACATAGTATAGTATCAGATTTCAAATATTCAAATTGAAACATTAACAAATGAAGCTTCAACACCTAAGATTACATTTACACAGTTAAAGTAAGTCATTCAGAACATTTCCCCCCCAAAAGATTCCTACTTGGTTAGACTCACAACTCCCTTTAGGCAACAGTCTGTCAGATATTTAATCTGTAAAACAATTCACCAAAAGGCAATGCTATTGCTTCTGCAAAAAAGGTCTATCACAGATTTCTCTCTCTCTCCTACTCTGCTGTAGAAATTTCAAGAAACCTTACAACAAAACGCTGCTTTCTGAAAAACAAACACTTCTCTGGGTCGGCTGAAAAGCTGCCTCACTTTCCTTCTTCTCATACCTCTCTCTCAGCATTTAGCACACTCCAGATCTCACATGGCTACTCCTAAACACAGCTACCAACTGCTCCTTGAACTTTTTTTTTTCTCTTTCATCTATTACCACTGTCTTTGTCCTTCTTTGAAATTTACCTTTTCCAGAATGTAAAAAAAAACTTAGAGCCACCACTTTTGGTTCAAATAAAATTCAATAACTTGGCCTTATTTATGACCTTTAAATTGTAAACTACTTTTTTACTTGCATTTAAATTTAACAACGGAACACAAACTTCCTTTATCTCCTAATGCAAATTTCTATCCATGTCTTATTTGCTTGTAAAACATTGAATTTGGCTATCTTCACTCCAAACGCCTGCCTTTCACACTGAACCTGTTTGATGTCCTCAAGTCTATAGACATTTAGTCCCCAGTTTAATTAGTCTCACACACAGACCAAGCATGTAGTCATCACAAACCTGCTTCACAAAATGCCACAGTAGACCCAAAAAAATTAAGTATTAAAATTATCAAACACACATGCACAAGAAAAATACCAATCACACGGAGGGCAAATGAGTTCTCACGGGGCACATGCCACTCTATTAAGTTACTTTCCCTTGCATCACATTTTCTACTCTCAAAACATGCATTGAGTGCATAGGAAGAAGAACGTTGAGGCTTTTAGCAAAAAGGAATAGAACATAAAACACTACAGCATAAACAGGCCCTTTGGCCCACTAGTTGCGCCGATCACTTCTATTCTTACTGAGCCATAGACCTAGCTATAACCCCCAATCCCATTAGATCCCATATACTCATCCAGAAGTCTTTTAAAAGACCCCAGCGAGTTCGCCTCCACCACCACCGACGGCAGCCGATTCCATTCACTCACCACCCTCTGAGTGAAAAACTTACCCCTAACATCTCCTCTGTACTTGCTTCCCTGCACCTTAAACCTGTGTCCTCTCGTAGCGACCATTTCAGCCCAGGGAAATAGCCTCTGAGAATCCACCCTATCTATTCCTCTCAACATATACACCTCTATCAGGTCACCGCTCAACCTTTGTCTCTCCAGGGAGAAGAGTCCCAGATCCCTCAACCTATCTTCATGAGGCATGCCTCCCAATCCAGGCAACGTCCTTGTAAATCTCCTCTGCACCCTTTCAATAGCTTCCACATCCTTCCTATAGTGAGGCGACCAGAACTGTGCACAGTACTCCAAGTGGGGTCTGAAGAGATTGAGTATGTGGATGTTAAGGAAGAGGATGTGTTAGAACTTTTAAACTCTATCAAGATAGACAAGTCGCCGGGACCGGATGGGATGTGCCCCAGAATGAAGCTGCCCAGGTAACATTGACTAATAAGTGAGCATCCTCTTGACTTTGAGCCAAACACCTGCCTTCTGTTTGACATCTCCCAACTGCAACACATTCAGAATTCCCAACTTACTGATATCAGTACTAGTTACACTCCTGTAGTAGCGCACGAGTGTGCAGCACGTGGAGCCGTAACGCTCTGTTCCACAATACTGCCAGTTGGGTTGTTTTCTGAATTCAGCATATAACAACGGTCAGCTTGTCAAATGGGAAAATACAGAAATACAAAGATTTAACAGGATAAAATAACTCTCTCTCCATAGATGCTATCTGTTCCGAGTACTTCTAGCATTTTCTGCTTTTGAGTTCCAACATCTGCAATATTTTGCTTTAGTGCTGGAAAATTACAGGGAGACTCCCTTTGAAACAAGTCAAGTTAATTGGCACCAGTACAATATAGCACGTCAAGATGCTGGTGAAACAAAAAAAATAGAAAATGCTGGAAATATTCAGCAGATCGTGCTGTATCTGTGGAGGGGGAAACAGAGTTAATGTTTTTGGCCTGCAGTCTTTTCCATCAGAACTCGAAGATGCCAGTGACTGTTACACAGACTGTTATACAAGGGCATTATGGTGGCGCAGTAGTCAGCACTGCTGCCTCAGTGCGAGGAACCAGGTACAATTCCCAGCCTCGGATCATCTGTGTGGAGTCCGCACGTTCCCCCCATGTCTGCCTGGGTTTCCTTCGTATGCTCTGGGTTTCCTCCCACAGTCCAAAGACATGCCAGTTAGGTGGATTGGCCATGCTAAAATGCCCCTCTGTGTCAGGGGGACTAGCTAGGGTAAATATATGGGGTTGTGGGGATAGGGCCTGGGTGGGATTGTGGTTGATGCAGTCTCGATGGGCTGAATGGTCTCCTTCTGCACTGTAAGTTTCTTTGACTTTATGACTTTAAAACAAACTCCCATCAGACATGCTGTTGGAAGGAACAAGCTCCACCAGTATCACCACCTCCTTGATTGAGAGAGGCTCTACTTGAAGGAAATTATATTTCGGAACTTTAACAGGTCCCCACCCAAGATGGGCAAAGAGAAATACCATTCTAAATTCAAGGAAAGAATCCTCTCAACTAATCTGTGACTTCCACTCAAGTCCGAACCCACATTCTGGTTAATTCACAATACTTTTGAAGTAGCCTAGGAGGACTCTTCTGGCTATGAAATCCAGACTGCCACCACGCCCTTCCGAAGGCAACAAGGAATGGGCAATAGGTGTCATCTCCCGAGCAACACATATCCCGAGAACACCAATACCCATCGCCTTGATTCTGGGTAATCACCGAAAAAAATATTTGAGAAGCAGTTCTAAAAATATAATTTAGCTCAGCACAAGAATAAATTCTGAAAGAGCAAAAGTTATTAATTTAAGATTTTTTAAGAAGTTAGGAGAGAAGTGAATAATGGGAAAATAGGGAAGGAAATGTAGAGCATCATGGGAAATATTCAAAACAGGAAATGTGTAGGGTATAAATCAAGTGCGCTCTGGCCAGCAGAGAAGGGGGCATATTCAGGCGTGGAAAAATTGCAAGATTAGGTGACATTTGAAATAAGTAAACACCAGATCTCATCCTCTTCCCCCATGCTGGCTTTGGAGGTGAGGGGTGCATTTAATCAAAAGAGAATGGGTCTCACCAACTGCCTGACTCACCACCATTCGAAGCCCTTCGGGGGGGAATTAATAATGAAGGCAAGCCTGTTGCCTCACAGTGGGTGTGACATGCAAATATGGGTGGGCTGCTTGTGGTCTCCTTGCACAAAGGCACTCACCATTGGTCAAGGGACCCAGCATCCATGGGGGGGGGGGGGGGGTTTACTGAATAGCATGCTTACTTCCCCTCTGCACCCCACTACCACCCCCCCCTTCCCCACACACACCCTCGCTGCCGACCCTCCATTGATATTCACATCCCGTGAATCCCCTCCCACCATCAGTCATCTCTGGCCTGGGTCACTTCACAATCCCAGGCCTCAGTGACTATCATTGGGTGGGTGGGTGGGGGGGAGGGGGGGGGGGGGGGGAGAGAGAGAGGTGGTGGGTGGGTGGGTGTGTGTGTGTGTGTGTGTGGGTGGTGTCACGTAATGTCTCCAATAGCCAACTGGCACACACCATACCAGTAGGGCTTCCCAGAGGAGGCAGTGGGGAAGGCACTGGTCCTTCCAATCAGTGGACAAACCCCCATTACCACCATAAAATTTCTTCTGAGGCATAAATAAGGGAAACTTGAAAGAATGGAAATTAAAAAGGGAAAAATAACCAGTAAAGTTATAGTCAAGGTGGGAGTACGTCTATTAAAAGATGAAAGGAGCAATTTAGTATTGGAGAAGGAGAACAGAAGAACTAGGAGCAGGAGTGGGCCATCTGCCCCTCGGGCCTGCTCCGCCATTCAATAAGATCATGGCTGATCTTTTTGTGGACTCAGCTCCACTTACCCACCCGCTCACCATAATCCTTAATTCCTTTACTGTTCAAAAATGTATCTATCCTTGCCTTAAAAACATTCAGTGAGGAACCCTCAACTGTTTCACTGGGCAGGGAATTCCACAGATTCACAACCCTTTGTGTGAAGAACTTCCTCCTCAACTCAGTTCTAAATCTGCTTCCCCTTATTTTGAGGCCATGCCCCCTAGTTCTAGTTTCACCTGCCAGCGTAACCAACTTCCCTGCTTCTACCTTATCTATTCCCTTCATAATCTTGTACGTTTCTATAAGATCTCCCCTCATTCTTCTGAATTCCAATGAGTATAGCCCCAGTTTACTCAGTCTCTCCTCATAAGCCAACCCTCTCAACTCCGGAATCAACCTAGTGAATCTCCTCTGCACCCCCTCCAGTGCCAGTATATCCATTCTCAAGTAAGGAAACCAAAACTGTACACAATTTTCTAGGTGTGGCCTCACCAGCACCTTATACAGCTGCAACATAACCTCGCTGTTTTTAAACTCCATCCCTCTAGCAATGAAGGACAAAATTCCATTTGTTTTCTTGACTACCTGCTGTGCCTACAGACCAACTCCTTGAGATTCTTGCACAAGGACACCCAGATCCCTCTGCACAGCAGCATGCTGCAATTTTTTAACCATTTAAATTAGTCCGTTTTGCTGTTATTCCTGCCAAAATGGATGACCTCACATTTACCGACATCGTACTCCATCTGCCAGACACTCACCTACTCACTTAGACTATCTATATCCCTTTGCAGACTTGCAGCATCCTCTGCACACTTTGAACAAAGAACAAAGAACAACACAGCACGGGAAACAGGCCCTTCGGCCCAACGAGCCCGCGCCGCCGCATCACTGTCTCAGTGTCCTATTCGTGCTCTGCCACTCACCTTAGTATCATCTGCAAATTCTGACACACTACACTTGGTCCCCAACTCCAAATCATTTGCGTAAATCGTAAACAAATGCGATCCCAACACTGATCCCTGAGATACATCACTAATCACTGATCACCAACCAGAAAAACACCCACTTATGCCCACTCTTTGCTTTTTGTTGTGGACGAAAGCCAGATATACAAAATAAATACTACCTCAATTTTTACCTAGGAGGCACATATTGGAATTGTATGCAAACTAATGGTATCATTGAGGTTATTATTTTGATTAATGGCACAAAAGAAGTTGCTCTAAAATTTACAGATCATTAACAGCCAGTTGTTTACATCTGAAGGAAGCTAAAAATGAAACTATGATGGCTCAGATTATTGTTTTCCAAAATTATACGAATGGAAAATTGAGCCTTGGGATTAGACGGCAAAAATAAATTCCTGTCCTTAAAAAGAAAACAGGAAATGTACTTCAGTTGTTTTGAACAAATGAACTGAAATGATTAAACACTTGAAAAAAACATGATGAGCTAACCATGGCTTGTCAAGACAAACTTTAAAGAGAAAGGTATAAATAGAAGTGGTCGGAAACTTGTGGTGGGTGCTGTTTAAAAAGAAATAAGAACATAAGAACATAAGAAATAGGAGCAGGAGTAGGCCATCCAGCCCTTGGAGCCTGCCCCGCCATTCAATAAGATCATGGCTGATCTGTCGCTGCTCAGTTCCACTTTCCCGCCCTCTCCCCATAACCCTTAATCCCCTCTCTTATCAAAAACCCATCAACCCGCGTCTTAAAAATATTTAGCGAGGCAGCCTCCACCACTTCAACAGGCAGAGAATTCCAGAGATTCACCACCCTTTGAGTGAAGAAGTTCCTCCTCAACTCCGTTCTAAACCGCCCCCCTTTTATCTTGAGGCTGTGCCCCCTAGTCCTACTGTCTTTTTTGAGCGGGAAGAGTCTCTCCACCTCTATCCTATCCATCCCATTCATCATCTTATACGTCTCAATGAGATCTCCCCTCATTCTTCTAAACTCTAACGAGTTCAAGCCCAGTTTATTCAGCCTCTCCTCATAGCTCAACCCCCTCAACTCCGGTATCAGCCTAGTAAACCTCCTCTGCACTCCCTCCAAGGCCAAAATATCTTTGTGCAGGTGCGGCACCCAAAACTGCACACAGTATTCCAGCTGCGGCCTCACCAATGCCCTATACAGCTGCAGCAAGACCTCCCTACTTTTATATTCAATCCCCCTCGCTATGAAGGCCAGCATCCCATTTGCCTTCCTGACCACCTGCTGCACCTGCAAGCTGGGTTTTTGCGACTCATGCACAAGGACCCCGAGGTCCCTCTGCACCGTCGCCTGCTGCAGTTTTTCGCCACGTAAGTAATAGTCCTTCCTACCATTATTCCTACCAAAGTGGACCACCTCACACTTGCCAACATTAAATTCCATTTGCCATTTCCTGGCCCATTCGCTCAGCCTATCTAGATCCTTCTGCAGACTCTCCACACCCTCCACACAATTTGCCGTTCCCCCAATCTTGGTGTCATCAGCAAATTTTGACACCCTACACTCGGTTCCCTCCTCCAGATCATCTATATAAATGGTAAAAAGCTGAGGCTACTTCAATCTATTGGATATAAAAGTGGTCTGATTAGAAATGGAGCTGGGGCAGCAAAGAGAGCATCCAGACTTAGAATACACCAAACGGAATGGACATAGCCAATGCAGGATGTGTGTGGGGTTGGCGAGATGGGCAAATAAGGCAGATGCAGTTTAGTGCAGAAAAATATGTAGTAATAGATTGCGGAATAATGGAAAAAGGAACTGCACCTTAAAAGGGACAAGATTTTAAAGTGGAGCAAAGAAAATTAAGGAAATACTAATGTGCAAATTAAAAAGAAGTGACAACACAAACATATTAATCGAAAAAAGGCAAACCAAATAATTGGTTGTATATTTGGAGGCAATGCTGGATTTATACAATAACAGAGAGGCAGCAACTAGCTTATTATTTACCCTTTGGGACATCCTGTAAAATATTAACACAAAGCTCCAATAGGAGATCATTAGAAGTTACAGTTATGAAGATAGATTTTAAAGTTTAGGTTTTTTTTTAGAAAAACTACAACTGAAATACCATTGGTCTACAAAATCAAAAGGATAATTGCAAAATAATCAAGAGTGATTTTTAAATGAAGGTGGCGTTAAAGTGTGCTCGCTTGAAAAAGGAAAAATTACAAAATTATATGGGGAATGAACAAAACAGTGAGATTAGATTAAATCGGGTGAACACAACCCATTTAACATTTGTAAACAATAATTACTGATCAGTGTCATATTTAGACACAAAGAAGGATTCAACAATGGTCTCAAAATAAAAGCAGCGTGTTCAGCAAATAATTAAGAAAGTTCATTAGGGTTCACTGGTGAATCAATATCTAGAACTACATTTCAAAATAATGAAAAGGTTGTGAGGATTAAAGGAAGAGGGAAAGCAAGGATAAATCTCTTTTCGTCAAATACACTTCCCACCTTAACCATAAGGGGGGAAAAACAATAAAATGCACCACAGTATAAAAACACAAGCTCTGTCTTTTCAAACACTTTATATGGGAATAACATGAAATCCAGCGTAAAGGAATTCCTGCAACATTATTACACACCTAATTTTTAAAATAGCTTTTGTAGGGCCCAGGAAGTTAAAATAATTTAGGGAACTAACAAATATAAATTTTAGAAAACTACAAGTTTTTATCTGGAAGGAATTTGAGGAGTCTTTCAGGTCCCAATGGATGCTAACTAAGTGCAGTCACAGACAAATAATTCACAAAAATTCAATGGAGAGTGAAGCAGCAAAATCAGAGGCAAGCAAGATGGTCTTCCAACAATTCAGTCAACGTCGACAGAGGTAAATTAAGTCGAAAGCTTCACCTCGCAGAGTATGGGAGCGCTGCCACAAAAATGAAAAAAGGGTACGGGAGCAAGAGAAAATACATCTAGTCATCTCGCAAGTCAAACACAAATCTTCAGGTGCAAATAATTTCCTACCTGAGCACAGAACGCACAAAGTGTCTATCATACCAACAGGGACAAAATTCATCCTTCACCAAAACAAAAGGAAGGATGCCCATTTTATTCCCCAGAACAAATCACTGAAAATTATAGGAAAGTATGACTTCAGAGCAAACAATGTTTGAGAATGACAGGCCATTTGAAAGGCAGCAATAAGACGGGAAGACAGGCATTAATTTAGTTTGTTGTTTTGATCCCAAGGCAGCTGAAGTATGAAACTAGACATGAATACTTTTCTTAATAATGAGTTTATTCACAGGAGTACAGCATCGCAATGTCTGCTTCCTGCCCAACAACCCAACGTCCCAGCGATTGCTGTCTTAAGAACTTAGACCATGCTCTTTGTCAAAGAGAATTTCACTTCCAGATACGGTGCAAAAAAAAACCCCAAAAACTCTTCAGGCAGAATATTTCACAGAATCCTTAACAAGTAATAATTGTCAAGATTTTATACCACAAAAGTTGGTTCTGCCAAAGGCTACCCAAGTATGAATTCAGAGTAGACGCAGCACAATGAGCTGACGCACCAACGCGGAGCACCAGAGTGGGAATAGAAGGTTACACTTACTCCTCACTTGTGTATATGCTTTCAGTCTCGCAGAATGCAGGGCGTTTGGGTGTGGTGGTGGGCACCCAAATGGCAACGTCACCATAAGTAACAGCGGTAAGTGTAAGTAGAAGATCTGGCAACAGTTTGCTCAGGTTCCAGCAAGCTTTGCAATAATTGTACTGGGAAGGTGAGCTGGGAGGAAAAACACCTGAAAAGGCTAGTTTTCCTCAATCATGAATCTGCAGTGACATTTTGACATCTTCACCCCAACCACCCAACATGTTTTTCTATTTTTACACTACCTGTTATATCATGCTGCTTGAAGGACTCGCTGTAGGTCTGATATTGATTGGGACAGTGTTTCTTTAGCCATTTACAAACATCTTGCTGAGTCCACAGAGCCACTGGTTTGCTTAGTTTTACTTGTCCAGGATTTGACTAGAAAAACACAAATTATATAATAGGTTAGAATAAATAATCTTCAACATTCCCCGAGCAGCAGGCAAAGGAGTTTGTGGCTAAAAATGAAAGCCTGAACTATCTACAGACGACTTTAGGCAAATCTTACATGTGCCATTCTGAGCAAACACTGCAGGTGGACTCCAACTTCTCCATCAATGCATTTGAGCTCCATGTTCAGCCATTTGGGGTAAACAACTCAAAATATGCAACTGGTAAGTTGTTGCAATTTTTATTTTTTATACTTTTCATATGAACTTAATGGGCGGCATAGCGGCACAGTGGCTAACGCTGCTACCTCACAGCACCAGGGACCTGGGTTCAATTCTGGCCTCGCGTGACTGTGGAGTTTGCACGTTCTTCCCATGTCCACGTGTGTTTCCCCCGAACGCTTCTGTTTTCTCTCGCATTCTAAATATGTGCGGGTTAAGCAGATTGGCCATGATAAATTGTCCCTTAGTGCCAGGGGGATTAGCAGGGTAAATCTGTGGGACTACGGGAATAGGGCCTGGGTGGGATTGTGGTCGATGCAGACTTGATGGGCAAATGGCTGTCTTCTGCACTGTAGGGATTCTGAGTGGAAGTGGTATGTAATTAATATAATTGTGTATTTTCAGCTTTCTATATCTTAAGTACCACGTCTAGGAACACAAAACTTGGATTAAAGTGACCATCTACTAGACCAGGGTTTCCCAAACCTTTTGAGCTGCGGAACCTCTAGTGACCTTCCAAGAGCATCAATGAATCCCAAGCATTCTCGTAATGTCAGCGACCTTGTTTTTGCTACAAAATAGTTGCAAGCACTGAAACCAAATGTAAACAGTCTTCTCCAGTTATTTCTAAGCATATGTTAATCTGATATTTTTAAAGGTCTTCTGATTAAAATATATAAGCCCCGTTGCCATTTTCAGTGGGAGGAATGATGTTGGAAAACTAATTCTAATATTGGATCCATACATCTCTCTCTCTCATGCTCGCACACATCTCACTCTTCCCATCCACTCACATGTTCCTCTCGCATTCACATCTCTAACTCTCACCCATCTCATTCACATACACCCTCACTCTCACCACCACCAACACCGCCCCCCACCCCTCCCAATTCATTCACAGCGTCACACGTGCCCACCTGTCCTTACACACACTTCCCGCTTCTTTAGCGAGACCTCCTGCCACCTGTCGGCCATGTGCAGCCTTTTCTCGCTGCTGCTGCCCAGCTTCTGGCTGATTAGTCTCCTGCCTCACCTTGGCCTTGCTGTTGGCCTAGCGAGGCATCTTGAGGGGAACTGCTTGACACAGCAGACGCAGCACGGTTTCGTTAAGGGGAAGTCGTGTCTGACAAATTTACTGGAGTTCTATGAGGATGTGTCTAGGGCGGTGGATAGAGGAGAGCCGGTGGATGTGGTCTTTCTAGATTTTCAGAAGGCGTTTGACAAGGTGTCTCACAAGAGGTTATTGCAGAAGGTAAGGGGGCATGGAGTTGGGGGTAGGGTGTTAGCGTGGATAGAGGATTGGTTGTCAAATAGGAGGCAGAGAGTGGGGGTTAATGGGTGCTATTCAGATTGGCAGATGGTGACAAGTGGAGTGCCCCGGGGTCGGTGCTGGGGCCTCAGCTATTTACCATTTATATAGATGATCTGGAGGAGGGAACCGAGTGTAGAGTATCGAAATTTGCTGATGACACCAAGATTGGGGGAACAGCAAATTGTGCGGAGGGTGTGGAGAGTCTGCAGAAGGATCTAGATAGGCTGGGCGAATGGGCCAGGAAATGGCAAATGGAATTTAATGTTGGCAAGTGCGAGGTGGTCCACTTTGGTAGGAAGAATGGTAGGAAGGACTATTACTTACATGGCGAAAAACTGCAGCAGGCGACGGTGCAGAGGGACCGCGGGGTCCTTGTGCATAAGTCGCAAAAACCCAGCTTGCAGGTGCAGCAGGTGGTCAGGAAGGCCAATGGGATGCTGGCCTTCATAGCGAGGGGGATTGAATATAAAAGTAGGGAGGTCTTGCTGCAGCTGTATAGGGCATTGGTGAGGCCGCAGCTGGAGTACTGTGTGCAGTTTTGGTCGCCGCACTTATGCAAGGATATTTTGGCCTTGAAGGGAGTGCAGAGGAGGTTTACTAGGCTGATACCGGAGATGAGCTATGAGGAGAGGCTGAATAAACTAGGCTTGTACTCGTTAGAGTTTAGAAGAATGAGGGGAGATCTCATTGAGACATATATGATGATGAATGGGATGGATAGGATAGAGGTGGAGAGACTCTTCCCGCTCAGAAAGGATAGTAGGGCTAGGGGGCATAGCCTCAAGATAAAGGGGGGAGCGGTTTAGAACGGAGTTGAGGAGGAACTTCTTCACTCAAAGGGTGGTGAATCTCTGGAATTCTCTGCCCGTTGAAGTGGTGGAGGCTACCTCGCTAAATATTCTTAAGACGTGGGTTGATAGGTTTTTGATAAGCGAGGGGATTAAGGGTTATGGGGAGAGGGCGGGAATGTGGAACTGAGCCACGACAGATCAGCCATGATCTTATTGAATGGCGGGGCAGGCTCGAAGGGCTGGATGGCCTACTCCTGCTCCTATTTCTTATGTTCTTATTTTTATGTTCTTATGGATACTAAAGCAGTTCTTTGTTATAACACCACTCACATTCTCTCTCTGTCCGGGATCCAACGGTGCTGCTGTAGTGGATGGAGTGTTGGTGGAATGCCAAGTTCTCCATCTGTACTGGCAGCAGGAAAGGGAAGAAAAATTGTAAAATCCTGCCCTTAAATTTTTCGCCGCCTCCACTGGAGTGGGATTTTGATTGGCCAGGAGTGCGAAATTTAACTACAACTTTGTGGACTTGTTTGGAGAGCCAGGGTACCCCTTTGGATCTGGTCGGGGGACACCTTTGAGTGAGGTGTCCTTTGTGGGAGGTCGTGTGTCCTCTGGAATTGTTAAAAGTAGGCATAAGTACGCTAAAAAAAGTGCTTAAACCCATTACAATTAAGCTAATTGGAATGCTCAAGAAACCTGTGATAATCAACTTTCAAATCTGTCATTTGCACCGGTCAAAATTTTAAGAAGTTGCTGCCAAACATTTAAAAGTCCTGCCTTTTAAATCTTTGAAAATTATGCCTGGAGTGTGAAAAAAATTGCTTGCAATGTCTGTTAACATAAGCCTGACGGCTTCTATTATTGGATTGGTGTTGTTGGACTGGTTTCACAACCATCTTGCAGAGGACTTGCTATTTCACACTTTGACAACAGTAGTTGGCAACTCTCATGTAGGACTATGAATTCCAACGTTTGTTGTTATAAAGGGTTTGTGCACTTCAATGAAATGCATGTTGAATAGTTGAAGGAATGCAAATATAGTAAAATGGGTTTTTTATGAACAAGGGAGAAATTAGCTCATTTCTTCGAATCCCAAACGATCGCACAGTACAGCGAGCTTTAGAAAACACTGAGGTTTGGACAGTGAGTTGCTCCAGCAATATTGCGATATGAAGCAATTTGCTGAGTAATTTCATTTGTTACTAGATCAATGAGAGATACACCACAGCATACCACTTTTCTGTGGATCCCAATTAGGGACTTGGTTGCACCCACGTTATTTCCTACTTCAGGTAACACCCGATACAAAAACACCATGAAATGTCTTCTTTCTGTGGTCTATTTTAGAAGCAGTGCTAAATGCTAAAGGAGGATCAATATCAACTTAAGAACCAGTCTGAATGATATTTTTAAAAAAAGATTAAACCTCTAATGAATCGTGTAATGCTTGGGTTAGGGAATCGTCACTGTGAAAGATGAATTGGTTGGAGTTGAATAACACTTCGTGTCAGATTACTCTCAAAAGGTCATGGGCAATTTTCAAAGGTCACATATGATAAGGAATCTAAAATGGTAAACCAAAATGTACATGATCTACAAAGGAAAAAATATTTAGTTGACCAAGAGGATTTTCTTTCCATACATTTTTGTCCCTCATTCACAAATTGGGGAAACTGGAAAGGTATATTAGGAAGGACAATGGAGAAATATTTTCTTCCAGGGCATGTATAAGACTAGAAAATACAAATAGGTAGGATGTCATTGATTCCAATCTTCTCAAAATTATTAAATTATTATATTTTCAACCCCCTCCCAAAGCTTTTACTTTCGTCTTTCACAGTTCAACTTATCTTGCTGTAAAAATCTTAAATTTTTTGAAAACAGGACTGTGGTTATTGTATATTATGCATTAAACAGATTCTACACCAAAATCAATTTATGAAAGAGAATTAATGTCACACAAACAAAAAAGGAAATTCTGAAAATGTTTTGGCTCTGTCAGCGTTCAGAGAAATTATGCTCAAGGTGTAGATCCTGCGTCAGATTTGCCACAATCTGCCGTCACCCATCTTTTAGTTTCTGTTGCGGTAATTCCAACAACTTCAAGTTCTTATTTCAGATTTCTAGCATTTCCTCAGCTAGCTAAGGTAATGAGGAATTGAGCCCATGAACAAGATTTCATGTCTGAACAATGATTACAACTGCAGCAGTACAGGATTGTTACCATTCACCTCAGGGGAAAAAAATGTAGAAAATTTGAACATTCTTGTTCTTGATTACTGCTTTTGTTAAGAGTACACAAGCATCAGATCACAAGCAGAGGTCGAAAGATTTCTAGATACCAATGACATTATGCAATAGGGGGTTAGTGCAGGAAGATAACATTAAGGTAGACGACTAGCCACGGTCTAGTTAAATGGTAGAGCGGGCTTGAGAGCCTATTCCTGTTCCAATGTCTCTATAATGTGCACCAGGAATTTAGAAGGAAATATCCAGAGTTTATTTTTTGTGCATATAGATATTCAATATTAATATTCACCACAACACAATGCAACTTGAAACCTCATCAATAGAAACATGGTGTTATGTGAACTGTCATTTTCTTCAAATAGTACATCATCTTCACTGTCATCCAGGGCATTGCTGATATTACTCTTCTTGAATGACTTCACATTTCCCACAAAATTCCTCGTCCACTCATGAAATGTCCAAGTTGTGACTTGGAATCTCCGTCATTCAGTCCAGTTCTCACGTTTCAAGTTTGAGATGTTCAAGGACTGTAATAAGCTACTGAAGACTTCATGGAATCACAGCTAACTGACCTTCAACTCTGCAACCCTTTCATGGCTTGAGTTGTGTGCCCAGAACTGGAGCAGCTACTTTAGGACTATTTGGACTCTGAACACCTTTTCTCCAGCCATAATCTAACTCCTTACGTTAAACAGGAACAAGAATTTCAGGCAGAATTTCGAACTTTTGTCCTGATGGCACAATGCTGCTGCTGTTACTACAAAGAACAGTACAGCACAAGTAACAGGCCCTTCAGCCCACCATACCTGCACTGACACATGACACCTTCCTAAACTAATGATCTTTTGCCTCTGTGTGGTCCTTATCCATCTTTCCCTGCTTATTCATGATTCTGTCAAGATGTCTCTTAAACATCCTCCAAATCATTCAGACGTATTACAAACAACAGGGGTCCCAGCATTGATCTCTGTCGAACATCGCTGGTCACAAATCTCCAGTCAGGAAAACACTCTGCTACTCTGTCTATGACCAAGCCAGTTCTGTATCCATTTTACCAGCTGATCCCATGTGACTTCATCTTTTTTATCAGCATACCATGAGGAACCTTGTCAAAGGTCTTGTTAAAGTCCATGTGGACAACATCCACTGCCTTGCTCTCAATCATCTTTGTCACTTTCTCAAAACGCTCAATCAACTTTGAGAGACACGACCTCCCCCCACAGAAAGCCAAACTGCCTATCGCTAACAAGTATATCCCAAATGTGAGTAAGTACCCATGCCTAAGATTCTTTGCCAATAATTTCCCGAACACTAATGTAAGGCTCACCAGCCTGTAATTTCCTGGACTATCCCTTTTGTCCTTCTTAAACGAAAGGAAGGACATTGGCTATTCTCCAATCCTCTGTATCCTCTTAGTCACAGGATGTGTCCCGAAGATTTTATACAAGTCTCCAGCAATTTCCTCCTCGCCTCCCTCAGTATTCTGGAATAGATCCCATCAGGTCCTGGACTCTTGTCTACTTTGATGTTTTTCAAAACACCCAACACTTTTTAATATTAACATGCCCTAGGATATTACATTACCCCACTCTAGACTCACCATCCATCATGTCCTTTCCCTTTGCCAATAACGAATACTTTGCATCGATACAGACATCACCCACTTCCTCCCATTTCATGCAAATTCCTCGCTTTATCCTTGAGTGTGGACCTACCCTTTCCCTAGTTACCCTCCTGCTCCTTATATATGAAGTGGATGAGATCCTTAAAATGAATATTTTGAATCAACACCCTTCGTCCTGTTTGTCAAGGATGTCTCTTGGCCCCTTTTAGCCCTTGTTTAAGTTCTTTCCTGACAGAGGTAAACAGCATTACATGCCAAAATGAAAGTGTCATGGGTATTCTCACAACCAGATTATTTTTATGGTATTGTTTCAGTGTTTTCAATAATAGGCTTGTTTGATGCAACATCAAAATTCAGACAGATGACTGATACAGACAAAGCTCCCTTAAGCTCAAAGCAATGTTATTTGTATTGCATTAATCATGAACCTGAGAGATTCACTAGCTTTACTTTGTATTTGGTTGATGTCTTTGATGTTATCCCAATTCTAGTTTGCAGTCTGTGTCTGCTCAAAAATCTGTAGAACCAAGATGTTGTCCCACCTAAATCAATAACGCCACTTACTGATGCTCTTTCTCCTTACTTCACAGAAAACAGAAATTCAATGCCCCCTATCAAATTCTTACCTTTCTTCCAGCTATGATGATGTGGAAACATGTCCACAATTTTCTATTTTCACTAGCTTTTCTCCTTGCTTCTTCCATTTCAATATAATATTTGGGCTGCACGGTAGCACAGTGGTTAGCATTGTTGCTTCACAGCGCCAGGGACCTGGGTTCGATTCCCGGCTTAGATCACTGTATGTGGACTTTGCACATTCTCCTCGTGTCTGCGTGGATTTCCTCCGGGTGCTCCAGTTTCCTCCCACAGTCCAAAGATGTGTGGGTTAGGTCGATTGGTCATGCTAAAATTGCCCCTTAGTACCCTGAGATGCATAGGTTAGAGGGATTAGCAGGTAATTATGTAGGGATATGTGAGTAGGGCCTGGGTGGGATTGTGGTCGGTGCAGACTCGATGGGCCAAATGGTCTCTTTCTGCACTGTAGGGTTTCTAATGATTCTCAGTTGGAGTTCTAAAATGTCTTCCTGTTTGCTCATTTCCAATCATCTTTGGCACACCTTACCACTTCTAGCTTGAAGCTCATTGTACAAGAAAACCTTGGTCTCATATCTATTCACCACAAATTCTACAAAAAAAAATCCACAAACCTGTAATGTTACCGTGGATTGCATCTCTGTAATACATGCTAATGATGTGTGCAACAGAATAACCTGCAGATCATAAGATGCACAGCCATTTCACACAAGACAGTACATCTTATGAACTGGCAAATCCGATACAATCTCCCCGCTTCTGTTGAAAGTGCACAAATTAGACGTTAGATTAAGAGAAACATCAAGCTCAAAAAAGGTCACGTAGCTGCTTGGGCATTA
The DNA here is from genome assembly GCF_965287045.1 of Carcharhinus amblyrhynchos. Lineage (NCBI taxonomy): Eukaryota > Metazoa > Chordata > Chondrichthyes > Carcharhiniformes > Carcharhinidae > Carcharhinus > Carcharhinus amblyrhynchos. The sequence goes on from NC_137331.1 coordinate 5,993,496, forward strand.
CAAATATGCATTGACTGAAGAATGGCCTTTTTTTTGGGTGAGATATAGATGAGTATCCAGCAAAGAGTCACAACCTCCAAGAGAAGTGGTGGAGATGGAAGCACATTTTATATACAGAAAATGGTTGAAGAATACTTTGATAATTTCACATCTAGCTGGAGACAAAAGGCAAAAATATTTTGATGGTTCCGGCTTCTACTCAATCAAACTGAAAAGAAAGTGTTAGAGCGCCATCTGATGGATACGTTAAGAAAATAAAAGTTTCTCATCTTTTATTTCAACAATCAATGGATCAGATCTAAACTTTGCAGCCAAGCAATTGACAGGAGGAACAGGCTCTGAACACATCCGCATCTTAAATGATGAAGGAGCCCAGAACGTCAATGGAAAGAAAAACAAGATCGATGCATTTTCTTCAGCCAGAAGGGGGAAGGTGGATCATCCATTTGACCTCTTCCTGGTGTCCCCAGTATCACAGATAACAGCCATCGTAATTCATTCCAAGTAATATCAGGGAACAGCTGAAGGGACCAATACTGCAAAGGTTATGGGGCCTCACAAATATTCCAATAGTAGTGAACACCTATGCTCCAGAATGAACTGTGCTCTTAGCCAAGTTGTTCCAGTATAGGTCTAGCAATCTATACTAGGACAACTTTGTATTGCTTCCTCTTGTGGGGCAATCTAGGTCGGGCTGATACTCTGGAGTTTAGGAGAGCGAGAGGTAACTATATTGAAATAAATTGGCAGGGTAGTTGCAGAGAGCCCGTTTCCCCTCGTGGGGGAATGTAGAACGGGAGGGAAGAGTTTCAAAATAAGGAATCTTCCGTTTAAAATGCAGATGGAAATTGCTCAGATAAGTCCTTTCCATCAAAGCAACACAATTCCGATCTAGCCAATTACTGCCCCTCAGCTTCCTATCGGGAAAGGTGATGGAAGGTGGCATTGGCAGTGCTACAAAATAACACGTACTCAGTAATGGCCTGCTCAGTGACGTTCAGTTTGGGTTACATCTGGAGGATCTGGCTCCTGCACTCATTAGAGCCTTGTTTCAAACAGACAAAAAGAAGAGAGTTGGAACACGTGAGGCAAAGGCAGCATTTGACAAAGTGCAGCATCAAACAGCCTTGGCAAAACTGAAGTCAACAGGAGTCGGGGGAAAACTCTCCACTGGCCTGAGTACATACCTCACACACACGAAGACAGCACACTTGTTGGAGCCCAATAAGCTCAGTCCTAGATCTCCAGTACAGGAGCTCCTCCAGATAGTGTCCCAAACCCAGCCATCTTCACTTGCTTCAATCACCTTCCACCCATCATAAAATCAGAAATGGGGATGTTCAGAACCATTTGCGATTACTCAGATACCAAAACACAGTCTGTACAAATATGCAGCAATATTTGAGACAACATTCAGCCTTGGGCTGCTCAGTGGTAAGCAATTCATGCCGCAGAACTTCCAGTCAATGACCATCTCCAACAAGTAAGAACCATCTCCCCATGACACTCACTAGCTGAACCCCTCACAAATTGCCCTCCGGCTCCATTTGCAAGTTTGCTGATGACACAACTGTGGAGCGTTGGATCTCAAACAATGATGCGATGGAGTACAGAAATAGAGAATCTGGTGAATTGGTGCATCGCTCAATGTCAACAAAACGAAGGAGATAGTCATCGACTTCAGGAAGTGTAGTGGAAGACATGTCCCTGTCCACATCAACGGGGACGAAGTGGAAATGGTCAAAAGCTTCAAGTTTCTTGGTGTCCAGACCACCAACCTGTTCTGGTCCCTGCGTGTGGACGCTATAGTTAAGAAAGTCCACCAACACCTTTACTTTCTCAGGCAGCTCTAATAACTTTAAAATATGTTCATAACCATATTTGCCTTCTTCAAAAGCTATTTAATCTTGAATTACTTCATTTACTTCAATCTTAAATATTCACTCCCTCCAGTAGCTAAGCACAACAGTGTGTAGCATGTCCAGGATGCACTTTAGCAAATTCAACAAGGCTCCTTCAACAGCACCGTCAAAAGTTGCAACTTCTGGCACACAGGAAAACAATGTTAGCAGCAGATGCCCGTGAACACCATCTGCACACTGCCTGCCAATCCACACAACATCCTGATTTGGAAGCATTCTTTCACTGTCACAGGGTCAAAATCCTGGAGCACCATTCAGCAGCACCGTGGGTGCACCTGTACCAGATGGACTGCAGCAGTTCACCAGCACCTTCTCAGGGGATGGGGAACAAAGGCTGGCCTAACCAGCCACACCCACATCTCATTAAAGAATAAAGGAGTGGAGTTTACACTTACACTTCTGATTGAAAAAAAAACACCACAGATGCAATCATTGTTCAAGTATCATCCTTGCGGATAAAGTTAGATGGCCATTTGCCAACATAGACAATCTGATTAGCAGTCTTCTAACATTTTTCCTTTGTCTATTTATGCCCATCATTCCTTCCTGCATAATTATCCCAGGGAGATTGTCTTTTGTGAACAGTATTTACTCCTATCCAATTTCTAAGTCATTAAATTTCCTATAACTTAACATGTCAAGGGCAGTCACTCTTAGTTCACACCTGGCATTCAGCTCTTTTGTCGATGTTTGAACCCAGGTTGGAATGAGGTCAGGGGCTGAGTGATCCAGGCCGAACACAAGTTGACAATCCACGAGCATGTCATTGCTGAGTAAGTGCTGCTGGATAACACTGTTGATGATCCCTTCCAACACATTACTGATGATCGAGAGTCGACAGGTCATCTGGGGCAGTAATTGGCCAGGTTGGATTTGCCCTATTTCTTGCGTACAGGGCATAGCCGGGCAATTTAGCTGGGCAGATGCCCGTGCTGTAGCTGTATTGGAAGTGGTTGATTAGGGATGTGACAAGTTCGGGACTACTGCCAGAATACCGTCAGGTACTACAGCTTTTGCAATATCCAATGTCTTCAGCCATTTCTTGATATCACTTGGAGCGAATCAAACTGACTGAAGACTGACACCTGTGATGCTGGGAACCTCTGGAGGGAGGAGCAGAGATAAATTATTCTGGCTGAAGATCGTTGCGAATGCTTCAACCTTATCTTCTGCACAGCGCTGGCTTCCTCCATCATTGCAGATGGAGGTATTTGTGGAACCATCTCCTCCAGTGAGCTGTTAAATTGTACTACACCGTCCATGGTTGGATGTTGCAGGGCTGCACAGCTTAGGTCTGATCCACTGGTTGTGGAATTGTATAGCAAGTAATAAACAGAACTGCTTATGCTGTTCGGCACAGGCAGTCCAATGTTGTAGCTTCACCAAGTTAACATTTTATTTTTAATGATATCTGGTGTTGCGCCCTCCTGTACTCCTCATTGAAACCTGGTTTGGTGATGATAGAAAGGGGGATATACCAGGCCATGAGGCTACAAATTGTGCTCAAGCGTAATTATGTTGCTGCTGGTGGCCCACAGCACCGCATGAATGCTCAGTCTGGAGTTGAGCGATCTGTTTGAAGTCTACTGCATTTAGCAGAGCGGTAACAGAACCATAAAAACTAGAAGCAGGAATAGTCCATTGGCCTTTCGAGCCTCTCCACCATTCATCTTGATCATGGCTGATCCTGACAATCTTTCCTCCCACATCGGTGGATCCCTTTAGCCAAGAGCTATAGAAACATATTTCAAACAAAAATAGAGAATATCCTCAGATGGGATTAGGTCTGTGCAAAGATTATGTGGTGGCCACTCCTACTAATAAGAAGGTCATGGACAGATACATCTGCAGCAAGTTGGGAAGGATAGGTGAAGCATATTTTTTGCTCACTCGTTCCCTTACCACCTGCCACAGTCCCTGTCTGGCAGCGATGGTCTTCAGGACTTGGTCAATTCAGTCTGTGGTTGACAACAAGCCTCATATTTTACACCCTTGCCACCCTCAGAGCTTCCTCTAAGTGGTGTTCAACACAGAGGAGAACTGACTCATCAGCTGAGAGGGAGACAGTATGTGGTAATCAACTGAGGTTTCCTTGCCCATATTTGACCTGAAGCCATGAGACTTCATGGGGTACAGAATCAATGTTGAAGACTCCCAGGGCAACTCCCTCCCAACAGTGTAACACTACCACCACTTTTGCTGGGTCTACCCTGCCGGTGCCACAGGACATACCCAGCAATGGCAAAGGTGGTGTCTGGGACATTATCTGCAAGATATGATTGAGTGTATGATTATATAAATTGCTCGAGTAGGCTGAGAGACAGCTCTTCCAATTTTAGCACAAGCACCCAGATATTTACAAGGAGGACTTTGATCTGATTTATTATTGTCACATGTATTAGCATACAGTGAAAAGTATTGTTTCTTGTGCGCTATACATAAAACATACTGTTCATAGACAAGGAAAGGATAGAGTGCAGAATGTAGTGTTACAGTCATAGCTAGGGTGGAGAGAAAGATCAACTTAATGCAAGGTAGGTCCATTCAAAAGTCTGACAGCAGCAGGGAAGCTGTTCTTGAGTCATATGGTACATGACCTCAGACTTTTGCATCCTTTTCACAAAGGAAGAAGATGGAAGAGAGAATATCTGGGGTACGTGGGATCCTTAATTATGCTGGCTGCTTTGCCGCAGCAGCAGGAAGTGTAGACAGAGTCAATGGATGGGAGGCTGGTTTGCATCATGGATTGGGCTATCTTTTGCAGTTCCTTGTGGCCTTGGGCAGAGCAGGAGCCCATACCAAGCCGTGATACAACCAGAAAGAATGCTTTCTATGGTGCACCTGTAAAAGTTGGTGACAATCGTAGCTGACGTGCAAAACTTCCTTAGTATTCTGAGAAAGTAAAGAAGTAAAGTCATTGGTGGACTCCCATGTCAGCATGGGGGGTGGGGAGGGGGGGAGGCGGACATCAGGACAGGTTGTTGGCAATCTGGACACCTAAAACTTGAAGCTCTTGAAGACTTGAGGGTTAAAGGGCTGGATTTGCTGTTTCTGGTGCGTGGGTCAATATCAGTTGGTCAATCTGGTTTCATTCCTTTGTAGCGGTTGAGTACAACTGAGTGGCTTGCTGGGCCATTTCAAAGGGTACTTAACAGTCAACCACATTGCTGTGGATCTGGAGTCACACGCAGGCCAGACCAGCTAAGGACAACAGGTTTCCTTCCCCAAGGACATTTAGTAAACCAACTGGGTTTTTGCAATAATTGAGAATGGTTTTAATGATCATTAGATTTTTTGTTTGAGGTTTTTAAATTCCACCATCAGACATGGGTCCCTAGAATCCACATCGAGCCTGGGTCCCCAGATTACTAGTCCAATGACAATATGACCGGGCCATTGCCTCCCAGCTGGGCTGCGGTACTTCAGGACAATTTCTGAGAGGAATTAAAGATGGGCAATAACTGCCAGCCTTGATTGTGGCAATCACCTCCAATATACAAACAAAAATTCCAAGTTTACTGACAGTACAATAAACGAGAAAGTTAGATGTGAGCATGACACAAGAGCCTGCACAGGAATATACAGGGGTTAAGTGAGTGGTCAAGGTGGTAGGTAGAGTATAATGTGGGGAAGTACGAGGTTATTCACTTTGGCAGGGAAAACCGAAAAACATTCTAAGTACAGTGAGAAACTATTGAGTATTGGTTTCCAGAGAGGTTTGGGTGCTTTGCACAAGAATTAGGTTGAAATACAGGCAAGCAATTAGGAAGGCAAATAGTAGATTGATCTTTATTGCAAACGGAGTACGGAAGCAGCAGGTACATAATTGATTTAAAATAGTGAATAAGACATAACTCCTCTTCAATTCCAGCTAAACAACCTTCCTGGCCCTGGAAAACTAATTTGATACGTAATAGCAATTTTTTTCTACGATTAAAAACTCCCCATTGTTTAATAAAGATATTTCAGCTAGTGTGTGTTTTTCTCCAGTTTTCTCCCACAGTCGAAAGACGCGTCGGGGAGCTAGCTAGGTAAATGCATGGGGTTATGGGGATACAGTCTGAGTGGGATTGTGATCGGTGCAGACTCGATGGGCCAAATGGCCTCCTTCTGCACTGCAGACTTCTATGATTCTATGTGCATATACCAATTTTTATTTTGCGCAGAAATGTGTTGAAAAAGTAAACAAAAAAAAGTCAGACATTTTAATTGCAGGTTTGCAGGGAGACATAAATTTTCAGTGTAGCTGACTGCTTACTCGACTCGTGTTGCTAGGCACCTGGTGATCCCCTAGATTTGACACCAAATTTAAATTAATGTTTGGAAATGGGAAATGCATGTCACAGAGATAGATCTCTGTGGGTAGCTGAGGTTAGCAGTGAGTGCCATTGCCTCATTGGTGACTACAACGTTTCGTGATTATATATGCACGCAAGGCTAAATGTTGGAATGTAGTAATTGCAGGCCTCAAAATAGATACTTCATAGCAAATTTAATTTACTTATACTCTTTAGTCGACAATCCACTATACCATACCTGGCAAATTCATTCGAGTCATAACCTAATATAAACTATAATTAGGTTATCAACGCTCCTTTCTTCCATGCTCATTAGATCAGATTTGTTCAGGCTGTGTATGTTATTATGTGGCACAAACTAATTACGAAAGGATAGCTTCTCTTCTCAATTGGTACAAACAATTATTCAGGTAATCAGAAAAGATGTCAATACAAAATTACATTCATACAAAAATTCACAATGGAAGCAGCACAGGTTTATGTCAGCTCTCTTTCTAATGTGAATTGTCCTATGTTGGTATTTCCAAGTATATTGACTAAAACTCTTCAGGAATGATATAGTCAATTAGAACCACATGCTTATTTCTTCGATCTTTCCATCCTCCCACATGGCTCCATTATAGTCGGAATCCACAAAATATTTCAGGTTATCTCCCTTCATCATGTGCGGGTTAGGTTGACTGGCCATGCTAAAATTGCCCCTTAGTGTCCCAAGATGTTTAAATTGGAGGGATTAGTGGGTAATAACAACCTGTAGGGATATGGGAGTAGCGCCTGGGTGCGATCGTGGTCGGTGCAGACTCGATGGGCCTCTTTCTGCATTGTAGGGTTCTATGGTTCTATCTTCAGTGATACTGTCATCACATTGTTGGCTAAAACCGGTTGGACACCAGCTCAATCTTTCACATCCTGCATAAGATTAGACTCGTAGCCTGTTCTCAACCTACACAACAGTTTTTGTTTTAATTTTAAGCTCAGCAGGTTTTTAAAAACTAGGTGATTTTTGCGATACAAATATTACCAGTGGTGGTAATGCACACTGTGTACCAAACATATATCATTCAACTCAGTGCAAAATTATACATTCCAATTTCTAAAACCACCTGTAACTACATGGTGCTGCTTGCAGTCTTGGGGCAGCACGGTGGCACAATGGTTAGCACTGTTACCTCACAGGGACCCGGGTCCGATTTCTGGCTTGGGTGATTCAGATTGCCATCGGTGCAGGCTTGATGGGCTAAATGGCCCCCTTCTGCACTAGAGGTATTCTATGATTCTATTCTGTGGTAAATATGTTACACTGATTTGCCAGGTTACTGTTCATAGGACAAACTTCCTGCATTGACATATAAAAGATCACCTAATACAGACAGCGAGGGAACTGTAACCTGGCGTTCCAACCCAGCCCAATGGAACAGGTAAGGAAGAATTGTGTTACCTGTTGCGAATTAAAATATCAATCACATTATCTATCCAGTACGACCTTGCCCAAATCATCTTTCCAATTTCGAACTATTTCAATATCATTGAATATATAGCCACTTGCAGCTTATACAGTAAAGTCTCCATGAGGTAGTATTTGATATAACTGAAGTGATGGAGGCAACCTCGTTGAATATGTTTACATTAAGGGTAGATAGGTTACTGATAGACAAGGGAATTAAGGGTTATGGGGAGAAAGCGGGTAAGTGGAACTGATCCACTTCCGATCAGCCATGATCTTATTGAATGGCGGGGCAGGCTCGAGGGGCGAGATGGCCTACTCCTGCTCCTATTTCTTATGTTCTTAATTCAAAGCGGCCAAATTATGAGTCCAACTACAGCGTGATCAAAATCCAAATGCAGTCTGTGCTGTGAGGAACCTACCAATTCAGTACTGAACATGCTCATTGACTGACTAGCATAAGCATTTAGAGTGGGCGCCCACTGGGTTATGATCTCTTGGACATTAAAACGGGGATAGCGGGGTGGAAAGAGAGGAAAGTACATTTTGTGCAACTTGAACGGATGGCAAAGACAAATCTCAAACGTGTCAATTTTTTTTTTTCAGATGAACACTTTTCTCAAATGCTTAATTTTCCTGAGATGTAGGAAGGTTGAATCATAAATCTGATGGTAGCTATGTTTACCTTGGTTGATTCAGTTTCTGGTGCGTGAAGATTCTTTGGACTGTCATTTGATTCCACTTTCCTCAAAATCTTTTCATCATTTGAATTCAAGACCTCTGGATCACCAAGTACCTGCAGGTTCACATCTTCAGTGCAAACAGCATGATCCACACCATTCTGGTTAAGATTACAATGAAGAGCTGCAAAAGTGAACATTAATAATAAGACATAATAAACATTTAAAAGACAAGTTGCACGAACAAATTCCTATTGTGCAGGATCTCGACACACCTTTGCTAACATCTGCATTTTTTTTGTGGTTGTGCAGGGTGCTCTAAAAAAGATGACCCCGCAGGCAGCTACTGGTTTCTAAACCACGAATGGAAGCTTAGAAGGGGATCTGTGAATCTTTGGTCAATTAAGACATCTGAAGCATGATTCTCTTTTACCCACACCTTCACTTATTGTGTGAAGAATATTTTGTCAAAGCTAGCAACATTGCGAAGGATGAGCTCCATGTATAGACATTCAAGACTGCAAAGTGCCAATAGCTTGGCTTTTAGCACTAAGAAAAGCACTGTAAAATAACGAAAATCAAGTGCATCAGCTGAGCAAATACAGCAGGTTGTCAACCTCAGGCATGCTTTGCAACAGCGTTATCCAATCAGATTTTGATGCTTGCCAAATTTGGAGAATGTGATAATCTAGTCAACAGAAAACATGCAATTTTTTTTTCAAAGTCTGAAATTTTAAACCATTTGTCAGAGTCCAGAGAACACCTGAAAAGCCAACTGCCCCACAAAGTGAGTCACTTCTCTACACTCTCAAACGCTAGTGACAATCTTGTAACTGAAGTTTTCAGTTTCTGATAGTGTACTCCAGTTTATGAAGAACCAATTCCTTTGAGATTAGACTCTTTATTGTGTTATTGATGCATTTGGAGATTCAAGTGGAGGAAAAGAGTAACAATCACTGTATTGCTTGCCATTTCTGATGACAGCATCTGGACATTTAACAAATCTTGGACTTGGCAAACTTCCAGTAACCTCTCCTTTTACATCAATAGTGCGCTATTCTTTCAAGTGTTTGTTTCAGCGGATCTAATAAGAAGACGGCTGAACATATTTGGATGCTGCTGCACCATTCCGGTTTGCCAAAAAACTTTCAACTCTCTTGAGCAATCACGCACCTCAATTACTTTTGTCAAAAAGAGCCAATGACTTGTTAAACCAAACCCTTTTCACTCCCAAGAGCAGCATCAGAACCACTATCTTTCTGAAGGCCACCCTACTTTCACAGCTCTGCAATGTGCATTAATTTAGAGGCACCCAGAGAGAAGAGGAACAGGTGAGGAATCTGATGATGGGCTGCTGTTCTTGTTTCACTGAGCTTCACCTTGCAAGTCATTAGAAATCTAACATCTGAACTATACTCTGATAAGAATAGTGATAGTCTGACCAATATCCTATCCCTGTCTAACAGGAATTTCTGCTTGGTTCCACCTTTTGACAATTAGGAATGGATGATGTTTGGCAAGTGACAACCACTGCAGTCCACGTGGTGTAGGGAGACTCACAGTGCTGCTCGGGAGTTCTAAGACTTTGGCCTGGCAATAGTGAAGCCAAGCAATTTAGTTCCAAGTCAAGATGGAGTGTGGTTTGTAGGGGGATATACAGGTGGTGACGTCCCCGTGCACCTGTTGTCTATGTGGTTCTCCATAGCAGAGGTCCCTTGGCTTGGAAGATGCTGACGAAGGTGCCTTGGTGATTTGCTCCAGTGCCTCTTGTAGATGGTTCATACTCCAGTCACTGTGCGTAGGTGCTGGAAGAAGTAAATGTTCACAGTGATGGACAGGATGTCCATCAGACAGACTGCTTTTTTTCTGGATGGTGTCAAGCTCGAGTGTTGCTGGAGTTGCGTTCACCCAGCCAAGTGGGAAGTTATACATCACACTCCTGACTTCTGTTTTCCAGACGGTGGAAAGGCTTTGGCAAGTCGGTTGCCAAAGGATACACCACATCAGACCTGTTCTTGCCGCTACAGCATTTATGTGCCCATTCTAATTAAGTTTCCTATCAATTCTGATCCCACACAATCTTGATGGTGGGAGATTCCGTTATGGCAAAGCCATTCAATGGAAAATTATAAACTGTTAGTTTCTTTTATTACAGGGTTGGTGCCACACAAGAGTGTGGCCTTTAGTTTTGCAAGGATCATGTGGTGGTCACTCCTACCTATAGTGTCATGGACAGATACATCCGTGACAGGAAAAGCTGAGTGTTTAATTCCCCTCTTGCTAATTGCGTTATCACACGCCCCAAGCCCAACCTGGCAGACATGTCCTCAGGACTCACTCAGCTCAGTCAGTAAGTGCTTCTCTTGGTAATGGTCAGTAAGTCCCCACCAGATTATATTGCATTATTCCTACTCTCTACAGCTCTTCATCAGCTGAGGTTGGCACAAATCAACATGAGACTCCTTCGCCCACGTCTGACCATGATGCCAGGGAGCTTCACACAAGTCATGCTCAAGACTCCCGAGGCCACTCTTTGTTCACTACTAGCTCCAGCGGGATAAGACATAACCAGGAACGGTGATAGAGGAGTCTAGAACATGATATGGTCTAGAATTGAGGGGGTATGACTATATCTGGCTTTTGTTTGACTAGATTGTAGGACAGTTCTCCCAATTTTGGTAAAGCCCCCAGGTGATAGTGAAGAGGGCTCTGTAGGACCAACTGGGCTGACTGCATCCTTAAAATGTCCGTCCAAGTGCTGAAGTTGATGACGGATGGTCTCTGATTGTATTACGCTTGGTTGTATAGTTTGATATAACTGTGGTTTGCTAGGTTATTTCCAAGAGCCATTAAGGGTCATTTTCCTGTGATCCTGGAATCACAAGGGTCAGACCAGGGAAAGACAGATTTCCTTTCCTCAAGGACATTAGTGAATCAACTGGGTCTTCATGACAAGGAAGAAACCTGGTGTTGTCAGACTTCTTACTGTCTTCATGATAATCCAGCGATGCATGGTCACCATTATTGGTGAACATAATTATTCCATATTTATTTAAATCCCCCAAAGTGATAGGATTTGAATTCATGTCTCCAGATCATTTGCCTCAGCCTTTGACTTATTAGTAATACAATCACTAAGCTGCTGTGTGCCATAAACAACCAGGTGCTGCAGTATTACATACTGCATACCAATAGAGAATTCCATGGGAATCCCTATTGAATGCATCTTTATTAGTAATAAGATGATACTGGTTTAGTGATGTTATTACTAGACTATTAATCCAGAAACTCAGCTAATTTTCTGGGGGCTTGGGTTCGAATCCCACTATGGTAGATGGTGGAATTTGAATTCAATAAAAAAAATCTGGAATTAAGAGTTTACTGATGACCACGAAACCATTGCTGATTGTCGGAAAAACCATCTGATGATTCATTAATGCACCGACATTCCCGGTCTGGTCTACACATGACTCCAGAGCCACAGCAATGTGGTCGACTCAACTGCCCTCTGAAATGGCCTAGCAAGCCACTCTTGTTGTATCAATCACTACAACGTCTCAGCAAAGAAACGAAACTGGACGGACCACGTGGTATCGACCTTAGATAAGACAACAAAATGACATCGGCAAAACAAACAGCCCTGTCGACCCTGCAAAGTCCTTCCTACTAACATCTGGGGGCTAGTGCCAAAATTGGGAGAGCGATCTCACCGACTGGTCAAGCAACATGCTGACTGTACTCCAGTATAATCTGCAATCTCATGGGCCGACATATCTACCATTACCATCAAGCCAGGGGGTCAACCCTGATTCAAATGGAGAGTGCAGGAGGGCATGCCAGGAGCAGCAAACCTGAAAATGAAGTGTCAACCCTGGTGAAGCTACCAAAGACTAACTTGCATGCCAAATGGCATAAACACCAAGGAACAGACAGAGTTAAGCGATCCCACAGCCAATGGATCAGATCTAAGCTCCGCAGTCCTGAAACATCCAGCTGTGAATGCGGTTGGGCAATTATACAACTCACGAGGCGGCAATGGAATCATACCTTATGGATAATACCCCAGACACCGACACTGCCATTCCTGGATAGGTCCTCTCCCACTGGCAGGCCAGACTCAGCAAAAGTGGCAGTAAGTGGTGTACAGGTAGGAGGCAGTTGCCCTGAGAGTCCTTAACATTGACTCCGGACCCCATGTAGTCTCATGGCTTCAGTGTAAACATGGGGCAAGGGAACAACTTACTGGTTACTATCTACTGTCCTCCTTCAGCTGATGAATCAGTGTTCCTCCATACTGAATAACACTTGAAGGAAGCATTGAGGATGGCAAGGGTGCGACATGTACTCCGAGTGGGGGATTTCACGTCCACCACCAAGAGTGGCTTGGCAGAAGCACGACTGATTGAGCTGGTCGGGTCCTAAAAAGATATAACTGCTAGAACTGCAGTAGGTGGTGAATGAACCAACAAGAGGAAAAAATATATTTGATCTCAGCCTTCCCAATCTGCTGGCTGTAGGTGCATCAGTCCATGACAGTATTGGTAAGAGTGACCACTGCAGTTCCAAGAAGCTTGACATCACCCAGGACAAAGCAGCCCACTTGACTGGCACCACACCTACAAACATCCACTCTCTCCGCCACCAACGCGCCATAGCCAGCCAAGATGCACTGCAGCAATTCAAAGATCCTCAGACAGCACCTTCCAAACCCATGACCATTTCCATCTAGAAGGACATGGGCAGTAGATACATGGGAATACCACCACCTGCAAATTCCCCTCCAGGACTTACTGTCCTAACTTGGAAATATATTGCCGTTCCTTCGCAGTCGCTGGGTCAAATCTTGGAATTTGCTCCCTAACAGCAGTGGGGGCTAATCCACAGCACACGGACCACAGCGATTCAAGGCAGTGGCTCACTACCACCTTCAAGGACAATTAGAGATGGGCAATAAGTGCTGGTCTGCCAGTGACTGCCATGCCCCCACGAATGAATAAACCACTGAAATGACATGAAATTCTTGAGAACCTTGCACTGTTGCCAAATAGGGGTTATTCAAATCATAGATCACATTGGAGGAAGAGGCATTCATTTGTTGCTACACCAAGGAAACTTTGCTTACATCTCAAGACTTCAATAAGCTACTCACCTGGATCTCAATAAAAATGAAACAAATCATATAGGAAGACTAGTAATCATGTCATTCACCACTTGCGTCTTAATGCCACAAAAGCAGACCTTATATTACAATACAACAGCCAGCTGATTGTTTAGTAACAAATCAAAGTAATATTCTACATTTCTGCGATTACATTGCTTTTTAGAGAACGAAAATTTAACCAACGAGAAGATTCTACTGGCCTCTAATCAGCAACTTATTGAAGTTATTTAAATTCCATGCCTGCAAAATAGCAAGAAGGTAGCAGAAGGTTTACTCGGTGTAGCTGTATTACTGGAAGCGGATTTTCTCAGCTGGGATCGAGACTAAAAATAACGGTGCTAAATTTACACCTCTGCCTCCATTCCAAACCTAGCCAATTGCTAGGAGGAGAATGTGGGAAAGTGCAGTCTCCTGTAAATGTGTAATTAAACAGATCCTTAAGAGTTTGTCTAAGGCGTCAAGATTTTTGCAGGGAGTGGTCAGCTGCTGGAAGCAGAGGTCTGAATTGTATTGGCCATCGTGGTGGGGGGAGACCTGTAAAAATAAAGGGGAGCTGGTCAAAAGTCCATTAACTTTGGCAGGAGCGGAAAATCCCACTAGTGGGAGGGACTGTAAAATCCCACCTGGTTGAGAACAGGGATGGGGAAGTTTTATCAGAATGAAAAAAAATGGTAGTTTTGAAGAAAACATATTCCACAATAATGAATTTATAATAATAATGATCATTTCCTGAATCTATCCCAGCTTCCAGCTCTCGATCGGCTGCGGCTAATTCTTTCACATGTGCTGTAAAATCGAATTGATGGGATTTCCCCCACCCCAGGAACACGCCTGCACAAACCCAGATGCAATTTTACATCTGGGTGGGCAGGGTCTCAGGCAGTAAACCCATCCATTCACCCATTAAGGCCCATCGGTGGCCACTTGGGCGCCTTATTCCTCTGCCCTCAGTTTGTTTGCCTGGTGGGAGTGGGGAAAACATCATTTACACTTACCCCCATCTCAGGCAGCGGGGGCTGCCTCACTCGGAACGTCTGCCTCCCCACGCAAGTTGGGGTGTTCCACTCCCTGGGACATTGGAACTCCAGGAATTCTTCCCTCCCCCCCCCCAGTCTACCCTCTGACACCATAATTGTCCCCCTCCAAAATCTTGAATGCGAGTGCCCCCTACCCTTTCATCCCTGGGATTTATCTTTTCTGAGCTCTCAGAACTTATCAGACCACTTGCCATCTTAAAATACTTCCCCACTTACTAAGCTAGCTGAATATTTTGGGCACAGAGAGAAAAACCCAACCGATTCTCTCTCATGCCATTTGTAAGCCAGCTTGGCTGATCTACAGTGCTCCTGATTATAGCAGATCAACCTTGAATCTGGGTATTGGACTACTTAATCCGGAAAAAATCTGATGCATTGACTAAGATTCTATTGCCAGACAAGACATCTTGGAGCTACAACAATCAAAGAAAAGCTCACCACACCAGAAAGGAACATTTAGGGTCCATTTAAATCGATGTGTCAATTGATCGATGTGTTTTTGCACTAAGGGGGTAAACTTACAGCTTAGAAGTCTACCGTTTGTATGTTAAGGAATGTGAATCAAAAGTGAGCAAAAGGAGAGGGTCAGAATAGATAAACACACCTGGAAAAAATATGTTCACACAGAAGATTCCAAGATGTGATTCATACTCAAGCAACTTGTAAGAAGTCACCTACTCCAAAAACAGTTGTCAAGTTATATTGAGAAGCCAACGCCTGAATTTATCCATTCGGGTAAAGCCTACAATTTATTTTTATTCATTGAAGGGACACAGGCATCGCTGGCTGGTCAGCATTTATTGCCTATCCCTCGTTACCCGAGGGCAGTTGAGAGTCAACCACATTGCTGTGGCTCTGGAGTTGGATGTAGGCCAGACCAGGTAAGGATGGCAGATTTCCTTCCCTAAAGGGCATTGGTGAGCCAGATGGATTTTTTCCCAACAATGGTCATCAGTATCTTCTTAATTCCAAATTTTTTGTCCAACTCGAATTCCACCATCCGCCACGGTGGGATCCGAACCTGGGTCCCTCGAACATTAGCCGAGTTTCTGGATTAATAATCCAGTGACAATAACACTAGGCCACTGCCTCCCCCCTTGTTTTACTTTAGGGAACAGAGCACAGCAATTAAACAAGCAAATTTAGATTAAAGTTAGACAGGGTTGACCAAATTCCCAAACAAATTTCAGGATGGGTTGTAGTAAATAGGCAGAAGGAGAATATGGAGGTGGTTGAGCTTCCCTTTGGTACACCCCAATGTCTTGCATGTTTACTTGTACAGAACTTGGAATATTGCTGAAAGAAGAGGCATGTCGAAGCTTTTCATCTTGCACTCTTACTGGTTTAAAGAGGGAAACAATTTATATTGTATGAGAGGACAATGCTGATTGGTTGGCAAATGGACTCTGATTGTTTTGAATTTTGCAAACAGGGCTCAACATTAGGCATGATTCTATGACTGGACAACATTTGCTAAATAATCCTCAGTTTGTTAAGAATTACGCTGACAACCAGCTTAAGATTGTTAGAAGTCTCTCAACACCAGGTTAAAGTCCAACAGGTTTATTTGGTATCATGAGCTCTCGGAGCACTGCCCCTTCATCAGCTAATGAAGGGGCACTGCTCTGAAAGCTCATGATACCAAATAAACCTATTGGACTTTAACCTGGTGTTGAGAGACTTCTAACTGTGCCCATCCCAGTCCAATGCCGGCATCTCCACATCAATTTAAGTAAGTCAGTTGGACTGTCAGTGTAGGTGTAATTGCATGTACTGGAAACTACATCTATTATATAAGGTCTGTTCTTTGCAGCCAGGAAGAACATTGCACCTGTCACGACTGAACAAAATAAGTGACAGTCACTCCTCCAGTCATTCCCCAGAAGGATGCCTTGACCAATGAGGTGATTTAAATTTTGGACAATGCTTGGCAGTTATCAGTCACTATCAGCTGGTGCATTCTCCATGGCAACACTACCAGGGTCCACTTGTCAACCAATCAGCACTCTCTTCTCATAGTATAAACAGTTGTTTTCCCCACGATACTGGTATCCTTGCAATTGCCCTGATGATTGCAAGATGAAAAGCTTCAATACGTCTCTTTTCAGCAATACTCCATATTTCTCAATTTTGATTTCTCTCTGCTGCCTTCAGATGTTGGGATAGCCAATGTTAAAAAAATCCATTTAATAAATCATATAAAGTCAGACAAATAGAATGACAATATACTGCCGTGAACCTGTACAGCACGTTTCGAGCTGAGGTATTAAATTAAACATCCTTTTTCACAAGACAATGCCAAGTTGGTCGTAGTGATGGATCGAGGAGTTAACAAATTTGAATTGTTAGATATCAACGAAGAACTGGTGCTAACTAAGGCTACAAAGACAGATCGAGTGGCTGGAGCCAGTTCACAACAGAAATGAG
The DNA here is from genome assembly GCF_965287045.1 of Carcharhinus amblyrhynchos. Taxonomy (NCBI): domain Eukaryota; kingdom Metazoa; phylum Chordata; class Chondrichthyes; order Carcharhiniformes; family Carcharhinidae; genus Carcharhinus; species Carcharhinus amblyrhynchos. Next base: position 6,010,465 of record NC_137331.1, read on the forward strand.
GAGCTGTAATTCACGTTGTCACATGTAAATAGCTTGCAGGAGACTTGCGATTGTTTCCTCTGAATAGAGACAACAGGCCTTGCAACTGGACCCAATGGAAGGACGCTATATGTAGAAGGCAGTTAAATTGTTGATGGTTTGGGTGGGTTTGCTTGAAATGTATCTCAGTTGGTCACTTTGATCTCCTGGAAGCTGTTTGACCATTGGAGAGTAGGGTCAGAGGGCATGTGATTAAGGTGTTTACCTAGTACAAGGGAGGCAGTGGTAACGTCATTGGATTAGCAATCCAGAAGCCCAGGATAATGTGATCACTGGTTCAAATCCCACAACCGTACCTAGTGGAATATGAGAATTGAATTTGTAAATCTGGTAAAAATAGTGACTATTGAACTATTGATGATTGTTGTAAAACCCCATCTGGTTCATTAGGGAAGGAAATCTGCCATCCTTACCTGGTCTGGCCTACATTTGACTCTGACCAACAGCAATATTGTTGGCTCCTAACTGTGCCTCCAATAGCCTGTCAGGCTCATGAGTTGCAGCAAACCACAGACCACCCAGCATCATTTGAGGCACTGGAAATAACAATGGCAGTCTTGTTTAGTAACAGAGGGTTTGTGGCAAAATTGGGGGAGCTGTCTCACTGACCAGTGAAGCAACAGTCTCCCAGAATCATTCCTTACAGCCAATGTCCCAAACACCATCTAAAGGATAGATCCCCAGCACAGTGGTATAGAGTCAGGAGGTTGGTGGCCAGAAAGTCCTCAACATTGATTTCAGAAGTCACTTGGCATCATGGGAAAGAACAGGACATTTCCTTGTCTACACCTACTGCACCCCACGCTTCCTTTAGCTGATCAATATTCGTCCAGTTGGAAGAAGCATCAAGAGTGGCAAGAGCATATAATTCTCACCAGGAGTGGCTCAGTAGCACACGTGACCAAGCTGGTTGTGTCCTGAAGCACGTGGTGAGGGAACAAATCAGAGGGAAAACTTTACTGACCCAGTCCTCACTAATCTACCTGTAGTAGATGCACGTGTCCATAATAACGCTGATGTGAGTGACCACCGCACAGACCTTGTAAAGACGAAGGCCCAACTTCACATTCAGGATATCCTCAAGATGGACCGATTCCCAACAGATCAGACAACTCAAAACTGGGCATCACGGAGGCAATGTGGACCAGCAGCAGAATTTATTCAACCACAATCCATAACCTCATGGTCATCATCAAGCCTATGGAGGAACCCTGATTCAATGAAGAGTGCAGGAGAGCTTGCCAAGAGCAGCACATGGAAGTATGTCAACCTCAGGATGCGACAACACAGGATTACTTTCATGTTGAACAGCAGAAACAGCATGATTGGTGATGAACAATTAAACTAAGGAGGCTCCACAAGTACCCCATCCTCATTGATGGGGGCGCCCAGTACATCAGTGCAAAATAGAAGGTTGTAAAATTTGCAGTCAGATGATGCAGCACTGTCTGCTCCTGATGTCCCCATTACCACAAATGCCAGTTAACCCTGCTCACTCCACATCAAGAAATAGCAGTAGGCACTGCATATAGCAAAAAAAAAGGCTCTGATCACATTTTGACATCTTACTGAAGATGTGCACTCCAGAATTCACAACACTGCTCCAAAAATGTTTTTCCAACTACAGCTACAGGACATTTGCAAAATTACCTACTTATATCCTGTCCAAGAAAGACAAATTTAACTTGGCCAATTGCCATCTCATCAGTCTACTCTCCATCACCACCAAGTGACAGAAGGGGTTGTCAGAGCTATCAAGCAGCATTTATTCAGCACTAACCTGTTCAGACTCTCAGTCTGAGTTCCACTAAAACCACCTGAGTATACATGAAAAAAAATGAAAGAAAGGTGGTGAACTGTGAGACCGACTAACCTCAACATCAAGGCAGTATTTGAACAAGTGTGGCGTCAAGGAGCCTTAGCAAAACTGAAGTCAAAAGGAATCAGGAAAAAAAAACTCAACTAGTTGGAGTCATACCTAGTACAAAAGGATGACGATTGTGGTTGTTTGAGATCAATCATCTCAGTCCCAGGACATCATTGCAAGAGTTCCTCGGAGTAGTTTCCCAAGTTAAAGTCCACCCAATTTATTTGATAGTAAACTCAAGCTTTCGGGTTTGCCCCTTCGTTGCGAGACTTCTTATTGCGTTTACCCCAGTCCAACGCTAGCATCTCCACATCATAGTTTCCCAAGACCAACCATCTTCAACTGTTTCATCAAGTCCTCACATCGAAAGGTCAAAAGTGGAGATGCTCACTGATGATTGCACAGTTTCACATCTCCTCAAATACTGAAGCAGTTCATGTTCAAAATGCAGAAATTCCTGCACAATGTCCAGACTTGGGCTGACAAGCGATATTCAGGTCACAAAAGTGCCAAGCAATGGTCATCTCCAAAAGGGAATCCAACCAGCACCCAATGATATTAAGTGGCATTACTATCACAGAACCTGCCACAGTCAACATTCCAGGGTCACCATTGACTCAAAGACTCAACCAGACCAACCATAAACACTACTTACAAGAGAAGATCAAAAACTGGCAATCTTCAGCTGAGTAACTGACCTCCTGATTCCCCAAAGTCTGTCCATGATCTACAATGCACAAATCAGGAGTATGATGGAGTAGTCTCCATTTGCCTGGATGAGTACAACTGCAACAATACTCAAGAAGCTCAACACCATCCACAACAAAGCTGCCTGTTTGACTGACACCCCAACCACCATCTTCAACATTTGCTCTCTCCACCACCAATGCACAATGACAGTAGTGTACATCATCTACAAGACACATTGCAGCAACTCACCAAGGCTCCCTTGCACTATTGCCTCAACCACCAAGAAATACAAGGGTAGCACATGCATAGGATCATCATAGTTTGGTAGTTCCCCAACAAGCTGCACACTATCCTGACTTGAAACCATATCCCATTCCTTCACTGTTACCAGGTCAAAATTCTGATACTCCAGCACCATGGGAGTACCTACAATGCATGGACTACAGCAGTTCAAGAAACATCTTCAAGGACAATTAGGGATGGGCAACAAATGCTGGCCTTGCTCACATCTTAAGAATGAATTAAAAACAAGATTTACCTGCCCATGGCTTCACCATAAGTGAATCACCAGAATATGGTGACCAGTATTTGTTTCTTTGCATAGGAATGATAGAAGCCCTGGAGGAGACAACTAAAATATTTCTTTGTTCCAGGAATCTTTGGTTCAAGAACTGGAGATGTTTTGGTTTTTAAAGAAATGGGGAAGCATAGACTTTGAAGTGATATGATCCAGGCAATGGATTAGTTCTGGTGGTGAAGCTCTTTGAGTTAGATAGGGATGGCAGAACCAAGGAGAAACCTCTTGTTGGTAAGTAATGGATTCAGTCAAGTCCTTCAAAATGGGAACTGGACATGTTATTGATTAAAGGATGTACCTAACATAGAAACCGCATTTTGGGCTGGTTCCAGTTATTAGTAATTGCTGCAGATTTCCAGAGTTGGTTCTTCTTTAAGGGTCAGAGAACACTTTCCCTGTGGCTACCTCCATTCTCTCTCTGCTAGGCTTAAATAGATAATTTGGTCTTTGCTGCCCTCTGCTCATAAGCTATTCACACTGCTGCAGAAACAAAAAGTAGGGTTAACCCTAAAACACCACTCTATTTGGTCTATTTACAGGTCCTGACATTTCAGGGAAGGTGGGGGAGCGGGGCCGGGGGTGGGGGGGGGGGCTGCGGTGGGGTGGTGAAATCCAGATTTCAACAAGACCTTATTCTAACATGAGGCCTGGGTTATCTGCTTGTCAACCAGGAAATCAGTAAGAAAAAGTCATCGCTGAGAATCCAATAGATCAAAGATGAAAGAGCCCAACAACACCTGGGGGAGGGGGTTAGAGGTAGGTGATGAAAGGATCTCCGATTACAATGGTGAGGGTACGCTGTAATGGGCCAAGGGGTGACCAATGCCCAACTTGATGGATTGTGTATTTCTCACCCACATGAAGCACTATAAAACACACCGATCTGCTTAAGACTGCAGCTCTCATCCCATCCCATCCCCATCACACTGAGAAATCTGGTTGTGAGCTGTTAAATTTGTATCATGCTCCTACCATCATTGCAGGAGTCTAATTAAGTGGTTAGCATTGCTGCTTCACAACTCCAGGGACCTGGGTTCAATTCCCAGCTTAGGTCAATGAGGAGTTTGCACGTTCTCCTTGTGTCTGCATGGGTTTCCTCCGGGTGCTCCGGTTTCCTCCCACAGTCCAAAGATGTGCGGGTTAGGTTGATTGGCCATGTTAAAAATCGCCCCTAGCGTCCGGAGATGCTCAGGTTAGAGGGATTAGTGGGTAAATAATGTAGTGATATCAGGGTAGGGCCTGGGAACGATTGTGGTCAGTGCAGACGCGATGGGCCGAATGGCCCCTTTTTGTACTGTAGGGTTTCTATGATTTCTAAATACGACGCTGAATGAAGCATACACCCTAACACCCACTCCCACCAAGTCAGAACACACACACGCCATGCTACATTTCATCAATAAAAATAGCAGCATGCATTGTGGTGACACATTCAACAATTTCTGATTTCTCCCCACCCCTTGGGAGGGTTAATATCAATTATCAATTCTAAAGTCTCGCCAGCCCCGGAACTCAAGAAACTCGAGCCTATGATAAATAAACTCCAAATCTCTACACACCAGCTTGATTATTCCCCTCTTGACAAACCAAGCCACGAAAATGATCAGATTAAAAAGGAACCAGAATAACCATATTCAAAAATACGCAAGACCTCTTTATGCCATTGAACTCCCAGCCCGTGGGCTCGTGCAAAGCCATGACCCTGTCCAGGGGAACACAGGATATTCCAGCTGAGTGGACATACACCAGCAGGTGGAGCACTGGAGATGAGCCATCGCAAGATGCTCAGAAATCTTGCGGTCACAAGCATTTTGCTCAGACTCCGAGCCATCTCCACCTCAACAATACAATGTTACATGGCATAATTGAAAAGATGAATCAGTTACCTTGCTAATGTATACTTATCAGCTGCACTAGTAACTTCCACAGTAGCAATTTATAAATGGTACTCTTGACCAGCAATTCAGAAAACAGATGAATAACTTAACGTTGTGTATTAATCACCTGACCAAAGTTCAGGGGAATGAAGGAATCGGAACAACCAGGAGTAACGCAAGGGATCACAAAAGGGTGAACATGATCCAGACACGTTTCAAAGAACCTAAAGATTGTAATGGTGCCACAAGAACCAAGACTGAGCAAAGTTTTCTTTCAGGGCGTTGCAAGAGGATTTGTCTCAATGCAAGCGAGTTTCCTTGCTGCATGTGACTATCTCAGTAGATATTGCAGTCAGATTAGTGGCCATCTCCAAGATTTAGAGCTGGTATAGGTAATTGTGCTCTTCGAGTCTGGTCCACCATTCAACAGATCATGACTGATCTTCTACATCAACTCCACCTTCCTGAATTAACCCTTAATACTGAAAGATGTAACTGATCTCAGCCTTGAATACACAAGGATGGAATATTTGCAGCTCTCTGGAATGGAGAATTCCAATAATTCACAACACTTTGGGTGAAGAAACTCAACTCAAATCTAAATGACTAACCTTTTATTCTGAGACCATGTCCCATAAGTTAGATTCCTCAGCCAGGGGAAAGAATTGCACAATCTCTACCCAATCAAGCCGCTTAAAAACTTAAGATGTTTCAATCTGATCATCTTTCATTCTTCTCAATTCAAAATGAATATGCAGACCTAGTCTATAGCCCTCATAGAATAAATTACCCCAGGAACCAGCCTAATGAACCTTTGTTATACTCCCTCAAGGACAAGTCCTTACTATTAAGGGGACCAAAATTGTAGAAAGTACTCCAGATGTAGCTTCACAAATGCCTTGTACAATTGTCATCAAGACTTCTTCACCTTTATATTCCAATTCCTTTGTACCAAAAGTTATACTTTCCTAATTTTTTCTGCACCTTCATGCTAACTTTGTGATTCGCAACCAAGGACCCTCATTGGCAGTCCCTCAGCTTTAAAAAACAATCCACTTCATTTTTCCAACCAAGTGAAAAACTTCACATTTTGTCACATTGTATTCCATCTGCCACTCATCTTGCCCACTCACCCAACCTGTCTTTATCTGGCTGCATCTCGTGTCCTCACTGCTTAATTTTCTAACTGATTTCATATCGACAAAATTAGATATGTTACACTCTGTCCCCACATCTAAGATGCATTGCAAATAATGGAGGTTCAACTGCCAATACAAAAGGGTCCAATTTATTTTTATTTCTCAGATTTACATCCATTAACCAATCCTCAATCCATACTCATACACAAATTAGAACTCATGGAGTTGGAGCTAATAAAAGAACTGCGTCATAAGCTTTTTGAAAATCCAAATACACAATATCCACTGCTCTCCCTCATCTATCCAACTTACGTCTTCAAAAAAAAAACCCGATTTGTCAAACATAATTTTCTTTCCATAAATCTATGTTGTTTCTGCTTAATTACTTATGATTTTCTAAGTGCCCTGTTGCCATGTCCTTAATAATAAATTCTAGCACTGTTCATACTACTGATGTTAGACTAACGATCCTATTGCTTCTCATTTTCTCTCTCTTCCTTTCCGAAATATCGGGGTTACGTCTGCTACCTTCTAATCCTTGAACTATCTGAGAATAAAGAATTCTGGAAGCTCAGAACTAATGCGTTCAAGATCTCTGCAGCTGCTTTTAAAACTCAGGACGCAGGTCATCAGGACCTAGAACAAAAGCACGATACTGCGGATACTGGAAATCTAAAATAAAAGCAGTACATGCTGGATAAACCCAGCAGGTCTGGCAGCACCAGTGGAAAGAGAATAAGGTTAATGTTTCAAGTCCATATGACCTTCCTACAGAACTGAGAGGGGATAGAAATGTGATGTATTATATACTTGGAGAGAGGGCAGGTGAGGCAGAATGGAAAGTTGTGATAGGTCAGAGCTAAGGAGAGGTTGATGTCATATACGTAAGACAAAGAGCTGTTAATGGTGCCATTGGGACTAGAGGGAGTGTTCATAGTGGCAAAGGTAGGGTAGCAGAATGTGGCATTCGGGGAACAAAGGTCAGAGCTCAGTGGGAGTAAAAGTGAACAAGGGATAGTGGCCACATGGTCTACCTCCGACGCTTTCCTTCCTTGACCTCTATCTCTGGCAATAAACTGACCACCAATAATTATTACAAACCCACCAACTCACACAGCTGCCTCAACTCACACCCCCTCACACCCTGCTTCTTGAAAGTACTCCATCCCATTTTCCCACTTTCTCTTCCTTGCCACATCTATTTCGACGATGCTACTTTTGAAAACAGCACTTCTGACACATCTGCCTTTTACCTCAGCCAAGCTTCCCCCCACCACCTCCCCCCCGCCTCCACCCCCGCACCCCCGCACCCCCCCCCCCCCCACCCCCACCCCCCCCCCCCCACACTATGAGTGACAGGGCATCAACCAGGCCCAACCCATCTCCTGCCCTCATCACTTCCCTCCCAGAATGATGAGAGGATTCTTCTTGATCTCACTTTTCATCCCAATCTCCACATTCAGAAAGACCATCACTGGTCATTTCTGTAAACTCCATTTAGAATGATGCCACCATTAAACATCTTCCACCCTCACCTCCTACCCCATCAGCATTCTGCAGAAACCACTCCCTCCATAATACCTTGGTCCACTCCTCCGTTGCACCACCTCCACCCCAAATCACCCCTTAATCCCCTTCCCACAGCACCTTTCTATGCAATTGCAGAAGGTGCAACAACTGTCCCTTTCTCCCCCTCCCTCCTCACTGTCCAAGGGCCCGAACGTTCCTTTCAGGTTAGGCAGTGTTTCACTCCCACCTCCTCCAATCTGGTCTCTTGTATTTGCTGCTCCCAATGCAGTCTCCTCTACACTGGAGAGACGAAACGCAAACTGGGTGACCACTTTGCACATCAGCTTCTCTCCGTTCACTAGCATTTCTCCAGCCTTCCTGTTGCTTGCCATTTCAACTCCGCATCTTGCTCTCACACAGCTACGTCCATCTGTGGTCCGTTACAATGCTCCAGTGAAGCCTAACACAGACTCGAAGAACAGCACCTCAGTTTCTGATTAGGCACGTTACAGCCTCCTGGATTTAATGCGGAGTTTAACATCTTTAGACTGTGACCTTTCCCTTCCATCTTGATTCTCTCTTTTTGTCTTCTGTTATTTGGTTCCCCTGTCTTATCCCAACTAAACTTCACCCCTCGCTGACGTTGCCACTGTCCCTTGTTGTTCAGTTTTTCTCCCACTGAGCTCTGGTCTCCGTTTTCCTTTTAACACCTTCTGCTATTTTACCTTTGCCACTATTAACACTCCCCCTGATCCTAATTCTGTACTACTGCTTCACTGAACAGGTCACAGTTGGAACTCTCTCAGACTTTATCCCCTGCCTGCAAATATCCAGGAGTAAACGCCACAGGGGAGGGGCGTGAAGGTAAAACCTGGAGGAAGAAAAGTCTCCGCACCGTCGTGTAGACAAATTGATTCAAGAAACATTTGTCAGGCACGGTTACCAGGTTCAGAACCAAGGACGAGAAACAGCAGCAAGTGGCTCTGTGATCACTGGAGAGAAGTACAGCTTTCATACTGTTAATTTTGAAGCTCCAAATCAAATTACAGCCTTACATCATGATCTCAAGGGAGACATTTAAAAGAAATTAGAGTTCCCAATTTTACCTGAAAAGATGATGCATCAATATTTTATGTTTAATCAAAGAAACTTTTGCTGCACAATAATTAAGTAAAGCAATTACTGCTAACTTAACATTCTATCCTGCAAGCATATTATTTCAGCTGAAAATCTCAACAGGTTACTCCCTATTTTGTTTTCATCTTCATATAAGCATCCCCCTAATAACATACAGAATCTTCAGGGTTCCTTCACTTCTCAGGAAACAAACCACAGTATGCTACAGCTCTCTGGAATTCACTTTGTTTCTGCTCAGAGCTCTTACTAACCTGAAGTTGAAGATTTACTGGGATCTTCCATGATCCTTCACCTCCTTAAGCTTCACAGTTACACATATCCAGATCAAACAATGCCACAATGCATTCTGACTTATTGACTCTAATTCAGAAATAGCCTCAATTTCTAATAGTCCCTTACTTCTGGTCAGCAGCTACTTTACAGCTTCTCAATGCTACTTCCAGGATCTAACTAACTCCTCAACTGCTTCCAAGACTGGTTCAATTCCAAAAATCTCAGTTCAAAAACACAAACATTTAAAATACCCAATCCATTTCCACCCTGAATCATTTATCTCTATGGCAACAGAGAACATCGCTAGATACTTAAATCAATTAAATTGTAGCTTCAACACACAACTTTGATCTGAAAAGTATATGGATACTTAGATCTCACTTATTTACCTATTGTTTTCAAATCTCTCTCTCTGGAACCCATGTGAATAATTTTAATTGCAAATGAAGACAGCGCAATCATTCTCTCTCTTCAAAAGGAAGGGTACCAATTGCCACAAAATTATCTTTCGTAAAATAAAAAACAGGATTTTAAGTGAATACTTAACTTCTTTACAACTGCCACTGATAAATACAGGGACATAAGATTTTAGGTCTCTACAAACCATTTAATTTAGTGTGGCTTTCAAATTAATGGCAGATTGTATCCATTCTTGCTATCACTGCCATATTTAAAGAATGCATTCATATTCTATATTTTGAGATACACATCTACATCCCTTGACAAAAAAAGTTGCTTTTTGTTTTTAATTTCTACACAGACATTCAAATGGATGAACAGAAGTTCCAGTAGCACATAACCAAGTTCCTGAACCTAAATGTAGAGGTATATAGCCTGAGAAGTGGGGGAGGTGAGGGAAACAGAAAGAGGAAGAAGAAAATAAAAACGAAGGACTGTTCTTACCAGACAACGCATTCTAAGTTTAGAAGAGCTTCCAAGCTATTCACTAAATTAACAGAATTTTTATACACACTGCATAATCACTTCCAAAGGAAGGAGTTCTGCAGTGTAACACGAATACTGTCTCCCTAATTCACTCCATCTATACTGCAGAGAAGATTCAGGGATATGGATGACAATTCTTCAAATAAGGATGTAAAACAAGCCCATTAATCCCTCACAACGTAACGAATGTATTCCTGGCCTGCGTGGATAGGAGAATACTTTGTACACCTGCAACCCAGAACGACAGATAGCAGAGAGCTGTATTTGAGAAATGGGTTCTCCAGATGCAACGGGCACAAGTTTAACTCTGGGTGACAGTGGTTTAAATGAGTTAAAATCAGGCCCAAAGGGTCTCAGTGCCTCCAAACACTAGCACTTCATTTAGACGACGGTGTTGCCTTTGAGACTAACACCAATACAAATAAAGTTAATCAAGATAAAGTAAATCAAGAACAAACTAGAAACAGCCCTAAATGTTTCCTTCTTTCCAATGTCATTGGCACACCGTTAGAAGAGAAGTTTGATCCATTGTGGATGCACATTTTCCAAATAAATTTTCGAACTAGTTTTTGGACATGCTTGTTTGAATTAGCCAGATCATTAGACTTATACCTAGCTCTTCCACACAGATATCAGAACTCAACACATGGTGAAATTGCAGACGTAAATCCTCCGCAGGAGCCAACAGGAATCGAGATACACTGCACTCATGTCTTTATCAACCTTTAAATGGAAGCTACCTCACCTTTCTGCCATGACCAGTCCATCATGCAAACCAATCTCATTGACTGTCTACACTTCCAAGACAGCGGGAAAAGCAGGCAGCATAATCAAAGACCCTACTCACCCCAGGCATTCTCTCTTCCACCTTATTCCGTTGGGAAAAAGATACAAAAAGAAACACATACCAACCAAGTCAAGAACAACTTCTTGCCTACTGCCATCAGACTTTTGAATGGATCTATCTTATGTTAAGTTGATCTTTCTCTACACCCTAGCTATCTATGATTGTAACATTACATTCTGCACCCTCTCCTTTCCTTCTCCCTTATGTACTCTATGAATAGTAAGCTTTGTCAGTATAGCACGCAAGCAACAATAATAAAACGTAAAATCTCAATCATCAAGAACAGGAGGAAAAAACTGAAGGTAAACACACAGTTCATTTACAACAGAATCAAACTGCATTGTTACCCAATGACTTCTTGTTAAGGTATCACCTACCATATACTTAATTCTCAGGCAAATCCATGAAAATGAAAACTACAATTTTATCATTAGACTGCATGCATTGCAGATGAATATCTCCATATTAAAGCAAACATTACTATTAATTTGTACCAAACTCCTTTTTAAAAAAATCCAGTTCTATCAACTGACAGTTCAGTTTATTTATATAGAAGTGTTTCTCATATGGTGATTCTCACATGGTGATTAAAGATGAAACAATGTTCAACTTGAAACTTAATCTGGCACCAAAAAAAAATCCAAGGGTATAAACAGCAGTGGACATGGTTAATTCTAATGAGGAACCTTATGACAGTTGTACATCTTTTTATCCTCGTTTTGTTTTTGGGATAAATTGGAAATAGTGACGTAATGGTAATGTCACTGGACTAGTAAATCCAAAGGCCCAGACTAATGCTCTAGGGGCAGGGTTTCAGATCCCACCATGGCAGCTAACTAAATTAATTAATAAAATCAGGAATTAAAATCCACTGTCAGTAATGGTAATTACAAAACCATTGCCAATTATCATTAAAACCCATCTAGCTGCCTTTAGGAAGAGAAATCTGCCGTACAGATGCACAGCAATGTCACTGATTCTTAGTTGCCTTCTGAAACGGCCTAGCAAGCTATTCAGTTCAAGAGCAGTTATGGATAGGCAAGAAAAACCTCATGAAAGATTTTTAAAAGTAGCATTTCGAGTAGAGACACACGGATTTTCAGAGGCTAATGGGAAGGGGCCATGCTGCTTCCCTCAAAAAAAAAAATTGATCACATTAGTGCATTGCAAAAGTATGTTTTCGCAGTTACTTAAGAACTGAAAGTCCATTTGTGGAACTCAAATCTACTTTTTGTTCAACTGAAAATGAACCAAAATCTCCTGGTTTACTGACAGCAGCTGGAATTTTTTTTTAAGTAGAGAGATATTTTCAATCGTAGCGGCATTTCTATAACCCTCCTCACTGCTGTAACCTCCTCAGCTCATGCCATTATGCCCTCTGCTCTTCACACTAAATTAACTTCCAACAATTTGCATTAATACAGCACTTTTAGAAAAGCATTGCGACAAGAGCTCAGACAAAGTGGTTTATGGACAAGAGTTTAAGATATGGAAATAACAAAACACAAACTTTAAATGAGGCATCAGGAACCAATGGAGGTGAGGCAGAGTTTGAGATTAGCTGAAATGTAGTTAGCGTGAGGGATTGAAAGTTAACCAGCTCTATTCCAGAGGTGGCTTCCCTGCCCATCTTAAAAAGGGCATATATTTACCAGAAATGTCACACACTTACATTGAGGAGAAATTGCATAAGCCTGGCTAGTATTCCATGGAATATAGGAGATCAAGGGATAGCTGAATGCAGGCTATCAGGAATTTGAAAGGAATTGATAGTCCAAGTATTTCCCAATGGTCGGAGTGTCTAGGGCAAGGGAACATAAACTTGAAAACTGGAGCTGGATCCATCTTCAGAACTCCATAAACGGATGCTAGCTCAGTTAATAATTTTAAATCAGGGATCAAAATACATTTACTAGCAAGTGCTTATTCAACCAAAGCGGATGCAATAAGATTCAGATCAGCCATGATCTCACGGAATGATGGAACAAGCTCAATGGGTTGAATGGCCTATTCTCACATATTCCACATTAAAACAACTCAAATCATCAAAACACCTTCCCCTATCACTGCTCAGCACCTACAGATTTCTAATGAAAGCTGTTGTATTATGCCCTAGTATGAAGAGGAACAAAGCGCTGCATTACCAAATGGTTACAACCAAGAAAAATTCACTTCTGTTAATACCCTCAAAACTATATAATCAGTGATGGTGTTGTAGCTAATTAATGAGCAGTCACAAAAAGTTACAAATTCAGATCCTGCTTCTAATAACAGACAAATAGGTAAAATAGCTGACAGCAAATTGTGAGTTTGGAGCAGATTAATAAATTAGGACTGTCTATTATGGAGCTGCAAACAATTTAATGCTGAATTGTAATCACACAAGTCATTATTAAACTGTACAGTGCTCTGATCAAATCTCACAGGGTACAGCATGCAGATTTGGACAATGAGATAGACTATCAAATCCTACTTATAGAAATATTGCTAGGTGTTGGATTGAGTCATCAGGAACACTTGGTCAGCAATGACTGGTAGTTACAGGAGAGATGACAGGACAAACAAGGCAACAGAATGTAAAAAAAATAGCAATTCAAGCACAATATTAACTTAAAGCAAAACAGTAGAAGTGGCACAAGGTGAAGCTAGAGGAAAGAAAATGTACTGGTGTTAAATGTCTTTACAGAAAGTGATTAATACATAAGCAAGTTTATGAACTGAACATGAGGTAATATTCATTTACAAAATTAGCCATGACAGGGGCCTGCCGCTTTAAAACAAAACTGCAAGGTGTGTTGAAAAGCCCTCCTCATTCCTATCCACTTACAAACTTCCATCATAAATTGTGTCCTCAACTCCAAAGCAAAGAGATTCCAGGTCACAAGTTATTTGCAAGAGGAAGTTAAATTACATTGGACAACATGAAAGTTTAACTACATTCCTTGAAGAAATATTTTGTCAAATGGTTTATCGAAAGTGATTCTCCTTAGAAGGAAGTGTCACTTAATTACCTGCAAAGGAACTCCAAATTTCCCACAAAAGTACTGACATTTCTACACCATTTCGCTTACGCCCGCTGGACAAGAGTGGTATCTTCTTTTGGTTCGTTTGAGGGTGGGGGGGGGGGGGGGGGGGGGGGGGCGGGGGGAAGGGAGGAGATGGTGGCAGGTGACTGAGTGGGTAGCACTTGGGATTCAACACAAAGCGATTGCATGCTCAGCTGCAAGCATCGAAAATTATTTACCTCGTGCATTAGATGGCATGGAAAGAGGAAGGTGGAGAACATCAAGCAGGGTAGTAGTGCTTGTTTAAATCCAGATTATCGGCCAAAACAGCACAAAAAGATCAGGAAGTTTTAAATGTCATATGCGGCGTTTTCTGTGATCTTTTATGTTGGTCTAAGAATCGATTCACTAAAGTCAGGTCCTGCCCACAACTCGAGGTTGAAGCTGTGAGATGCAACAAGAGTAGGCCCACTAACCATCTTTTAAGTTAAAGGATTCCTCTGTTGTCCGTCAACACTTAAATTGTTGAGTACAGGTCCTTACATTTATTGCAAATCAAGTTCCCAGAGGGTGGAGGACAGGACACATTTGAAAAAATGTTGTGATAAATCCATTTTCAATTGCACCAGTTTACTACTCTGAAGAGAGGGATAATTTTTTTTTAAAAAGCCAAATAAAATTCTGTTTTGCTGTTTCCGTTTATGATTTTGGGAGAAACTATAATCTAACCAGTGCAATTTCAAGTACATTTTGCATGGCAAAATTATGCTTCTTTGGAATTCAGTTTGCAGCTCGCAACGAGCTAACTTCTGATCAGCATCGAGTACAGCAAGAGCAAACACAGCTCTGCCAGCAGATTGGATCTCTAATGTCCTAAGAACGAAAACCCAATCATTTGCATGCAATCGATGAAATGGGCACATTTTTGATATTGCCTACATTCCAGAACAACCTTGAGTTGAATTTCTGTTGTGCAATTTTAGACATATGACAACAGGAAGGCTTGACAAAAGCAAATACATGGAGAGCAGCAACTGCATGGCACTTTTCACATAGGAACAAGGAGCAGAAGGACACCATTCAGAAGCTCAAGCCTGGTCTGCCATTTAATAAGATCATTTCTGATCTGATAGCAACCTCAAATCTGCATCCTGTCTATCCTTGATAAGGAAGGGGGTGATAGATTCTTGATAACCTATCCACCTCTGCCTTAAAAAGACTTTGCTTCCACCACCTTTTCAGGAAGAGAAAACTCTTGATCCTCAGAAAAGTATGCCCCTAATCTCGGTTTTAAATGGATGGCCCTTTAGTTTTAAACAGTGACCCTCCCCCGGTTCTAAATTTCCCCACAAGAGGAAACATCTTCTCCACATCTACCCCATCAAGACCCCTCAGGATTGTTTGTTTCAATCAAGTCACCTCCTGCTCTTTCAAACTCTAATGGATACAAGACTAGATTGTTGTATGAGGAAAGGTTGCACAATCTGCCCATCCCAGGTGTTAGTCTGGTAAATGTTCTCTGAACTACTTCCAATGCACTTATATTATTCCTTAATAAGGTGACCAACACTGTGCACAATACTCCAGATGTGGTCTCACTGCGGCCCTGTGTGAATGAAGTATAACCTCTCTACTTTGAATTCAATCCTCCTTGCACTAAATTATAACCAAATTACTTGCTGTGAATGTACTTTGGTCTTTTGCGTGACTCATGCACTACGACATAGATCCAGAAGAAGCCAAGGTCGAATTCCTGATGTTCTAACTAATAAGACGGCAACTTGAAAATGCACCTTGGATGAAGTGTTCACTTGTGTACGCAAAGAAGGGTGTATATCCCCTCAACACATACAAGTCCGTCCCAAATGCACTGTGCTAGAAAATGTACGTTAACAGATGCTCATTATAAACTCAATGCGATTTTCATTCACAGTTTTGTGCCTTGCAAGCTTATTGGCTCTATTTTAATACTGGCAAGCTCTCCCAATCAATCTTTTCAGAGCCACAAGTTTTCGCAGGGCACACGTTCAATTTTATAGGCTTAAAAACGGCAGGCCATTCTTAAGAGGTCACCGTTCAGGAAAATTGTTTACCACAAATTTCACGTGGTTCCTTACAGCCAACAAAAATACAAAACCAGAAACATTGTATATTTAGAAAAGGAGGATTTAAAATGCTGACAGATTTCTACAGCCTCATTAAAAACTTTACCTTCAGTCTATGCTTTTGACAACACCAAGTGCAGCAAACATGTCAAGATATTAAATGTGCATAAGATTCTATCCAGAAGGTTTTCTTCATCTTTTTCCCTACTTACCTGTGTGATAGTGTACAAATGAAGCAGTGGCATGATGGGAAAAATGGTCAAGTATTTAGTATGAAATAAGGACAGCAGATCAGGCCATTTCAAAATGCCAGACCCTGTAAAACTGACGCTGAACAATGAAATGACTACAACCAGAGAAGGCCAAATGCTTGGCATCAGTCTGTCTTGATAAGGTTGACTTCACACAGCCTGAGTGAGACATGATTAACACCAGGAAAGCCTTTCTTAACAATGCTGAGTCCATATACCGTGAGATAACACACGAGGCATTAGATAAGGTCGGGGATGAAGGAGTCACAGAACTGTTTATTACAGAAAACAAGGCACAGAACCAAGGTCACAGAATTTGTTTTGTCCGATGTGCCATTGCTTGTATTACTAAAGTCATGTGAGCTGATAAGAAAAAAGGTATAATTATTGAATTGATCCTTGTAGTGGGCGCGGTCTTGGGATAGAACCAGCAGTTAGTGCGGACTGCTCTCTGTTTCCAAGATTCTGCCATATATTGCATGCAGTCTTTCAGAAATAAAGATAAGTTCTTTTGTTGGATTGAACGTTGTTGAGTCTCTCTATTAGAGTCAAGCAGCAGGAAACATTTCCACGACAACACCAGGAAAATCTCCAAAGACTGATTCTAAACTTTTAAAATCTTACTTATTCAAAGTCACAGATCGATTTTAAAAATCTACTACATTAGTTTTCTATTTTACGTATTAGGGCAAGATTTCCACATCTCGTTTGAATGAATTGTGAGACAAGTAGAAGTAGATACCAAACAGCTCTGCAAGAAATTTTAATCTATTGGTTAATAAAAACTTGATTTTACAAAGCAGCTTACCACGTCAGAAATGTATCAAACTGTACCAAAAACACCTCTTGGCTCACCTCACTGATCCCTTAAAGTCTCTCTTCACTGACAAGGATAAAGTCAGGCACGTGATGGAATATTCACCACTTGTGACAAGACTCGTGAAACTAAATGCCACTCAAAACAGAGCCATCCACACAAACTGTGTACTGAGGATTGAACCCAATATCCACCTCCTCCACTTGTACCTTGTGACTGGCAATGTAGATTTCCTACAGGATGTAGTGCAGTGACTCATCAAGGTTATTCCAGCAATGCCCTCCCTTCCCTGCGACAACTTATCACCAAGAACAGCAATAGGAATGCTGGAGGCGATATTGTCCTTGAAAGTCACACTACCCAGATGTCGATAGATCTCACTTTCTCATCCTCATTAATAAACTGTTAAAGGAGCATCACAGAACTTTAGTGGTTTAAAGAGAGGGATCATCAACACCTTTTAAAACTCTGTTCCATTAGATGCTGCATTATCACACCACCAACATGCAAAATAAAAGTGAAATGGAGTAACTTACATAATAAACCAATAAATAAGATGTCACAAAAATAAGTCAGATGGGCAGTTAGCCTGCCTTGAGATAATAATGGCTGAGGGGAATGTTAGCCAGAACGTAGACCCCCTACTCTTTATCACCCATTTCAACACACAATTTAATGACTCACCCACAGGACGGCACTTATAACAGCAGTACTTCCCAAGTATTACACCAGAGTACATCTTAGATTCACAGCACAATCTGAGACCCACAAAACTTCTAACTCAAAGTCATTAGTGGTAACTGAGTTAAAGTTTGGACAGGGGGTGGAAGAGAGAAAGAGAGAGCGCTCGCAAGAGAACAAGAACGCGTTGCAAAGTTGTTCCATTGATTGTTAGTGCTACAGAGTTTTGATTCGCAGGGAGTAGGGCACAATCCAGGATCACCCAACTCAGGAAGTAAACATGAAAGAAGAACAGAAACAGGCCTTTCTGTCCTCCAAGCCTGCTGCGATTTTGATTCCTGCCTAAACTGTATGCACTTATGGAGTGTGTATCTTTCTATTCCCATTCTATTCATCTGGACGCCCCTATCATACCTATCTCTACCACCTCCCCAGCAGCATGTTCCAGGCCTTCACCACCCTCTGTGTAAAAAGCTTGCCTCCCACATCTCCTTTAAACTTTCCCCCACACACCTTAAACCTATATCCCCGAGTATTTGACTTTTCTACCCTAGGAAAGAGCATCTGACTACGCACTTTTTTTTTACTAGCTATTTTTCCCCCTCCAATCTGCAGGTTGCCTCCCCTGCACGATACTCCCAAATGTGGTCTGACCAAGAATCTGTGCAAGTTAATTGCTGCTTTTCAATTCCATTCCCAGAGATGAACAAGAGCTAGCCCAAGTCACATGCAGAATCCACCTCGTTACTGGTAGGGGAGAAAGGAGAAGATATACTTAATGAGGGGGATAGCTACAAGGCATTGTATTGGAATAAAGACATCAGATCAAGTACAGAATATGATCTTTAAAGGACAAAGTAGGTTGTGAAAAATTGCTCCATATAAAAATGCCAGGGTCTTTCATTCTCTGGCTATGACATTCTTTTCAATAGAAGATTTTCACTCAGTTGTAACAGGTAAAAAGATTCAAAAGCAGCACCCAAATCAAATAAACAAGTGACTGAAACGTCCTCATAAATGACTTCCAACGACAAGGCCAAGTGCTGGAAAATGGGATTAGGATAAGTGCTTCTGGCAGGCATGATGGCCTGTTCGTGTTATAAAACTGGATGACTTCACATTAAAAAAAAATAGTCAACACCTCCTTTAAAAGGCTTGGCAAACCTGGTTGTATTTACAAACATTGGCAGCAAGGTGAAAACAAAAATCACAAAGTACTGTAGACCCAGGATGGAAATGCTGTGGGCACAGCCTCGCCTATCCCCACCAGAGAGAGTTGCCAAATACCTGTCTTGGTTGCAGTTTTAATGGTAACTCTGCCGTAAGGGAAGTAGACTTGTGCCTTGGAGAGTTCGCCAACATTGCCGTAAATTTCCCAACTGGCTCTTTTGGGGGTGGGGGAAATCTATCCGCCTTTTTTTGCCCTTCACTAAGCAGCAAACATTAAAGCTGACACCACTTCAAAAGACTAATGTGAAATGGGAATGAAAGCCCAGCTGCCTGCTGTCAGTTGGCTCAAGAGCTCCAGCTCTGTTCAATCCTGAGCGAAGTCGATATTAAAATAAAACACACACAAACCTTACCTTCCACAGCCATGGTATCAGCGGCTCTTCAATCCCAGCGCTATCCATTAAGTGACCCTCCGCTCATGTCTTGTAGGCTGCGAGGTGGCAACTCTCACCAGAGACTCGACTCCTCTCTCCAGCCGCCCCTCACACATCTGATCCGAGCCGAGCTATGTGTGCACACACACAGCAGCTGTACGCATGTACAGCCAGAGCCTGGGACTTGTAGTCTGCCCTCCCCGCAGTCACACCAGCCCATTCCCCAGCTACTGTGGGAGAGAGCGGAGCAGCAGCCAGTGAACCCCATTCACTGCGATCCAAAATACCCCGGCAATGCAAAAGTCACCAATCTCCCCCCCCCCCCATCAAGGGCAACCACTCCTCTAAACAAATGGAAACGGACTCTAATTCCCAATGTGCTTTGAAATGTGAACAGGTTGCTCAGGCTGAAGGGTTGGCAAGGCTGTAACATCATTGACAACACAAACAGCCAATTGCCGTTTTGTTATCCGAAGCATTTTTCTATTGCCAGCAATGACGTGACTGATGGAGTGGCAGGTTAAAAAAAATAAAGTGAATTATGTCTTTTAGAAAGCAAGAAAAAACACAAGGAACTGGTTTAATCTGGCTTACATTCCTCATCATTATTTTCCTGAAATCAAATTTAAGTTGATTCCATTCTGAAATTGGTTTAGGATAAACTTCTTAAGGGGCACCTTGTCACTGGAGAGGGAAAAAAGTCTAATAAATCACGTCATTTGTTGTGTAGTCATGTCATATGAAAAAGAAAAGTGATTTTCACATAAATCTGTTAAGTTTTTGACACTGTTGGAATCAGTGACCATTTTAATTTGATAATAGCATAAACTGATACCAGATTTAGGAAGAAAATGTTCTTTGATTAGCTTCATGCTTCAGAATCTTGGGTTTTTGATAAGCGAGGGGATTAAGGGTTATGGGGAGAGGGCGGGAATGTGGAACTGAGCCAGGACAGATCAGCCATGATCTTATTGAATGGCAGGGCAGGCTCGAAGGGCTAGATGGCCTACTCCTGCTCCTATTTCTTATGTTCTTATGTCCAGGTACATGATGAGTGCAGAAAGTAATTAAAAAGGCCAGTGACATGCCAGCCCTGGTCAGATCACACCTTTAGCTCTGAAGAGGGATCTGGACACTCCAGTTTAGAAAATATATTTTAAAATTAAGTTTGTTCATTAGTTTCACAAGTAGGCTTACATTAACACTGCAGTGAAGTTACTTTGAAAATGCCCTAGTCACCACACAGCAGCACCTGTTCAGGTACACAGAGGTAGAATTTAGCATCACCAATGTACCTAACCAGCACGTCTTTTGGACTGTGGGAGGAAACCAGAGTAAAACCACAGAGACGCAGGGAGAATGTGCAGACTCCATACACACACAGTGACCCAAGCCAGGAATCGAACCTGGGTCCCTGGAGCTGTGAGACAACAGTGCTAACTACTCTAAGAACATAAGAAATAGGAGCAGGAGTCGGCCATCTCGCCCTTCGAGCCTGCCCCGCCATTCAATAAGATCATGGCTGATCTGAAGTGGATCAGTTCCACTTTCCCGCTTTCTCCCCATGACCCTTAATTCCCCCTGTCTATCAGAAACCTATCTACCCGTGACTTAAATTTTCATTCTCACCGCACCTTCATGAGATGATGCAGGCATGTAAATGTCTGTACTTGTGTTAAACATTTTGCAGGGTTTCCTTCTTTAGATAGGCAAGGTAGCACAAATAGTAAAGACTCTATAATACATAGTAACTCATCCAATCTTATTCCAAGGATTAATCAGGTAAAAATAGTGTGCTAACCATGTATCAGTGCGAGAATTAAAAACTTATTTTTCAAAGGAACGTCTTCATTTGGTAACGCGTGGCTTGTGAAATAGTGGTTCAAAGCCAGAAGAGAGGAAATAGGGTAAGTGGGTAACAGTAGTTCAGGATAAAATCAAAGTTTTCGTTGTAACCATAAGTAGCAAATTCTGATCTGTTGTGTCTATTTATTATTAAGACTTCTTTCACCGAGTAAAAATAAAATTAAAATGGAACGGACCTTCTCTCACTGGCAGTTGCTCAGACATTTTTGGTAGTGGCTTTGTTACTGGATTTTCAACCTCATCTTCCTTTCCAGGTTCTTCTCCTGGTGGATGTTAAAGTTCCACAGGTTGGCCAAGTCACCCAGGCTTTTGCTCCAGCTCCTCCAATCGTGGGTCCTGTCTCTGAAGGAGCAGTAAGAACGGGAGAGGAAGAACCTGTGATTGGAGGATGTGGAGCAGGTCAAATTGGGAGAGACCCAGTTTGTGACTGGAGGAGCAGCTCCATATCTCCCACACTCACTGTTCCTCTAATCATAACTCTGTGTTGTTTTCTCACTGTTAGAATTGCCCGTACCTGCACTTGTTCAGCCCCGTTTGGACCACAGAGGAGCAATTTGTAAAGTAACATTTCTCTAGGGCGATCTTTCTTTAACTTTTCTTCCCCCGAATATGCATTTTTGTGACTATTTTTGACATTTCAATAGCAAACTTGTCCGCCATTCCTCTGCATTTTGGACTCTGGCCAGCGTACCAAATGCAAACAGATATATTCTCCTGCCCAGCAAAGAAAGTGATGTGCACTACCCTGGCCAAATCTATAAAAAGGCCTGGATCCCCAAAGGTTTTGTCACTTGCTGGTTATGTTTCTGAAAGCCTGAGAGAGTAAGTGTCAGAAATCATCATCATGCCAATCTTACACCAGGGTCAAATGTCTGAGCCGAGAGGGCTTTTGGGCTCAGAGACTTAAAGGGTTAAATGCGGAAAAGGAAAATCAAATAATGCCTTCACATACACAAAAAAAACACAAGAAATATATTTATAAAAATAACAGTATGAGTGGATGCTTTAGGATAAAAACACTTCTCATCTCAATGCTGTAAAATTAACAATGGCAATGAAACAAAATTGATGCAAAGTTTGGGCGCCGTACTTACGCAAGGATATTTTCGCCTTGGAGGGAGTGCAGAGGAGGTTTACTAGGCTGATGCCGGAGTTGAAGGGGTTGAGCTATGAGGAGAGGCTGAATAAACTAGGCTTGTACTCCTTAGAGTTTAGAAGAATGAGGGGAGATCTCATTGAGACATATAAGATGATGAATGGGATGGATAGGATAGAGGTGGAGAGACTCTTCCCGCTCAGAAAGGATAGTAGGACTCGGGGGCACAGCCTCAAGATAAAGGGGGGGGCGGTTTAGAACGGAGTTGGGGAAGAACTTCTTCACTCAAAGGGTGGTGAATCTCTGGAATTCTCTGCCCGTTGAAGTGGTGGAGGCTACCTCGCTAAATATTTTTAAGACGCGGGTTGATGGGTTTTTGATAAGGGGGGGATTAAGGGTTATGGGGAGAGGGCGGGAATGTGGAACTGAGCCACGACAGATCAGCCATGATCTTATTGAACAGCGGGGCAGGCTCGAAGGGCTAGATGGCCTACTCCTGCTCCTATTTCTTATGTTCTTATGACATTTTCATTATGTTCATTTTTTTTTCTGCCAGTATTTTTGAAATTTAACTTCAGCAAGTTGATTCTTTGAAACTTTATGCCACACAAAATAATCCTGTGGTCAAATCCTTTGTTAAAATAATTTCACCTGCTCATTTTAAACATGACAACACAAGAACATAGAAATGGAAGCTGAAGACCATTGCAACCCATTGAGTCTGCTCCACCTTGCCGCACGATTATGGCTGATCTCAGGCTTCAGCTTCACTTTTTCTGCCTGCTCCCCATATGCTTTGATTCCCCGAGAGACCAAAAGTGAGTCTATCTGAGCCATAAATACATTCGATAATGGCACATCCGCAATCCTCTCGGGTGGAAAACTCTAGAAGATGCACAACCCTTTGAATGAAGAAATTTCTCCACACATTTGTTCTACATGATTGACCCCTTATCCTGAGATTTTGCCTCCTTGTTTTAAATTCCCAGTCAGAGGAAACAACATCACCGTGTGTACTCCATCAAGCCCCCTCACAATCCTGAATGTTTCAATGAGATCACCTCCTTTTCAACTCCAGAAGATATGGACCCAATCATCACAGATCAACTTTCTTGTCGCAGGAGTGAACATTTGGTGTACCATTTTGAGTATATGTTACATCCTCAGAGAATTCAGTCAAATTGTAAGGCATAGCTTTCCCTCAACAAAGCCATTCTGACTATCCCTGACTAGTCCATTCCTTTCTGAGTGACAATTTATCCAATCTCTCAGGATTGATTCATTTGGCACGCTGTTTATTTTGACATAGATTCAAAATGTGAAAATGTGAATTTCACAGACTTATACTTCAATGGATATGTTCATTCGCATATATTAATAAATGAAATACATTCAAAACAATGATCTATATATGCAATCATACAGATGGTAAAATAGGAATGAAAAAAATAGATTAAAAATTCAGAATATAAGAATTTAGGGTGAACGGTTGCTGAGAAATGCAGGAAGAAATCAAAATTTGGAAGGGCATCCATTGCTAAGTCTTCTCTGTGTATCGGTCATTATTGTTCGTATCACTGCTAAAGTTTTATGCCAAAGTTAACAATCCGTTCAATGACTTCTGCTGATCCAATGTAAATGGTAATGATGCTATCAGCGGTGGATCTCTCAGGCCTGTATATGGACCATGGTCTGACTCACATGGCCACAGTCATAATTTCAGCTGTTCCTCACGTACCACTTGTGGAGTAAGTGGCCACCTCTCCCCTGGTCTGTCCTCAAACAGTCGAGGGTTTTCCAGATTTTCTATGGAAAGTTGAAAGTCAGGACTTTACTACTTGGCTCAGTTGCCAGGCTGGAGTTGATGATGTTTGCAGTCAGCCGGATGGTGAGCTGTTGTCAGTTTGTAGGATGTGGAATGTGATCCATCAGGGGCTATACAGGGTTTCAGATGACTGTGTGGGGTTTTTTTTGAGACCCTGTGGTAATGACATATGCTGTGAGCTGGTGGTGATCTTTGAGGAGGTTATTATTCCTGTGGACATCAGGGGATTCAATGTAGGCTGGCACAGTAAGCTGCTCAAACTGTGCTGGCCTCAACATCTCAGAAAGAATCCTCCTGACTTCCTTTGTGTGGCAGCTCCTGAGGCAGGTTAAGCAGCAGTACTCTGCTGTTGGGGAGACCAAGGTGAGTGGAGCAGTGCATAGTGTGTTGGCCCAGCTGTCTAGGTGCTACCCACAGCTTCCATATAAGATGCAATCTGGTCTTGATGTTGGCTCCGGAGTTCTGGAGGCATTGCCAATGTATGGTCAAGAATTATGCCAATGTATTTTGGGGTTGGGTTGCGGGTGGGTGATTGGCCACAGAACTGTTTGTGATAGTCTTCTCTGGCCTTCCCTATTTGCGTAGAAGGGTGAAATTATATTCTTGGCAGTATTTGGTCAAAGTTTTCATTTTCTGAAGTCGATTTCCAGAGAACATAGATCTTCAGTGAGTATAACTCAAAAGGTATGGATTCAGCATAGTTCCACATTGACAAATAAAAAGCATAATTAAAAAGAAATCATATATTTTGGTCAGAATGTCATTTCCACATAATTGTTCAGAAATCTATAGCTATTTTTTGTGCGACTTTAACTAAATACTTAACTATTGCGATACGCGTACTTTGCATGATCTGGCTCTTAGTTCCTCAAGTTCCCTCTTAAAGGGCAATAGCACAGCCGTCTTATGAGATTTTCAACAATGCATTAGGCAACAGGTTCTTGATCTTAACAAAGAAGAAGAATGTCATTGGGCACAACTGTACCTTTAACAGCACAAACCTCTCTCACTGTCTCCCAGGCTTGAAAAGAAGCAGACACTCGGGGAAGCATAGAAAATGTGCAGGCCAGTAGGGGAGAGTGAAACAACACGGTCCCAAGACCCCCCTCCCCAGCTTATTGCCTGCAAATGTCCAATTTCTGGAAAACAAGCTAGACAAACTTATAGTCAGACTCACTTTCCAAAGAGAACTGAGGGACTGCTGTGTGCTCTGTTTCGTGGAGATGTGGCTCACTCCTGCTTCACCGGACAGTGCCCTACAACCAGAGGGCTTCTCAATCCATCGAATGGACCATATAATGGTCTCAGGCAAGGCTAAGGAAGATGGGGTTGGTTTCCTCATCAACACCTCGTGGTGCCTAGATGTGGCAACACTAGCAATGTTTTGCTCCCCAGACCTAGAATACCTGACGCTAAAATGCTGCCCTTACTACCTTCCGTGGGAGTCCACCTCCGATATCCTGTTGGCAGTTTACATTCCACCCCAGGCGAATGTGAAGATTGCGCTGGACGAAATATACGCCACTATGAATAACCTTGAGGCAAAACATCCTGAGGCCTTGTTTATCGTGGCTGGGGACTTTAATCAGGCCAAGCTCAAGAACATAAGAACATAAGAAATAGGAGCAGGAGTAGGCCATCTAGCCCTTCGAGCCTGCCCTGCCATTCAATAAGATCATGGCTGATCTGAAGTGGATCAGTTCTACTTTCCCGCTTTCTCCCCATAACCCTTAATTCACTTGTCTATCAGAAACCTATCTACCCGCCTCTTAAATATATTCAACGAGGTAGCCTCCACCACTTCAACGGGCAGAGAATTCCAGAGATTCACCACCCTTTGAGTGAAGAAGTTCCTCCTCAACTCTGATCTAAACTGCCCTTCCCCTTATCTTGAGGCGGTGCCCTCTAGTCCTGCTGTCCTTTCTAAGCGGGAAGAATCTCTCTACCTCTACCCTATCCATCCCCTTCATTGTCTTATACGTCTCTAGAAGATCCCCCCTCATCCTTCTAAACTCCAATGAGTACAGACCCAGTCTATTTAGTCTCTCTACATAGTCCAACCCCCTCTTCTCCGGTATCAGCCTAGTGAACCTTCTCTGCACTCCCTCCAAGGCCAAAATATCCTTGCGCAAGTGCAGCCACCAAAACTGCACACAGTACTCCAGCTGCGGCCTCACCCGTATCCTGTACAGTTGTGTACTACCAAGTTATCACCAACGCGTCTCCTGTTCCACCAGAGGCCCAAACATCCTAGACCACTGCTACACAAATATCAAACATGCCTACCGTTCTATCGCCCGCCCACACTTTGGCAAATCAGATCACAAAGCTGTGCTCCTGCTCCCGGCTTACAAACTGAAGCGGGGAATCCATCAACGAAAGTCGTGCAGTGTTGGTCTGAGGAATTGGATGATCTCCTGCAGGGCTGCTTTGAGTCAGTGGACTGGTGAGTATTTAAAAACTCTGGAACCAGCCTGAATGAGTACGCCACTACAGTAACTGACTTCATTAGTAAATGTGTAGAAGACTGCGTGCCAAAGAAGCAACTCCGTGTGTTCCCTAACCGGAACCATGGATGAACAGGGATATCCACTATTTGCTGAAGTCCAGGTCTGAGGCATTCAAATCAGGCAACGATTTATACAAGAAAGCCAGATACAATCTAAGGAGATCCATCAAAGATGCCAAAAGACAGTATTGGACCAAGCTAGAATCCCAGGATAGTCAGATCGACTGATTATGGGAAAGTCTACAAGACATAACAGGTTACAAGATGAAGACATGTAAAATCGCCAGCTCCCACACACCCTCCCTGATAAGCTCAATGTATTCTACGCCTGTTTTGAGCAAGAGGTCAGTGAAAGCACGCCGTCCATCCTGGAAACCCTGGATAAACCTGTATCTGGCCTCCCCATTACAGATGTCAGAACAGCCTTCTCGAAGGTAAACCCACGGAAAGCCCGGATGGGTTATCCAGATGAGCACTCAGATCATGCGTGGATCAGCTGGCGGGGATATTCATAGACATCTTCAACCTTTCTTTACAGCAATAAGAACAAGGAGCAGGAGTAGGCCATTTGGCCCCTCGAGCCTGCTCCGCCATTCAATAAGATCATGGCTGGTCTTTTTGTGGACCTCACTTATCTGCCTGTTCACTATAACCCTTAATTCCTTTGCTATTTAATAATCTATCTATCCTTGTCTTAAAAACATTCAGTGAGGTAGCCCCAGCTGCTTCACTGGGCAGGGAATTCCACAGATTCACAACCCTTTGTGTGAAGAAGTTCCTCTGTAAATCTGCTTCCCCTTATTTTGAGGCTATGCCCCTTAGTTCTAGTTTCACCCGCCAGTGGAAACAACTTCCTGCTTCTATCTTATTTGAGGTCCCTATCTGCTTCAAGAAGATGGCCATCATCCCGGTATCTAAGAATAACCAAGCAGCTGCCTTAATGATATCATTATGAAGTGCTTCGAGAGGTTAGTCATGGCCTGAAGCAATTCCAGTCTCCCGGACTCCCTGGGTCCACTACAGTTTGCCTACTGCCGCAACACATCCGCAGCAGATGCCATTTCCCTGGCCCTGCACTCAACCCTGGAACACCTAGATAATAAGGACATCTACATCAGACTCCAATTTATTGACTACTTCTCAGCTTTCAACACTATTATTTCCATGAAACTCTGTGGCCTGGGCCTCGGCACCTCCCTCTGGGCCTGGATCCTAAACTTCCTAACTCACTGATCACAATTGGTAAGGATAGGCGACAACATCTCCTCCACGATCATTCTCAACTCCAGTGCCCACAAGGCTGTGTTCTCAGCCCCCTACTATACTCCTTATACACCTATGACTGTGTGGCCAAATTCCCCTCCAATACGATTTTCAAGTTTGTTGACGACACCACTGTAGTGGGTCGCATCTCAAACAATGACAAGACAGAGTACAGGAATGAGAGAGAGAATCTGGTGAATTGGTGCGGAAACAATAATCTCTCCCTCAATGTCAACAAAATGAAGAAGATTGTCATCGACTTCAGGAAGCATAAAGCAGAACATGCCCCTGTCTATATCAACAGGGATGAAGTAGAAAGGGTCAAGAGCTTCAAGTTTTTAGGTGTCCAGATCACGAACAACCTGTCCTGGGTCCTCCTACGCTGACACTATGGTTAAGAAAGCCCACCAACACCTCTACTTTCTCAGAAGACTAAGGAAATTTGGCGTGTCAGCTACGACTCTCACCAACTTTTACAGGTGCTCCAGAGAAAGCATTCTTTCTGGTTGTATCACAGCTTGGTATGGGCTCCTGCTCTGCCCAAGACTGCAAGGAAGTACAAAAGGTCTTCAATATAGCCCAATCCATCACGCAAGCCAGCCTCCCATCCATTGACTCTGTCTACACTTCCCGCTGCCTCAGAAAGTTAGCCAGCATAATTAAGGACCCCACGCACCCCAGACATTCTCTCTTCCCCCTTCTTCCATCGGGAAAGAGATACAAAAGTCTGAGGCTACGTACCAGCCGACTCAAGAACAGCTTCTTCCCTGCTGCTGTCAGACTTTTGAATGGAGCTACCTTGCATTAAGCTGATCTTTCCCTAGACATGACGTAACACTACGTTCTCCACTGTCTCATTTCCATCTCTATGGACGGTATGCTTTGTCTATGTAGCGCACAAGGAACAATACTTTTCACTGTGTGTTAATACATGTGACAATAATAAATCAAATCAAAAAGGAGAGAAACAAAATTTGATATTAAACTTGAAGTGGAGGATAACTGTCAGGAACCAATATTACAGTTGACAGAAAATAAAGCCAGTTGTACCTGTCATCTAAGATATTTTTATCAGGGCACCTGCTTTGTGTTCTGTAAACCATAATTCCACCGTGTATCATCTACACAAAACATCTGCTGTGCTTTGCTTAATGTTTAGAGTCACTGGTTTGACGGATACTTGTCTGTGACGTGGTACATATTGTGAATTCAGAGTATGCAGTGTGTGCGGAATCTCAGTGTCACAAGGCTGCCTTTATATTGCAGATGATGGCCATGGACCAGTTTGAACCAAGTAGAGCTCTGTTTACATTGCCTGGCTGAACCTCCAGAAGGATCTTTAACCCTTGCGCAGAAAGCTGCCGGCCATCCAGCCTGGAGCTGCAGTCGGATGTCTGCTCCAGTTCAATAGCTGGGCCTCAGTAATGTTGCTCTGGTGATCTTTCCATCCAAGATGGAAGTCCCGTTTGTCAGGCTGCAGTTTATAACCAACAGAGGCTGGGTGACCCGGTGGCTGCCAGGCCAGCTGGCACCTAAGTCAGTGGGGTCAGTTTGGGAACATTTTGAGGGCAGGAATGGGGGAACCCAAGATTGTGACAAGTCAATCATTCTTTGTCAGCCCTAGAGGAGCACTTATTTACATTTATTCAGAAGCCTCCTGTCTAAGTCAGGTGAGCACTTCAAATGTCCAAGAAAACAGTGATATTAAAATGACTGCAGAATCATAGAATCCCTACAGTGCAGAAGGAGACTATTCAGCCCACGGAGCCTGCATCGAGAACAACCCCACTCAGGCCCTATTCATGCGCTCACCTTGCTAGTCCCCCTGTTCCTAAGGAGCAATTTACCATGGCCAATCAACCTAACTTGCACATCTTTGGAGTGTAGAAGGAAACTGGAGCAACTGAAGGAAACCCACGCGGACACAGGGAGAACATGCGCAGACTCACCCGAGGCTGGAATTAGAAGCCAGACCCTTGGCGCTCTGAGGCAGCAGCGCTAACCACTGTGCCAGCTCAGATCTTAATTCCCATTCCACCCAATTCTACTAGCTGAAGGATTTAAATTTTCCTCATCTAATCATCCTGCTGTGGAGGGTGCTGTGTGTACGGATGGGACCGTACATCCAGAGAACTTCCTCTCTCTGAAGTTAAAATGGTATATTAGGGTGTTCAGGACTGAAAGGATTAATGTGGGCCTGGGGAAACGGTACTGCCAACATGATGATGTAAAGTGAGTCACGCGACTAGTGGTGGTCTCAATGGAGATAGCTCATGACTTGGGCTGAAGAAGCCTACTGTCTTGAATATTTGTGTTTGAGAATAAATATTTTCTCATCGGGTTCATATCGCTGAACCTCTTTATAGAAAGCCGCAACACTATGCAAAAAAGATCTGAATGTTTAGCGAACGCAGCTCTCTCCCCTGCGGAGAGTGGGAAGCACTAAGGGGAGGGAATTGTGAAACAGTTTTTTTCTGTAGTGCGTTTGGAATGTAAGTCCAGCCTAAAGGCATGTTACTAAAACGGTTTTTGACGTGGGCACCCATTTTTTTTTTAAAAGCTAATTAGCGTGCTGGCAACTCCCCTGTCTGTTTGAGTCTTATTTCCTCTGCGCACCAAGAGCAGCAGGGAAATCATTATCGTACATGTAAATAAAGAAAATTGATGCCGGAGAGGCCAAAGCAGGTCACTTGTACCCACAGTTGGAGCGATGACTGGGGGTTCAGTGGGCACTGGCAAAAGTGCTTTGCATTGATGCGCGCAGCAGGGTGAGGCTTTGAAGAGCGATTGTTTGTGTCAAAACAGAGATCTTGGAGCACTTGTTTCGAGTTGTACCTGAACAGAACTGACCTTGCCCGAGGCTTTTTCTTCAGATCAAGGACTTTGGAGTAGTGGGGGCGGAATTGCCACAGAACATTCGATTTCAATGAGGTATAAGTTGTTCCAGAACCGGGTGCAATAAAGACGTTTTGAAGCAGTGTTCGAGGTCGGGGGGGATGCGCCTATTTGGAAAACTCTGCAAGAGAAGAGAACATTCCGCAAAACTGGCTGTTGGAGAGGCCGTAGTAATTTCAATATGAAACCCAGCAGCCGCGATCATCTGCCAAACCAGCTCTGCCTCTGACTGCCCTCAATTACTGTGCCACTGGGTCAGTTCAGGCAGTTAGAAACGGTGTACTATCATCCAGGGTGCCAACTGGACATCCGGTTATTCGATGACTCGCACTATTTTCAGGAAAGATGG
This sequence comes from Carcharhinus amblyrhynchos, assembly GCF_965287045.1. Lineage (NCBI taxonomy): Eukaryota > Metazoa > Chordata > Chondrichthyes > Carcharhiniformes > Carcharhinidae > Carcharhinus > Carcharhinus amblyrhynchos. The sequence continues at coordinate 6,041,631 of NC_137331.1, forward strand.
ACAATTACTACAATTAGGCATCGCAGCAAGATGCCAGCGTCATAGAACCATATAGTTTTACCACAATACTGAGTTTCCAAAGGAACAATTCCATGGTGAGCTCTTGCGGAAAACCCCGTCAACTTCTTTAAACTGTGCTCACCAGCTTCACTCACCACACCGTGTACATTTACACGCATGAGTTCTAAACCTATCTTTGGCGGCAATTTTACCAATTTTTCTAAGTGCTGGGCAGAGTCAAAACTGGGAGAGTTTCGGATCCGGCTGTTTTCCGTCTCTCCCATACACATTCCTGTCCGCAAAACGTCGAACAAGCCTATTGCTCGCTGCAGAAGCCTGTGGGTGGCGGGGCTTAACGCAACCAAAAGCCTGTAGAGGGAGGTGGGTGGGTGCGGGGGGATAGTGTGCACGTGTAGGCCTCTGATGCTGGACTTGTGCATTAGCAGTGGAAGAGGTCTGGAAAGAGAGAGCTGCCAGGAACCTACTAGTGTAGGCTGCCTGAAACAGCTTCTCCCCCGCCCCCCCTGCAACTGCAGGGGCCCGTGGCTCGAGGTGCAGCCCCCACTAACCACCCCGCCACTGCCCAGGTCGATCGCAGGCACCCCTCCCCCACCAGTCGCGAGGGGGATAGAATATAAAAGCAGGGAGGTCTTGCTGCAACTGTACAGGGCACTGGTGAGGCCGCAACTGGAGTACTGTGTGTAATTTTGGTCCCCTTATTTGCTAAAGGATATATTGGCCTTGGAGGGAGTGCTGAGAAGGTTCACCAGGCTGATAGCGGAGATGAGGGGGTTAGCTTATGAGGAGGGATTGAGTAGATTGGGCCTGTACTCTTTGGAGTTTAGAAGGCTGAGGGGGGATCTTATAGAGACTTACAAGATAATGAAGGGGATGGATAGGGTAGAGGTAGAGAGATTCTTTCCACTTAGAAAGGGCACGAGAGGGCACAGCCTCAAAATAAGGTGGGGGGCAGTTTAGATCGGAGTTGAGGAGCAACTTCTTCTCTCAGAGGGTAGTGAATCTCTGGAATTCTCTGCCCATTGAAGTGGTGGAGGCTACCTCGTTGAATATGTTTAACATAGAACATAGAACATAGAACATTACAGCGCGGAACAGGCCCTTCGGCCCACAATGTTGCGCCGACCAGTCTTATTTTTAAAAAAAAAACATTGACCCACTAATCTAAACCACTCCTTTTTCGTCCATAAACCTATCCACCAATCTCTTAAACGCCCCCAAACTAGGCGCATTTACAACTGCAGCAGGCAGGGCATTCCAGTCCCTCACCACCCTCTGGGTAAAGAACCTGCCCCTGACATCCGTCCTATAACTACCCCCCCTTAATTTAAAGCCATGCCCCCTCGTGCTAGCTTTCTCCATCAGAGGAAAAAGGCTATCACCATCCACCCTATCTAAACCTCTAATCATCTTATATGTTTCTATAAGATCCCCTCTTAGCCGCCTTCTTTCCAGTGAAAACAACCCCAAATCCCTCAGTCTCTCCTCATAGGACCTCCCCTGCATACCAGGCAACATCCTGGTAAACCTCCTCTGCACCCTCTCCAAAGCCTCCACATCCTTCCTGTAATGTGGGGACCAGAACTGCACACAGTACTCCAAGTGCGGCCGCACCAGAGTTGTGTACAGTTGCAACATGACGCTGCGACTCCTAAATTCAATCCCCCTACCAATAAACGCCAAGACACCGTATGCCTTCTTAACAACCTTATCTACTTGATTCCCAACTTTCAGGGATCTATGAACACATACACCTAGATCCCTCTGCTCCTCCACTCTATTCAAAGTCCTCCCGTTAGCCCTATACTCAACACATCTGTTATTCCTACCGAAATGGATTACCTCACACTTCTCCGCATTAAACTCCATCCGCCACCTCGCGGCCCAGCTCTGCAACCTGTCCAAGTCACCCTGCAAACTTCGACACCCTTCCTCACAATCTACCACACCTCCGACTTTGGTGTCATCAGCAAACTTACTAATCCACCCAACTATACCCTCATCCAGATCATTAATAAAGATTACGAACAGCAGTGGCCCCAAAACAGATCCCTGAGGCACACCACTCGTAACCGAACTCCATGATGAATAATTACCATCAACCACCACCCTCTGTCTCCTATCTGCTAACCAATTCCTGATCCAAGTACCTAAATTACCACCAATCCCATACATCTGCATTTTCTGCAGAAGCATACCATGGTGAACCTTATCAAACGCCTTACTAAAATCCATATATACCACATCTACTGCCTTACCCCTATCCACCTCTTTGGTCACCTTCTCAAAGAACTCAATAAGGTTAGTAAGGCACGACCTTCCCGCTACAAAACCATGCTGACTATCTCTAATCAATTCATTACTCTCCAAATAACTATAAATCCTATCTCTAATAATTCTTTCTAAAACCTTGCCCACTACAGAAGTAAGACTCACTGGTCTATAATTCCCAGGGAAGTCTCTGCTCCCCTTCTTAAACAATGGGACAACATTCGCTGTCCTCCAATCATCCGGTACTATACCAGAGACCAACGACGACCTGAAGATCAGAGCCAGTGGCTCTGCAATCACCTCTCTTGCCTCCCATAGAATCCTAGGGTAAATCCCGTCAGGACCAGGGGACTTATCTATTTTCAACCCTTCTAGAATATCCAACACATCCTCTGTATCAACTACAATACTTTCTATTTTACACCCCTTCACCCCAGTGACCTCCTCAGCTACATTCATATCGTCCTGTGTGAACACCGAAGAGAAATAATGGTTCAATGCCTCTCCAATCTCTTCCGGTTCCACACACAACTTCCCCCTACTGTCTGTAACTGGCCCTAATCTTGCCCTGACCAACCTTCTATTCTTGACATACCTATAGAACGCCTTAGGATTCTCCTTAATCCTATCAGCCAAAGTCATCTCATGCCCTCTTCTAGCCCTTCTTAACTCCCTCTTCAACTCCCTCCTAGCCAATCTAAAGCTTTCTACTGCACTACCCGAGCCCTCAAGCCTCATCCGAACATAAGCCTCCTTCTTCTTCCTAACCAACAAATCAACTTTTTTCGTGCACCACGGTTCCCTAGCCCTACCAATTCCTCCTTGCCTGACAGGGACATACCTATCACAGACCCACAGTAGCTGCTCCTTGAACAAACTCCACATTTCAGACGTTCCTAGTCCCTGTAATCTCCTAGTCCAACCAATGCTTCCTAATTCTCTCCTAATGGCCTCATAGTTACCCTTCCCCCAGCTAAAACTACTGACCCGAGGTTCATGCCTATCCCTTTCCATCACTAAGGTGAACGTAACCGAATTGTGGTCACTATCACCAAAAAGCACACCAACTTCCAAGTCTAGCACCTGGTCTGGCTCATTTCCCAGCACCAAGTCCAATATAGCCTCACCTCTAGTTGGCCTATCTACATATTGAGTTAAAAAACCTTCCTGCACACTTTGAACAAAAACTGACCCCTCTAACGAGCTAGAGCTATAGCTATTCCAATCAATGTTAGTAAAGTTAAAATCCCCCATAACAATTACCCTATTACTTTCACTCCTAACCAGGATCGTCTCTGCAATCCTTTCCTCAACCTCTCTAGAACTTTTTGGAGGTCTATAAAAGACTCCCAACAGGGTGACCTCTCCTCTCCTATTTCTAATTTCTGCCCATACTACCTCAACAGACAAATCCTCATTAAACTTCCTCTCTGACACTGTGATATAGTCCTTGACCAATAATGCTACTCCACCCCGCCTTCTACCTCCTTCTCTACTCCGACTAAAGCACTTGTACCCTGGCACCTGCAACATCCATTCCTGACCCTGCTCTATGTTTAAGTCACGGGTAGATAGATTTCTGATCGATAAGGGGATTAAGGGTTATGGGGAGAAAGCGGGAAAGTGGAACTGAGCCACTTCAGATCAGCCATGATCTTATTGAATGGCGGGGCAGGCTCGAAGGGCTAGATGGCCTACTCCTGCTCCTATTTCTTATGTTCTTATGTTCAATCACGACCCGCTGCCCTCCTCCCAATGCCTACAGAGTGGCATTGGGTCTCCTCTTCCCCCTCCCCGCCACCACCCAATCCCTGCAAAGTGGCATCGGCACCCCCCCCCCCCCACCACTCCCCCTCCCTCTCCCCCACCGATCCCTGCAGATTGGCTCATTATCCCTTCCCCCATATTAGCCCTTCACACCACCCCCCCCACTGGCCACACCCCCACTGGCACTGCCCTGTGGACGTTACCAGGGTGGCACTGCCAGGGTGGCACTGTCCGAGGGGGAGGGGGCGGGGGCCCCCTCTCCCAGGGGCCTCCGGTTCCACTGGTGAGGCCAAGTCGACTGCTCCCCATTCATGGCCAGAACCTTTCCTGCGAGGTCACTGAAGTGGGGGGTGGGCCCAGACCATTGAGCGTCGGGCTCGCTAAACAGACACGAAACAGCGTTACAGTAAATTTACACTCATTAACCTGCTTCTTCCCCATTTCCAGCGAGAGGCTGACTGCGCTGGAAATCTAGTGCTCGTAAAGTGGTGCCGGTGCCAATCGCGCCAAGCACTCTACACCTGACTTTACCACAGCGTAGCGCCCGAAAAGGGGCACAGAGCAATGGTAAAATCACCCCTCCTGTATTCCTTGTCAACCTTCTCAGCCTGTCACTCTGGTCTTTTCTACGTCTCCACCGTTTGTTTTTTTGTGTTTGCGTTGCTACGTAACTTCTGAGTTCACCCTGGGAGAATGCCTTTATATTGCTTAGCTCAGGGATTCCCCAAACAGGGGTCCTCGGAGACTGTGGGGTGGGGGGTGTCTGTGGAAGTCCCACGTGACAAAAAGGGCCACTTTTTAAAAACCTGAAAAAAATAGCGGGCAAACTGAAATGTATGCCTCAGTCAGCTGAAGAAGCAAGGATTTGAGAAAGAGAAATTAAAGAACAAAAAAATCAACACAACATCCCATTGTCCCCGTGGATGATGACAATGACATTAACTGCTCTGTGCATTGCCTTCTGACTGACAAACTGACGAGTGAGCCTGTGCTTGGGGAGGTAGGGCTCTAACTCGCCAATTTGATTTCTAGATTTTATTCTGTTGCTGGGCAGGAAAGCAGCTGAGCGAGCAGAGCAGTGGGTCATGGGGGGGATGAGTGGTGGCAGTGGCAGAGGATTCGTGGGGAGTTTTGGCTTTGGGCAGGCATTCACAAGGGGTGCTTTGGAAGGGGATTAACAGGGAGTTTTGGGAGTGGTTTCACGGGGCTTTGGGAGTGGTTTTATAGGGGCTTTGGAAGGGTATTAACAGAGAGATTTGGGAGTGGTTACACAGGGGCATTGGAAAGGGTTTCATCGGGGCTTTGGGAATGGTTTCACAGAGGCTTTGGGAGGGGTTTCATAGGGGCTTTGGGAGTGGCCTTCCAGGGGCTTTGGGAATGGTTTTACAGGGGCTTTGGGAGTGGTTTTACAGGGGCTTTGGGAGTGGTTTTACAGGGGCTTTGGGAGTGGTTTTACAGGGGCTTTGGGAATGGTTTTACAGGGGTTTTGGGAATGGTTTTACAGGGGCTTTGGGAATGGATTTACAGGGGTTTTGGGAATGGTTTTACAGGGGCTTTGGGAATGGTTTTACAGGGGCTTTGGGAGTGGTTTTACAGGGGTTTTGGGAATGGTTTCACAGGGGCTTTGGGAATGGTTTTACAGGGGCTTTGGGAGTGGTTTTACAGGGGTTTCGGGAATGGTTTTACAGGGGTTTTGGGAATGGTTTTACAGGGGCTTTGGGAGTGGTTTTACAGGGGTTTTGGGAATGGTTTTACAGGGGCTTTGGGAGTGGTTTTACAGGGGTTTTGGGAATGGTTTTACAGGGGCTTTGGGAATGGTTTTACAGGGGTTTTGGGAATGGTTTTACAGGGGCTTTGGGAATGGTTTTACAGGGGTTTTGGGAATGGTTTTACAGGGGCTTTGGGAATGGTTTTACAGGGGTTTTGGGAATGGTTTTACAGGGGCTTTGGGAATGGTTTTACAGGGGCTTTGGGAATGGTTTTACAGGGGCTTTGGGAATGGTTTTACAGGGGTTTTGGGAATGGTTTTACAGGGGCTTTGGGAATGGTTTTACAGGGGCTTTGGGAATGGTTTTACAGGGGCTTTGGGAGTGGTTTTACAGGGGCTTTGGGAGTGGTTTTACAGGGGCTTTGGAAGGTGTTCACAGGGGCTTTGGAAGGTGTTCACAGGGGCTTTGGAAGGGGATTAACAGTGAGCTTTGGGAGGCATTTCACAGGGGGGGCATGTGAAGGGGCTAAAATGTGTCGCCAAGACAATAAGAACATTTATGGTTCCCCAGTGTTCTTGGGAGGCCACAAGAAAAGTTTGGGAATTCTTTTGGGTTTTGATTCATACATGACTGGAACTTTAATTTTTTGCAGGAATCTTCAGCCTGAATTGCTGAGTGGGCGATTTATCTTGTCCACATCCTGAGGCCCAAGCATCACAGTGCCAACCTTCATTCAATTTGATTGACTCCATATGATATAAAATTACAAATACACAAATTAGGAGCAGATAGAGGCTATTCAGCCCTTAAAGCCTATTCTACCATTCAATGGGGTTATGGCTGTTCTAATTTTAACCTTGATTCCACATTCTTGCCTACCCCAGATAACCTTTCACTCCCTTGTTTATTGAGAATCTATTTACTTCTGCCTTAGAGAAATTCAAAGGCTGTCTCAGCCAACTCTTGGGGATGGGAATTCTAAATCTCACAATCGCCTGAGAGACAAGAAAACCTCACCTCTGGCATGTGGTTAGCACTGCTGCCTCACAGCTTCATGGCCCTGGGTTCAATTCCGGCCTCGGGTAACTGTGTGGAGTTTGCACGTTCACCCCATGTCTGCACGAGTTTCCTCCAGATGCTCCAGTTTCCTCCCACAGTCCAAGGATGTGCAGGTTGGGTGGGTTAGCCATGGGTTTATGGGAATAGGGCAGGGGGATGGACCAGGATGGGATGCTCTTTTGGAGAAACTGTGCAGAACCAATGGGCTGAATGGCCTCTTTCTGCACTATGGTTCCATCTTAAATGGTCAACCCCTTATTTTTAAATGTGACCCCTAGTTCTAGATTCATCTAGATTCACTCTACAGCCACCCTGTCAAGCCCCCTCAGGATCTTATATGTTTTAATCTTGTAAACGAACAACAGGAGGAGCTGGTTACTGCAAAGGATCCGGATGCTGACAACATCCCAGCTATCTTACTGAAGACATGGTTCAGGACTAGCCGCACACTAACCAAACTCTTCCTGAATAGCTACAAGACTGGCACCCACACGACAATGTGAAAAATTGCCCATGTGTGCCCTGTCTCGAAAAAGTGGTCTCACCGCACCAGGTTAACGTCCAACAGGTTTATCTGGTAACAAATGCCACTAGCTTTCGGGGCTCTGCCCCTTCGTCAGGTGAGTGGGGAGTTCACATCACCTTTTGAAGGGGCAGATCCCCGAAAGCTAGAGGCGTTTGCTACCAAATAAACCTGTTGGGCTTTAACCTGGTGTGGTGGGACTACTTACTGTGTTTACCCCAGTCCAATGCCAGCATTACAAAAAGTGGAACATATTAAAAGTGGCCAATTGCTATGTCATCAGTATACTCTCAACCATCAAAACAAGCAATAGAAGTTGTAATTCACTGTGCTGTCAAGTGGAATATTTTTAATGTATTCTCTTCTGGGTTTAAGAATCGGTTTCTAGGCCAGCATGTATCACCTTCTCCTAATCACCCATAAGAAAGTGATGATGTTAGTGGAGTGCTGCAGGGATCGGTGCTGGGGCCTCAACTGTTTACCATTTACATAGATGATCTGGAGGAGGGGGCTGAGCGTAGGGTGACGAAATTTGCTGATGACACGAAGATGAGTGGAAAAGCAAATTGCGCGGAGGGTGTGGAAAGTCTGCAGAGGGATCTGGATAGGCTGAGCGAGGGGGCGAGGACCTGGCAGATGGAGTATAATGTTGGCAAATGTGAAGCTATCCACTTTGGCAGGAATAATAGTAGGAGGGATTACTATTTGAAAGGCAAAAAGCTGCAGCATGCTACGGTGCAGAGGGACCTGGGGGTCCTTGTGCACGAGTCGCAAAAACCCAGTCTGCAGGTGCAGCAGGTGATCAAGAAGGTGAATGGTATGCTGGCCTTCATAGCAAGGGGGGATAGAATATAAAAGCAGGGAGGTCTTGCTGCAACTGTACAGGGCATTGGTGAGGCCGCAGCTGGAGTACTGTGTGCAGTTTTGGTCGCCGCACTTGCGCAAGGATATTTTGGCCTTGGAGGGAGTGCAGAGGAGGTTCACTAGGCTGACACCGGAGATGAGGGGATTAGACTATGAAGAGAGACTAAATAGAATGGGTCTGTACTCATTGGAGGTTAGAAGGATGAGGGGCGATCTTATAGAGACATATAAAATAATGAAGGGGATGGATAGGGTAGAGGTAGAGAGATTCTTCCCGCTTAGAAAGGATAGCAGGACTAGAGGGCACAGCCTCAAGATAAGGGGGGAGCAGTTTAGATCGGAGTTGAGGAGGAACTTCTTCACTCAAAGGGTGGTGAATCTCTGGAATTCTCTGCCCGTTGAAGTGGTGGAGGCTACGTCATTAAATATATTTAAGTCACGGGTAGATAGGTTTCTGATAGACAGGGGAATTAAGGGTTATGGGGAGAAAGCGGGAAAGTGGAACTGAGCCACGACAGATCAGCCATGATCTTATTGAATGGCGGGGCAGGCTCGAAGGGCTAGATGGCCTACTCCTGCTCCTATTTCTTATGTTCTTATAATGAACTGCTTTTTTGGACTGTTGCAGTCCGTGTGGCGTCAGTACTTGCACAGCACTGTTAGGAAGACAGCTTATTCAGCAGTAATGTTTTCACCCTGGCTCTGGCACTGGCTCCAGACTTCACAGCCTTGGTCCAAATGTGGACAAAAGAGCTGAGCTGAAATAAGCAATTGGCCAACTGCAGCATCAAGCAACCCCAACAAAATCGGGAATCGGGAGGAAGTGCTCCACCGGCTGGAGTCATACCAAGTACAAAGGAAGATAGTTGTGGTTGTTGGAGACAAATCTATTGAGTCCCAAGACAACACTACAGGAGTTCCTCAAGTAGTGTCCTAGGACCAACCATCATCAGCTGCTCTATCAAAGACCCTCACTCCATCATAAGGAGGTGTGGCTGGTGACTCATTCTCAACTCCTCAGATACTGAAGCAGTCCGTGCCTGTATGTAAACGTCTTAGACAATATTCAGGCTTAGGCTGTAAACGCTTAACGCCATTTGTACCCCCAATAAAAGAGAATCTAATTTTCTTTCTTCAATGCTAAATGACATTGCCATCACTGAATCCCCACCATCAACATCCTGGGTTTACCACGGAGCAGAATCTTAAATATATAATACTTTGGTTGCAAAATCAGGTCAGAGGCTGCAATAATTCACCTCCTGACTCTCCAAAGTCTGTCCACCATCAACAAAGCATAAGTCAGGAGTGTATTGGAACAGTCTCCACTCATCTGGATGAGTGCAGCTCTAATAATAGTCAAGAAGCTTGTCATTATCCAGGAATAAGCAGTCCGCTCTATTGGAACCCCAGCCACCACCGAAAACACACCCTTCTTCCACTCTGTTGCCCTCCCCACAGTAGCAGTAGTTGGTATCATCTCCAAGATGTATTCGCAGCAACTCTTCAAGGGTCCTTCAATAGTACTTTCCGAATCCATGAATTCTAACACAAGGAAGCAAGTGCGTAGCGACACCATGCACTTGCATGTTTCACTTGAAGTCACGATCCATCCATGGCAATGTATTGGTGTTCCTTCACTGTCACTGGATCAAAGTGCTGGAATTCCCTTCCTTACAGCACTGTGGAGTGTACTTACACCAGATGAGCTGCAGTAACACAAGGCGGCATGGTGGCTCATCACCTCTTTCACAAGGGTAGTTAGGAATGGGCAATAAATGCTGGCAATATTCTCATTGTTATGATGCACAAGGGCACACTTCTAACATCAGCGACATCATCGTCAGGCATACCTCTTGCCATCTCAGCCACATTTCCTTCCACAGGGTGGAGGGGAAGGACAGCAAAATACTGCTGGAAGGATATGGCACCCCAGCACATGGTCCAGGGCAAAGAATCAATGAGCTGAACATATCTGAGCAACGGGGGATCAGGTTTCCTGGCCGGTCATTGCCGATATCTATAGCCTCCTGTCAAAAGACCTCCTTCCCAGTGGACACACATTGTCATTGGCCACCAAGGTACCTGTCACTGGAGGGCCACCCTCTCGCAGGTGTCTGACTCTCATTAAATAGTAAACCATTACAATCATAGAACCCTACAGTGCAGAAAGAGGCCCTTCGGCCCATCGAGTCTGCACCGACCACAACCCCACCCGGGCTCTACCCCCATCTCCCGACACATGTACCTGCTAATCCTCTGCATCCCAGGGCACTTAGGGGCAATTTTAGCATGGCCAATCAACCTAACGCGCACACCTTTGGACTGTGGGAGGAAACCGGAGCACCCGGAGGAAACCCATGCAGACACAAGGAGAATGTGCAAACTCCACACAGACAGTAACCCGAGCCGGGAATCGAACCCAGGTCCCTGGAGCTGTGAAGCAGCAGTGCTAACCACTGTGCTACCATGTCGCACTTCTCCTTCAAGATGGGAGAACAGTAAGGAGAATATTTATAATGAGTTTTATCATGTTGATGGAGGAAAAGCACTGAAATACATACAAAATATTGAACTTTAAGTAAGACCTGTGGATTTTAAAAAAGTGGACAGACAAGCCAAAGTTGGCTAAGGATGTGAAGTCAGTCACCAGCTAAATTGCTGGTAAGTGATACTAAAAGATAGACAACGCAACCCCACCCTGTATCCAGATGAAGTCACAAACCTCAAACTAAAAAAAACAAGCCATATAATCTCTGTGGAGATAATGGGAGCTCATCATCATCTCACCAAGAATGATCCTGTGAGCAATGTCCCAGATTGCTTTGTAGATTTTGCCTTCAAGGAATATACGTAGGCTGGGATAAAAGGCAGTTACAAGGCTTGGTTGGGTTTGGATTACTGCTGGGTGTGTGTGTGTGTGTGTGACGCAGAAGCAAAAAAAGCCAGCCAGCAACAGACATACCTGCAAAAGATTTGTTTCCCTCTCTCTGATTGCTGAAGTAAACCAAGACAGCCAAACCAGGACAGGCTCTATCCCCATCTCCCTACACATTTACCTGCTAATCCTACGCATCCCAGGACACTTAGGGGCAATTTTAGCGCAGCCAATCAACCTAACCCGCACACCTTTGGACTGTGGGAGGAAACCGGAGCACCCGGAGGAAACCCACACAGACACGAGGAGAATGTGCAAACTCCACACAGACAGTGACCAGGTAGAGACAGTAAAGGAAACAGGGCAGCTTCATAACAAAACAGCACAACATTGGGACATCAAAACCAACCATTCACGAAAATCAGCATTACTGGAATCATGATTTGCAACAGTCACATCCACTCCTCCTGGACAAGTTAAGGACTGATTTGTGTACTTAAGAACATAAGAACATAACATAAGAAATAGGAGCAGGAGTAGGCCATCTAGCCCTTCAAGCCTGTCCCGCCATTCAATAAGATCATGGCTGATCTGTCGTGGCTCAGTTCCACTTTCCCGCCCTCTCCCCATAACCCTTAATCCCCTCTCTTATCAAGAACCCATCAACCCGCTTCTTAAAAATATTTAGCGAGGCAGCCTCCACCACTTCAACGGGCAGAGAATTCCAGAGATTCACCACCCTTTGAGTGAAGAAGTTCCTCCTCAACTCCGTTCTAAACCGCCCCCCCTTTATCTTGAGGGTGTGCCCCCTAGTCCTACTGTCTTTTTTGAGCGGGAAGAGTCTCTCCACCTCTATCCTATCCATCCCATTCATCATCTTATACGTCTCAATGAGATCTCCCCTCATACTTGTTTTTAACTTACTTATTTTGGACTCAATTCCCCTCTGTATGAATGTCTCTGGATGTGTATTATTATTTTCTTGCATTTAATAGTTAATAAAGTCACTCATCAAAAACTTGCTGCCACTTCTGCTGGTGGGATATTGCTGTCCCACCAAGTGCGCACCCCTGCTGCAGCTTCCTGACAGCTGGGGGTCAGTTCAGTTGTGGGACCATCAGATTCCACTGCCAGCGAGTGGTACCCTGCGGAGAGGGAGAAAAACCTTTCGGTCAGGAAAGCCTGCTTAAACTGACTCCTGTTGGAACATAAATAGTGGCTCTGGGAAAAGGCATCTCCAAAGGGAGGAACCCTTTGTTTTTCACGATCGAATTGTTGTGACCAACTGCGGGGGTTGGGGGGTGGGGGGGGGGGGGGGGGGGTGGGGCGGTGGGCGGGGGGGTTGTTGAGTGAAGAAGGGGAACCCAGTTCATCCCTTTCACCCAGGGGCAGAGCAATGTGGGATATCTCAGCTGGAAGTGAACAAACTGAGGGATGGGGGCTGGGCTAACAAATCTGGGGGAACCTCTCTCAGGGACCAGTCACACAGTCTGTGTGGAGAAGAGGTTAAGACAGCATTTGTGAAAGTTAACCGCGAGGCCTGGCAGGGGAGGGGGGGGGTGCAATAGGATGTGAGAATGTTGAGTTGGGAATGTTGAGGCGCCTGGAGAGAGAGAGGAATGAGTGGAGCTTGTTTGGTTGTTTGGTTGAGTGCTGTACAGAAGAATGACGGGCAAGTGTCCAGGAAGCTCCCTGCAATGTCCATCTATTAATATTTGGGAAAAAATAGGGAACCAGCGCGGAATCTGAAATCATAGAATCTGTACAGTGCAGAAGGAGGCCATTCAGCCCATCAAGTCTGCACCGACTACAATCCCACCCAGGCCCTATCTCCATAATCCCATTGCATTTGTCCTTGCTAGTCCCCTTGGCACTAAGGGGCAATTTAGCATGACCAATCCAGCTAACCTGCGCATCTTTGGACGGTGACAGGAAACCAGAGCACCCGAAGGAAACCCACGCAGACACGGGGAGAATGTGCAAGTCAGTGACCCAAGCCGGGAATCGAATCCAGGTCCCCGGTGTTGTGGGGCAGCAGCGCTGACCACTGTGCTGCGGGCACTTTGCACCTGAAAGTGTCACCCGCTCACCTGTCCTCCCCTCTGATCAGCCTCTGAGTGCAGTGTCCCCAGTTTGAGGGGGCCACACCTCTGCTACTGACTGCCTCAGCCTCTCCCCTCCACACCTGCTGGGTTACAGAAGTCTTTCCATTCCTCCCGTTCTCGGGGAAGCCTCACTGCAGCCCCTCGGAGGTTACAGCAGCACCTTGAGGTGATGTTAATCCCAAGCGGAGTGAGGTTCCGTCTCTTTGGAATTTTGCTCTGCTTGCCTCTGGAATCAAGCTGAAAACTACTTAGCACAAAAGTGAAGCATTTGAATGCTTCTGTTCTCCCTCCCTGTCTCATATCCATCCTTGTTCATACAGCTGCAAGCTCTTTCACTATATCAGCTTCAAATTTTTATAATCTCCTAACGTGTAAACTTATCAAAGCAGTGCTGAAAATCCGTAATGTGACTCCCATCACGTTCCCTTTCCTGATTAAATTATGTGGGTGCGGTGGCAGGCGCAGTGGTTAGCACTGCTGCCCCACAACACCGGGGACCTGGATTCGATTCCCGGCTTGGGTCACTGACTTGCACATTCTCCCCGTGTCTGCGTGGGTTTCCTTCGGGTGCTCCGGTTTCCTCCGGTCACACTCCAAAGATGTGCAGGTTAGCTGGATTGCTCATGCTAAATTGCCCCTTAGTGTCAAGGGGACGAGCAAGAGTAAATGCTATAGGGTTACAGAGATAGGGCCTGGGTGGGATTGTAGTCAGTGCAGACTTGATGGGCCGACTGGCCTCCTTCTGTAGAGATTCAATGATTTCAGAATCCGCACTGGTTCCCTATTTTTTCACCCTTCGATCGAGACAAAAATCGAGGAATTCCTACAGGAATGCTGCTCTTCAAAATTACAGCAGAATACGGCAGTTAAAACTCATGGCAAAAAAACCTCAGTAAAGATAAAATGACAAAACAAAACATTGAAAATAACAGCATAAATTATAGCTGGTGCACTCTGCTCCTTGTGCAGACAGTCTCCCTTCTACGCTCTGACTTCTGACTCAGTCCAGAGCCTTAAGACTGTCATCTCGGTGGATCTCTGATTCAGAACCCTTGTTTATTCCTGAAGATTAAAGACTTGTTTGCTTTGGAAACGAGTTAGCAACGTTTGATAGAAATTTAATTATCCAGTTGGATAATAGTGCCATGTGGTGGCACTATTGAGCTGGAAAATAATTGTCATTGATTATCATGAGAATAATAATATCTGTTTAAATTAGGCTGGGGGCTTTCACAAGTCAAAGTTCATCTGAAACCTGGTCGTTTGAGCTGAGGCATGTCTGAGATTTTGCACCTTATTTAGAAAAGTGCAGATAAAAAAACCCCGTTGCCAAGTGTTGCCTGAGGAGAGATGACTGAACATCAGCTGAGACCCGGCTAGTTTATTTCCTGGAAACGTAGGAGTGTTTTACATGGTAAAGTGAGGCACGTACAACATGCATTGAATAAGGCTGGTGGTGGGTTGTAGGTGCCATGATTGTACCGACTGCCTCTTGGCATCACCAGGGGGCCTCCTGCTTCCCGCTCGCAAATGGAGACCAAAAATCACCACGAGCAAATATTTTCCCTCTTGTACCTCAGGTGACTGAATCGTAAATTCTTCCTTCCTGTGGGACTGAAGGCCTCTCCTGTGGCCTGGACACCCCCTGTACCTCAGTGTTTTTGACTCACGCTGACATTTCCATGCTGTCTGGCTCAGCCCCTGACAAAGCTGAGGAGAATTTGTCAATCGTTCCATCCAAGATATGGTCAGAACTCAGCAGCTGGTCAAGGAAATTTGGTCCATGTGTGTGCAGTATGTTTTTCCCACTGTGCTTTCGACATCACACCAGCAAATTTTGTGGCGTACCACACACACACACACACACACACACACAGATACAGACACAGACATAAACACACACACACACACACACACACACAGATACAGACACACACACACACACACACACACACACACACACACAGATACAGACACAGACATAAACACACACACACACACACACACAGATACAGACACAGACACACACACAGATACAGACACAGACATAAACACAGATACAGACACAGACATAAACACACACACACACACACACACAGATACACACACACACACACACACAGATACAGACACAGACATAAACACAGATACAGACACAGACATAAACACACACACACACACACAGATATAGATGCAGGCACACATACACATACACACAGATACAGACACAGACATAAACACACACACACACATACACACACAGACACACACACAGATACAGACACAGACATAAACACACACACACACATACACACACAGACACACACACAGATACAGACACAGACATAAACACACACATACACACACACACAGATATAGATGCAGGCACACACACACATACACACACACATACACACACACACACACACACACAGATACAGACACAGACACAGACATAAACACACACATACACACACACAGATATAGATGCAGGCACACACACACATACACACACAGATACAGACACACACCCAGATACGGACACAAACACACATGCACACACAGATACAGATACACACACATACATACAGACAGATACACACACACAGATACATACACATACACACACAGATACAGACACACACACATACACAGATGCAGACACACACACATACACAGATACAGACACACACACATACACACACATACATGCAGACACAGGTATAGAGACATACATGGACGCATACCTCACACACATGCACACACATATGCACACACGTGCGTGCAATTCAATACTTTGAGTAGGGAAGG
The DNA here is from genome assembly GCF_965287045.1 of Carcharhinus amblyrhynchos. Taxonomy (NCBI): domain Eukaryota; kingdom Metazoa; phylum Chordata; class Chondrichthyes; order Carcharhiniformes; family Carcharhinidae; genus Carcharhinus; species Carcharhinus amblyrhynchos. Next base: position 6,057,636 of record NC_137331.1, read on the forward strand.
CACAAATCAAAAGCAAGAAAAGTAGGTAATAAATTTTAAAATCTATAGATTTCTGGGAGTTTTTCCCAGCCCCCATCCTCCCTGACAAATCTCGAAACACCAAATCCAAGTGAGATCATAGGCGATGCCCCGTTAATAAGTATTATAGGATAACAAGAAACAAGAAAAGACAGTGGCTTGGGAGATTGTTTTTTCATAGAAGATTTCAATGTTTGTGTGGTTTGCTCTGCCAAGCCACTCAACATTGGGTGGTAAGAGCTGACCAAATCTGACAAATCCCATTTGATTTGACAGATTGGCGGAACACTTCAGCACTAAGTCCTGTGTCATTGGTGGATACTAAGACCTCAGGAATCCATGAACGCAAAAATATGCCACAACCTGCTGATGGGGGCTGTGACCAGTGTAGACTTCTTTCGCTGGACATCTCACCATTTTGAATGTGCATCAACCAGGATGAGGAACATACGGCCCATGAACTGTGCTGCCAAGTCTCTGTGCGACCACAACCATGGTGGGTCCAGCCACTCTCACAGAAGCTCATTTGCTGTTGGCAGCGATGGGTCATACAACTCAGGCACAGCCTAACCATTCTTTCAATCCCTTTGTTGATACCTGATCACCAGCATAGCTTCAAGCTAGTGCCTACATCCTACTTTGCCCAGGGTGTGCAGATCCTGTGGTTAAAAACCATCATCCTTGGGGTCAGTCACAGAGTCATCGGGTAGGGTTTGCCTCAAGGCCGGAAACTCCGGCCCGGGGTCAACTTTGCATGGTCCACGTCCCGCCCACTGCGATTCCCAAGCGAGCGGGATGAGAAAATTCCACCCGTAGAGCGATGGAGTCTTACAGAGCACCATCGAAGTGGTGGGCTTACACTTTGTGGGATCTCATGCTCATCTTCATTCCTGGGAACCGCCAATCATTTCATGCCCTTTGCTCTTCAAATCTGAAATATTTATTGGTCTTACTTTAGCAAATGCTCATTCCTGGTGTGAAAAAATTATGCCAGAATATTAAGGAATAATTCAGTACATGTCCTCGATAAAGTTTTTTTCCAGTCAGACACATCTCACTTTATTAGACGGTAAATGCTAGTTTAAAATGATATTGTGATTCCACACAAAGTGCAGCCTGCGGGAGATTTTTGACATTGTCCTTTCCGTATTTCTCTGCTAATACAGTCTTTCCGAACCTTTCAATGCAGTTACACAGTCAGCAGCGCTGATATTACAGGGGTCAGTCTGATGTATCCCCAGGGGACAACAAAACCACAGGTTTCACTCAAATCCAAATCCAAATCTCACTCACTCAAGCTGCCCTAAAAAAAATGAGGTTGGCACAAAGATCCCCCTCAGGATTATATATAGTTAACTAAGAGATTCTTTCCTCTGTGATACAAACACTGATCCCCAAGAAATGCAATACAGAGTGCTGAGAGAAACAAAATGTTCCTTGGTTGCCCCCTTGTGCTACGGTGCATTATAGCATTACAGGTCAATGTAAACTTAGAATAATATTTCATCACTTGCAAATAAGGTTGAAAGACAGGATGACCTCCTAGAAGATTTCAAAGCAGACCACTGTCTACATTCACTGTCAAGCTACGAATCTTTCAAACCCCTCTCTTTGTTTAATCACATTGTTACCGAGGCGACAGGGCTATTGGCTCAAAGTTTGGCCCTGTATTTTTTTAAAAATTTCAATCCAGAACTTGGTGCAGTGTTTGTATACACTTTAGACCACAATCAACTGAGCTTTTGTGCACGCTCTTAATCACTCACACAATCTAATATCGCCCATACGCTCATGCTCGAACACTCCCTCACACGCACAGTCCTCTCAAACGCTCTCCCTCCCTCACTCACATACATAATCCGTCACACTTACAGAGATTCCTCAACCTCTTTCATACAATCGCTCATGCACACGCACACTTATTCCCTCCATCTCCCTCGCACCCACACTCCTCTCAATCTCTGTCCCTCACGCACACACAGACACACAACTCAGTTAGTCACTCATACACTTTTCTCAATCTCTGTTCCTAACTTACGCACACACTGGGCGGAATTTTCCGGCCACCCTTTCCCCAAAACCGGGGCCAGAGTATCCGAGCACTCCTTGGCAAAGAGTCACTCCCAAAAGTTGGGACTTAATCTCGGGCAGTGGTTTTCAACCAATGTGCGAGAATGTCGCAAGAATGGTATGGGGTAATGCTAGGTTTGGAGGCATTCTTCAGACCTGTAGCTTGTTCCAGGAGAATGAGTCAGTAAATTTAGGTTGTTTTTCTTCGAATGAGTTGGGCCATAGAATTTGTGTTCCAGAAAATGTAATTAGAGATTCTTTCCAGGAAATGTGTCAGTGCTTACATCTCGTTCAAAGCAGAGTATGGGACTGTTTGGGATTTATCTTCAGGGAATATATCTGGTCTTTGAAGAGGTTGACCTGCAATAATTTGTCAGTATTTGGAGCTTTCCCCCTAGGCAAATGTGTCAACATTTAAAGACTGTTTCCAGAGGAACATTCAGTATTTTGCAAATGCCAGTACTTTGCAGAACATAAAGGATTTTCCCAGGGGAATACCGAAGAAATTTGTTCTGTTATCAAGAGAATGTGCCATTGTTTAGAGATTGTTGCCCAGAATTGTGTCAGTGGATAGAAATTTTCCCCGCAGAATACATCAGTATTTACAGGTTGTTTCCAGAACAATGGATCACTAGCTGGACATTTCTACTCGGGTTTATTTTCCTGTCTTTATGAAGCCCTTCATTCTGGCCTGCCCTACTGGTTGGTTGGCGATGATTGTGGGGGAGGTAAGGTAGGGAGATCTGCAGGGGTGGTAATTAGCAGGAGTGGGGTTTGAGTTCTGCAGACGCAAAGTGATCAGCAAATGGGGAGCTCTCCAGATGGGGTTGATTGGCAGGGAGGGAAGAACTGGCGGATCAGCACAGGAACCAGTGGTGGTGGGGGGGGGGGGTGCAGGCATTGGGGGTGATATTCATGAGCTGGGATGGGATGGGCAGGATATCTCCCAATGCGCTGGGAGATCAGGGCACCTATGCTTTGCCTCTGCCCCACTCCCCCTCTCCCTCTTCCCCTACTGGCGAGAATCACATCAGAGCTTTTTTACATACTGAGTGCTGTAGGATTGTGATTCGCGACTCACTGAAAGATACAGTGCCATTCTCTCCCATTTTCCCATTCATTTGGCACTTAGAATTTTTATTTTGTAAGATTGCGCCCTTTCCATTTTTTCCCCAGGATACTGTGTGAGTATTTAGAGACTGTCCCTCGGAGAATGTATCAGTCTTAAGAAGTTGTTGCTCAAAAAAATGCATCTTCAGATGTGTTCAAAGACCTGAAGACTGTAAATATGTGTGTCGTTGACAGGAGTTTAAGTCTATATGAAGATTATTGCTTAAATTGGAACTATTAGAGATAGATGAGCAGTTAAGGATTGTATCTTGTCATGTTTGAGCATTTCAATTGGAGAATTTTGCAATCCTGGCCAGAAACTTAGTTTCTTTGATGGAAGTTGAGGGGTGATCTAATAGAAGTCTACAAGATTATGAGGGGCATGGACAGAGTGGAAAGTCAGAAGCTTTTTCCCAGGGTGGAAGAGCCAATTACTTGAGGGCATAGGTTTAAGGTGCAAGGGGCAAGGTATAAGGGAAATGTACTAGGCAAGTTTTTTAGCCTGGAACTCACTGCCGAGGAGGTAGTGGAAGCAGATGTGTTAGTGACTGTTAAGGGACATCTTAACAAATACACGAATAGGATGGGAATAGAGGGATATGGTCCCCAGAAGGATTGGGGGTTTTAATTCAACTGGGCAACATCATTGGTGCAGGCTTGGAGGGCCAAAGGACCCATTCCTATGCTGTAATTTTCTTTATTTTTTTGTTTGTTCTAGCTCATTTGTTATAGTTAAACGGTATTGTTAAAGAAGGTTTGTTTTGAAAAATGCTTCCTAGTGTGTCAATAGAATCACACCTGGATTTATCTTCACACTCATGCCAAAAAATGCTGTTGGGGTCAGGCTTCATTGGGGTTTCTATTCAGGTATCCGAACGTAACACAAAGCTCAGTCCAAATGATTGCTTTAGATTTCAACATAAATAACACAACTGTTAATTAAAATATCTTTGGATAAAGCTGTAGTGATGCCCATGTGACCAGTCACCTGGGCCATCTTTACAGCTTTTTCCAAAGAGATTTTAGTCTCAGCCGCTTCTGTATTGTGAGGCTGTTAATCCTGAGAGAAAAGTGTTTTCTTAACATCCCCTCCAAAGCTGGGCTGAATTCAGAGTGCTCTGCTAAATGTCATAGTCTGCCCATGGACCCATCTCCGCTGGCTCCCTCACAGCCAAATGAAACTTAACACAAAGATTGAAGGTTGAGGGTCAAAATGGCCTTTGACCAATTTCATTTTCGTATTGGGAGCTTCAAGTGATCTTAGGTTCTTCACTAGGCTCTAATTTTCTCTGCCACTGACTGTGAGTAGTCTCACCTTTTGTCCTTCCTCTGCATTGATCTCATTAGCTATGAAGAAATAACACAACCTTTCGAGGTATTGCCCCCAGCTCCGAACTTCTGGGCCAAACAACTCTACTTTCCCAATTAAAGGCACTTTAAGGTCACCGGCACCTGTTCCTTCTTGGCACCGATGATCACTTTCCTCCCCCTCTGACTGCGCACTGCAATCTCCCAACGACTGACGTAGTTTTTCCTTGTTGCCAGTATAGTAACTGAAGGTGACTCGACGCGGCTCCAACAATAAAGCGTCTATAAACTAATATAACTGGATACAAAGATAAAGGCCTGGCACAGATCTACTCTCAACTCTGCCCTGGCTCCAACGCAAGGTCCCCCCCTTCCCAGGAGCCGCACTCTCACTTCCGATTGGCCTGGCCTCCCACGGGTTGCTCTGTAGGGTCTGATTCAATCACATGGCCCGCAAAGGATCACCCCCCCCCCTCTTTAAAGGGGCCATGTTACCACAAGGAGCAGAATGAAAAAAAAACAAAGCAAATGTGATAAGAATGAAGGATGTGAAAACAAGTATGGCAGTTAATTGAATCAATTTAAAAAACGCAACTAGCAACATCAATACATTTTTGTTGTAAATCCTTTCAACAACCCTTTTTGCTGAAACAAATATTAAATGTTTACAACATTTGTGAAAATAACCAAACTTAACCGTGCAGAGAAGGTTCACGAGGATGTTACCAGGACTTGAGAAGCTGAGTTACAGAGAGAGATTGAATAGGTTAGGACTTTATTCCCTGGAGCGTAGAAGAATGAGGGGAGATTTGATAGAGGTGTATAAGATTTTGATGGGTGTAGATAGAGTGAATGCAAGCAGGCTTTTTCCACTGAGGCTAGGGGAGAAAAAAAACCAGAGGGCTAAGGGTGAAAGGAGAAAAGTTTAAAGGGAATATTAGGGGGGGGATTCTTCACGCAGAGAGTGGTGGGAGTGTGGAGTGAGCTGCCGGATAAAGTGGTAAATGCGGGGTCACTTTTAACATTTAAGATAAACTTGGACGGGTTCACGGATGAGAGGGGTGTGGAGGGATGTGGTCCAAGTGCAGGTCAGTGGGACTAGGCAAAAAAATGGTTCGGCACAGACAAGAAGGGCCAAAAGGCCTGTTTCTGAGCTGTAATTTTCTATGGTTCTATGGTACTATGCAATGCCATTTCCTGCAGACAAAGTGCCTCAACAGCAAAGTTTGTTCCAACAAATTGAGCACGAGTTTTGAGAAAGTAAAAACTGAAAGCTAGTGAACAACAGCAATATACTTAGACCATTTATGGCTTTAGAATGTATTTTAAAATGCGTTGGGAATATTCCTGAAATAGCAGCTGATTCTTTTGTAATATGAAGGGTTTTTTTTTTGCACCATAGTACGTGCGTGTGTATGTGTGGGATGAAAATAAAAATTGGTCAGTTTGGAATTGCTGAGGGTTGCAGACTAAACACCAACTGGCCAGCCGCTGAAAATGGGCACAGCGCTCTTGGCACACTACCTTATGATATACAGGCAGCATGCCAACCTTCTGATTAACATGATTGTGGCACGCAGGTAGGTGCTCTTCCAGGCAGCTGCACACATCAGCAGGAGGCCCAAAATTGCGAGGGGCTTGTGCAGGTTAAAACTAGCCCAGACGACTTAACTTTGGACTCGCAACCCGGGGTTTCTGTGTTCAAATCTCACGGTCCCGGGCTAGGGACTTTGATTCCGTTCAAACAGAATCGGCAAGTGGGGGAATTCAGAATGTCACTTTGTAACCGGTGAATTGCTGTTGGAGGTGGTGTAACGTAGGAAAAGAGACACCCAATTTGGGTTGTGCCTCTTCAAGGAGAGCAGGTAGCAGACACCCACTCTCACGTGGTAAAAGACTGAGTAATGGTACAGTTTTAAAAGTTCGGCTGTGCCCTTGAAGGTTCAAACAAGCAGTGTTTTATTGGAAGGATGTTAACACTACTGGCTACTCAGATAGACTGCCCGTTTGCCCGTGCAAATGGCCAATGACATCATCAGTAACTTCACGTGATCGTTCTCTTAAAATGTCCCTGTTCCTGCAGCTGGTGAGGAAACACCAGAATTTACACGCATGCACAACATTTTCCTCCCCCTTTAAATCAAAGATTCCTGACACCAATAACAGCATAATATTAACAATCAAAATGAGCAATATGAACAGTAATGAACAACAGTCAATAGGTCAGATGTTTGGGAGGTTGTTGTTCTCTATGTGGTTGTTGGTAAACCTCAGACATCTGATTTCAGTGCTAGTTGCAACCTCTGGTGTTTTTGATTGGTTTGGACCTTGGTGGTCTTAACTGGAGTCAAAGTAATGTTCTGAGGTTGACTCCGTGTTGAACTGTTCTTAACTGAGGTGCTGGGGTCTTCTCCAATTGGTGTGGGTGGTGTCGGCTTCTTGGGAAGGTCCAAATCGTCACTTCGCACAGCTTGATGAGGACTCTCTGTCAGTTCTGTCTCTGACAGTTTGGTTCTTGTTGGGAAAAGTTGATGTATATGTCTTCTCCGTATTGCATCATCTTAGGTTTGCACGGTGTAGGAAGCCAATCCTATCTGTGCTAAGGTAGTAGCAAGTATCCACTTTTCACTAGTGGTACATACCTACACTGTGCACTGTGTGGTGTTGACATTTAGCCATGAGCAAAGCCAGAGAAACTTGGGCTGTTGAGTGTGAAGTATTTCTGTATGTCAGCAGAAGTTGACTCAATGAACCTTAATCTCTAGTTGCCATCAACAAATGCATCAGCGTGTGTACAAACTGTTCTCACAGCTCATTTGTGGCAGGAACATCAAGAGTTGATCTGATGTGTCGACTCCCATTCTTCTTTACGAGTTTGTGAATTCTTGTGAAGTGAACTGTGGTCCATTATCATTCACAAGTTGTTCAGGCTAACTGAATTTGCTGAAAATTTCACCCAGTCTTTCAAATCTTTTTCTCTGAGGACATTGTCATCCTAATGGCAACATTAGGCCACTCCAGGTGTGAGTCGACCAGAATGAGTAACATATGCCTTTCATAATCTATTATAAACTTTTTGCCAGCCTCTTTTGGCTATTCCAATGGGTGTAGTGGAACTAATGATGGCAGGTTCCGTACTTTTGCACAAGATGAACACATGCTCGCCTTCTCCTTGCCTTCTGCATTGCGCCCTCACCACCAAAAATAGCTTCTGGCTTATCTCTTTCATCCTTACAATGCCGCAGTGACCTTCGTGTAACTGGTTTATGTGGTAGCGTAGCTCCTTTAAGGGGTCGATCCCATGGCCCTTATATTCTCATCCAAATCATTAATATGAATGACAAATAACAGTGGGCCCAGCACTGATCCCTGAGGCACACCGCTGGTCACAGGCTTCCAGTTTGAAAAACAATTCTCTACAACCACCCTCTGGCTTCTGTCAAGAAGCCAATTTGTATCCATTTAGATACCTCACCCTGGATCCCATGAGATTTAACTGTGTGCAACAACCTACCATGCGGTATCTTGTCAAAGGCCTTGCTAAAGCCCATGTAGACAACATCAACTGCACTGCCCTCATCTACCTTCTTGGTTACTCCTTCAAAAAACTCAATTAAATTTGTGAGACATGATTTTCCACTCACAAAGCCATGCTGACTGTCCCTAATCAGTTCTTGCATCTCTAAATGCCTATAGAACCTGTCTCTCAAAATACCTTCCAACAATTTACTCACCACAGATGTGAGGCTAACTGGCCTGTAGTTCCCAAACTTTTCCCTGCAGCCCTTTTTAAACAAAGGCACAACATTTGCCACTCCAATCTCACCTCACCTGTGATTGTCGATGATTCAAATATCTCGGCTAGGGGACCCTAGCCTCCCACAACGTCCTGGGGTATACTTCATTAGGTCCCGCAAATTTATCTACCTTGATGAGCTTTAAGACTTCCAGCACCCCCTTTTCTGTAATATGTACATTCCTCATGACGTCACAATTGATTTCCCCAAGTTCCCTAACATCCATGCTTTTCTCAACAGTAAATACTGATGAGAAATATTCATTTAGGATCTCACCCATCTCATGTGGATTTGCACATAGATGACCTTATTGATTCTTAAGAGGCCCTACTCTCTCCCTTGTTACTCTTTTGTCCTTTATGTATTTGTAGAAGCTATTTGGATTCTCCTTTGCCTTATCTGCCAAAACAATTTTGTGCCCCCTTTTTGCCCTCCTGATTTCTCTTTTAACTCTACATCTATACCCCCTATACTCTTCAAGAGATCCACTTGATCCCAGCTGCCTATGCATGTCATGTGTCTCTTTCCTCCTCTCGACCAGGGCCTCAAGTCACCCAGGATTCCCGACTTCTGCCAGCCTTACCTTTCACTTTAAGAGGAATGTGTTTATCCTGAGCCCTCGTTAACTTTTGAAAGCCTCCCACTTACCACACATCCCTTTGCCTTCCCACAGACTCCCCCAATTAACTTTTGAAAGTTCCTGCCTGATACCAACAAAATTGGCCTTGCCCCAATTTAGAATTTTAATTCTCCATAGCTATGTTAAAACTAATAGAATTATGGTCACTGGTCCCTCACTAACACTTCTGTCACCTGCCCTTCCTTATTTCCCAACAAGAGGTTAAGGTATTTCCCCTTCTCTAGTCGGACCATCCCCATACCGAATGAGAAATTCCTCCTGAATACACTCAACAAATTTCTCTCTATCCAACCCTCTAATACTATGGTGGTTGGTTTAAAACATACAGTAACACAGTGACCTTTGTGTAGTTGGTTTAGTGCATGTTTGTTTAATAATGGTGGCGACTCTCATTCCCCAGAGGAGACAACCAACTTGTATGGATAGTTCGAGTCTTCAGATGGAATGTAGTTTTAACGCGGGGTTTGTCCCCACGTCTTGCCATGACGCACCACGTCCATGACCTCTGACAGTACTGGATCATTCCTGGTATGCTTCCTATCTTGTCCTGTGGTTACAGAACTTGCTTGAAGTATGAAGTATTTCCATATAGTCTTCTTACTGATGAATCATTGGGTAGAGGTAGTTGGGAGAGTCCTTCCATTTCCCCATGCACGATGATATTTTATCATGTGCTGACAACAGCAATGCCTGTTTCTGCATCTGGCTCACTGCCAGAGGTAGAATCCCAGCATGAGGCCCAAGTATCAGTGTCAAAGAACAGTGATCCGTCAATAAAGTAAATTGCCTCCCGTGCAGGAATGGGTGAAACTATTTTATTCTGAAAATGATTCTGGAACCTTCTCTCTCTATCTGAGCATAATTGATTTCTTCTCTATTCATGGTTCTTGATGCTAAAGCTATCGGCTTCTCTTCACCATTGGGTTTTATGAGAAACCACTGCCCCCCACCTCATAATGTGATGCGTCACATGCAAAGGCAAATTCAAATAAAAGTGCTTCAAAATTTCTGACTGTACTAGTGCCTCTTTAGCTTGAATGAAGGCTTTCTCACACTGATCCATCCATTTCCCTTTCCTTGTTTTGACACATTATGTAAGGATTAAAGGATAGTAACGAGATTAGCAACAAACCTTCCACAATAATTTAAAAAGCCCAAAAAGGATTAAAGTTGATTGACATTTTGAGATGCAGGTGCCTCACTAATAGCTTTGACTATTGAAGGCAATTTGTGCAATTATTTTTACGTCTGTGACATGACCCAGATGATCAATCGAAGATTGGAAACATTCATATTCATCTTCATGGGCTCTTAATCCGTAATCTTCTCATTTTTATCTTTCAGAACCACCGCCTAGAAAACTGGCGATGAGGTGGTCGGATCGCACTTCAAAAGGAAAAAAAGATAGAAAAGGTCTGACAACATAGGATATATAATTGAAATTATCACAACACAAAAGCTGGCAATGGAGGGGTACCAAGCATTGGTCCCAGCCACAAGAGGAACTGAGAAAATATTCTAATATTCTGCAGAAAACAACTTTGGAAAGAAGCTCACCGTTGCTTTGCCTGAAAAGATCTGTAACAGTCCCGGGAGCACTGAATCTGGAGAAGTGGAGCATCGTGAGGTTATCTGTGGGCTTGCGGTACAGTGAGGTGCTGAGGTGACCGTCCTTGATGGAGATGCTTGTGTCCAAGAATGCCACCGATTCTAGAGAGTAGTCCAAGGTGAGTCTGATGGTGGGATGGAACTTGTTGATGTCATCATATAGTTGTTTCAGTGGCTGTTCACCAGGAGTCCAAAGGAAGAAAACGTCATCGATGTATCTAGTGTACAGCATCGCCAGCTTAATTCGCCAGCCAGTTTGCAGAGGGAGCTATTGCGCATGCACAGGTATCTGTGTCTGCACATGCACAATGGCAACTATAGGGGGAGATATTGCACAGACCACAGAGGCTGCACATGTGCAATTTCAACAGCAGAGGTCTGACAGGCCAAGAGAGCTGTCAGGCCCCTGCTGTTGCAGGCAGCCTCACAAACCCCCATCCTTCGCAATCATGAGGCCTGCACCAATTGTGAGCCCCACAGCACCTGAGATACCATCTCTGCTGATCCCTGATTGTGATTTGCTCCCCCCGCCCCCCCCCCCCCCCCGATCCGATCATTTTGCCGAATGGCAGTGGGCCCTCCTTCCCCCCCATCTGATCATGTTGCAGAGTGACAGCAGACTCTCCTCACCACCCCCCCCTCAGGCTGCGTCTTCAGGCCCTACCTCCTTCAGTCCCACCCCTAAAGACTATGCCTTCTTAGGCCCCTCCCCCTAGATCCCACAGGCTCCACCCCCATAGCCCAACCCCTGGCACTGCCCGGGGGGCATTGCCCAGGTGCTCAGTGGTCCGTGCCAAGGTGCGAAGCTGGCACTGCCCAAGGTGAACGCCCCCCCCCCCCCCCCCCCACCCTTGTCCTCAGCCTGCCCAGGGGGCCTCAATGGCCTCTGGTTCAACCTGCGAGTCCAACGTGACTATTCCACATTCACTGGGAGCAGGTGTGTTCCTCGCAGGAGAGAACTTCTCCAGGCAAGTCCATAACGGCAAGTGAGTCCGGTTGATTGAGCGCTGAGCTCATTAATCACATGTAAATCAACACTTAAATAAAAGTGAATAAATTATTCAGCCTCTCGCCCATTTCCAGCGAGAGGCCGACCTTGTGGAAATCGGGTTCTCGTAAAGCCATGAGAGCTGAGAAACTGGGAATGATCCTGATTTCTTGGCTCTCGTACGATTTTATCAGCTCACTCTGCCCATTGATACTCGGGGCGAGCCATTACCATTCCATTCATTGCCTTGAAGTTCTCAAAGATAGTGTTAGAAACATATACTGGAGAAGAGGCTCCGTTGAGGAGTTGTATTGATATACCCGAGGAGTTGAATGGACGGTCTGCAGACTAGTCTTCACACATCTTTAAACAAACCTCTCCAGCGCTAATGGGAAGGACCTGGCTGAAAAAGATCAGATTGGATTGGACCGAGGTAACAGACTCCGAATCAGGTCGACTGAAGATCTCGAAGGAAACATGCCGCTGTCTTCGATGGTGAGCTGGGAGATATGAAGGGTATCTCAGTTAAGCATCAAGACCAAAAGTCAATCGAAATGCTGAAAGGCTCGACCAGTGCCAGATGCAATCAGATGGCGGAGGCACAATTAACATGGCTGGTCAAAACATATTTGGAATGACAAGCTTTCGGAGCACTACTCCTTCATCAGGCGGGAGTGTTCTGAATCTGGATCCACATTCATCTGCAGATAAGTTTGAGTATGATCAATTTTCCTGAAGTGTTGGTCTCCAGCTAACCCAGCAATGAGGGAGCAGTGCTCCGAAAGCTCATGATTCCAAACAAACCCATTGGACTTTAACCTGGTGTTGGGAGGCTTCTTATCCCAGTCCAACGCCAGCATCTCCACACCATCGTTAGTGTGAGTGACTGGGTGACAACAATAGTATCCTTAATGAACAAAAATGGATTGGTAGTCATTTGGGGCAATTTTAAAGTCACTGTCAACCCTGTGCAGGGCAGTACCCTCTGCCTGATTGATAATATATTCACTGGGTTGCCTGGATGCCAATACTTCAATAAAATTGATCAAGCCTATCTCCAGGTGAATGCGGATTCAGATTCACAGCAATATTCCACAATCATGACACACGAAGGGTAATTCAGATATAAAAAACTTTCATTTGCTTTCACATCCATACTTGTGTTGTTCCAACGTGCGATGGTTCAGATTCTAAGCGGGTTAAAGGATTCCCTGTGTAGATGATATCTTAGTTACTGGAAGAATGAGGAAGAATATCCCCATAACGTAGAATCATACAGCGCAGAAAAGGCCATTCAGCCCATCGTGTCTGCACTGACCAATTAGAAACACCCGAACTCCCATCTAATCCCATCCGCCATCACTTGGCCCGTGACCCTGAATGTTATGAGGTGCCATGTGCTCATCAGGTACTTTTTAAAGGATATGAGGCAACCGGCCTCTACCACCCTCCCAGGCAGTGACAGTCACTATTGTCTGAGTAAAAATGTTTTTCCCCACATCTCCCCTGAACCTCCTGCCCCTCACCTTGAACCTCTGTCCCCTTTTGACTGACCTTTCAACTAAGGGAAACAGCTGCTCCCTATCCACACTGTCCATGCCCCTCAGCATCTTCTACACCTCGATCAGGTCACCCCTCAGTCTTCTCTGCTCCAACGAAAACAACCCAAGCCTATTCAACTTCTCTTCATGACTTAAATGTCCATTCTCAAGGAGCATCCTGGTGAATCCCCTCAGTGCAATCACATCCTTCCAATAACGTGGCGACCAGAACAGCGCACTGTAGTCTAGCTGTGGCTTCACCAAAGTTCTATACCACTCCAACATGACTTTGCTGCATTTGTATGCTATGCCTCCAATGGTAAAGGCAAGTAAACCATATGCCTTTTTCACTGCCTTACTAACAGGACCTTCTGCTTTCGGAGATCTATGGACAAACACGCCATAGTCCCTTTGTTCCACAGAACTTCCTAGGGTCATGCCATTCATTGAGTACTTCCTTGTCAAATTCCTCCTTCCAAGGTGTGTCACCTCACACTTTTCAGGGTTAAGTTCCATCTTCCCATTTGACCATTCCATCTATATCTTGCTATAGCCCAAAACTCATTGTTAATCGCCCGACCAATCTTTGTGTCATCCACAAACCTACGAATCCTACCTCCCACATAGCCATGTATGTTATTTACATAAATGATGAATAAAAGAGGGCCCAACACAGATCCTTGTGGTACGCCACTGGACATTAGCTTCCAGCCACTAAAGCATCATTCTGTCATCACCCCCCCGTTTCCTACAACTGCGCCAAATTTGAATCCGCCTTATCAAATTACTTTGTGTGAATTTACCTTCTTTACAAGTCTCCCATGTGGGATTTGCCACACTCCAGAGACTAGAAGATTACAGGTTAAGAGTACAGAAAGATGAAAGCGAATTTTCCCATCTTCTATTGAATATTTGAGTCATGTCATAGATGCAAAGGGACTGCATAAATTACCTTCAAAAGTCAAAATCGTCCCAAAAAGTCAATCAATTTTGTTTGTTTTAGCTTATTAAATTATTATGGAAGGGTTGCCCCTCGTCTAGTGACTATTCTAAGCTTTTACACAATTTATTGCGTCAAAACAGGAAACAGAAATGGGTGGATCAGTGTGAGAAAGCCTTCATACGAGCTGAAGAGGCATTACTATAGTCAGAAGTCCTGACACATTTTGATCTGAATTTAACTTTGCAGGAAGCATGTGACACATCACCTTCTGGGATGGGGGCAGTTGACTCTCACACAAAACCCAATGGTGAAGACAGGCCAATAGCTTTACCATCAAGATCCTTGATGTGCACAAATAAAGAGGTTCTAAGATGACTCTCACAGGCTCTAAGAGCCACGATGTCTAAACTAAACCAAAAACACCAGATGCTGCAGTCAACACAAAAAGTAGACACCTGAGCTGCACTGGCAACCACCCAGAAATCGACATCCTCTGAAATACTTACTCTATTGTGTTCATTGATTCTTCATTTTGGGAATTTTGATTGTTAACCTTATACTGTATAAAAGCAAATTACTGCGGATGCTGGAATCTGAAACCAAAGAGAAAATGCTGTAAGCAGAGAAAAGAGCTGACATTTCGAGTTCAGGTGATCCTTTGTCAAAGCCAAAAAGCATATAAAGAGGGAGATATTGATACTTCAGGGTGAGGGAATGAGTCATCTTTCATTTCGTCACCCTGTAAACACATCGCCAATAAAGCTCTTGTGTTTTTGTACCTTAGTGGTATGCAAGCCTGTCTATTAAACATACCGCAGGTGTGGCAACCAAAGTCAAATTCCAAGAACGCAGATGCAATTCTGGTTAAAAGCTTGATCACCTCACACCAGTGGCCGTGGTCAGTGAAATCATCTTTAAATGCCAAATCCCACCAATTGTAGCATGAGCCTCAGATACTGCTTAATACACCACGCCCACACCATTCATCCATCAACAATCTCTGCCAAACATAACACATATCTGGTTGCAGTTCACCTTTCCACAATTAACTCACACACACGTTGCGGCTTGCGCACATTATCAGCTAATTAATCTTGACAGTCACATTATCCAAACTTGATGAGCTTTCTACATTGACTGTCATAGGGTGATCCATCTTTCCAGCAGTGAGGACTTAGAATCATAGAATCCTCCAGTACAGAAGGAGGCCATTTGGCCCATCGAGCCTGCACCAACCATAATCCCACCAAAGCCCCATCCCCACAAGCCAGGCATTTACCCTACCTCTGACACTAAGGGGCAAATCAGTGCATCCAGCCCATCTAGCCTGCACGTGTTTGGACTGTGGGAGGAAACCGGAGCACCCGGAGGAAACCTGCGCAGACACGGGGGAGAATGTGCAAACTCCGCACAGACAGGGACCCGAGCTGGGAATAGAACCCAGATCCCTGGGTTCCATGAGGGAGAAAGGCAGGTAGAGTTGAATTTGATTTGAAGGCGCAGTTCCAGTGGTTCACAATGCAGATGAGGCCCAGGCAGTTCTCAAAGGTTTACCCCATTTCCTTTGATTACGACCCCCAATTCTGACCTCCCCCATTATTGGGGACATCCTCCCTGCTACCACCCTGTCTCGTCCTGTTAGAATTTTATCGGTTTCTATGAAATCTCCTCTCACTCTTCTAAACTCTAGCGAACATAACCATACCAAACTCAATCTCTTCTCATACGTCCGTTCCACCAACCCAGAAATCAGCCTGATAAACCTTTGCTTACTCCCTAATAATTAAGAACATCCTTCCCCAGATAAGGAGACAAAACTGCAACAATATGCCTATATATCCTGCATAATTGCATCAAGATATCCCTACACCTCTTGCTATCCTCTTGCTATGAAGGCCAACATATCATTTGCCTTTTTTATTGCCTGCTGCATCTGCGTGCTGACCTTCAGTGACTGGTGTATGAGAGCACCCAGGTCGCGTTGCATATCCCTCTCTCTCAAGTTATTGCTACTCAGATAATAATCTGCCTTCCTGCTTTTGTTACCAAACTGGATAATCTCACATTCATTCCCCATTATACTGCATCTGCTGTGCGTTTGCCTAGTCTTTCAACTTGCTCAAATCACACTGAAGCATCTCTTCATCCTTCTCACAGCTCACCCTCCCACCTAGTTTCGTGTCACCTGCGAATTTTGCGATTTTGTTCCCTCATTTAAATTATTAGTATGTGCACTGGATAGCTGGGGTCCTAATACTGACCCACCGCAGTACCCCACTACTCACTGCCTGGGGCTTGGGAAAAGATGTGTTTATTCCTCTGCTTTGTTTCCTGTCTGCCAACTTTTTTTTTATCCGTCTCAATACCTCGCCCCCAATTTTACACACCCGTCTCTGAAAGTCCAAACAAACCACATCCACTCGCTTCCCCTCATAAACTCTACTGATCATACCTTCAAAGAATTCCAGCAGATTAATCAAGCATAATTTCTCTTTTGTAAATCAATGCTATTTTTGTCTGACTGCAAATTTCCCTAAGGTCCAGCTTCAGTTCCACCTTCTTCAACCCAGAATTGGCTCAGGGTTGGGATTAGAAGTCATGAACCGGCATTTCCTCTGACTAGTGTACTGGTAATATATGATACAATATTCTACCAGTGCCAGGATTAACCAATTTCTTTTAGTTTTGTTGGGAAATTTGAATTATTCCTCCCGAGCCAGACCTTTCAGTTGATATACGTGAAGCTTTTCTAAACTTTCTCTTGCTGAATAAATATTTGGGCGCCAAATGTTAACATTTTCTTAGAATTAGAGAAACAATGTGTTGCAGTCAATTATTTGTCTTAAAATTAGTTCCAACCGTTCAATTTCCCTCTTTTGGTTTCCAGATGATACTCATCTTGAATTTGACTCAGTTCAAGTCTAGTCAAACCCAAACTTGGTTTCCCAGACTTGTGATTCATGTTTCTGTTACGGACAGGAGGGCGATTAATTTAAAACACTCCGATTTCTCCTCTCTCTTCCCATCCGTAAACAGAAAGGTGATTTTGATTTTTGATTTCCTCCTTTGGAAGTGGTGTTGTATTTTCCCCCAGCCTTAAGTTTGGAGTGTTCTGACCTTCTATGAATAAGACACACAGAAAACCTGAGGCTAAGTTAGAGATGATCTTACTAGAATTTGGCAATGTGTTGGTTCCAGTGAGAAGAATGGAGTGAATCCTGCCCCCCCAGTGGATCTGGTGTAATTTCACACCAAATCTCGAGCATCATTGACAAATGTTTTTACGCCAATGAGAATTGTGCCAAGTCCGTGGTGGCTTCTCTCTGATTCACCTGCCATGGCGCCAATTAATTATGCCAACAATAGGGGAGCTTCCCAGCACTCATTCCACGGCAAGGGGATGGAAGCCCGGAAATCTGCACTTCCCTTCTTGGATGGAGCCCTGACCAAAATGCTGGATGGTGTGTGGCAGAAGTGGGATGCCCTCTATCCCTGCTCCACAAGGTGTCCTTTCAGCAAGGTCACCACCTCCGCCTGGGATGCAGGGACAACCCTGTTGAGTGCCAGCTCGCTACAGAAGAGAACAGTGCCACAAGAAGATGAACAACCTTCCTTGCTCAGCCAGGGTAAAGTGAGACTCGTGCAGTCTTCTACCGGACCCCCTCACACACCCCCTCCCCATTCCACATTCATCTCCTGCGCAGACACCTCAGGGCTGGCCGGTGTCTGCAAGGGGGCCCCCTCCCCCTGCCCCCAACCACCACGTTCCTCCCTACTCGCTGCCGTGCTCACCATACCCCAGCTCCCACCCATCCTTGCCAATCACCGTCTTAAATGCCAAGACTCCCACCTATCTGTTGTCGTTGCAGGACAAAACAAGCCACAAGTGCGAGCGAGGACACCCAGCGGAGTAATACCCGAGCTCAGGACCCCCTCGCCAGTCGAGGAAAGAGTCCTCGAGCTACCCGGGGAGGGGGGACTGTGCCTGTGCTTTTGGTGAAGTGGGGGCAGCAGACAAAAATGAAAACCCTCAAGACACACAATCATTCTCCAAGTGTCAAGTGAGTGATCAACGTTCCCTCCTTTAGCGCTGTGTCGCAGTCATGTCATCTTCCTTCTCCTGCAGGCAAAACGTGGCCTGGACCGTCCTTGGGCTCCCTGCACTCAATGGACCCGAGCAGTTCCTCACGATCGAAGAGGCATCTCAGCCGTCACCCACACCCGGCACCAGAGCAGTAGGTGGGCTTCGGGAGTGGTCATTGGTATCAGCATACCACCCCCCACCCCCCGCACAAGATCCACCGCAGGGACATCCCCGGGGACCAGAACTTAGAGGGATACCGGAGGCCAGGACTCTGCAGATGGTGTGCTCCTGGATCCAGTCATCCCAGAGGTTATGGAGCTGAGTCCAGTCATCCCAGAGGTAGAGGCAGAGTCGCGGATGTCAGGAGCGGATGTCAGCATCCCTCCTTGGACTGCAAGGCCGACTGAAGGAGCCTTCTGCCCAAGGAGGTGGTGCTGTTTCTCCAATGCAATGAGGCCAACACTGCGAGAGTGACATCTGCAGCGGAGACCTTGGCACAGGACATGCACTCCATGGTGGGGAATGCCCTCAGACGTGGCCTCCATGGTTCAGGGCTTCAACTGCATGGGGCAGAGACCGGAGGGAATCCATGACTTGCAGTGCCAGATGATTGCAGGGCTCCTGGACCCCATTCCAGCTGCCCCTCCATCCCACGGAGGAGCACAGGGTACATCGGGCACCCAAAGGGATGAGGATTATCCGGTTCACAGCCTGACGCCATCCACCCAGGACACCATGAGGGTGTCCAGCCTCTCTGACTACCCCCCACTTCCTGTCAGCAACACACCTCCAGCCCCACACACCACTAAGAGCAGCATGGCAATACCCATGCCAACTGCCAACTAAGCTGGGTGAACCCACTAATGGGAGCCGGCGGCTTGACCCCGCTGGAGTGAACGGGGGCCATCGAGGTCCCCCAGGAGTTTGGAAACGAGGAGGGGTGCCCCTGGGCGTCACCGGCTTGGCAGTGCCAGCCAAGGGCCAAAGACCCAATGCCCAGGGGGATACTTGGTACTGCCAAGGGAGTGGGGCCTAATGGGGGCAGGACCAATAGGGATGGGGCCTCTGGGCAGGGGGGGGCGGGCGGGGGGGAGATGAGGGGTTTCCGCTGCCACCCTGCACTCAGCGGTGTTGGAGGGACGAGGTCAGTGACCGGGGGGGTGTACCTTGGGATGGGAGGGTGAAGTCGTGACTGGGAGAGTTGGGCTGCCGGTGGGGGGGGTGGGGGGGGTGGTGGGGGGAGGGGTTGGAGATTGGGACAGCAGTGAAGGGTGTGGGTCTCAAGACACATCCTAAGGGCCAGTGATCGGGCCGTAGGGACATGAGGGGCAGCGATGTGGGCTTCACAGGGCTGCAGGTCTGGTCAGCGACCAGTCGGGAAGCGGGCAGTGTGCGGCTACTGCACGTGCGCTGATCTTGGTGCTGACAGATCGGCGAATGCGCAGTGACCCATTCATTGCTACGTTGATGGCCTCTCTAGATTTTCAGTGTGATTCACACTAGGGCACTCTGCAGTGCACAGAGCATGGGAGATATATTTAGAAAATCCCACTGGAAAAAAAGTGGTATTTACTCCAGTTCTTATGCAAATTCAACATTAGAGTTTTTTGGTGGAATCATCCCTCTTAGTGTTCCTGAGATTACTGATATTTTCACGCTGGTATTTCCAATCTGATCTACACCTAATGATAAACAATTATTGTAAACGGATCAATTAGAATAGACTAAAACTCTTGCATCTCTCCCAGTGCTAATTTTTTTTGCTATACGGTAAATGTAGGATAGCAGTCTCACATAAAATATAAAGTCATACTGTTTTTATCTTGGTTATTTTTTGCTCAAGAAAGGCTTTCCACACATTATTGGGGCATATTTTAGCATGAAGAAGATAAAAGCATCAATTTACCAGCTCAAATACCCATTAAAATTGTAAAGGAGCTTTGACACACCTGGCAGTTTGAGCGATACAGGATACGTGGATCTTGGCCAACGTCTGTGCTTCCAATTTCAACATTCCAGCCTAAAGGTTTGTCTCGGGTATTTCGCCAAAGCATCTGAGACTAATTTGTTCCTGCTCGCAGGGCAGAATGATTGATAATAAAATGGAGCAGGATGGAAATGGTAATGGTCCCAGATCTTCCAAATCCTTAACTGCATTTGAGGAAGCCACACCAAACTCTACATGTAATTGTTGAGAGTCAACATTGAGAAAAATGAGAAGGTCAAACTTCTCTGTAGCCAGGGCCAACAATATTGTTCTTATTTATTTTATTCGTTCGTGGGACATTGGTATCACTGGCTGGGCCAGCATTTATTACCCATCCCTGGTTGCCCGAGAGCAGTTGAGAGTCATTGCTGTGGCTCTGGAGTTACATGTAGGCCAGACCAGGTGAGGATGGCAGATTTTCTTCCCAAAAGGACATTAGTGAATCAGATGGGTTTTTCCAACAATCAACAATCATTTCACGGTCATCAGTAGATTCTTAATTCCAGATATTTTTTATTGAATTCAAATTCCACAATCTGCTGTGGTGGGATTCGAACCTGGGTCCCCAGAAACCAAAGCATCTAGAGGAAACCCATGGGAAGGATGTCCAACATGGGAAGAATGTCCAAACTCCACACAGGCAGTCACCTGAGGCTGGAATTGAACGCAGGTCCCTGGTGCTGTGAAGCAGCAGTGCTAACCACTGTATCATCATGCCACTGTGTCATCGTGCCACTGTATCATCGTGCCACTGTGTCATCGTGCCACTGTGTCATCGTGCCACTGTGTCATCGTGCCACTGTATCATCGTGCCACTGTGTCATCGTGCCACTGTATCATCGTGCCACTGTGTCATCATGCCACTGTATCACCGTGCCACTGTGTCATCGTGCTACTGTATCATCGTGCCACTGTGTCATCATGCCACTGTATCATCGTGCCACTGTGTCATCGTGCCACTGTATCATCGTGCCACTGTGTCATCATGCCACTGTATCACCGTGCCACTGTGTCATCGTGCCACTGTATCATCGTGCCACTGTGTCATCATGCCACTGTATCACCGTGCCACTGTGTCATCGTGCTACTGTATCGTCGTGCCACTGTATCATCGTGCCACTGTATCGTCGTGCCACTGCATCATCGTGCCACTGTGTCATCGTGCCACTGTGTCATCGTGCCACTGTATCATCGTGCCACCCTGTAGGCATTTGAACACAGCTGACCAAGAAGAAGCTTGTAGGTTCCTCCTGCTTCTCCACCTGATTTTCCTTCTATTAATCTGAACTCAAAAAATAAACGGACAGATCCATTCTCAAATGATTTATGAATTAAAGAAGCACACAATATCAGATCCAGGTCTTCCATAATATTTTGGTCTAAACTTTGAAAGCAACATAGCATGAATTGGAAATGATATAAAATTTAAACACCATTTAGCTCTGCGTGAGCCTCCTCTCACCTTATTTCAGATCACACTGACAGAGGATTAAACATTATTGAGAAATATTAAACGGACAGTGACAAGAGTCCCCGCACCATGCAGCATGAATCTATAAACTTAATGATGGTAATAAACCATGAGTGAAACAGTACAGACATCGGGTCAGAAACATTTACAAAGTACAAACAACTACAATGCAATAAAGTTGATCGATCAGAAAATCATAACTCACCTGGTCATGGACATCAAAGACATTTTTCAGTCTGACAGCGGAAATCGACAGCGGTTGATTTTAAAGCGGGTTTGAAAAGAAGAGCTCTGTGCTGAATCATCCAGCAGTGAAAGCAAGATGGGTGTTATAGTTAGCAACAGGCAGAGTGACTCAACCTCTACAAGATATTATGGAAGACCTGGATCTGATATTGTGTGCTTCTTTTATTCATAAATCATTTGAGAATGGATCTGTCTGTTTATTCTTTAAGTTCAGATTAATAGAAGGAAAATCAGGAGGAGAAGCAAGAGGAACCTACAAGCTTCTTCTTGGTCAGCTATGTCCAAATACCTACAGGGTGGCACGATGATACAGTGGTTAGCACTGCTGCCTCACAGCGCCAGGGACCTGCATTCAATTCCAGCCTCAGGTGACTGCCTGGGTGGAGTTTGGACATCCTTCCCATGGGTCTCCTCCGGATGCTCTGGTTTTCTCCCACAGTCCAAAAATGTGCGAGTTAGGTTGGTATGGCCATGCTAAATTGTCCCTTAGCTTCAGGGGAATGAATACGTGAGGCAATGGGGATAGGACCTGGGTGGGATTGTTGTTGGTGGAGACTTAATGGGCCAAATGGCCTCCTTCTCCATTCTAGGGATTCTATCATTCTTGAAAAAAATACCAGGGACAAAAATACCAGGGACACTGGGAGCTGTGTCCCCGATTATAGAACTATCAAGGAAGGCCACTCACTCCATCGTGCCTGGGCTAACACTTTGAAAGAACTATCTAATTATTCCAACTTTCTTGCTCTTTCTGCATCGCCTTGCAATTATTTTCATTTCTGAGTATAAATCCAATTTTCTTTTGAAAGTTACTGCTGGATTTTTTTTCCTTTCAGGCAGCACGTTTGCAAATCACAACAACTCACCGTAGGAAGATATTCTCCTCATGTGTGCCTTTGGTTCTCAGGACGGCCAGTCAACAACATAGCTACTTCTGGCAGCCTACCTATTGTACGATGATGAGAACACTGGAGCAATTATCCCTTCAGGTTCTGACCACATAGCTGGGCACGTGCTTCTGTCTGTGCACGGCTGATTCCAGATCGGGAGGTGGGCTCTATCCTTAAACATCTTCAGTGTTGCCCTCACAACTTCTCTTGTTCCTTTTAAGACACCCATTTCTAGTTCTACACACAGACACTGTCTGATCGTCACAGTTATTTCCACATTCCTCTCAGACTCTCCTATCACCAGCAATGCCCCTAAACCACTGGCTGGGATTTTCCGCCCTTCTTTACATCAGGCGGTTTTGGTGATGGGAGTGGGAAAAATGTGACAAGAAGGCCAAAGTCAAATTTCATCAATGGCACCAAAGCAGGAAGCGGTTGTCCCGTCCCCCCATCAGTGGCTGCATTTCCTGATGCTGTATGGCGGGGACCTCATTATAATAAATTAACATATCATTATCAGGCCCAACGCTTGTATCATCCGCCACCCCCCCTCCTCCCCACCATGACAAAAACATCATCCAGGTGTAACGTTAGAACGGGGTGAAGAACGACTGGTCTTAGAAGGCGAGCAGTACTCCTGGGGGAGCTTGGAGGTGAGTACAATTCTCAGGGGAGAGCCGGTCATGCCAAGGTAATGCCAGGAGGTGCCAAGGGGAACCAGCTTGATTCCAGGGGGTGCCGGAAGGTGTACCTGGGCAAAGATTGTCTCATGGTTGGCTAGCTGTGCACTGGGGTGGTCTTTCAAAGTGACTCCCGGATCATCGAGTGTCTGATTTGATTGTGAGGTGGGCAAACCAGAGGCCACAGTCCATGAACCCATGACTGTAAGGTTTTTGTCCTAGGTCCTGGACTAAAATCCACTGTTGCTATTAGCCATCTCAATGCTGCTTTTCCCTTCCTACATCGGCCTTTGTCGATATCAGAGAAAATCTTGCCCGCTATACCAGCCTCATAACAGCACAATTGTGCAACCTATGTCTACACACAGTTCCTATAACCTACTGAAATGTATTTCCGCTCAACTTCTGGGATTTAGAAAGGTAATAAATAGAATGAATTATGTAGCTAATATGGTTATTAAGACTAATGATACAATTTCCATTGTATGTATGCACAAACAGAGCTGGGCTTTGTATCAGTGGGAAAGGGACTGTGCCCAATTTTGATCTCTTGAGCCACGGATGAACGTCTGACAAGCTCGCTGGTGTTGATTTCCACCATTTTGGTGTCAGCTGTCGGGATGGCATCCCAGAACAGTCAAGTTCCCGAGAAGAGACAGAAACGTGGGATAAAGGCAGAAGATGAAATATCATAAAACTATGGGAAAAAGAGCTAAAATTCTGCTGATTTGTTTATCCTGGAATGGTGAGAATGATCACCTAGATTCCTGACATTATTTTTCAGGACCAGGGAGGTTGCTTTCTGTCATTGCAATGCCATTAAAAACTTTGTTACGCGGGGCCTAACTTGTTCAGTGGTTATTACAGTCAGAAAAGTGGATAAAAAGTCAAAGTTCATGTCAAATGACTGATTTCTGTGCCAACTGTATCTGTGAAGGCTGCAATAGAGAACTTTGTGGAGGAGCTGTGTATCACTGGCAGTGACCTTTAAAAGCCGATTGACTTACTGATACTAGACCAAGTGACTGATATTCATGTGTCTGTCTGGATAGTGAGGATTGGCAGACTTATTCCAACATAAGGAACATTGCAGTCAAAACTAATCCTGAAACGGCATCCGGCCTGTTTTCACTTTCTTACAGAAGCCACTTAATAATGATCAGGAACAGGAACCATGGCTGATTTATCTCCTTCCCAACACAAAGGGACTGAGGGCAGTTGCCATGTCCAAATACTGTGCCAGCTGACATAAGAGAACATCAGGGATCAAATTGGATTAGTTGGTACAGGCTTGATGGGCTGTAATATTCTGTGAAATCTGGGACCCCGTATGGCTCACTACAATTCAATGCCATTTTCCAACTGAGATTACTGTACTCTCCAGTCTAGATTTTACAATCAAGTTTAATTCTAACGTGAAAATAACAATTCATAGAATCCCTACATTGCAGATGAAGGCCATTAATAACATGTACTTTTATAAAATGTTGGCACATGTCTAGTTAGTATTACCAGCAATGTAAAATCTTGGAACCGTAAATGCAAATCTGTGCGCTTGAGAAGTCCATGGTTAATTCGCAGATAGTTAAGCAATCCCACTCTATGACCTAACAGTAAACTCCCTGTAAGGTGTTGTGGCAGCATTTTAGAAGGATACAGGTTATGAATTGCAGTTGCGCTGGCAACTTTCTATTGCAAATTATTTCTTGACTGCCTCACATGTTCTCTGGATGGGTCCTCACCCTTGCGTTCATTTCTGTCCAAGTAGTTATGGGCACTGGTTGGTGACCCTCTGCTCCAAGATGGATCACCATGTCTCTTCAGAACCTCCTCCAAGGTAATTCAGATTACACTTCCAGCCTCTTTGTCTTCTTGCAGCCATATCTTTCTCAAGTCAATAGCAGGACAGCTTGAAGAGTGAGCCCATTAAGTGTTACTGCTCAGACTATTTCCATCTCTGGCCACAGAATGTTGTCCCGCCGGATTGATGTATTTTGGATAGACTGCGCCAGCTTTAAGCTAAAATTCTGGCACAGCCAGCCAAAGCTCAAAACTGTCAAATAATGTAAGAATTAAGGCTCATAAAATACGAGTTTGGTACTTTCCAAGGGAAGTTCTAGTAATAAATGCAAAGGATAAATATTGACTCAACCCTATAGATAACGGGGGGATTTTCGAGCGTGAAAGAATTGAAACAAAGCTTTTTGTGTTTTAAGTTGCTTTATGTCAAAACTTTAACTTAGATTTTTCCTTAAATCTGATATTCATTCTTTCAAATAAATTCATTCTTTCAAATAAGTTAGT
This sequence comes from Carcharhinus amblyrhynchos, assembly GCF_965287045.1. Lineage (NCBI taxonomy): Eukaryota > Metazoa > Chordata > Chondrichthyes > Carcharhiniformes > Carcharhinidae > Carcharhinus > Carcharhinus amblyrhynchos. Next base: position 6,083,321 of record NC_137331.1, read on the forward strand.
GAGTGGTCTGCCACTAATCCCTCAACATTTTCCAAGTTAGAAAGACTGAGGTTTTTCCACCATGACTTTTTGTTGGCACTGAAGAGTTTGGGAAAGATGTTGGAATCCTGAAGAAGCTGAAAGGAGCAAGAAACTGGAGAGTTGACATCAATTGAACAGCCTTGATGTATAGCCAGCTCCATTAATATGGACGTGACAATCCATTGTTCTGCATTCAATTTCAGATGCTTCTCACCCTTTCAGTGGTGCTGTGATATTTTTCTTAACAAGGCTGTTGAACACTGTCGGCAACATCCAACAGTGTCAATGCGAAATGCACCAACCGTTCTTTGACTGTAAATGACATGTCCAGGGAGTGGAAAGAACTAATGAAGCTTCTCTCTCACCTCTGGCGGTTTTTCCAGAGATTAACCGAGTGATAGAGATGAGAAAGCTCCCAGATTCACTTACTTACCTGGCTAGTGTTGGCCTGGGGATGAATGTTTTTAGTCATGGGATGTGAGCATTCATCGTCCATCCCAAATTGTCCTTGAGCCACCTTCTTAAAGGGCTGCAGTTTGACACAGATACATCCACAGTGCTATTAGGATGGAAGTTTCAGATTTTTGAACTACTGTTGGTAAAGGAATGACAACAAACTTCAATTCAAAATGATGTGTGATTTGTAGGGGAACTTGTAACTGTCTCCTGCTCTTATGCATCTAGGTGCAAGAGGTCATGGGTTTGGAAAGTACTATCAAATAAACTTTGTAAGTTGCTGCAGTGCAACTTCTATCTGGTATAACACTGCCAGTGTGCACCGATTTTGGAGGAAGTGGACACTTAAGGTGAGAGGTGGGTTGTGCTGAAGAGTGTTGCTTTGTTCTGGATGTTGTCAGATTTCTTAAGTGTTTGAGCTGCATTCGTTCAGTGAAGAATATTCCACCACCCTACTGATTTGACCCTTATACAGAGAAACACACATAGAAAATAGAAGCAGGAGTAGGCCATTTGGCCCTTTGCGCCTCCTCGGCCATTCATTATGATCATGGCTGGTCATCAAATTCAATATCCTGCTTCCTCCCCTTCCCCCTATGTCCCTTGATCCTGTTAGTCCCAAGTGCTATTTTTAATTTCTTCTTGAAATCAAACATCATTTTAGCTACACTCAATCAAAAGCTATCTTGAAGTCAAAAGCAGTTTGGCACTCTTCCTCTTCTCTGCAACCCAACTCTTTCCTCCAAGTTTGTGCCAAGATTGTAATGGGATCAGGAGCTGAGTGGTCCTGACGGAACCCAAACAGAGCTTTGGTGAGCAGGTTTTTGCTGAGTTAATGTTGCTTCATAGTATACCTGATGACTGCGAGTAGATGTTGGGGTGTGAACTGTTCAGATTAGATTTGTCCTGCATTTTATGGGCAGGATATAGCTGGGCAATTTTCAACTTTGTTGGCTAGATACCAGTCTTCATCAATGATCTTCCATCCATCATAAAGACAGATGTGTGACTTGTTTGCTGATGACTGTTCAATGTTCAGGCAGCAGAGGTTTGGAAATAAGTTCCATGTGTTGCCACACACCATCCTCACTTGGCACTATATCACTGGGTCAGAATCCTGGAACTCCCTCTCTAACAGCAGTGTGGACCACCTGGATTGCAGTGCCAAGGGCAATTTGGAATGGGCAATAAATGCTAGCCTTACCAGCCATGCTCACACCCATGAAAGAATAAAAAATGAAATCTGGGTGCAGCTTCTTTTAACACTATTTTATATGGCAATAAAAGTACTCTAAGACCAGCTGGACCACTCCCTGTAGAGTATTCAACGTACAGAAAATCTTCACAAATGGGCACATTTACACAAGTATTCAGAAGAAATAACCCAGCAACAACATAAGAACATAAGAACATAAGAAATAGGAGCAGGAGTAGGCCATCTAGCCCTTCGAGCCTGCCCCGCCATTCAATAAGATCATGGCTGATCTGTTGTAGCTCAGTTCCACTTTCCCGCCCTCTCCCCATAACCCTTAATCCCCTCTCTTATCAAGAACCCATCAACCCGCTTCTTAAAAATATTTAGCGAGGCAGCCTCCACCACTTCAACGGGCAGAGAATTCCAGAGATTCACCACCCTTTGAGTGAAGAAGTTCCTCCTCAACTCCGTTCTAAACCGCCTCCCCTTTATCTTGAGGCTGTGCCCCCTAGTCCTACTGTCTTTTTTGAGCGGGAAGAGTCTCTCCACCTCTATCCTATCCATCCCATTCATCATCTTATACGTCTCAATGAGATCTCCCCAAGCTCATAGATAGTTCAGGGCATCTTTATGTAGTACAACTGGGAGGTCCCTTCAATTCATTGAATATTGTGTTCAGCTTTGCAAGACTCAGCTGTATTTTGTCGGGAAATCCCACCTGATGTCAACAGACCTTTACACGGTCAAAGTCGCGCGTCCACTATCATTACTGTGGGAGAGAACCGGAGCACCCGGAGGAAACTCACACAGACACGGGGAGAACGTACCACTCCGTACAGCGACCCAAGCCGGGAATCAAACCTGGGTCCCTGACACTGCGAGGCAACAGGGCTAACCAGTGTGCAGCCCCACGGGTTAGAGAAAACAGCAGGGATTTTCATCGTCTGATGTGAACGGAGTGACCACTTCCTCACTCACTGAGGCTGGTAATGAACTCAGGAACAGGAGAGCAACCAGAGAGCAGTGGGCTTCAGCAAGTCCTGTTGCAGGTGACTGGTTGTGGAAGGGATGAGAAGTTGATCAGTGTTGACCCGGCCAGTAGGTCAGTCTTGAGGGATGAGGCAACCTTAAGGAAGGGAAGGAATGGATCGGCAACCAGCTACAGTACATTTGTGAAGTCAGGAGTAAATCTGCTGTTCTTCCTGGCCCCACAAAAGCAACAGAAATAAATTAAAGGCCTGAGATCCTTGTATTAAGTAACTGTCCTTTCCTGACAAGAACATTTAAGCGATTGAGAATCCAGGAGACATGTCTGTTACTGAAGAGCCAGAACAAACTAGATGTTAAAAGCACACCACAAATGTAGAAGGAAATAAGAGAAAAGTCAAAATTACTGACATGGAATGCGCTGAGTACATGACGACAAAGGAATAGATGACAAAGTTTGGGTAAAAAGTGAAAAAAAACAATTAAGTGGGCAAAGAGAAACTAAATTACAAAAGAAATAAAGTACTCTACCCCACATAAGTAACAAACGAAATATCAGGTTAGGCACAGGACCTCAAAGGAAAACACATGGTAAACTCACAGATAATAACACTCCAGTTACAAAATAGTCATTGAGGTCGACAGCACAGCAAAGTCATTTCAGCCCAATGTTTCTGCACCAGTCAAAAACCTAACTATTCAAATCCCGTTTTTCAGCACTTGGTCCTTGGCCAAGGGCAGCACGGTGGCACAGTGGTTAGCAATGCTGCCTCACAGCGCCAGGGACCCGGCTTCAATTTCCAGCTCGGGTCACTGTCTGTGCAGAGTTTGCACGTTCTCCCCGTGTCTGCGTGGGTTTCCTTCGGGCGCTCCGATTTCCTCCCTCAGTCCGAAAGACGTGCTGGTTAGGCGCATTGGCCAGGCTAAGCTCTGCCTCGGTGTACCCGAACAGGCGAGTGTGGTGACTAGGGGAACAGACACTCCTCGCTCCATGCTGTTTCAATTTACTTCCCGTTACCAGGAATCTGTTTGCGCCTGGAAACACAGTTTATGCTGTCTAGTTACAAACGATAGAAGAGTCAGCTGCAGTTAGAAATGGGCAGAATCTTCTGGAATGTGAGGGAGGAATTTGCCTAATCTGCCGCAGCAGTTTGGTGACACACAGGCATGGAGAATGTGGTGGGAATCAGATTATCTGAGATCACCAGTGTAAAACTGTGTCGCAACTCTCCTGAGGGTGGGTTAGTGGCAAGTTGGGTTTCCTGCTAACAGGTGGTGTAGGTACTATCTACGTTCATTTGCATTCCATGAGCGTTCAATAAAACAGCTCCCTGCCAGTATTGCCACGTGGCTGGAATTTTCTGACCGGCAGGGCTTTTCCATTACGCTGCAGTGAGTGGAAATTAAGCAAAAACAAGAAGGTTAGATTACTACCTGAATGGCTGTAAACTGGGAGAGGGGGGAGTGTGCAGTGGGACCTGGGTGTCCTTGTGCACCGGTCACTGAAGGTAAGCGTGCAGGTGCAGCAGGCGGTAAAAAAGGCAAATGGCCTTCATTGTGAGAGACTTTGAGGACAGGAGTAGGGATGTGTTGCAACAATACAGGGCCTTGGCGAGACCACGTCTAGAGTACTGTGTGCAGTTTTGGTCCCCTTTTCTGAGGAAGGATGTTCTTGCTCTCGAAGGGGTGCAGCCAAGTTTATCAGATTCCGGAGATGGCAGGACTGGTGTATGAGGAGAGATTGACCAGGTTAGGACTGTTTTCACTGGAGTTCAGATTGTGAGAAACACAGCTCACAGTCAAACAATTTTAGTTGAGTCAAGTTCCGAAGGAGCAAGATATTTTATTTAACGTTCTTGCAAGACCGGGTGTCCAAAAAGATAGGCACACCTTACATCGATTTGCAGCACACCTCTATACTTTTTTACAAGCATTGTAATGGCTTTGCAATGTGTTGTTCTCCCCTAATTGGTGGTCCCTGTCCCATCTATGTGTTGCCATTCCCCTATTGGCTCGAGGTGCCCCAAGTTTCCATCCCCTCTACTCCCCATCTAACAATGTCTCCTGTTATCACAAGAGTGCATTAGTAAACTCATCCGTCTTACCTAACACTGTTACATGCCCAGTTCAGATTGGCTGTAATCAATCTTTTGCCAACTTAATCACTGCTGTCCCGACTATCTCAGTGACCTCTTTCCCCTTTTATGCTCAGTTGTAGAAACAACATATCTTGCATACCATTTGCTTTTACAACCTGGACCTCGTACATTCCTTCAGGATGTGGTGTATGCTTCACTGCACACCACACATCTGGTGTTATTCCTACACCACAGGCAGTTTCTTTATTGTCCCTGACTGTTGCTCTGTTAGCAGCAGCGAATTTTACGTCCTATGTTTGTGACTAAAATCACAGTTGCTTCCATAATGTGGGTTAGCAATGTGCCTGGCTATACCCAGTCTACCTAACTTTAGGCTATTTTTCTATGGTGTACAGATATCTGTGTTTCCAGCATCTTTACCTGTTGCTCACAAGATGAATAAGGGGGAAATCTCATAGAGACTTATAAAATTCTGAGAGGCCTGGACAGGATAGATGTAGGGAGGATGTTCCCAATGGTGAGGGGTCCAGAACCAGGGGATACAGTCTGAGGATTCGGACCATTTAGGAGGGAGAAGAGGAGACATTTCTTCACCCAAAGACTGGTGAGCCTGTGGAATCCATTACCACAGGAAGTCGTTGATGCCAAAACATTGAATGCATTCAAGATGCAGCTGGATATAGCAATTGGGGCAAATGGGATCAAAGGTTATGGGGAAAAAGCAGGGTTAGGCTATTGAGTTGGATGATCAGCCATGATCGTAATGAATAGCGGAGCAGGCTCAAAGGGCCATATAACCTCCTGCTGCTCCTTTCTTCTATATTTCTAAGCTATCGCCAAATTGTCCATCTTTGCTGCAGTGGGGGCATGGTTTTAAGATCGTGCCCCAGGCCTTTCAATCTTGTGTCATGCCAGCTGAAATTACATCGGTGTCAAACCCGATTGCGAAGAATGGCATTCACAAGGTCATTCCCAGTTCATCAGAGACTTTGAGGTGAGTGCAACTAACCCTTCCTTGCCATAGTGCTGCACTGCCTCTGATGGCGGCACGGTAGCACAGTGGGTTAGCACTGCTGTTTCACGGCTTCAGGGTCCTGGGTTCGATTCCCGGCTCGGGTCACTGTCTGTGTGGAGTTTGCACATTCTCCTCGTGTCTGCGTGGGTTTCCTCTGGGTACTCCGGTTTCCTCCCACAATCCAAAGATGTGCGGGTTAGGTTGATTGGCCATGCTAAGAAATTGTCCCTTAGTGTCCAGGGATGCGTAGGTTAGAGGGATTAGTGGGTATAATATGTAGGGATATGGGGATAGGGCCTGGGTGGGATTGTGTTCGGTGCAGACTCGATGGGCCGAAGGGCCTCTTTCTGCACTGTAGGGCTCTATGATTCTAATGCACTGTTCACCACTCTACCTGGGCAGACCAGTTCCTGCCCTCCATCTCCATGCCAAGCTGGTCTTCACAGACAGCACCATGCTACTGGACTCGTGGAACATCCTGTGTCACTGATTCAGTCAGTACCGTGTCTGGGGTTGGGGAACACAGGAGTCTCCTTGCCCCTGGTGACACACACCAGTCTTGATCTGATCAGCACTCTGCTGTGGGACTCAAGCTGCCTTCGCAACGAAGATCTGAAATTTTGACGGGGGTGGAGTGCGAGGTGAAATGTGTGTGTGTGTGCGTGTGTGTGTGTGTGTGTGTGTGTGTGGGGGGGGGGGCGCGGTGGTGGGGTGTTGGGGGGAGGAGGAGACAGGGGGAGTGGCGGACTAACAAAGACAAGGGGAGGAATGTGGAAGGAGGGTTGTACAGGGATGAGGGGTAGGGAAAAGGCTGAGGTGGCAGGCAGAGGGGCAAGGAGTTGAATAAAGAAGATGAAGAATGGAAGGCAGGGGGAAGACGGAGGGGAGGGAAGCTGGACCCCGACAAACCTGCAAGAAAAGCTCCCAGACCAGGGGGCCAAAGGGATATCACATCATTCACTGGAAGAGGATGGATGAAGACTCCAGCTGTGGTGGGTAGAGATTCAGGTGGGGCATGGACACCTCCCAGGGCTCAGGGAGAGGGTGATTGAATAGAGGAATAGATTTCTCCTTGAGGCCACTAGCCTTTTCCTTCTGGATTGCTGACATCCTGAATAGTCTGGTGATGACAGGTGAGCTGGAGAGAGTGATAGGAGTGTGCTGGACTGGTATTTAAATATGGCGCCAGGACCTTTGAACCCACCAGCTGACAGTGGGCAGACGTACCAGCTCACGGCCCACCAGGAGATTCAGAGGGGACCTAGTCTATGCCTCATTAATGAGCTGCCCAGTGCAGAATCTGGCGGGGGGGGGTTTACTATTCCAGTGGACAGAAAGGTGCCACTGGAATCTCCTACCACTGTCTCGAAATGAGAGAATTCTGTTCTACAGGTAGCTGCCGGTGTTTAATAAGAACATTGAAACGTAAGAACTAGGAGCAGGCATGGGTCATCTGGCCCCTCGAGCCTGCTTCGCTATTCAATAAGATCATGCCTGATCCTTTTGTGGACTCAACTCCACTTACCCGCCCGTTCACCATAACCCCTTAATTCCTTTACTCTTCAAAAATCTATCTTTGCCTTAAAAACGTTCAATGAGGTAGTCTCAACTGCTTCACCGGGCAGGGAATTCTACAGATTCAAGACCCTTTGGGTGAAGAAATTCCTTCTCAACTCAGTCTTAAATCTGCTCCCCCCTTACTTTGAGGCCATGCCCCCTACTTCTGGTTTCGCCCGCCAGTGGAAACAACTTCCCTGCTTCTATCTTATCTGTTCCCTTCATAATCTAAAAGTTTCTGTAAGATCTCTCCTCATTCTTCGAAATTCCAGTGAGTATAGACCCAGTCTACTCAGTTTCTGCTCAGTGGGTGTGCTTCCCACCAGAGGTGATGGGATGGCCGTGTGATCTTGCACTGTTCAGTTCATTAAGTGCGTATCTGTGAGGAGCTCACCAATTCTCATGGAGGGGACGGGCAGGAAGTCACCATCTCCACCATCAGGTCATCAGGTGGAGATTCTGGGCGCCGTATTCAAACGGCAGCTGGACAGCTCGTGTTATCCTTCCTGGCCCCTTCCCCCACCTTCCAGCCTTCGTCTGCCTCCCGGGGTGCAGCTTTTGCAACGAGCAGTCGGTGTCAGCAAGGTCACGTGTGTGTTCGCCAAGAAGGGGAAGGGTCACACGTACAACGACTGACCTCAAAGTTGTGCAAAAGTCATGAAACCGATCGTAGTAATTTCCTGCTGGCCGGGGGCATAATTAGGAGTGGGAACTCCATTCAAGCGAGGTGACCCTTAATGACATGCTTAGGCAGGCAAAAAGCCTTCCTGACACACATTGTTTGCTGGGAATCTCACCTTTATGGCTCTGGGAACACTATTCCTACAGTTCATCCTGGTAGCAGGTCACTGACGTTTGGCTTTGTGTCAAGTTCCCTGACCACCACCCCCCCCAACACTTCTCACTGCTCGTGGGACAGGAAGATTCCACCTAACATCTCCCATTCTCTGTGACTGACACTGCCTCTGTGCATGTGCCCTCAGTGCATCCCCTAGTGGTGCAACACAACAGCATAAGAAATAGTAGTCAGCTCAGATTAGTGAAGAAACAGGAAGGGTAGCTAAGGGGAAGTACGGTGAATCCATTTCGATTTCCGAAAAGCCATCAGTAAAGGCACATAAAAACATGGTATGGCACGGCGGTTAGCGCCGCTGCCTCACAGCGCCAGTTCGATTCCTGACTCGGGTCGCTGTCTGTGAGGAGTCTGCACATTCTCCCTGTGTCTGCGTGGGTTTCCTCTGGATGCTCCAGTTTTCCTCCCACAGTCTGGAAGAGGTGCATTGGCCATGCTAAATTCTCCCTCATTGTAACCCGAATAGGTGCCAGAGGGTGACCACTGAGGGTTTTTCACAGTAACTTTATTGCTGTATTCTATAACTTTATTGCTGTGGCCAGATATTAAAGATAGAAGGATAGTAGGAGTTGAGGGCCTGAATGCGATTACTGTCACTAGAGAGGTAGTGCTTGATCGACTGGCGGGGCTGATGGTGGACAAGTCCCCAGGACCGGATGGAATGCATCCCAGGGTTCTGAAGGAAATGGCAGAGGTGATAGTGGATGCCTTAGTGATTATTTATCAAAATTCACTGGACTCCGGGGAAGTGCCGGAAGATTGGAAAACGGCTAATGTTACGTCGCTGTTTAAAAAAGGGAGCAGGCAAAAGGCAGGGAATTATAGGCCGGTTAGTTTAACGTCTGTTGTTGGAAAAATGCTGGAATCCGTCATCAAAGAAGAAATAGCGAGGCACCTAGAGAAGAATTGTTTGATAGAGCAGACGCAGCACGGATTCGTTAAGGGGAAGTTGTGTTTGACAAATTTATTGGATTTCTATGAGGATGTGACTAGTGCGGTAGACAGAGGGGAACCGGTGGATGTGGTGTTTCTCGATTTTCAAAAGGCGTTTGATAAGGTGCTGCACAAAAGGTTGCTTCAGGAAGTTAGGGGGCATGGAGTTGGGGGTAAGGTGTTAGTGTGGATAGAGGATTGGTTGTCTAATAGGAGGCAGAGTGTTGGTATCAATGGGTGCTATTCTAATTGGCGGTTGATAACTAGTGGAGTGCCGCAGGCGTCGGTGCTGGGGCCTCAGCTATTTACCATTTATATAGATGATCTGGAGGAGGGGGCTGAGTGTAGGGTAACGAAATTTGCTGATGACACCAAGATGAGTGGAAAAGCAAATTGTGCGGAGGGTGTGGAAAGTCTGCAGAGGGATCTGGATAGGCTGAGTGAGTGGGCGAGGACCTGGCAGATGGAGTACAATGCTAGCAAGTGTGAGGTTATCCACTTTGGCAGGAATAATAGTAGGAGGGATTACTATTTAAAGGGTGAAAAGCTGCAGCATGCTACGGTGCAGAGAGACCTGGGGGTCCTTGTGCACGAGTCGCAAAAACCCAGTCTGCAGGTGCAGCAAGTGATCAAGAAGGCGAATGGTATGTTGGCCTTTATAGCGAGGGGGACAGAATATAAAAGCAGGGAGGTCTTGCTGCAACTGTACAGGGCACTGGTGAGGCCGCAGCTGGAGTACTGTGTGCAGATTTGGCCGCCGCACTTGTGCAAGGATATTTTGGCCTTGGAGGGAGTGCAGAGGAGGTTCACTGGGCTGATACCGGAGATGAGGGGGTTGGACAATGAAGAGACACTAAATAGACTGGGTCTATACTCGTTGGAATTTAGAAGGATGAGGGGGGATCTTATAGAGACGTACAAGATAATGAAAGGGATGGATAGGGTAGAGGTAGGGAGATTCTTCCCGCTCAGAAAGGACAGCAGAACTAGAGGGCACAGCCTCAAGATAAAGGGGGGGGGACAGTTTAGAACGGAGTTGAGGAGGAACTTCTTCACTCAAAGGGTGGTGAATCTCTGGAATTCTCTGCCCGTTGAAGTGGTGGAGGCTGCCTCGCTAAATATATTTAAGACACAGGTAGATGGGTTTCTGATAGACAAGGGAATTAAGGGTTATGAGGGGAAAGTGGAACTGATCCACTTCAGATCAGCCATGATCTTATTGAACGGTGGGGCAGGCTCGATGGGCTAGATGGCCTACTCCTGCTCCTATTTCTTATGTTCTTATGTTCTTATATGTAAGCCTACCTGTGACACTGATAAATAAACTTTTAAACAGAATTGTAATTCGTGTCCTGCAAGGGTCCGAATTTAAAGTCTGAAGTTCTGGCCAGTTTACAGGTTTGCTGGAGCATTGTATCATTCAGGCCTTCAGACTCTAGGGGGTGGCCAAGTTTCACTCTCCTTTTTCCTCTGCTAGCCGCTGGTGAGATGATCAGAAGAGAAATGTGTGGGCAGCGATTCAAAGCCACTTCCACGGAACTTCTGCAGAGCACACATGAAGAGTGCTATCATCGGATAATAAGACATTTCCTTACAGGGGAGAAGAATGCTATTTCTACATGACAGGAATTCCAGCTACTTGCTGGCACTTAAAAAATAGAAAAAGAATTCAAAAACTCATTACACAGGCAATAAAAAAAAACAATAAACAACAGCGAACTTAAAAGAAGTCATATTACGAAACTGGACAGAAACATTTTCTAAGAAGTGGCTTCATAGAATAATAGAATCTCAATAGTGCAGTGGGAGAGCATTCAACCCTTTAAGCCTACACTGAATACAATCTCACCCAGGCCCTATCCTCATAACACCACATATTAGCCCTAGCTAATCCCCCTGACATTAAGGGGCAACTTAGAGTAGCCAATTCATCTAACCCACATATTTTTGCATTGTGGGAGAAAACCCACGCAGCATAGGGAAAATGTGCAAACTCCACACAGACGGTGACCCAAGGCTGGACTTGAACCCATGGCAGCAGTGTTAACCACAGAGCTGCCATGCTGCCACCTGGCTTTTGTGAAGGCATCTTACAGAGTGAAGGCAGGCGAAGACATTGAGGGATATACGGTTCGGACCTTCCATGCACGGGGTCTTGGCCAATGGAGCAAAGACTCTTAACATGTTAAGTCAGTGGAATCATAGAGTGCGATGCAGAAGGAGACCATTTAGCCCATTGAGCCTGCACTGACAACAATCCCACCCAGTCCCTATCCACGTAATCCCACATAATTAGCCTGTCAGTCCCCCGACCCTATGGGTCAATTTAGCATGGCTATCCAACCTGACCTGCACATCTTTGGACTGTGGGAGGAAACCAGAGCACCCGGCAAACAGCACACAGTTGCCCGAGGCCAGGATTGAACCTCGGTTCCCGGCACTGTGAAGTAGCAGAGCTAACCACGGTGCTACCATGCCAATTTGAATGGAAATTGTAGGGCTGACAAAAGATAAAGGTAGAGAGAGCACAAAGTCATGGAGAGATTTAAGCTCAAGGCTGATCATCTGAATCTGAGGCATCTGAAGAATAGGAGCAGATACATGTCAGCAAGGACTAAAATGTTATGAAGGTGTACAGAGAGTGTTGGGAATTAAATGAAGCATGTTTCAGAGGATGGAACAATGACCATAATATCAGATTTGGAATCATGCTGGGAAAGGACATGGAAAAAGATTTAACTGGAGGAGGACTCGTTTGGGGTTGAAAAGGAATCTGGCCCAGGGAAACTGGAATCAAATGTTGTTGGGCTAAGCTGTAATTGAACAAGGCGAGATCTTCAAAGAGGAGATGGCGTAGGTACGGAGTAAACATATCCTCATGCGGGGGGAAGGCAGGTCACCTAAAACTAGTATTCCCTGGCTGGATGACTAGAGATATAGAGATTAAAATGAAAAAAGGAAAAGGGGCTTGCGGCGAAAATGAAGTTGACGATTTAGTGGAAACCTGAATGCAGAAAGTATCGAGGAGATCTAAACGGGGAATAAAAGGGGTGAAAAGAGTAGACGGGATAAGCTGGGATTCTCCAGTGCCATTGAAGCAGGTCCCACCATGGCATACAAGACCAGAAGATCCGGCCTATAATTTTATGCCAAATTAATGTTACGAAGCAAATCTAATGATTAAGTTCCACATAATTTCCACCAAGCTGATCACTGCATTCTTTCAATTCAATTCACGTGATAACATTTGCATCTGAAAACTGTGGTGGTGAGAGATAGACTCATTGTCCAGTCTGGCACCAGCAATGTGTAACCTGGGCCTTCAGAGAAATTGTTAAACTCAGGCTCTGTTTACCTGTTTGGCTGAACGTGAGACATTGCGTGGCCCTATTTGAAGCAACCAAGTTATTGTGATGTCTTCACATAAAATTTTAATGGGTGTGGACAGGCTCACTGCAGGAAGAGTGTTCCCAGTGTTGAGGAAGTCCAGAACTGGGGGTCACAGTCTAAGAATGAGGGGTGAGCCGTTCAGGACTCAGATGGGGAAGAACTTCTTCACTCAGAGAGTTGTGAACCTGTGGAATTCTCTGCCGCAGAAAGCTGTTGGGGCCAGTTTGTTAGACGTGTTTAAGAGGGCGCTGGACGTGGCCCTTGCGGCTAAAGGGAACACGCAGCTTAGAGCATAGAAAGCGGGGGTGGATTACTGAAAGTGCACGATCATATCGAATGGTGGCGCAGGCTAGATGGGGCGAATGGCCAACTCCTGCACCTATTTTCTATGTTTCATCAGCACTAATCTCTTCAGTATCATCAGAAATAGATTAAATGGTCAATTATTTCAGTATAACTTGTGGGATTCTGAATCATTTAAGTCAGCGGTCTCCAAACTCCAATCCGGATGCGGCCCACTGCAAGCCAGATGTGGCCCGTGGGCCACACTTTGGAGACCCCCGAATTAAATCATAGTTAAAAAATTCTAAGTCCCAGCTTAGCTGGTGATGAACCAGCAGTTTCTTATTACAGGTTGTCAATATTTAAACTTACTTATTTGTTAAAGGAAGTTGACGTTTTGTGTTGGTGTTACGCTATTGGAAAAATTAAGCCACTTGGCAACAATCTTGTTTTGATTTAGTTACATCCAGACTGACTAAGGGAGGTTTCATCTGCTGATGTATTTCGTCGGAAGGCTCAGATTTTGTCTGGGTTCCCAAGTACTTAATGAAGCATTTTCACCATTTCAATTAATAAATCAACAGATCACAGGTCTCTGCCTAAGCTCTGTAGCAGGATGTGCGGACAAGACCCATTCGTGACCACATTAAAACTATTCAAACCAAAATTTGCTGCCCAAAGCTTAGAGAATAACAAACTGAGATTTCTGGACAATGACTTGCTGTTAGAATCAAACACTGAAAATACTGAAACTGCTCAGCAGCAGGTTTTTGACAATTAAATAGACAATTTAGGCCCATTAAGAAATCAGTTTAAAGCAAATCCCACGGCTCACCCTCATTTCACAGTTGGTGGGAGGGCCAGTTGTCTCGTCAGGTTTCATACTTCAGCTACGACCTGGATCCAGGAATGTTAGGGCTGAAATAAAATTTGAAAAAGTGTCTGAGGACTGAGGTTTTTCCGAGTTCTGCTGTGTGTGTGGTCTAGACACAGTTTGCTGTGTTTTTTCCATCACTTGTTTTTATTAATTTATAGGACGTGGGTGTCGCTGGCTGGCCAGAATTTATTGCCCATCCCATGGGCAGTTGAGAGTCAACCACATTGCTGTGGCTCTGGAGTCGCATGTAGGCCAGACCAGGTGAGGGTGGCAGGTTTCCTTCCCTAAAGAACATTCGTGAATCAGGTGGGTTTTTCTGACAATCGTCAGTGGTTTCATGGTCATCAACAGATTCTTAATTCCAGATTTTTTTTATCGAATTCAAATTCCACCATCCGCCTTGGCGGGATTCGAACCCGGGTTCCCACAAACGTTAGTTGAGTTTCTGGATTGATAGTCGAGCAATAATGAGACGAGGCCATTACCTCCCCCATCTCCCTGAGGCAGCTCCCCAGCAGGTGTCCATCTCAAGGAGGTAGGGATGGGGAGGAGGTTTGTCTTAGAAGTACCTCACTTTTCTTGGCAGCCATTCTCTTCATGCCCCCCCTGCCTTGGCAGCACTGAGCCTTTCCCTGTGTGTATGCTTCCCAATGGCCAGCCAATTAATTGGCCAACTAGCATGAAACCACGTTCCGGGGCTGATCACCGCCAGAAGCACTTTTCGCATCCGCTTCCAGAGTGAGTGCACTCTCTGAAGGACACAAAATTCAGGGCAATTCTCTTAATATTGCTAATTTCGGATAAACTGTCTGGGAGTGAGCTGGAAGTGGGCAAGGGCTAACCACCTGGTACCAGTGGTTGGCTCTCAACTTGGAGATGTAAAGGTCCACTCATGGGCAAACTGGGCACACCATTGGAATCTTCCCAGTGGCAGATGGGCTCCCTGCTGGGGGCAAAGACTGGCAGCTGCTTGGGGAGCAGCTCCCTAGTGGCAGGCCAGGAGACCTGCAGAGCCTCTTGTACTTATTCCCTCCTGCGGGGTCACAGTGATCAGTAGGACAGCGGCAGCCAGATCCTGTGGACAGGTAGCCTGACATCTGTGGCCACAATTCATTTATTTTTTAATTTAAATGTCTCGAGATGTCGCCCAATGTGGAGGTGCCTTTGCAATCACCTCCTACATCAGAACCTATCTCTGCAGTGGGGCTGCTGTACCTTCCAACATCCTCTGAGGGGAGGGGGAGTAGGGAAAAAGGACAGAGGGGGAATGGGGGGGGGTGGTGAAAGGGGAAAGTGGAGGGGAAAAGGGGAAAGGAGAGGGGGAAAGGGAGGAAAGGTGAGGGGGAAAGGGGGAAGAGAGGAGGGAGGTTTTGGATGTAGCCTGATTCTTCCACGCCTACATTGGTATCTCAAAACTTCCGTTAAGAAGCCAATCTAAAAGCGTGATGTACCAGCAGTGGGGGAACATGACTCCAGACTTTCAATCTGCACTGGATTCTGTAATATCCATCAGAAAGATAGCTCACATCATTCATCGGAGACTTGCATATGCCATCTTAACGGATACACTTTCCTGGACTAGCCAGCTGCATAAAGATTGACGTTGTATCAGGGAAACTCTTAAAATTGGGACAAACACTGCTTAAGATTATTCAGCTGAAATTTATTCCAGACACTAATATTTGCCTTGTTATATAAGAATGTGTTTTTTCACTGGAATTAGTTGTCATGATAAAGTTACAAAATTTTTTTAAAAAATCTTTTACTTTCTGTGTATTGCAAGTACGGTAAGCATCTTTTTAAAACATTTACAAAAAAACATTAGCCCTGCCAAAGAATGTTTGCTGCCTCTGCACACTGCAGCTAGACCAGAGAGTGTAAATACTCACCTACTATCAAGGCAAGTGCCAGAGATCAGGGTGAGATTACTGCTCGGGGCTTCAAGATTGGCAGCTTTCCAAATCCCAATCAAAGGTTCAAACTTGGTGCTCTTTTTAAATGCACGTGTGTATGCGCTGTGTGTGCACTGTGCCGTGTGTGTATGCGCCGTGCAACATGCATGTGCTGTGTGACATGTGTGTTCGTGTGCTGTGCGATCTGCATGTGCGAGCACTATGCGACACGCGTGCGGATGCACTGTGCGACACGCATATGCTGGGCGCAATCGGCTTAAGCCAGCATTCAGGATGGAAGTTACAGGCCAATAATTAATAGAGTGTCTATCAGAAAGCTGAATCACGCTAAACTAAACTTTTTGATGATATGACTGAGAACTGAGATGTTATTATTCACTTTTGAGCAAACATGACCAAGGTCACTGATGAACAATGAGCTAATAACTAATCTTTCATTGCATTTGTTCATGAAAACCAGTGACTTTAGAGCAATAACTCATGTATATGTGTGTATATGAGAGGGAGAAACGGTACCTATCCATTTTCAGAACTTGTGTGAGCTTACTTTGTTACATCCAAATGCAGAACGAGTGAATGTGTTCACTGTGGTTGGACAAATCAAAATTCAGCAGCAGAATTCTAAAAAGCGAAACTGCAAAAATTACCCAGGTCAGAAGGTTATCCATTGGGAAGGTACAGCAGCTCCAGAGAACTGATTCTTCTGGACATTGCTCCAGTCCCTGTATCACTGGGCTGAATAAACCACCTCCCTCAGCAGGTTCTCTTCTCCCAACGCTCTGTTGGCCAAAGGAAAAGATGTCAGGATAAGCCCGAAGCCGCCCCAAAACACATGAACACATTCACAGACTGGGAGGGGAAGGCTACAGGGCTCCACCTGGTCCATCCAGGCGCAAGCTGCTTCAAGGCTCAGCAACTTCACAATGAGTCAGAACGGCAGCCACAGAGGAAGGAGAGACAAGCCAACCTGGGGCTGCAAATTCAACAGCCCCCCCCCACCCACCCCCACCAATGCAACAACATGTTCCCCCCCCCCAACCCCCATGCAACAGCATTCTCCCTCACCCTCCACCCCCCACTGCGGAAGAACATGTGGCTCTAGATTTGGACTCCTCACTCATCTGAAGACTCACCAAGCCTGAGGGACGTCACCTCAATGTTGAGGGATTGCTGCAGCTAAGGAGAAACTTTGTCATAAAGTGTCACTTAACACAGAAAGTAAACTGGTGCGATTTTATAAAAATGGAAAGGAAACTCATCAGGATAGAATTGGCAACATTTTTTCTCTTAATTATTTAAATTTAAGGTGTTCTGCATATTGCCACCTGTTGCTATCAATCATTATCCTTTCTGAAGTTGGAGGAAAAATTAACCACTTTAAGAAGCATCTTTAAGTCCTAATTTACCAGCCATTCAAATTCCACAGCTCTGTGGCCTATAAAAACGAGATAGCCATTCGGGAGGGAGCTCTAGGATTTTGACCCCGTGACTGCGAAGGAACGGCTGATAATATCAAAGTGGCCTGCTGATTCCCAGATCAGGATGGTGAGTGAATTGAAGGGGAACTTGCTGGTGGTGGTGATCCCATGTATCTGCTGCCCTCGATGGAAGTGGTCATGGGTTTTGAAGGATCTTTGGTGGATTGCTGGTTCTGCAGTTCTTTGAAAAGAAGGTGGCCAGAATTTTACCGTGGCGCCCGCCATGGGAATTGGAGCGGGCGAGGGACAGACCGTGGGAAGGTCTGTTGACCGGGATTTTATGGTTTTGGGATGAGCGAGGCTGTTAAATCCCACCCACTGGGTTATCTTTGAGAGAATGAGATAGCAGAGAACCACATGACATATAATAAACATCATTTCTATTTGTCAGCAAGCGATGAAAAGTGATGATTTACACAATGATGACTGAGAGCCCTCACCTTTTTGTTTGAATTTACCACTTTTGTTGTGTTTCCATTCTTGGGATGCCTCTGGTAAGGACAGTATTTATTGCCCATCCCTAATTGCTCCTGATAAGCTGGTGATGAGCTGCCTTCTTGAGCCACTGAAATACGTGTGTGGTAGGAACACTCACACCGCTGTCAGGGAGAGCATTCTGGGACCTTGACTCAGCAAGAGTAAAGGAACAGTGACATAGTTCCAAGTCAGGATGGTTTGTGACTTAGAGGGAGGTTGCAAGTGGTCAGCTGTCCAAAAAGGCCAGCAATTTCTCCAAATAGGCTGCAAAATGAGTGGGCAAAGTGAGCTGCCTGATTCGCCCAGAGGTGGCAATGGAGGCCATCCACTCTTAGTTTCTGGGCCCACTCAAATGTTGGGTGTAAACTTTGGATGCCAAATTGGAACCTCTGACTAATTCCGACACATTTGGTGGAATTTTCCACACAATCGCTGTGGCGGAGGCAGCCCCCCATTGGCTGGAAGAGGGTTCTTTGAGTTCCACTGTTGTCCATGAGGTTTCTCGTTGAATGCGCCTCTCACGGCTGGGAAACACAAGGCAGAGGTGCGCCGTCGGCGGGTCCAGAAAATCCTGCCGGTGCGAACATTTGTTACGCAAACGCTGATTTGGATCCAAAAGGATCTGAGCTATGGAAAGCCTCCGTGAGGAGGGTAGTCTCACAATGATGTTGGGTAGAGAGCTCCTGGGCTTCTCAGCACAGTGACAATCAAAGAACGGTTTCTAATATGTAAGGCAGCTTGAAGGGGATTTTGTTCCCATGCAAATATTGTCTTTAATCTTCTAGTGGTACACAGGTTTAGAAGACGCTGTAAGGGGAAGATGCCTTGAAGAGTTGCACCCACTAGCTTTCGGGTTAGCCCCTTCATCAGGTGAAGGGGCTAACCCAAAAGCTAGTGAGTGTACTATCAAATAAGTTGGTTGGACTTAAACCTGGTGTTGTCAGACTTTTTACTGTGTTTACCCCAGTCCAACGCCGGCATCTCCACATCTTGAAGAGTTGCCACAGTGCTAGTACGCACTACAACAAATATGCACTGGTGGAAGGGAGGGATGTCTTGGCTTCTCAATGCAATGGTAATCAGCCGACCACTTTGATGTTATGAAGCTGGAATTTAATTAAACTTGGTAAGGATGTGGTTTGGATATTTGCTTTTCCATTTTCTTCAAGAATAACATACCAACATAATGCTTATTGTTTAAGTGCCACCTGCATGATAACTGAATTTTATAAAGGGGATTTACACCCTTGATGTGATTTGTGCTTTTCCAAAATCAACATAGTTTCTCGGAAGATAAATGCAAATGCGGATACTGGAATCTGAAACAAAAACATAAAATGCTGGATAAACTCAGCAGGTCTGGCAGCATCCATGGAAAGAGAATAGAACCAATATTTCAAGTGAGGATGACCTTTTGACAGAACTGGATGAAGTTGAATCTGGATGACAGCTCTGACAAAGGAAAAGTACCTCTTTTGTATGTTGTACCTGTTATTCTCAGCTGCTTTCGACCAGCTGGCTTACTCCAAGGTTTTACCCCAGTACCCTTATTTGCAAGATGGACAAAGGACAAACACAAGTAAAGGTTCAACAAGTTTATTCATAATAACAATGCTAATCCTTAAATTACCCACATAAAACAAGAGGATACCCCAGACTCAAGTATACTACCCACAAACTTGGTTTGGTTAAACCGCAGGCTTGGTTCTCTGAGTCCCTCTGTTCCGCC
The DNA here is from genome assembly GCF_965287045.1 of Carcharhinus amblyrhynchos. Taxonomy (NCBI): domain Eukaryota; kingdom Metazoa; phylum Chordata; class Chondrichthyes; order Carcharhiniformes; family Carcharhinidae; genus Carcharhinus; species Carcharhinus amblyrhynchos. Next base: position 6,102,583 of record NC_137331.1, read on the forward strand.
GTCACGAAGGTGAGTCTCGATGGCAGCTTCTTCCTTCCTTCTCTGGTCAGTCTTCCGAATGGTCAAGGGTCACCTCTGAGTCTTCGCTCCTGGTGTCTCTGAAATGTGTCCTTTATCCTCCCGCCCGCTTGCCTTTCCAGAAACTTCTCTGGCTTCCGGCCAGTGAGGTCCCAGGAGAGGGTTCCAATACCCAGTGGATTTCTTGATGTCTGCCTGACAGGACACCAGGGTCCGCCCCCAGGTGTCCATCTCCATGCTGCTGCTTACATGTAACCTGTTATCAGATTAAGCCAACTGCAGGAACTCTCAGAAAGTCTGGCCCAATCTGGGCTTCTAGCAATAAGCTGTTGCATTTCAATGGGGTGCAATGATCATAGAATCAGAGAACCCTGCAGTGCAGAAAGAGGCCCTTCAGCCCATCGAGTCTGCACCGAACACAATCCCACCCAGGCCCTACCCCCATATCCTTACATATTATACCCACTAATCCCTCTAACCTATGCATCCCTAGACACTAAGGGGCAATTTCTTAGCACGGCCAATCAACCTGACCCGCACATGTCTGGACTGTGGGAGGAAACCGGAGCACCCGGAGGAAACCCACGCAGACACGAGGAGAATGTGCAAACTCCGCACCGGCAGTGACCCGAGCTGGGAACCAAACCCAGGACCCTGGAGCTGTGAAGTAGCAGGGCTAACCGCTGTGCTACCGTGCTGCCTCCTGCTAAGTATCAGCAGGCGCAACGACCTTTGGTGGGTGATTGATGGGTCAGGCGCAGACGTGTTTGTGTATTGTACAATTGGCCTGCCCGAGATTTGACTGTGTTTGATTTTAATATGCCCAATTCTTTAATTTAGGATATCCAATTTTATCAGCCTCAAAACTAGGCCCTATTTATGTTACCACATGTGTCAACAGTCACCATGTTGAGAGGTTCCTTTTATCCATACTCATTTTTTTTTATTCATTCATGGGACATGGGCATCGCTGGCTGGCCAGCATTTATTGCCTTGAGAAGATGGTGGTGAGCTGCCTTCTTGAATCGCTACAATCCATGTACTGTGGATTGACCCGAATGCCATTAGGGAGGGAACTCCAGGATTTTGACCCAGCGACTGTGAAGGAACGGCTGATAATATCAAAGTAGTCTGCTGATTTCCAGAGCAGGATGGTGAGTGAATTGGAGGGGAACTTGCAGGTGGTGGTGATCCCATGTATCTGCCGCCCTAGATGGAAGTGGTCGTAGGTTTTGAAGAAGCCGGCTAGGGATCTTTGGTGGATTGCTGGTTCTGCAGTTCTTTGAAAAGGAGGTGGCCAGAATTTTACTGCGGCGCCCGCCATGGGAATTGGAGCAGGCAAGGGACAGACCGTGGGAAGGTCTGTTGACCTTGGCCAGGATTTTGCAGTTTCAAGGTGAGCGAGGCTGTTAAATCCCACCCACTGGGTTATCTTTGAGAGAATGAGATAGCAGAGAACCACATGACATATAATAAACATCATTTCTATTTGTCAGCAAGCGATGAAAAGTGATGATTTACACAATGATGACTGAGAGCCCTCACCTTTTTGTTTGAATTTACCACTTTTGTTGTGTTTCCATTCTTGGGATGCCTCTGGTAAGGACAGTATTTATTGCCCATCCCTAATTGCTCCTGAGAAGCTGGTGATGAGCTGCCTTCTTGAGCCACTGAAATACGTGTGTGGTAGGAACACTCACAACGCTGTCAGGGAGAGCATTCTGGGGTCTTGACTCAGCAAGAGTAAAGGAACAGTGACATAGTTCCAAGTCAGGATGGTTTGTGACTTAGAGGGAGGTTGCAAGTGGCGTTGTTTGTTTGCTGCCCTTGCCCTTCTAGGTAGTAAGAGCCACGGATCCGGAGATACTATCAAAATTGCTGAATTGTGGGACTGCACCTTGTGGATGCTGCACACTACAGTTACCGTGCAGCAATGGTAATGAGAGTAAATAGTTAAGATAGTAGATGAGGTGCAGATCAAACGGGCTGCTTTGTCCTGGATGGTGTCGAGCTTCCTGAGTGTTGTTGGGGTTGCACCCACCCAGGCCAATGGGAAGTATTTTGTCACACTTCTTACTTCTGCCTTGTAGATGGTAAGAAGGCTTTTGGGAGTTGAGAGGTGAGTTACTGCACAACTCCCAGCCTCTGACCTGCTGTAGGCATAGTATTTTAAAGCTAGACCTGTTCAGTTTCTGGTCAATGTTAACCCCTGTTCCGTTGATAGCAGAGGATTGAGCAAACACAGTAAATAGTCAATATTGCCATTAAATGTCAAGGAGAGATGGTTAGATTCTGTTTTGTTGGAGATGGGCATTGCCTGTGCCACAAATGTTACTTGCCATTTATCAGCCCAAGGCCAAATATGAGAACATAGAACATTACAGCACAAACACAAACAGGCCCTTCGGCCCACTAGTTGCGCAGATCACTTCTATACCTACTAAGCCATAGACCTATCTATAACCCCCAATCCCATTAGATCCCATATACTCATCCAGAAGTCTTTTAAAAGACCCCAGCGAGTTCGCGTCCACCACCACCGACGGCAGCCGATTCCATTCACTCACCACCCTCTGAGTGAAAAACTTACCCCTAACATCTCCTCTGTACTTGCTTCCCTGCACCTTAAACCTGTGTCCTCTCATAGCGACCATTTCAGCCCTGGGAAATAGCCTCTGAGAATCCACCCTATCTATTCCTCTCAACATCTATAGAACATAGAACACTACAGCACAAACAAATATTGTCCAGGTCTTACTGCATATAGACTACCTCAGTCTCTGAGGAGCAGTGAACGGTACTGAACCATTCTTCCACTCAAGACACACGCCTGTCACACTTCATCACCACCTCAAATGTCTACACTCTTGCAGGACAAACTCAACCACAAAATATGTGAGCAACCACGCCCAGCTAGCGTAATGCCGGAGCTCCAAACCCTCACACCATTCAAGGAAAGGGCAGTTGAACTGCCCAGGGAGGAGGAAGAGTGCGTCTGTGCCGGTGGTAAAGTGGGGACAGCAGACAAACATGGGAACCTTCAGGACATGCTGTCATTCTTCAAGTTTCAAGTGAGTAATCAATGTTCCCTCCTTTATCCCCTGTGATGCATTAATGTCACCTCCCTCTCTTGCAGGCAAAGCAGCCAAACAGGCCGGACCATCCTTGCACCCCCTGGACCCAACGGTCACGAGCAACTCCGAGGGGAATTTCTCCAACCCCACCGTTGAAGAGGCATCACAGTGTCACCCACATCTCGCACCAGTGCAGGTACCCATTCCTCAGTGGGTTCACTAAGTAGACAGGCTCCTGGGTCACTCCTTGCTGGGCACCTCACAGCTAAAGATCTACGGCAGATGGAGGCAGGGAGATTACAGGAAACCGGCATTTAAAATAGAGTAAAAGGAAAATTTATTTATTAGCAGGCTTACATTAACACTGCAATGAAGCTACTGTGAAAATCCCTGAGTCGTAACACTCTGGCGTCCGTCTGAGTAGACTGGGGGAGAATTTAGCATGGCCAATGCATCCAACCTGCACATCTTTGGAGTGTGAAGATTAAATGATTGGCACCTATTTGGCATGGATGAAAGCAGGCACAGATTAGAGAAATTATCGCGGTGTAGAGTTACAAGTAATAAGTCACTCACAGCCTCCACCCTGTTATTTCGTGTTGCTAAACTCAGCGAACACACCCACACGGGCAGTGCCTCATTCCTGTGGAGCGTGAGAATGGATGTGTTTGGCCCGCACTGAGGGCAGAGTAAAGAAGCCCTGCCGCAGGGAACAGTCTCCCATCAACCATCTCCCCACCCCACCCCCTGCCCCCCCCCGCGCCCCTCCAACCCCGGCCAACCTCCCCAGAACCCTGCTCATGGGAGGAGCAAATACCCCTCGCCACCATCAGGTCAGGAGACGTTCCATTTCCCTTCTCTTCCATCTTTCGGGTGTAAGATGGGAGTGAAAACCTGGCCAAATGGTCTGAGCCGTGCCTGGGATTATCATTCCAACCTTGATGAACCCCACCATGTGCCCGTTCAGCGGCAGGGCACCCGCAGCTCCCTCTTGGGCAGGAGTCAGACATATTGCTGAGGATGAGAGGAGCATCGCTCTGTCCTCAATGCAAGTCATCATTACTTCCCTGCAGAATCTGACCAATGGCTGCAGCCCCCTGCCGTTGAAAGTGTGCAATCAAACGGTGAGTTCACGCTGGCACAACAACATTGCACTCACTGCGGGAGACCTCACCAGCTGCCACTCCCATTTGCCCCGGAAACGAGAGGTGATCAGGGCATCCTTTGCTCGACGGCCAATTCGGGTCCAATCCCCTGCCCAGCGTTCTTCCTCCTCCTCCTCAGGCCCACTGATCTCCTCAGCACCTTCCTCATCGGAGGAGATCTGGCTCTCGTCCATCTCCTCCAGGTCTAGGTTGTCTCCCCTCTGCAACGCTAGGTTGTGGAGAATGCAGCAGACCACAATAATGTGGGAGACCCTCTGGTGCTGTGCTGTGGCGCACACCCCGACTGCTCCAGGCATCAACAGCCCGATTGCTTGCTCCACCAACATGCGCATTGAAGCATGAGCCTCGTATCGAGTGTCCGCACTGGCGTCATCAGCCACCTCCTCCATTGTCCCCAAGGAGCCACCCCTCCAGCTGCCGCTCTCCCTCAGCTGGGATTTGTGAGCAGCCCAAGGTGTAGCTGTCATGGGCGTTCCCGGGGAAATGGGTACACTCCTGCATGATGGGCACCGTGTAGTGACAGGCATGTTGGATCCAGTCTCTGTGGTGCTCAACAGACATGAAAGGCCTCATGGTGTCCATGTGTATTCCCTCTCCAGGGCAGACAGTCAGGCTGGATGAACCCCTCGGCTGTCCGCTGCCTGGAACTGATTGAGGAAGCTCTTCCCCTAAAGTATCCCAACCGTCTCTACTTTTAGGACGATCAATGTCACATGTTTCATGAGCAAAGAACAACACAGCACGGGAAACAGGCCCTTCGGCCCAACGAGCCCGTGCCGCCACTTTAACATTGTGAGTCCCCTCTTCCACCCGTGACCCTTGTCTACGCTTATGGCGCTCCACATTGGAAACCAGAGTGAGGGGAGACTAATTTAGGGACAATTTGTTACACCAATCAGCCTAAGAGCGCATCTTTGGGGTGTGGGAGGAAACCAGAGCACCCGGAGAAAACCCACGCAAGCACGGGGAGAATGCGCAAACTCCCACAGACACCGGCCCAAATCCATGTGTCTGCACAGCAAACAGTGATAGTCACTGAGCAATCGCCATACACTGAGTAGTACATTGACAGATTCCCCCCTTTTTCCATATCTTTCTGTTAAGGCTTTGTAAGACCCAGGGTGCAACGCCCTCTGCTACGGCTGCCTACTTGGAGCAGGGTCGTTGGTGTCTGTGCAGCGTTACAGGTAGTAACTCTACCAAGTAGTCTGACAGTGAATCAATTATTTCTATGGTCTATTTCTTCCCTTTATGGAGTTTTCCTTGAATGATGCATTTACCAACTATACATAAGCTGCTATAAAATGAGCTTTTTCATTTCATCGTTTTAACATAAGATGCCCTGCTAGCACTTGGTAATTTTTTGAGAGCAAGCATCTCTTTTTGTCAAACAGCCTAACAGCTGGTAACTTGCGTTAAGATGTGGAGATGCCGGCACTGGACTTGGGTAAACACAGTAAGAAGTCTCACAATATCAGGTTAAAATCCAACAGGTTTATTTGGTAGCACTTGTGTTACCAAATAAACTGTTGGACTTTAACCTGGCATTGTGAGACTTCTTACTGACTTGCGTCAACCCACTGTGTTTTAGAAATTTCCCACCTCTTTAACGAGTCTTTTCTCAGTTTATGTTCTTTGTTTAACGAACATTATCCCAAAGAGACCTGCCATCTACGTAACATTTTAAGGAAAACATTTCTCACATTGTCCCTTATTCAACTTCAACAGAGTCACACCACAAATAATCTTTGACATGCATAATGAAAATTCCAGCTAGTTTCCCCATATGGTATCAGTAGAACATTGTGGGATCTGCCTGTTTTCAATAGGACAGACCTCATGGAAAAATACTCCTGACGCATCACTCAATCCATAAACAGGCTTGTTTAATTTTCAGAGATTTTCTTCTACGTCACGAGCTTCTTTGATGATTTGAAAAAAAACCTCTTTTGAAACATTTCACCTAATAACACGCAGCCTTTTGTTAACTAATTTATGTTCCCAGGAATGCAATGCCAAGAAAATCCTCAAACTTTCGTGCCCTGACATCCTGCTCCCCAGAGGGTGAGACCACCCTGACATCCTGCTCCCCAGAGAGTGAGACCACCCTGACACTCTAACGCCCGGAGGGTGAGACCACCCTGACATCCTAACCCCAGTGAGTGAGACCACCCTGACACCCTAACCCCAGTGAGTGAGACCACCCTGACACTCTAACCCCCAGAGGATGAGACCACCCTGACACTCTAACCCCAAGAGAGTGAGACCATCCTGACACTCTAACCCCAGTGAGTGAGACCACCCTGACACTCTAACCCCCAGAGGGTGAGACCACCCTGACACTCTAACCCCCAGAGGATGAGACCACCCTGACACTCTAACCCCAAGAGAGTGAGACCACCCTGACACTCTAACCCCCAGAGGGTGAGACCACCCTGACACTCTAACCCCCAGAGGATGAGACCACCCTGACACTCTAACCCCAAGAGAGTGAGACCATCCTGACACTCTAACCCCCAGAGAGTGAGATCACCCTGACACTCTAACCCCAGTGAGTGAGACCACCCTGACACCCTAACCCCCAGAGAGTGAGACCACCCTGACACTCTAACCCCCAGAGAGTGAGACCACCCTGACACCCTAACCCCCAGAGAGTGACACCACCCTGACACTCTAACCCCCAGAGAGTGACACCACCCTGACACTCTAACCCCCAGAGAGTGAGATCACCCTGACACTCTAACCCCAGTGAGTGAGACCACCCTGACACCCTAACCCCCAGAGAGTGAGACCACCCTGACACCCTAACCCCCAGAGGGTGAGATCACCCTGACACTCTAACCCCCAGAGAGTGAGGCCACCCTGACACTCTAACCCCCAGAGGGTGAGACCACCCTGACACCCTAACCCCCAGAGAGTGAGACCACCCTGACACTCTAACCCCCAGAGAGTGAGACCACCCTGACACTCTAACCCCCAGAGAGTGAGACCACCCTGACACCCTAACCCCCAGAGAGTGACACCACCCTGACACTCTAACCCCCAGAGAGTGAGACCACCCTGACACTCTAACCCCAGAGAGTGAGACCACCCTGACACCCTAACCCCCAGAGAGTGACACCACCCTGACACTCTAACCCCCAGAGAGTGAGACCACCCTGACACTCTAACCCCAGAGGATGAGTCCACCCTGACACTCTAACCCCCTGAGAGTGACACCACCCTGACACTCTAACCCCCAGAGAGTGACACCACCCTGACACCCTAACCCCAGAGGGTGACTCCATCCCCAGAGGGTCAGTCCACCCTGGCCCCCCACCCGCCAGAGGTGAGTCCACTCTGGTGTCCCTATCCCCAGTGGGCGAGTCCATCCTGACCCCCTAACCCCCAGACGGTGAATCCACCCTCACATCCTCAAACCCTAATCCCTCTCCAAAGCATCGGGCTACTAATGTCGCTTTGGCTTTCAACGTGCTGTCGGGGAGTACATTTCCTGCACAGATCCTCCGGTGAGATACAGCTGGCTGTGCTGCATTGAGTACAATCCAACACCAGAATCTCCACCTCACCCTTATCAGGTACTTCAGTAAATACTCCAAACTCCTGACAACTTCCTAACTCTCCGTGTGGCCTCCTTGATGAGCTTATTTTCCAGTTTAGTAGCCGCTACTAAAATATTCTACATCGGTTAAGATTATTAGCTTGTTCTCTGGGCCTCATCCTTATCAACAGCAACCTCTACTTTTGTTCCTGTCCGTTTCTGACCTACTGCTACATGATCTTTCTCTCATATGAGCAAAACCTGCAAGCTGGTGATTTGTTTTCCTTGGACCATGGCCACTTTCTGGTTCAGTATCAGAACCGATAGTACGTTTTTTTAGATTTCCGCATCTTTCCATCATTTTGACAAGTCAGAAACCTTGCGGCTGATTCCCCCCCGCAAAAAAAATTCTAAGTGCCGAAAGCTGGAGAAACTCACGCAGATTTTTTTAGGGGGGGGTTTCATAATGAATCTCCCACGGTCTGAGCACTGCAGAGTGCCCTCATGTGGTCCACTCTGAAGAGTGGTGGTTGGGGTCTATCCCCACTGGAGGGGCTGAAACCGGCACACGGAGCGCCCCCTATGCACGCGCTGATCTCGGGGAGATCGCTAAACAAGTCACCCAAGCATTGAAATTGCTGGCTTCCCACTGTCTGTGCGGAGTTTGCACATTCGACCCGTGTCCGCTCGGGTTTCCTCCGGGTGCTCCGGTTTCCTCCCACAATCCAAAGATGTGCGGGTTAGACGGATTGGCCACGCTAAATTGCCCCTGAGTGTCCCGGGATGCGTAGGCTAGAGCGATTAACAGGTAAGTATGGGGCTAGGGCCTGGATGGGATTGTTGTTGGTGGCGTGGACTTGATGGGCCGAATGGCCTCTTTCTGCACTGTAGGATTCTATGGGGGGGGCCCTGATCACCAGGCGGTTCACTCGCCAGCGGCTTGTGTCCGTGATTTCCATCCCCACCACCCCACGCAAAAAATTCCTTCTATTTCCTGCAACATTGTCACACCAGAGTGGTGGGCCTGGGTACTCTGTGTTAGTGACTGTCCTTGGCAGGCAGGGGGGGGGGGGGGGGGGGGGGGGGGGGGCGGTGATGATGACTCGCTAAGTACCATGATGTTGATGATACCCTGGAGCAAAATGGGCTGACTCCTACCTAAGTTCCACATGCACGCTGGCACCTGGACCCACGCCTGTGTCGTGGGTAAGGGATCTGAAATCCCCCTGCAGGGCCCTGAGACGGGTGGGGTGGGGGACAGGAGGGAATCACTCTTGGGGTCCGGGGAACCAATGGCTTCTTTTTCTCAGTGACAGCGTCCCTCCGGCAATCATCGATGGAAGAGGATTCCTATTTGAGACAAACTGGTCACAAGTGGGTGATGAAAAAAGCATCTTATTGCAATAAAGGTGTTTAAAATAAGACGTCCTAACATAAAAATTCATGAACAGAAAATGTTAAGGTGCTTAAACATCTTTCTAACTCGTGCAAACCCTTCACCAGTGCCATCTCAGTGCAACTACAACTCCCTACGGTCTAAACGGGCATTTCAGTGACCCCCCAGAATGTACATCAGAGGTGGAGGGGGCCAGCTGCCTACCTTGCCCTTTGGCCGGTGATGCGCGTGGTGGGCATCTGGACCCCTGGAGGCCCCGGACCTTGAGGGCCCCGGCCTGTGTCCAGGTGTCTGGGATGTTTCCATGCCATCCTCATCATCCTGCTGCCCCTGAGATGCCCTGGTGTCAGGAAGGGGTGGAGTCAGAAGGCGTAGCCACAGCCACAGTCTCCTGGCTGGAATGCCCCAGCATGGGCTCGAGCCCTTCCCTCTCCCTTGGGGTTTCTCTGGGCCCCCTTGGTCACTCCATGGTGCTTCTGCAGTGAGTTCCAGACACTCCGTTGTCACCTGGCCCTGTCAGTCCTGGAAGACCACCTGCGTCCTACCCGTGGTGGTCAAGACCTCTGCAATGGCCACCTGCATTAGGGGCCACATGTCAATGGCCACGGCAAGTGCCTTCTGCGACTGGGCCACGTTCTCAACAGTTGCTGCCGTAGCCCGCTGTGTCTCAGTGCTGTCCCACTGGGTCTCCTGCAAGATCGCGAACCTCTCAGCCATGGGCCGCAGAATCTCGAGAAGCCTGTTCAGTCCCTCAGCTGTGACCCGCTGTGACTTGGCCATCGCTTGGAGCCTGCCCCTCACGGTGAGGGTCCCCTGCCCCAGGCTTTCCCCTGCAGATGCCACCCTTGCAGTGTTGGCTGGGAAACACGCAAGACAGGCAATAGCTGGTACACCTGAAAGCTTTGGGGCTCCTCCCAACAGCCTCGCAGTGGGCCCAGTGTGGCCGTCAGCCCCTCCTGCATTCCCTGGCTCTGTTACTGCATCTCCGGCAGCTGAGGGAGAAGTGATCCCAGAGGCCCAGTATGTCGCCTGGGGCCAGTTCAGTCCTCGCCTCCAGCAGGCCCCGTGTGCCAGAGGCCTCGGACATTTCCCCCTCCACTCGATGTACATCAGCAGATGTGTTGTGCTCACCAGAGAGTGACCCAGAAGCCTCAACACTAACTGGACCCACCGATGTGTCAGTATCTGGGATGGTGAGCTGTGAGGGTGGAAGCTGACACCAAAATGGCGCCACCTTCGGAGGTCCCTTCACCACATCCTCCGAGGACTCGTCCGAGCTGTCCTGACGGGTGGCTGCTGCAGCAGGGGCCAGACGGCCTTCAGGTGTCCGGTTCTGTCCCTGCAACACGACACAAGGTTAAGTGCAAGGGAGGAAGGGGAATCCGGGATGCCAAACACGTGATTCACCTTTCTCCTTTGAACGTGGGACAAAGCCCCGAGGGATGGTGGGGGTGAGGGTGGAGCCTGATATCTGTAAGGTGGAGGGGGGAGGCCGGATCCCTCTGCCTGAGATCAGTGGGGTGGGGTGGGGGGGGCGATGTGAGGGGGGGGGGGGGGGGGTCCGCTGCCACTCTGAGATCAGTGGGGAAAGGGAGGTCCAGTGCCACTCTGCCTGCGATCGGTGGGGGAAAGGTAGGGAGGGGGCTGCGATCGGTCTGGGTGACGGGAGGTGGACGGATATGAAGGCCAGTAATGTTGTGGGGAGTTGGGGAGTGGGGGGAGACACTAACCAGCCCAGGAGGGATGTGGCGGGGAGAATGATCTTATATTTTTCCCTGTGCGTACGCAGTTGGAAGCACTGATTGGAGCTGCACGGTTTCTAGCACATTAGGCCCCATCCACAGGCTTGCGCAGCACAATTCAGACTCACTGATATTTTTTCGGGCAGAGTGCCTGCAAATGGGGACGCCTGGGGACCTGGAGGTCAGATCTGAAACTCTCTCAGCTTCATGTCCGCCCAGCGCTTCTTATTAAAAAAACGTCCTTGATCAAGCTTTTGGCAAATTGCCCGGAAGCTGCTGATTGCGGCTGATTTCCAAATTATGTTTGATGGCATTGCTGTGAAGTGCCTTGGAACATTTTATTGCTTCAAACACGCTACGTAAGTTCACAGTTGTTGTCGGAGGGTAGAGGAGACTTAGCTCAACTCAACTGAACGCAGAATGGCTCATCGACAAGAGAGAGGATAATCCGATAGCAGCAGTGGAAAATGTGTGATGTTCTGCCAGTGCTCTAGTGGTTTTGTCTGAGGGACATTCTGACGTCCCCCAACTCTTGACCACTGGGACTGAAATTGAGAGGGGAAGCGGGTGGAAATGAAGACTCTGCTCAGTACACCTCCGCTGCTTTACCCTGATTCATAAAGATTGAAGCAAAGAGTGACAATGGAACACAGTGTTAGACACCCACGCGATTACCTTCAGCAAACTACAAATCTTCCTCTTCCTCTTCTTCCCAAACGGAGCGTCCACAAAGCTTTCGGCAAAGGTAGACACCAGCTGCTTTTCCCTTTCACCGGCCTGCCCAGCAGGGGAGTAGCCAGCTTCCGGAGTTAGGGCACCGCGGCCCACGACGCCCATTTTAAGTCCGTTGCGATTGGCGGCCGTGTTGCAGCGGCACACGGCAATTGGCTGCAGCAGATGTCAATCACCTTGTGGGTGGGTGTTGCGCTGAGCGCGTCGCCCTACGATTGGTCCGAATTGCCGCCCGTCATTGTCATTGTCCTGGCTCGTCTCAGACGGACGGGGCTTACCGATTGGACGAAGCGGCTGTCACTCAGGCAGTGCAGAGTGGCAATTGGGTAACAGCTGTCTCAATTGCTGATTAGCTTAATGAAATGTCCGTCACAGGACGGCGGCTCTGATTGGACAATAGGCCGGTTAGAAGGGGGCGGGGATTCCCACGGGTCCATCGGACAACTTGGGGGGGAGGGAGAGGAGCAGCGGCAGCCAATGTCCGGCCCCCGCGTCCGGCTCCTGAGGCAGCGGTGGGGTTCCAGACGGGGGAAAGGTTTCGGCAGCGGGAATCCAGTCCCGCCCAGCTGACAACCCGCAGCTCAGTGTTTCCAATGGCGGCTTCCTGTGTGAAAATATCATCGTGCAGAGATGCCGGCGTTGGACTGGGTTAAAACACGGTAAGAAGTCTCACAACACCAGGTTACAGTCCAACCAGTTCATTTGAGAGCAATCCCACGAGCTTTGGGAAACGGTGGTCCTTCGTCAGGTGCGTGGAAGGTTCTCCTCATGCCTCCTCGCTGTCAAGTAAATTGGTTGGACTTTAACCTGGCGTTGTGAGACTTCTTACTAAAAATGTCATCCCCAGCAGTGGCGGCCCTGCGAAGGCACCATTCTTGAAGAATGTGCTCAGGGGGAGCGGTCGCTTCCCCCTCCAGCTAAGCCACTGCTGCCCAGTTAATTATGGCTAACACTCTCTGGGCCTCGGCGCCCACGAGGATCCTGCCAAAGTTGACCTCAACTGTCCCTGGAAATAAGAGGCGGCTGTGACAGGCGGTAGGGCAGAGCGGGGGTGGAAAGAGGGAAAGGAAGGGAGAGGAATTATAGTGGCGCAGGGCGTTAATACTGTGTTACATTAGCGCACTTCTATTCAGTGTTTATGAACCAGGAATGACGGATGGAATCTTCTGCTTTCGCTGGTGGTGAGCTTGGCAGTGGGAAGGACTGGAATTTGTCATCTTTCTGCCTCCACCAGATTTAAGTTCTGATCAGGCAAGCCCCCGATTGACTCTCCCACCCCACCTTAAAGGGCCAATTAATGCCCACTGAATGGGGGGGTGATTGGCAGATGGGGGAACCCACAAAATAGGGGGATTTTCAGGGTGGGCTGTAGATGGGATCATGATGAGGGACTCATTGGGAAGATCCCAATACCCTGATGTTGGTGCCCCAAGTTGCCATGCGGGGGGAGGTTACACTGTCACCAATGATGGGGGGGGAGGGTGATGTTTGCGTGGAGAGGGGGCAGTGACAGGATGTCTCCCCCAGTTAGCTGGGAGATTGGGGCACCTGCGCAATGGCACCCCGAGCGGTTTGAATTCGGCTTCACCAATGGGCTTTGGCTCTGTTCCCCCCTGCATCTGTGTGAGAATCATAGAAACCCTGCAAACAGAAAGAGGCCATTCGACCCATCGAGTCTGCACCAACCACAAGCCCACCCTAGCCCTACCCAGATATCCCTACATATTTTACCCACTAATCTCTCTACCCTAAGCATCGCAGGACACTAAGGAGCAATTTTAGCGCGGCCAATCAACCCAACCTACACATCTTTGGACCGTGGAAGGAAACCGGAGCACCCGGAGGAAACCCACGCAGACACGAGGAGAATGTGCAAACGCCACACAGACAGTGACCCGAGCCGGGAATCGAACCCAGGTCCCTGGAGCGGTGAAGCAGCAGTGCTACCGTGGTTGTTTCCTCCGGGCATTCTGGTTTCCTCCCACAGTCCAACGATGTGCAGATTAGGTGGATTGTCCACACTGAATTGTTCCTTAGTGTCAGGGGCATTAGCAGGGTAAATAAGTGAGGTTGTGGGGATAGGGCGTGGATGAGAATGTTACCTGTGCAGGCTTGATGGGCCAAATGGCCTCCTCCTGTGCTGTAGCCATTCTATGACAAGTGTGGTTGTCATAGTGGTTGTGGATGGGTCTTTTTCTGAATGGAGGTCAGTCACCAGTGGAGTGCCCCAGGGATCTGTTCTAGGACCCTTGCTGTTTGTCATTTTCATAAATGACCTGGATGAGGAAGTGGAGGGATGGGTAAGTAAGTTCGCTGATGACACGAAAGTCGGTGGTGTTGTGGATGGTCTGGAAGGATGGCAAAAGTTGCAGCAGGACATAAATAGGATGCAGGACTGGGCGGAGAAGTGGCAGATGGACTTCAACGCGGATAAATGCGTAGTCGTCCATTTTGGCAGAACCAACGGGATGAACGAGTACACTATCAAGGGCAGGAGTCTTGGTAGTGTTGAGGAGCAGAAGGATCTTGGGGTCCGGGTCCACAGGACTCTTAAATCGGCCTCGCAGGTGGAAGAGGTGGTCAAGAAGGCGTATGGTGTACTGGCCTTCATAAATCGAGGGATTGAGTTTAGGAGTCGGGAGGTAATGCTGCAACTTTATAAGACCCTTGTCAGGCCTCATTTGGAGTACTGTGCGCAGTTCTGGTCGCCTCACTATAGGAAAGACATAGAAGCTATTGAAAGGGTACAGAGGAGATTTACAAGGATGTTGCCTGGATTGGGAGGCATGCCTTATGAAGTTAGGTTGAGGGAACTGGGTCTCTTTTCCCTGGAGAGATGAAGGTTGAGAGGCGACCTGATACAGGTTTATAAAATGTTGAGAGGAATAGATAGGGTGGATTCTCAGAGGCTATTTCCCCGGGTTGAAATGGTCGCTACGAGAGGACACAGGTTTAAGGTGCGGGGAGGAAAGTACAGAAGTGATGTTAGGGGTAAGTTTTTCACTCAGAGGGTGGTGAGTGAATGGAATCGGCTGCCGTCAGTGGTGGTAGAGGCGAGCTCGCTGGGGTCTTTTAAAAGACTTCTGGATGAGTATATGGGGTTTTATGGGATTGGGGGTTATAGATAGGTGTTGATGTGATCGGCGCAACTCGTGGGCCGAAGGGCCTGTTTGTGCTGTAGTGTTCTATGTTCTATGTTCTATGTTCTATGTTGACAGAGCAGATAAACATGAATTTGATAACTGGTCTGTATAAAAGGACTCCTGTAAAGCATAAAAAAACTTACTAAAAAATTAAACAATACTACAACTCATCAAAAAAGGGGAAATAGAAGATATATGATGAGTGGTTTTGGGTTAGAGTGGGATGGTTTGGGAAGGTGTCTCTGTGGGTTAGTTCATGCACGACTTCCTTTCCTTTTCTAAATCATCCACATTATTGGAATTGTCCAGAGAAATTCCCTTCCTCACCACTATTATGACGGTGACAGTATCCACCAGGTCAACCAAGAAACGATGAATACACGCAAACCCAAACGCTAAGTAGCCGGCAAATGTAACTGACACGTGGAGGAAACCTCAGACAGTAAAAAAGGGGAACCGTAGATTGCTCTTTGTAAACCTTCTTGACTCGATCAGATTAGCAATTATTCAGCCACCTGAATGGGTGGAGTCAATGCTAAACTGCCAGTAAGCCTGCAGGTTTCATCTGATAGCTCTGTCATTGTCAACACATTTTACAGAAATCCAGCAGACCCACACAACAGAGCCCAGAATTTGAAGCACAATGTATATCCAATGCAAATCAGACTCAGGATTTCTTGATTTGCACTGGATATAAACTGTGCTTAATATTTTGGCCTTCTGCATTTCTGTGCTGGCTTAAGAAACATCTTGTCTGGCAGCAAATGTGTCCACTAAATGAGGTATGCTGCAAGATTAAGTTAATCAGCTTTGGGAATGGCTCCCAGTTGGACTCAATTGTGGATATTTGAGTAGGCAGACAGATATTTAAACGCTTTTGGAGATGCTCCTGTGCTGCAGTTTGCTGTGCTGCACACCTCTTTGTTCTATTCACCCTGTGTGTGCCTCTCAACATTTTGTGGACCTCCATCAGGGTCTCCCCTCAGCCTCCATCTTTCCAGTGAAGTCAATCCCAGTTTATCCAACAGCTCTTACAAAGATGGGTGGCACGGTGGCACCGTGGGTCAGCACTGCTGCCTCACAGTGCCATGGACCCGGGTTCGATTCTGCACATTCTCCCCGTGTCTGCATGGGCTTCTGCCGGGTGCTCCAGTTTCCTCCCACTGTCCAAAGATGTGCAAGTTAGGTTGATGGGCCATGCTAAATTGCCCCTTATTGTCCTGGGATGCGTAGGTTAGAGGGATTAGTGGGGTAAATGTGTGGGGTTACGGAGATAGGGCCTGGGTGGGATTATTGTCAGTGCAGACTCGATGGTCCGAATGGCCTTCTTCCACACTGTACGGATTCTATGAAAGAGTGCGGAAATGACTAACTGGAAAACCAGAATTTTGAACAGCTGGGATGTCTTGTTGAAGTTGCACAAGACATTGGTAAGGCCACACTTGGAACACTGTGTACAGTTCTATTATAGAAAAGATATTATAAAACTAAAAAGAGTGCAGAGAAGATTTATTAGGCTGCTACCAGGACTTGAAGGTTTGAGTTATAAGAAGAGGCTAGATAGACTGAGACTTTATTCCCTGGAGCGTAGGAGGCTAAGGGATGATCTTATAGAGATCTATAAAATAATGAGGGGCACAGATCAGCTAGATAGTCAATATCTTTTCCCAAAGGTAGGGGAGTCTAAAACTAGAGGGCACAGGTTTAAGGTGAGAGGGGAGAGATACAGAAGGGTCCAAAGGGGCAATTTTTTCACACATAGGATCGTGAGTGTCTGGAACGAGCTGCCAGAGGCAGGAGTAGAGGCGGGTACAATTTTGTCTTTTAAAAAGCATTTAGACAGTTACATGGGTAAGGTGGGTGGCACAGCAGGTTAGCACTGCTGCCTCACAGCACCAGGGACCCTGGTTTGATTCCTGGCTTGGGTTACTGTCTGTGTGGAGTTTGCACATTCTCTCTGTTTCTGTGTGGGTTTCCTCCAGGTGCTCCGGTTTCCTCCCACGGTCCAAAGATGTGCAGGTTAGGTGGATTGACCATGCTAAATTGACCATAGCATCAGGGGGACTAGCAGGGCAAATATGAGGGGTCATGGGGAAAGGACCCCGAGTGGGAATGTGGTCGTTTGCAGACTTGATGGACCGACTGTCGGGGTTTTATGGGTCTAGAGGGATATGGGCCAAACGTGGACAATTGGGATTAGCTTCAGGGTCCAAATAAAAAAGGGCGGCATCGAAAAGTTGGGCTGAAGGGTCTGTTTCCATGCTGTAAACCTCTATGACTCTATATTTATTTTTAACTTACCGAGAAACTAACCATTGTTTTACAATGTTATGGTTCTGTTTTCTAAAGGTCATATACAGTTATTTCAACTAGCATAGTCACCAGTGCTGAATCAGACATTGTTTAAAATTTATTTTGTGATAAACACACTTTCAGTTGTGTGGATTAAACTTTAATAGGTTACTGTGGTTAACTGCATCAAATAATATTTAAGCAAATCTTTAAAACAAAAACTACCTTCTGATTGATTGCAAGTCCACGGCAGATTTTACCTCTGGCTTTACGGATAAGTGGAGAACTTCTCAAGCTTGTGTAATTTTGGAGTTTGCGAATTGCATCAGAGTGTTAAGTTCTGCTCCGATATCTTTGGACTGTGGGAGTAAACTGGAGCACCTGGAGGAAACCCACGCAGACACGGGGAGTACGTACAAACTCCACACACTCACCTAAGGCCAAAATTGAACCCAGGTCCCTGGAGTTGTGAGGCAACAGTGCTAACCACTAACGCCATAATGTTGTATAATTGGATTAGAGTCTTTCGTGTCTGCAGTATTACAATCAGTAATTCAACCTCATCTGATCGTGAATAAGTAACTTTTATGGTCTGTTTGTCCCCTTCAAAGAACAATACAACACAGGAAACAGGCGCTTTGGCCCTCTAAGCCTGTGCCGCTCATTGGTCCAATTAGACCGTTCTTCTGTATCCCTCCATTCCCAGCCTGCTCATGTGACTATCCAGATAAGTCTTAAACAATCCCAGTGTGTCCACTTCCACCACCTTGCCTGGCAGTGCATTCCAGACCCCACCACCCTCTGTGTAAAATACGTCCCTCTGATGTCTGAGTTAAACCTCGCCCCCTCCCCTCACTTTAAACCTGTGACCCCCTCATGTTCGTCACCTCCGACCTGGGAAAAAGCTTCCCACTGTTCACCCTATCCATATCCCTCATAATTTTATACACCTCTATTAGGTCTCCCCTCATTCTCCGCCTTTCCAGGGAGAACAACCCCAGTTTACCCAATCTCTCCTCATAGTTAAGACCCACCATACCAGGCAACATCCTGGTAAACCTCCTCTGCACTCTCTCCAAAGCCTTCTGGTAGTGTGGTGACCAGAACTGGACGCAGTACTCCAAATGTGGCCTAACCAACGTTCTATACAGCTATAACATCAGATGCCAATTTTTATGCTCTATACCCCTTCCTATAAAGGCAAGCATGCCATATGCCTTCTTCTCTTTTTCTCTTTTAATTCACAGGTTTTAAGTCGGTCCGCCTTGTTGTCCAATGAGGGGCATACGCGCGATGGGTCGTACTAGGGCTGCTCTTGGACGTTCGAGAGTAGCCTAGTGCTTCATGTCGTTAGTGTCTGCTTAAACTAGACCAGATGCTGGGCAACACGACAGCTCAGTGACTATCACTGTTTGCTGTGCAGACACATGGATTTGGGCCGGTGTCTGTGGGAGTTTGCGCATTCTCCCCGTGCTTGCGTGGGTTTTCTCCGGGCGCTCCGGTTTCCTCCCACACCCCAAAGATGTGCTATTAGGCTGTTTGGAGGTAATAAATTGTCCCTAAATTAGTTTCCCTCAATGTGGAATGCCATAAACAATAGATAAGGGTCATGGGTGGAGGGGGGACTGGTAATGTTAAAATGGCGGCGCGGGCTCGTTGGGCCGAAGGGCCTGTTTCCCGGGCTGTTTTTGTTCTTTGTTCTTTGTTCACCACGTTCTCTACCTGTGCTGCCACCTTCAAGGATCTGTGGCCTTGCACGCCCAGGTCCCTCTGCGCGACTATACTTTTGATGGTTCACGAGCCACTGATTTTGCACATGGCATTCACCCGCTTTGTGGCGTTAAGCACCGTATGGTGATAAGGGCGTCATCAAGGATTACAGAAACCCTTTCGCCCTTGCAGTTCAAACATTGGTTGGTAGCAAATCTTTCCTTTAAGTGTTGACGCCGATCCAATTTACACTTGGGAGTTTATCAGCCTGGCCCCCGGCACATCGTTTCCGTCTGTAAAGAAGCTATGGGCTGAGAAGGATGCAGACCTCAGCACGGAATTTGTTACAGCTTGCCCTTTCACTCCGCACGCACAGTCACCATTTTTAAATGTCACGTAAATGAGGCCCTGCTACCCACCACGATGTTGTAAACAGAAATCCAAAATCTAAATTTCCCCTTCTATGCTGAATAAATGAGTCATTGAAGGGAAAACTTACGTGCCATTTAAAAAGCAGGTGAACGTGCACAATCAGTGGCTCATGCTTTGCGAAAGTTGCTGACGGAGCAGGGTCTATATGATCTGCCAATTTGAGCAGATGTAGATACTTCCAATTATCCACAGATCTGCCAAAAGAAAGGGAACACACATTCATGTTTGGTTTCTCCCATAGCAGATATGCCAGACCCCTTAGAGATACAGGAAAGGAACAACATTTCAATGATCTTGAACACAATACATATAAGCAGTGGTTAACATTAAAGACAGACGTTTTAAATAATTATTTCACATTTAGATTTATCAGAGAGATAAAATAGGTAGACGTAGATAAACCTTATATTTCCACGATCTAGCTGAAGGAACTGAGGGCATTGTGGCTATCTTATATGAAGATAGGCTGAGAGACAGGTCGTGTTGAAGAGGCAGAGAGACTGCAGAAGGACTTGGACAGATAAGGAGAGTGGGCATAGAAGAGGCAGGTGGAGTACAACATGGGAAACTGTGTGGTTATGCACTTTGGAAGGGAGAATAGAGGCCTGGACTATTTTCTAAATGGGGAGAGAATTCAAAATTGGAAACACAAAGGGACTTAGGATCTTACTCCAGGATTGTCTTAAGGTTAACTTGCAGGTTGAGATGGTAGTTAGGAAGGCAAATGTGATGTTAGCATTTATTTTGAGGGGCCTAGAATAGAAGAGCAGGGATGTGCTGGTGAGGCTCTATGAGATCACGTTTAGAATATTGTGAGCAATTTTGGACCTCTTATCCAAGGAAAGATATGCTGGCCTTGGAGAAGATCCAGAGGAGGTTTGCAAGAATGAAAAGCTTGATGTATGAGGAGCATTTCAGGACTTTGGATCTGTACTCAATGGAGTTTACAAGGATATGGGGGGAATCTCATTGAAACTTACAGAATATCAAAAGGCCTGGATAGTGTGGACGTGGGGGAGATGTTTCCATTAATAGGAGAGACGAGGATCAGAGTGCATAATCTCAGAGTAAAGGGACAATCCATTAGAATAGAGGTGAGGAGGAATTTCTTCATCAGAGAGTGGTAAATCTATGGAATTCATTGCCACAGAAGGCTGTGGAGGCCAGATCATTGAGTGTATTTAAGGCAGAGGTAGATAGGTTCTTGATTGGTAAGGAGGTCAACGATTTTGGGGAAAAAGCAGGAGAATGGGTTTGAGAAACTTATCAGCCATGGTTGAATGCTGGAGCAGACTTGATGGGCCGAATGGCCTCATTTTGCTCCTTTATCTTATGGTCTTTTCTTCTTGTGGTCCTATGCCATTGAAAGAAATGAGATGTAAACTTCAAATGAAAAAAACAGATATATTGATAAGGATTCAAACACGAAAAGGATAAAATTCCTGCTCTGGATGGGTTGCACATAATTTTAAATAATATGGGGAAGAGACAGAGGGTGAGATTTTCCAGCCGTGCTTGCCCCGAAACTAGAAAATCCCACTGAGGTCAACGAGCCTCTCCATATCTTGCCAGCTATGATTCCCGTGGCAGGTGGAACGGGAAGATTCACCCCAGAAAGTGTAGTGCCAGAGACAAATATCTAATATTGTTCTTACATTTCAGAAGGGGTCTTGTTGACAAGTTTGCTTTCCTACCAAATCAGTGGTTGGAAAAATAATCAAATCCCTACTGAAGGAGAGAAGAGAAGAACATCTGGAAAATAAAATGTAAGAATGAATCATCAACATGGATTTCTAAAGGGAAAATCTTGCTTGTCTAACCTTATTGAATTATTTGAAGGGATAATGGAGAGGGTAGACAATGGTAATGCAGTAGATGTAATTTATCAGGATTTTCAGAAAACCTTCAATCAGGTGCCCCCAATACTGAGAAGGGCTGTGAAAAATTACAAGAAATCCTTAAGAAATTTACAAAATGAGCAACTATTTGGCAAATTAAGTTCAACACAGATATATGTGAGCTAGTACATTTGGTGGGACGAATAAGAAGTTTGGTTATTCCTTGGAAGGTACTGGTTTAGGTGGAGTAGAGGAACAAAGAGATATCAGAGTACAAGCATTCTAATCATAAAAGGTTGCACCATACATTATCAAGGTCATTACAGAAAGCAAACAGAGAACTCAGCTTTAATTTAAGAGGAATAGTATTGAAAATAGAGAAGTTATGCTAAAGCTGTATTGAATTTTGATTAGACCACACTTGAATACTGGCTGCTATGTTATAAGAAAGACATAGAGGCATTGGAGAGGGAGCAGGGAGGATTTATAAGGATGATACCAGAAATGTGTGGCTGTACATGTGAGGAAAGAGCTGAGAGACTGGGTCTCTTTTCCCTTGAATAAAGATGGCTGAGGGGTGACCCAATAGAGATCTTTAAAATTACGAAAGGTTTTGATGGAATGGATATCATGAGAATGTTTCCTCCTTTGGGGCTAGAGGTCATCAATATACAATAGCCTTCAAACATCCAATTGGGGATTCAGAAAAAACTTCTTTACCCAAGAAGTGGTGAGAATGTGAAACTCTTTAAAAATGGAATGGTTGAACTGAGTAGTACAGAGTCAGGGGGAAACTATTTAAGCAGATAAAGGGGAAGGGGATGGAGGATCGCACTGATCGATTTAGATAAAAAAGATAGGAGGACTCTCAAGTGGAGCATAAATGGTCAGGCGGAATGGCCTGTTTTCACTCCATGTATCCTATGTAACCCTGGTAATCTCGCCTATGCTCCTTGTAAGTTTGCCCCAACTTAATCCCATTACCACAAGTGCACCCCTGATGGCAGTGATCTTGTGAGTGAACTTTGTGGGCATAGCAATGCTGAATTGGATAATGAAGTCCTCATATATCTTTCAGTTTGTTCTGTGTGCAGACCAAAGCAGTGTATAACCATTGTTAGGACACCTTCATTGGGTGAATGCAGTTTTGATACCCAACAAGGCAGCCCAGAAGGAGAACCCTTTGTGGAGTTCACCAGAGAAACTACAGAAGACATCGACAAAGCTGAATTAGGAGGTCAATGCTACCATTCATTTTTTTTGGACTTTTCCCCCATGGTCCACCCTGAGCTATACTTGTGACACTTCTCTATCACACTAAAATGTATCATTTCTGTACCTGTGTTTGCTGTCAAGTTTCAATAGTAGGTGAAAAACTGAGAGTAAATTTCACAATCAGGAATTAAAATTACCTTGGGCCAGCATTTTCCAGCCTTCCATGAACCCCTGCCACTTACAAGCGAGGGTGAAGAATTTGGTGCTTAGCCAAATCTCTGTTTACTGCAGTGGGACCCGAAACCCTGCTGGTATGAAGGATCGGAAAATCCCCCCCTTTAACTGGACCCTAACTTTCCCACCGGGCCTCTTGACACCAAAACTCCGTGATTAGAATGTCGGCAGTCAGAAGTGGAATGGGAAAGAGGAGGGAAGACAAGTAACCTCCATTCTAACCATCACCAATTCCATTCTGGGTGGACAGAATTAAATTGTACCTGAACCAGATTCCAGTGCTCTCTTTAACTAGTTTCTGAATTTCTTAATTCACCTCCGACCGGCAGAACTGCCAAAGATACAGACTAGCTCTTGTTCTGAGGTGGGGGCCTGCTGTTACTGTACAATGCAAGGATGTCTGCAACGATGGATAAAACCTCCTGCTGCTAGGATGAAAGAGAGCTGTAGATTCTGGAGCCACGCCTTCCACCAAACAAACCTTCACCCATAGTAGTTTGTGTGCATTAAGACTTCCATTTCAAGGCTGCATTGGTAGATGGCTGGAAGGGGTTGACTGGTTGCCCACATGAAAGGTCAGGAATGGTTGCACCACAGAGAGAATCCCAGAGAATCCCAGCATCTCTGCAGTTCAGATGGAGGGCGTTTATCCCATCGGATCTGCACCAATCCTCAGACAGAGCCTCTCACCCAAGCCCCATTATTTATCCCACTAATCCTCTTAATCTATACATCTTGAGGCATTGGCCATTGGCCAATCCACCTAACCTGCATACCTTTGGATTGTGGGAGGAAACTGGAGCACCTGGAGGAAACCCACGCAAACACTGGGAGAATGTGCAAACTCCACATGGTTGCCCAAGGCCAGAATTGAAATCAGCCCCCTGGTGCTGTGGAGTGGCAGAGCTAACCATTCTGCCATCGTGTTACCCTACGAGTATCTGTATGTGATTTGTGTTAAAAATTGTATCTACAAACAAAATGGATAGCAATCACCTTTTGGTGTTATTTTCCCCAGGGTTTCTGCCAATCATCAACTAAAGTTAGAGAGAGGGATTGGGACACAGTGGTTAGCACTGCTGTCTCACAGCACCGGGGACCCGGGTTTAATTCCCAGCTTGGGTCATTGTGCGAAGCCTGCATGTTCGGGTGCTCTGGTATCCTCCCACAGTCTGAAAAATGTGCTGTCAAGTGCGTTGGCCATGCTAAATTCTCCCTTAGTATACTGGAACGTGGCGCCTACGGGATTTTCACAGTATCTTCATTGCAATTTTAATGTAAACCTACTTGTGAATAATAAATAAATAAACACCTTCTCTTCCCTACCTCAGCAGGAACTATACCCTGATGTTTTGAGGCAATCTGACCATTTTGATTTGACTTATTATTATCACATGTATTAATTTGCATGAAAAGTATTGTTTTTTGCACGGTATACAGACAAAACATACTGTTCATAGAGAAGGAAACGAGACAGTGCAGAATGTAGTGTTACAGTCATAGGTAGGGTGTAGAGAAAGATCAACTTAATGCAAGGTAAGTCCATTCAAAAGTCTGACAGCAGCAGGGAAGAAGCTGACCTTGAGTCGGTTGGTACGTGACCTCAGACTTTTATGCCTTTTTCTTGAAGGAAGGAGGTGGAAGAGAGAACGTCCGGGGTGCGTGAGGTCCTTAATTATGCTGGCTGCTTTGCTGAGGCAGCGGGAGGTGTCGACAGAGCCAATGGATGGGAGGCTGGTTTGCATGATGGATTGGGCTACATTGATGAACTTTTGTAGCTCCTTGCGATTTTGGGCAGAGCAGAAGCCATACCGAGCTGTAATACAACCAGAAAGAATGTTTTCTATGGTGCATCCGTAAACATTGGTGAGAGTCGTAGTTGACATGCCAAATTTCCTTCGTCTTTTGAGAAAGTAGAGGCATTGGTGGGTTTTCTTAACTGTAGTGTCGGCATGGGGGGACCAGGACAGGTTGTTGGTGATCTGGACACCTAAAAACTTGAAGCTCTTGACCCTTTCTACTTCATCCTCATTGATGTAAACAAGGGCATGTTCTCCTTCACGCTTTCTGAAGTCGAAGACAATCTCCTTCATTTTGTTGACATTGAGGAAGAGATGATTGTAGCCGCTCCAGTTCACCAGGTTCATTCCTGTATTCTGTCTTATCATTGTTTGAGATCTGACCCACTATGGTGGTGCCCGTTGAAAATCGAACTGGAGGGAAACTTGGGCCATACATTTTTCATTCTTCGACATTATCTAGCAACGTCTTAATGAATACAAATTTCAATGATCTATAGTTTTAAGGTAATTCCAAACATCTTCATTTGCAACATTGCATGATCATATGATGCATCATTTTTTATGAATGGAGAAACAGGACAAATCCAAATGGGACATCTCCTGAGGTTTCACACACTAATACTTATTGTGGAAAATTCAGACTCATGAAATGAAATTTGTTTTGGAACCACTTAATTTATATTCCTCTTGCAAGTTTTCAAACTTAAATTTAATTACATGTTGTTCCAAAATAATCATTCATTAGTTACATTTTTGTTTTGTGTTAGTCTCTGTATGTCTTAGTTAAGTATTGAGAGGTCCAAGTTCCTGTATAAGATCAACAAACGTTTAATTAGTATAAACAGGAAAGTAAGTGCTTATTTTCATGTTATAAGAGACAGAAGTAAGAGTTCTCTTTGTCTCCATCAGTATAAATTTCTAATAAAATGTGTGCATTTTTTCGAGTTGAGTTGTTCCCAACTTAATTTAGTTAGTAAAGAGATGTTTCTTGTAATATTGGGTTACTAGCTGTTGTAAAATGATGTAGCAAGCAGTAAGATTTTCTCAGATTAATTAAAACGTCCGTTTTATGCCAGATTAGTCAGTACCATGGGGATAGTCGATGGCTGGAATTATATGTTGATTGGACAGACGGGTGACTGACCCAGAAGCACATAGAATCATGAAAGGGGACACGTCCTGAAGTCAGCACGAGAGTCAGGAATGTGCCAGTCTAAAATCAAGCAGGTGATTTAGCCCATTAAGGTGCTAATTGAATGCAATTTGACACGTCCCTTTTTACAGTTGGCGGGCAGGCTGATTGCCCAGGCCACCTTTTCGTTGCTACTGGACTTTGAGCAGGATGGACTGCCAGGACTGAAATCAAAATAACCAATGTGCCTGGAGACCGTATTTGATTGTGATGCTTAGACATTTGAGGCAAACGCTGAGATTTATTTTTCCTCGGGCAGCAGCTCCCTGAGACAACTCCGCAGTGGTTGTCCACTTGAGGGAGGACATTAGAAAATCCAAAGCAGACCTGCCCACTTCCCATCCTCCCTGGCAGCCTCAGTCTTTCACAGAGCATGTTTCCTGCTGGGTGGCTGTTAGTTGGCCGGCTAACATGAAGTTGCGTTCTGGAGCATACATCGGTCAGGAACGTGCTTCACGTCTGCTTCTAGGCCTGCTGGGTGTGCACACCGGAAAGGCAAAAAATTCCGGCCTATAAATCTCAACGCCATGGAAATATTCAGAATGACATCAGTGATAAGAAAGAAAGAAAATCACCAGCTGCCTTCACTGAGATGGGATTTTGGAAGAACGGGAGTGTGAAATCTGGAATGTACAGATTAGAACAGATGAAAGGAGGTCTGAACATTCATTTGAATAGCCAAGGTATCCCTTTGGATTGGATCCTGTGAGACCTAACTTCTTCACTCAAAGGGTGGTGAATCTCTGGAATTCTCTGCCTGTTGAAGTGGTGGAGGCTGCCTCGCTAAATATTTTTAAGACGTGGGTTGATGGGTTTTTGATAAGAGAGGGGATTAAGGGTTATGGGGAGAGGGCGGGAAAGTGGAACTGAGCAGCGACAGATCAGCCATGATCTTATTGAATGGCGGGGCAGGCTCGAAGGGCTGGATGGCCTACTCCTGCTCCTATTTCTTATGTTCTTATGTTCTTATGTTCTATGGGAGAGATAGTGCATCTTTTAGGATTGTTAAAAGTGAACATGATTATGTGCATTTTATGTAGAAAATCATTGGAACTGTCAAACCGTCAAAAAGTTGTCTCAGGAACTTTCCAGCTGTCAAGGAACTATTAAAGAGCTGCCCAGCTGTCAGAGCTCCCCAGGAAGTGGCAAATCATCAAAGCTGTCAATACTGTCCAGGACGTGTCAAATCTGTCAAGGAACTGTCCAGGGGAACTTGTTCAGTTGGTATGGAGGGAATAGGGACAAGAGGTGATGGATGGGAACCAGGAATTGGCATGCATTGACACTAAGTTGGCACAGGAGTGTGAGGGGCAATGGGGGGGGTATGTGGGATCATGGGTTGGCATAGTTCAGGATGGATAGGAAACAAGGACTGTGTGGGGGGTGAGGGGAAAGGTGAAACTGGAGGGATGTTTTATTATTTTTTTAAATTTATTTAAACACAGTGATGTAGAGCACAGAGGCAGGCCTTGTTCTTGTCAACAGCTCTGGACCATATCAGGATGTGTAGCAGACACCTTACGTCAACTGTCCTTGGACCTTCACAATGAGTCACTATACTCAGCTTATTCCATTCACAGTCGAGGCGCGGGTTAGTCGTCATCGAGTCACGGGGGGAGCGGGAGACATTTGACCCTCAGGGTGAGAAGGTCAAAAAAAATCCTGTGCTTCAGAAAAATTCATATTCATTAAATCAAGAAATATTTAGTTAATATGAAACAATATTATCAATCTGGCAGTCAAAAATACAACAATTTGAAGGCGAGGCAAGAGAACAAAGCTAGCATAAAGACAGTTTGTCATTTTACTTTAAAAGTGTGAAGTATAGAACAGTGCACAAACTGCCCATTCATCCTCATTCACTGAACGTCTGGGTGAATTATCTCAGATTTATCTTATCTCAGCTGATTTCTGGAGAAACAACAAGCGAAGTCTGAAATAACAACAGAACTACAAGATATTTCTTTTGTTCAAGTGAGAGAAGAAAACCTACCCTGAAGACGCTGCCTTATCACCAAAATCTATTCCACTGGGTATGATAGAATCTTACATACTAAACCAGAAAACAGAGATAACATGGAAAATTTGAGGAAGGAGATTGAGGCTGGAGGTTGAAAGCAAGTTTGAAGTTTCCATCAGTTCTATTTTCTGAGGGTGAATAAAAACGGGACACTTTCACTCCCATGAATTTACAGCAAATAACATCTTTGATTTTGTGAGAGGAAGTAAACTTTTGACACTGAATGAGGCTGAAATATACTGAATGACGGTTTATGTGTCTTGTTGATTGGAATACTTGCTCCTGCACTGGACTGGCTCATTGTGTCCTGCACTGGCCTGGGCTTCAGTGATGTCTTTGGCTGATGTTCCCATATCGTTGCTCATCAGCAAGCTTCATGTTCGCTCAAGACTCACACATCGCAACATTCACCATCTTTCCTGTTACTCCGACAAGACAAAGAACAAAGAACAACACAGCACGGGAAACAGGCCCTTCGGCCCAACGAGCCCGCGCCGCCGTTTTAACATTATGCGTCCCCCCCTCCACCCATGACCTTTGTCTATGCTTACGGCATTCCACATTGAGGGAAGACTATTTTAGGGACAATTTGTTACACCAATCAGCCCAATAGCACATCTTTGGGGTGTGGGAGGAAACCGGAGCACCTGGAGAAAACCCACGCAAGCACGGGGAGAATGCGCAAACTCCCACAGACACTGGCCCAAATCCATGTATCTGCACAGCAAACAGTGATAGTCACTGAGCTGTCGTGTTGCCCAGCATCTGGTCCAGTTTGAGCACACACTAACGACGTGAAGTACTAGGCTACTCTCGAAACAACCAAGAGCAGCCCTCGTACGACCCATCGCGTGTATGCCCCTTGTTGGACAACAAGGTGGACAGAAGTACCTGTGGATTAAAAGAGAAAAAGGCGTAAGCTTGGGGTGGAATTTTACTGGCTCATCCTCCCGAGGTTCGTACGATCCCGTCTGAGGCCAACGGGGAATCTGTTCTCCGAGCCTTGCCCGCCCCCGGAATCGGGCGTGCCGGTAAAATTCCGACCACGGAGTTCAATTCAGTAGTTATTCAGACAGGCGTGTTTTTTTACAAGTTAAGAAGAACTAAAGCAGTGATCAATTTGTGTATTTTTGTTGTTTGCGCCTTTGCATTCTGTGGGGTGAGGGAGGGTGGGGTCGGGAGGGCCATGAGATAGCTGGGGAGAGAGGCATGAAGTCATTAAGGAGGCCTCACATTTGAAGGTTAGTGTGGGGCCCCACAATGTGTCAGGATACCACTGGTTTAGAGAGATGTTGGATATCGGAACCAACGACTGCATAACCTCTGCAAATAAAACAAAGAGTATTCCTGTTAAATCAGAGAAAACAGTTGTGGAGAGTGTTTGTATGTATAATAAGAACATAAGAACATAAGAAATAGGAGCAGGAGTAGGCCATCTAGCCCTTCAAGCCTGCCCCGCCATTCAATAAGATCATGGCTGATCTGTCGCTGCTCAGTAATAATGAATGCAGATCTCACTGTGAGGGAGAAAGGCAACTAAAGAGAATTCTACAGGGCAGGATTAAATGTTATGGATTCACAGGGAAAAGTTCTCCCATCCTGCGCATGGCGGGCAGGAGTGGAGAATCCAGTGGGAGCCAAACAATCAGAAACCCACCAGACTCACTGTAGTTTACCCTACGGTGGGTTGGTCTTCCCGCTGGCTGGTGACGCCCTTCACTTTCATTTGCATCTCATGAAGCAGCTACCCAGCAGTTTCCAGTCAAGCCTTCCAACCTTGTGTCACACCAGTCGGAAAGTACATCGATCTGAAACCCACAAGGCCTTCACAAGACACTTCAAGGTCAGTACAGTAGAAGTCTTTCTGTCCGAGTGCTGTGCTGCTCCTGGTTCCTGCCCTCCATCTCTGTGCCAAAATGGTCTTCATGGACAGCACCATGGATTGCTGGACCCATGGACCCTCCCATGTTGCCAAGTCAGTGCAGTGCCTGGGGGCTGGGGAGTACAGGAGTCTCTTTGCTCCCGGTGCCACACACCAGTGTCTATCTGGTCAGCAGTGTGCTGCGGGACTCATGCTGCCACCACAATAAAGGTCTGAAGTTCGACCGGGGGGTGGGGGGGGGTGAGGTAAGGCTGGGAGAGGCAGGCATGACGAATTAATGGGGGTCAATATGGAAGGGTGGTTGTACAAGAAGGCAGGGTAAGGCAAGGGCCCATGATAGCAGGCAGAGGGGCAAGGAGTTGAATAAAGAAGATGAAGAATGGAAGGCAGAGGGAAGACGGAGGGGAGGGAAGCTGGACCCCGACAAACCTGCAAGAAAAGCTCCCAGACAAGGGGGCCAAAGGGATATCACATCATTCACTGGAAGGGGATGGACTCCAGATGTGGTGGGTGGAGTTCAAGAGGGGCATGGACACCTCCCAGGTGATGGGCTCAGGGGAGAGGGTGATTGAATAGAAGAACAGATTTCTTCTTGAGGCTGCTGGCATTTTCCCTCCGGTTTACTAACGTCCTGCATGGTCTGGTGATGACAGAGAGTGGTACAAGTGGTGCTAGACTGATGTTTAAATATGGCGCCGGGACCTTTGGATCCGCCAGCTACCGGTGTATGGGGAATCAGCTCAGCAGGTGGTTTGGAGGGGAACCATCCTGTGCTGCCCACCCCTGCACTCAGTCTTGAAATGGGAGAATTTCATCCCTTGGGGGGGATTTTCTGGCCTCCCCGTGGCATGCTCTCTGGCAGAGAAGATGGCTCACCAATGGCCACTGGCGGAATCTTCCAGTCCCACTGACGTTGGCACCATTTTACACGGCTCACCTGCCTCGTTGCTGGGAATCCCACTGTGATGGGGGGGGGGGGGGGGGGGAGGGGGAGGGGGTGGCTTTCAGCCGTAGTGGAAAATCCCACCAGTGGGAAGGGCCACACAAAAGGGTTTGAAATGCCACAGATTTTGCTTTAAGGAGTTGGGGGTTGGGTGAGGGTGGGGAGGGGGGGTGCAGGGTGGAGGTGGTGTGGGGAATGGTGCATTCCTAGCACTGGATTCCAAAGCACAGAATCCCTGGAGGCCAGATGGAGGCCATTTGGCCCATTGAGTCTGCAGCAATAACAGTCCCACACGGACCCCCTCCCTGTAAGCTCATGTATCCACCCTGCTCAACCCCCCTGACACTAAGAGTCAATTTCGCACGGCCAACCAATCGAACCCACAAAGTCCTGGGACCTTGGGAGGAAATCGAAGCAGCCCGAGGAAACCCACGCAGGCATGGGGAGAATGTGCAAACTCCACACAGACCTGAGGCTGGAATTGAACCCGGGACCCTGGCTCTATGAGGCAGCAGTGCCAATGAGAAGCACCAGCAGTGCGAAGAGCAATTCAGCTATTGACAGAGATAGCAAGTTGGTGCTCGCAGAACCTGCCCACAAGTGATGGATGTGATAGGATATTAAGGCAAAGTCTGCTGGCAAAACATTACAACATTGAAGCCAGGATATAATTGATCATTGAAAGGCTGTAATTATTCGGGATAGGTTTCCTGTATGACTTGTCAAACCAGGAAATGGTAAATTTATCCTCAATAGTTGCATTTCCCACCCTGAGCTCCAGATTTTAGGCACTCCCTGGGTAATGCTAGTTAGGGGATTCCAGGATTTTAACCTGGCAACGATGAAGGAACTTCAGGGGTTGTGTGAATCGGAGGAGGACCTGTCTCACAGCACCAAGGACCCGGGCTCGATTCTGACCTTGAGCGCTTGCGTGTGGAGTTTGCACGTTCTCCCCGTGTCTGCGTGGGTTTCCTCCGGGTGCTCCGGTTTCCTCCCACGCTCCAAAGATGTGAAGGTTGGGTTGATTAGCCATGGTAAGCGTGTGAGGTTACTAGGATCGGGGATGGGGGGTGGTGGGGGTGAGCCTGGGTAAGATGCTCCTTCGGACAGATAATGCAGACTCAAATGGCCAAATGACCTCCTTCTGTATTATGGTGATGCAGAGAAGGGCAGTAGTGATAGTGGATTCAGTAGTTTGGGGAACAGACAGGCGTTTCTGTGGCCGTAGACATGACTCCAGGATGATCCTGCCAGGATCACGGACATCACAGTACGGCTACAGGACATTCTCTGAGAGAGGGTGATTATGTAGAGATGTTCTTCCAGGTTGGTACTGATGATTTAGGAAGGAAAGGAGACCGACTTGAGGGAGCTAGGATGGAGATTGAAAAACAGGATAGTACTCTCAGAATTACCCCCAGTTCCAAGTCTAAGTGAACATAGAAATCGAAGAATTAAGCAATGAAACATGTGGTTGGAAGGTTGGTATAGGAGGGCTGGTGTCATTCGGACTGGCTCTGGGGAAAGTGGGATCTCTACAAAACCACACGCTCTACACATGAGTAAGACTGGAACAAATATCCTCCAGAGGAAGATTTGCTAGTGCTTGTTGGGAAGGTTGGCAGAGGGATGGGAACGTGTGGGCAGATTCAGAGCAGGGGATGGAAAATTAGTGAGTGACTCTGAAAGACAGAAGCAGCAGAAGTTAAAAAGTGTACAGCACAAGAATTTGGCAGTGTTAACAGGTATATGTGTAAATACAAGGTAAGTAAAACTGCTGAACTGAGGGCACAGGTAGACACACGGCAGCATGATACCATTGGCATAATGGGAACTTTGCTTATGGAGGGGCAAAAATGATCGCGTAACATCCCTGAGTATGGAGTTTTCAGGCAGGATAGGTGGGAGATAAAAAGGTGGGGGTATTGAAGAATCAATTACAGCTGTGAGAGATGCTAAATGAAGCATTAAGTGAGGCTAAATGGGTTGAGCTCAGAAATAAAATAAAGGGTCAATCACACTGCTAAGAGTGTACTACAGAGCTTTAAATAGAGGCAGGGAGAAAGAAGAGAAGATTTTTAAGTACAAAAACAATAGGGCAGTAATCGTTCAGGATTTCAACTGTCCTAGTATCAATTGTGACACCAAGAGTGTGAAGGTCACAGAGGACACAAAATTCTTGAGCTGCATTCAAAGGAACGTTCCCATGAACAAGCCCAACGAGAAGGCGCACAATTCTAAATTCATTCCGCAACTGGAGGATCCCGCCCGAGGGCAATGACCTTTCGCTAGTCCTTCCAATTAACCACCCCGCCCGCAATGATCCCCACTGTGGGGGCGGAACTGGAAGATTAAAGCCTTAGTCTCAGGAAATGAAACTGGATGAGTGGATGACAGGGCGGCGGGGGACAATGTTGGAGACAACGATGACACAGTATTGTCAGATTTAGTGGACGGCAAAGTTTACAAAGCTGAGGCTTGGGGAGTTGCTGCAGTGCTTTGCAGCCACAGTGTGTCCTTACAGAAAGGAGAGATAGTGAATGCAGCTATAGAGGAACAATCACTCAATGAGACGTGTAGGGAGGTCAGAGGATCTCCTCCTAGCCAAACTCGTCATAAACAGGTCCAGGCAATGGGTGATTGAGAGTATCTTCAGCTCGACTTTCTACCCCTTTAGAATCATAGAATCATACAACGCAGAGGAGGCCATTCAGTCCATTGAGACTGCACCGATTCTCTGCCAGAGCTTAAGAACCAGGAGCAGGAGTGGGCCATCTGGCCCCTCGGGCCTGCTCCGCCATTCAATAAGATCATAGCTGATCTTTTCGTGGACTCAGCTCCACTTACCCGCCCGCTCACCATAACCCTTATTTCCTTTACTGTTCAACAATTTATCTATCCTTGCCTTAAAAACATTCAATGAGGAACCCTCAACTGCTTCACTGGGCAGGGAATTCCACAGATTCACAACCCTTTTTGGGAAGAAGTTCCTCCTCAACTCAGTCCTAAATCTGCTTCCCCTGATTTTGAGGCTATGCCCCCTTAGTTCTAGTTTCACCCGCCAGTGGAAACAACTTCCCTGCTTCTATCTTATCTATTCCCTTCATAATCTTATATGTTTCCATAAGATCTCCCCTCATTCTTCTGAATTCCAATGAGTGTAGCCCCAGTCTACTCAATCTCTCCTCATAAACCAACCCTCCCAACTCTGGAATCAACCTAGTGAATCTCCTCTGCACCCCCTCCAGTGCCAGTCTATCCTTTCTCAAGTAAGGAGAGCAAATTGTACGCAGTACTTTAGGTGTGGCCTCACAAACATCTTATACAGCTGCAACATGACCTCATTGTTTTCCCTCTAGCAATGAAGGACAAAGTTCAATTTGCCTTCTTAATTACCTGCTGCACCTGCAAACCAACTCCTTGAGATTCCTGCACAAGGACAACTGGGTCCCTCTGCACAGCAGCAAGCTGCAATTTTTTACCATTTGAGTAATAGTCCATTTTGCTGTTATTCCTACAAAAATGGATGATCTCTCATTTACCGACATTGTACTCCATCTGCCAGATCCTCACCCACTCACTTAGACTATCTGTATTCCTTTGCAGACTTTCAGCCACCTCTGCACACTTTGCCCTGCCACCCATCTTCAAGTCATCTACAAATTTTGACACACTAAACTTGGTCCCCAACTCCAAATTATCAATGTAAATTGTAAACAATTGCGGTCCCAACACTGATCCCTGAGGCACACCACTAGTCACATAGAACATAGAACATAGAACATTACAGCGCAGAACAGGCCCTTCGGCCCACGATGTTGCGCCGACCAGTTACAAAACAGTGACCCACTAACCTAAACCAATCCCTTCTCGTCCATAAACCTATCCACGGATCTCTTAAACGCCCCCAAACTAGGCGCATTTACAACTGCAGCAGGCAGGGCATTCCAATCCCTCACCACCCTCTGGGTAAAGAACCTACCCCTGACATCCGTCCTATAACTACCACCCCTTAATTTAAAGCCATGCCCCCTCGTGCTAGATTTCTCCATCAGAGGAAAAAGGCTATTACTATCCACCCTATCACTGATCGCCAATCAGAAAATCACACATTTACTCCCACTCTTTGCTTTCTGTTAGTTAACCAATCCTCTATCTATGCTAATACGTTACCCATAACACTGTGCACCTTTATCTCATATAGCAGTCTTTGGTGCGGCACCTTGTCAAATGCCGTCTGGAAATCCAGATACATCACATCCACAGGTTCCCCACTGTCCACTGCACATGTAATGTTCTCAAAGAATTCCACCAAATTAGTCAAACATGACTTTCCCTTAATGATCCTTCATGTTAACCTATCCTAGTAATCCCACACATTTACCATGACTAATCCCCCCTAACCTACACACCTTGTGGCAATAAGATGCAATTTAGCATGGCCAATCCACTTAACCTGCACATCTTTGGACTGCGGCTATAGTTGCAGCCAGATGTCCCTGGAGAGGGAGCATAACATCAAGGCCATCTTTGTCTGGTAGCACAACAGGATGTGGAAATGCCGGCATTGGACTGGGGTAAACACAATAAGAAGGCTGACGACACCAGGTTAAAGTCCAACCAGTTTATTTGATAGTAAACCCACAAGATTTCGGGGTTCGCTCCGCTCACCTGACGAAGTTTTCTCTTTTAATCCACAGGCGATTCGGTCCGCCTTGTTGTCCAACAGGGGGCGTACACACGGTGGGTCGTGCGAGGGCTGCTCTTGGATGTTTCGAGAGTTGCCTAGTGCTTCATGTCGTTAGTGTACGCTTAAACTGGACCAGCTGATGGGCAACACAACAGCTCGGTGACTATCACTGTTTGCTGTACAGGTACATGGATTTGGGCCAGTGCCTGTGGGAGTTTGTGCATTCTCCACGTGCTTGCGTGGGTTTTCTCCGGGTGCTCTGGTTTCCTCCCACACCCCAAAGATGTGCTGTTAGGCTGATTGGTGTAACAAATTGTCCCTAAATTTGTCTCCCCTCAACCTGGTTTCCAATGTGGAGCGCCATAGGCGTAGACAGGTGGAAGAGGGGACTCACAGTGTTGAAACGGCGGCGCAGGCTCGTTGGGCCGAAGGGCCTGTTTCCCGTGCTGTGTTGTTCTTTGTTCTTTGTTTTAACCTGGTGCTGTGAGACTTCTTACCGAGGCACAACAGGGACAGGGATATTTTAATGACCCCTTTAATTACATTTTGATTGAATGTTTTAAGTTGATTTTCTTTGCTGCAGTGTCCCTTTAAGGGGCTTAGTCTGTCCCTTTAATTTGTGAATTCAGTTTAATTGGTTGATGATTGTGGAATGATGGGATCGAGTGATCTGGATGGCATTGAGCTCACAGGCTGCGACTGACTTTGAAGGTTTTGTTCTACAAATCTTTCAGCCTTTGTAAGAAAGGATGGTTCAGACAAAGGAAACACGCTTCCCATCCTCCCGTTTCATGGGCGTTTCCATATATGTCGTTGCGGTGGAGGTAGGACAGGAACCGGGAGGGGAAGAGGAACTGAAAGAATCCCACGGGATAGTGCTGCACCAAAGGGGAAGAAAAGGTTCCCTTTCACTGACATCTATAAACCACACTGCTCTTTTGAGGATGACTCGTGTTTTAGGAGGTGGAAGTTCAATAAGGAGGAATAAGGAACCTTTGGGGATGAAATTGGAATAATTTGTCATGTTTTCAGGGTGTAAAATGAGTGCAACACAGTCAAAAACACTCACTCTCCCCCTTAAGGGCATTGGAAGTGTGCACCAGGTCATATTGATCCAGGTGCTTGGTAGGCATCCATGGTCACCACCTGGAAGATGGGCAGTCATTGTTAAAACGCGATGAAAGGAGTTTTGTGAATGAAGTAGGATGCTTTTTGTTAAAATAGTGCCTGAAATGTCACTTCCTTAACCTGCCCATCAAACCATGGTGGAAACAGTGAACAGTTTGCGCAGGTGATATGTAAAGGGACACGCACCTCCATCAATGCACATCTCTGGCTCGATTCCTTCAGCTGTGTTTAAAGCAGGTTTTTGGCTGTTTTGTTAACATTGAAACTAGGAGTAGGAAAAGGCCATTCGGCCCCTCGAGCCTGCTCTGCCATTCAATATGATCATGGCTGATCCTCCTTCTCAATGCCATATTCCTGCTCTCTTTCCATATCCCTCAATGCCATTAAAATCTAAAAATGTATCTACCTTTTTCTTGAATACATTCGGTGACCTGGCCATCGCATTCTATGATAGAGAATTCCACAGATTCACTACTCTCTCAGAGGAGACATTTTTCTTTATCTCAGTCCTAAATGGTCTAAATTGTATCCTGAGATTTTGTCTCCTGGTTCTACATTCCCCAGCCAGGGAAAACATCCTCTCTGAATATAGTCTGTCAGCCCAGTTAGAATTTTTTATGTTTCAATCAGATCTCTTCTCACCCTACTAACTTCCAATGGATACAGGCCCAGTTGAATCAATCTCACCTCTTAGCACAATCCCATTAATTCTGGTATCAGCTGAGTGAATCTTCACTGCACTCCCTCTGTGGCAAGTATATCCTTCCTTAGATAGGGAGACCAAAACTGCATGCAATACTCCAGGTGTGGTATCACCAAGGCCCTGTATAACTGCAGTAAGTCGTCCCTACTTCTGAACTCAAAACCTCTTGCAATGAAAGTCTACATACCTTTGCCTTCCTAATTGCTTGCTGCACCTGCCTCTCCACTGTTATTGACTGGTGTACAAGGACACCTAGTTCCCTTTGTACATCCACACTTCCCAATATATCATCATTTAAAGAATACATTTCCTATCAGTTTTCACACCCAAATGTATAACTTTACATTTAAGCCATGTTTTACCGCATCTGCCATCTGTTTGCCCACTCACTCAATTTGACTAAATCACTTTGGCGCCTCCTTGTATCTCCACACAACTCACAATTCTGCCTAGTTTTGGGTAGTCAGCAAACTTGGAAATGTTACATTTGATTCCCTCATCCAGGTCAACTATATATATATATATATATATATATAACCATCAACAGTTGATGTCCAAGCATTGATCCCTGTGGTATCCCACGAATCACTGCCTGCCACTCAGAAAAAAAGACTCATTTATTCCCACTCTCTGTTTGCTGTCTGTCAATCAATTCTCAATGCATCACCATATCTCATGTGCTTTAATATTGTGCACTAACCACTTATGAGGGACATTATTAAAAGCCTTCTGAAATTCTAAATGCACTACATCCACTGCTCTTTGGTCAAACTTTTTGCTCTCTTTTGCTGAATTCTAAAATGCTCCCAATCCTTAGGCTTGCTGCTTTTTTTGGCAAGGTTATATGTCTCTTCTTTGGATGTAGTGTCATTCTTAAATTCTTTCGTAAGCTATGTTTCAGCCACCTTCCCTCTTTTATTTTAGTGCAAGATAGGGATAAATAATTGTTGCAATTCATGCATCCATTCTTTAAATATGAACCATTGCCAATCCACTGTCAATCCCTTTAGTAAGGTTTTCTATTCTATCCTTGTCAGTTTATATCTCATATCCTTATAGTTCCCTTTATTTAGATTTAGCACCTTAGTTTGGATTTGACTACTTCATTCACCATTTTAATGAAGAATTCTATCATATTATGGTCACTCTTCCCAAATAAGATTATTAAGTCATCCTTTCCCGCGTATTCCTCTGAACAGTACTTTTGCAGAGTAGTTCTGTGATGAGCAAGAACCATTTCACAGAGTTTCCTTCTGAAATTATTGAACTTCAGAATGCTGCTGGAGCTATAAACGAGGTTTCCAGATCAGGAGCAGGAAAGTGTAATAAATCAAAGATGACTTAATGAGGTTATAGAACAAAAGGTTTTATTGCCAATGAACAAATAACTATACTTACAACAGAGTCAGACAGAGTAACTATGGGACTGTACACTATTCCTGCCCAACTCCAACTGCGGACCCACCCCCGGTCTAGGATATTTGCTCTCAGCCTTGTTTGGGTCAGCTTCCCGTCTCAACATTCCATAGGATCCAGCCCAACCAAGTGCCCCTTAGGGAATGCCCTCTTAAAGGGGCCATGCTGACACCAGAAGGCAGCAAAGACATGCACAAGAAGAGGTTAAAAGTGGGAAAGGTGTAGGGGGCATTACAGCGTGCTGGTCTTCACACACAGAAGGGCATACCTAACCATCACAGATGGGCGTTAACGTGTATTCCCACAGAAAGACAGAACCTTATCTGTCACCTGTTGACGTGATGATTGGAGGCCAGCAGGAGGGCAGATATTATACTGACAGGGAAATGTGCCTTTACATTTTCATCCCTCTGCCTCCTTCCAAGCTGATTCTGATGACATTGGTAATATCAGTCAGCTGGTTTTGGGCACAGTCATCTGGCAGGCCCTTGACAGCCTGTTTGTGATATCCCACTGTAATTAGTAGGAAAGAGCAGCAATGATATTTGCCCACATAATTGCATTTACAGAGGTGTAGATTACATGCACATTTTACAACAGGGAGGGATTCTTCTCAATTAATGTTCAATATGTTCTGAATTATATTTGTAATCAAGTGGAATGACTCATGGAGGTCTGGCTGGTTTTGATTTCGATTTGGTGTGATCTATTATTGTCACATGTATTAGTATACAGTGAAAAGTAATGTTTTTTGTGCACTATACAGACAAACCATACTGTTCACAGAGAAGGAAATGAGAGAGTGCAGATTGTAGTGTTACAGTCAGATATAGGGTGGAGAGAGAGGTCAACTTAATATGAGGTAAGTCCATTCAAAAGTCTGATGGCAGCAGGGAAGAATCTGATCTTGAGTTGATTGGTACATGACCTCAGACTTTTGTATCATTTTCCAGATAGAAGATGGTAGAAGACAGTATGCCTGGGGCGCGTGGGGTCCTTGATTATGCTGGCTGCTTTTCTGAAGCAGCAGAAGTGTAGACAGAGTCAATGATGGGAGGCTGGTTTGCGTGACGGACTGGGCTACATTCACGATGCTTTGTTAGGTTAAGTACATTGACTCGAACAGGCGCCAGAGTGGGATGACTAAGGGAATTTCACAGTAACTTCATTGCAATGTTAACGTAAGCCTTATTTGTGACTGATAAGTAAACTTTTTAACTTTAGGTTTTTGCGGCCTTGGGCAGAGCAGGAGCCATATCAAGCTATGATACAACCGGAAAGAATGATTTCTGTGGCGCATCTGTAAAAGCTGGTCAGAGTTGCTCCTGAGTCTGTGCCCAGTTCCTGGGTATTTTCAAAGCCCCCTTGCTCCAGCCAGACTACTGAGTGGTGGGCTTGCTTGTGAGAGACAAGGACTATCCTTTCATCAACACCTCTCAGAAATGAGGGCACAGTCAAGGAATGCCAATAAATTGAGTGCCACGCATCATTAGAGGTCCTCATTCAGAGAGCCACTGCCATTCTAAAACAATGGTGCCACTATGTGAACAGGCCAGTAGTGTGGTCTTCCTGTACAACTCACAGTGAATCTCAACGTTCATTACCATTAACAGTATGCTTCGCAATTTCCTTGGTGATAGCGCAGTGGGAATAAGTAGACTGGGAAGGAATGAAGAGTTGGAGGAAGCAGCAAACTCCATCCATAAAGCAGGCTGCCAGAGATGGAGACAGCAATTCTGGAGGAGACATTCCGCTGGTTAATCCCTCCCTGCTTCCACTCCCAACATTGACTTCTTTAATTTGGTCCAGTCGGGACAGCCACCACATCAGTGCCCTCGAACTGAACGCACAAACTGTCCAACATAAGTTCATGAAAATTGAAAATGATATTAAAGTACAATCTTTCACTGTTCCACTCCCACAGACTCTATTCTTGGTTTAGTTAATACTTACATGACTAATGCCTGTTTTGTTGTGTGGTAAGGATTTAAACAGGGGTCTGGGGATTGTCTAATCTCCCAACTGGTTGCTACTTGTATCGTATGTTCTTGAACTACAACTGTTTATTTATAGCAAGTATTTATAAATTTGGGCCTCTGAATAAGGTTGGCGAGTCCCTCAAATCAAATTTACTTTAGTCATATGATTTGACATAATTATTACATAGATGTCAAGTATGCTTTGCATATTAACCCTTTACATCTCCCCCACAAGTCTTTTTCCCCATTTTATTTCTTTAGTCTATAATACCTATTCAAGCACCTTGATGAAATCTGTATGTGTCCCTAGTCTAGTACCCCCGCCTTCCACATAACAGTTTCTTGGTGACTCCCTTCGGGAAGGTGGAAGGCATCTGAACCTCTTGTGGACAGCACTGTGGAGAGTTTGAGAAGTTCTGGACATTGAGGAACATGCGGATGAAAGCAGCAGCAGCAATGTGTTATACCTGAAGTGTAAAGGTGGTATTTAAGTGAGAAATGGAGAAGAGAAACATAAGAGCATAAGAAATAGGAGCAGGAGTAGGCCATCCAGCCCTTCGAGCCTGCCCCGCCATTCAATAAGATCATGGCTGATCTGAAGTGGCTCAGTTCCACATTCCCGCCCTCTCCCCATAACCCTTAATTCCCTTGCCTATCAAAAACCCATCAACCCGCATCTTAAAAATATTTAGCGAGGCAGCCTCCACCACTTCAACGGGCAGAGAATTCCAGAGATTCACCAGCCTTTGAGTGAAGAAGTTCCTCCTCAACTCTGTTCTAAACCACCCCCCCTTTATCTTGAGGCTGTGCCCTCTAGTCCTGCTGTCCTTTCTGAGCGGGAAGAGCCTCTCCACCTCTATCCTATCCATCCCGTTCATCATCTTATATGTCTCAATGAGATCTCCCCTCATTCTTCTAAACTCTAACGAGTACAAGCCTAGTTTATTCAGCCTCTCCTCATCGTTCAAGCCCCTCAACTCCGGCATCAGCCTAGTAAACCTCCTCTGCACTCCCTCCAAGGCCAAAATATCCTTGCGTAAGTACGGCGACCAAAACTGCACACAGTGCTCCAGCTGCGGCCTCACAAATCCTGAAGGGAACTTCCTTCTGCTTAGCCAGATGTCGCATTCCTAACATGCCCTTCCCAACAATGATCAGGGTCTGTTCTTCAAGTAGGGATGATCCGTGGATGAAGTGTAGCCCTCCCACTTGATGGAATAAAGATCTGCTCCCTCCAGCAATTCCAGTGCAGCATCTGGAAACCAGGAAGGCCTTTGTAGCATCTGCTGTACCATTGTACATAGCCTTGTCTTCAGTCATTGTGTGCCATCCCTTCAAGAGGTAGAGGCTGTCTTAAGATTACATCAGTCAAGTGCAAACTTGATGCCCTCTCTCACAATGGACAAGGTGCCAATGAGGGTGGTAATCGCTGGCAACCTGCAGACTCCACTCAAGTC
This sequence comes from Carcharhinus amblyrhynchos, assembly GCF_965287045.1. Lineage (NCBI taxonomy): Eukaryota > Metazoa > Chordata > Chondrichthyes > Carcharhiniformes > Carcharhinidae > Carcharhinus > Carcharhinus amblyrhynchos. The sequence continues at coordinate 6,144,328 of NC_137331.1, forward strand.
AATTAGGCTTCTTTGTGGCAACATCACTGGACTTGCCTCCAAGAGTGGCATCCGTTCTGCATCCAAAACCGCACTAAGGATTTGGGTTTAGATAGACTAGAATCCTACAAAAGGAGGCCATTTGACCCATCGAGTCTGCACTGACCACAATCCCACCCAGGCCCTATCCGCATAACCCCATGCATTTACCCCAGCTAGTCAACGGACAATAAGGCGCAATTTGGCGTGGCCCGTCCACCTAACCTGCACATCTTTGGATACTTTGGAGGAAACCCACGCAGACATGGGGAGAATGTGCAAACTCCACACAGACAGTGACCCGAGCTGGGAATCGAGCTCAGGTCCCTGACACTGTGAGGCAGCAGTGCTGACCACTATGCCACCATGCCGCTAAGGAATGGAAATGCTTTTGCTGAGGTTTTTTCCTCAAAATGCATTGATTTTTAACTCTGAAGCTGAACAATTGCCAGAGAGGCATGGCTGTATCGTGTATCATGTTACTGCAAACTGAGAGAGGAAAGAATAGTTTGAGGCTTGAATCTGTCATTATCACTCTGACTGTTGATGTACAGACCAATGGGCTGGAATTTTACTGCACCACTCGCCATGGAAATCAAAGCAGGTGAAGGGTGGACAATGGGAAATTCCGTTGATCTCAGGCGGTATCTTATAGTTTCGGGAAGAGCAAGGTAGTAAAATCCCACCTCAAGAGTTCTTATTATTTGTTGAGACACAATCCAGTGTATTTTTACTATTTTTCAGCATGAACTTTTGTTGACTTGCTGCTTAATGTTATATTTGCCCTAATATTTTGTGGTTTTATTTCTCTTCCGTTAGAATCAGCAAACCTGGAATAAAATCATAGAATGGGAGCAGCGCACAAACAGGCCATTCGGCCAAATGTGGAAAACACCATGCTCCTAGAGAGTTTAATCAGGCTTTTGCCCATTGAGGATATTGGATGTACTTTTCTGCCTATAGCTTTAATGAGCTGTGTCAAATTGACGCAAATACAGTTGGGTCTATTTGGTTTTGGGACTGGGACTATCCCATAACACTGCAGCTGGTTGGATGACTCCTATGTTTGTCATCTTGTCTGACTGCTATTGAGTTTGTTTCATGAGTGAGGGGAGGATCTCTCGTGGCATGAACAGACACACAGGTTTGGTATGCTCCCTCAGAGTGACCTTGTTTGCCTTGTTCAGTCACCCCCCAATCCTGTAAAGAACCTCAGGAACTCTGTTTTATAATTGGAGCCAGACCCTAGTTGATTCACCGCATCAATATTTTTCTAAAAGGTTATTGTTGATGCAGGTGTTTTGGCTGAGCAGATAACAATTCTAGTTATGGGCCACAAACAGAGTCTCTCAAATCTTTGTCTTTGTACCTGCTATGAAGAGTTTTGAAGCTTCCTGCTTCAGACTGTCATATTATGGATGGCATCAACAATGTGGCTCACCAGCTATGGCTCTCTGTGCAGTTGGACTGCAAGACTGGCTCCTGTGTCCAATTTAAAGTTTATTAACTGTAATCGAGACCGAGAACTCAGGATCCTAGACCTCACCCAGGAGGCACGGTTGCGTGTCCTCTTTGTGTGTTGTCGTGACCTCATGAATCCTCCTGGAATTGTCTATGTTTTGGATAGTTTCCCAAAGTGCCCTGTTTGGTTAAGTAGAACGCATTGGGCTGAACTTGCAGGACATTGGATGATGCTTGTGGGGGCACTTTGCTCCACAGCTCTGGCATGGTTCACCGTACAGTTAGGTTATTGCTGCCCTGGGACTGGAGCGTTCCTGTTTCTGTGCTGTTTCACTCACTGGACTGTGAGGTTTACTTTGTACACAGTTCACTTTCACCCTTTAATATGGAGGAGTGCTGCAAACGGATTTCAGATTGTCTGATAATCTGGATAGCTTTCTCGAGGGTTAGATCTTTCTCTAAAGTACTGAGCTGCGGGATTGATCTGAGTCTTGGATAAGCTGAAATTGATCTGGAAAAGTGGATATCTGATCCACTGTTTAAAATTTTCAATTGAGGTTCAACTTTAAGAGGTTTCCGAAAAAAAAATGAAAGTGATACTTCCTGTGATTGTTGTTTCTAAGGGAGACGGGGGATCACCACAGTGATGCTATTTGCAAACTCAGCATTCACATATTCCCAACAATGACTGCTTAGGTCAGCAGGCATTATCCTTCCTGCTTTCTGGGTAGTGAAAGTGTTCAATCCTGGCCGTTTTAAGCTGCCTATTCTGAGATGATTAATTTTTATTTCATAACAATTTTTCTCTTTCTTCAGAATGAGCTCAGCTGCCATCTGTTCAGGCATTGGTTTGGGAGCCGTGTTTCTTGGACCGCAATCTAAATGGCAATTTCTGACCATTGTGGAATTTACTTTTCTTTGGGACTTTTGCAGTCCAGGAATTTTAAATTTATATCTCACCCATAACTAGGTCTACTGGCTTTGCACGCTCTATATATGGAAGGTAGACTTCCACGGGATTCATAGGAATCTTCTGCTGCAGTAAGGAAGTTAAGCTTGCAAGCCTTTCTTTGGAGCTGTTCCCTGGCGATTTTCTTCTGCGCCTTTGTTTTTTGATCTTCATGTCAGAAGACTTCTTTCTACAGTTTTCCAGAATTTTAATTTTCTTCTGCAATCTCTGAAAGCTTTTGAGTTGATCCATTCACTGTGAACATGTGTTGGGTGCAGTTTATTGAGGAATTCATAGTCTTGGATAGTTCAATATCGAGTATTCATTAAGTACAAGAAACAATACACATAGGTACAGTGAACGTCCAAGCTAGGAGCTATCTCCATGCTTGCTTTTACACACAGTTCTGTCCAACGCTGCCCTATGTATGGGACATGTGTTCTCTTGGATCACTGTGCAGACAGTCCTGTACCCAATCCCATGTTAATCCTTTTGTGCCAGAGCCTTATACCACAGGAGGAAGGAAGGGATGGGGGCGGCACGGTAGCACAGCGGTTAGCACTGCTGCTTCACAGCTCCAGGGTCCTGAGTTCGATTCCCGGCTCAGGTCACTGTCTGTGTGGAGTTTGCACATTCTCCTCGTGTCTGCGTGGGTTTCCTCCGGGTACTCTGGTTTCCTCCCACAGTCCAAAGATGTGCGGGTTAGGTTGATTGGCTGTGCTAAGAAATTGCCCCTTAGTGTCCAGGGATGCGTAGGTTTGAGGGATTGGTGGGTATAATATGTAGGGATATGGAGATAGGGCCTGGGTGGGATTGTGTTCGGCGCAGACTCGATGGGCCGAAGGGCCTCTTTCTGCACTGTAGGGTTCCATGATTCTATGAAAGGGAGGGAGGGAGGTCAGTTTAAAGGAAGGAAATAAATAGCACCTTACTATCAGTGAAGTACTCTTGAAGGGTAACCAGTGTTGTAATGTAGGAAACATAGCAATTTGTGAACACAAGCTCCCACAGACAGAAATAATATCAGGATCAAATCATTTATTTTCTCTATGTTAGTTCAGTGATAGAAGTTAGCCAGGACCCCGAAGATCAGTCCGCACTGCCGCTCTTCATGACAATCCTTGTTTATATCTACCCGAAAGCAAATAGGGCCTCAGTTTAACATCTCTTCGGAGAATTGGCATATCTGATTATGCTGCGCTCCCTGAATACTATCATGAAATGTCAACCTGGATTCTGTGGTCAGATCTCAGAAGTTTAACGTCACTCCACAGGCTAAAAGAAACAGATGTTATTAAGGTCAAGTTTTCATCAAAGGCATTCATTATTATTGTCTTTCCGTTCCTCATTAATGCCTACTTTAAACTAACAACCACAGATTCAGTTTGTTTATCCTTTTGTTCAGCATGACTTGCTGATTAGATTTGATTTATTATTGTCACATGTATTAACATACCGTGAAAAGTATTGTTTTTTTGCGTGCCACACAGACAGCGCATTCCCTTCATAGAGAAGGAAAGGACAGAGTGTAGAATATAGTGTTACAGTCATAGCTAGAGTGTAGGGAAAGATCAACTTAATGCGAGCCTGATAGCAGCAGGGAAGAAGCTGTTTTTGAGTCAGCTGGTAAATGATCTGACACTTATATCTTCTTCCCGAAGGAAGAGAGAATGTCCAGGATGCGTGGGGTCCTTAATTATCCCGGCTGCTTTGCCGAGGCAGCGGGAAGTGTAGACAGAGTCAATGGATGGGAGGCTGGTTTGCGTGATGGATTGGGCTACGTTCACGACCTTGTGTAGTTCCTTGCAGTCTTGGGCGGAGCAGGAGATATACCAAGCTGTGATACAACCAGAAAGAATGCTTTCTATGGTGCATCTGTGGAAGTTCGTGAGACTTGTAGCAGACATGTCAAATTTTAAGTTTATTTATTAGTGTCGCAAGTAAGACTTACATTAACTGCAATAAAGTTACTGTGAAATCCAGCGCCTGTTCTGATCAATGAACCTAACCATCTTTCAGAATGTGGGAGGAAACTGGAGCACCCAGAGGAAACCCACACAGACATGAGGAGAACTTGCAAACTTCACACAGACAGTGACCCAAGCTGGGAATCAAACCCGGGACCCTGGCGCTGTGAAGCAGCAATGCTAACCGTTGTGCTACTGTGTTGCCTTGGTCTCCTGAGAAAGTAGAGGCATTGACGAGCTTTCTTAACTATAGCGTCCTCATGGAGGGACCAGGACAGGTTATTGGTGATCTGGACACCTACAAACCTGAAGCTGTTGATCATTTCTACTTTGTCCCCGTTGATATAAACGCGGGCATGTGTTGTAGGTAAAATAATACCTCGAAGACTGTTAGTGAGTCAAAATACAGTGGTTTTTATTCCAAATTTTATTTGGGAGAAAACTGGTTCCGATTAAGGCTTTCCAGCCTTCTCCTCGAACACAAACACAGGTGGGCAACTATACATTATGGGTCTTAGTGTCACTCATGATACAAATCCTCAATTCCAGGCAGAAGTTTGCGTCTTCCTTCCTGTATCGTGATGTAGGCCCAGAGTTAATCAGGAATCACAGCCCTGCAATCATGACACAGGTTTAATCCGGTCACGATTTAAAACCCCTTCTGCAGCAGTACCGGCATCCCTGCCTTTGAAGTTACTCGTGCAATCGCGACTGTCCCAGCGGGACTCTTCCTGTTCAAAGCCAGTACCGCGATCTGCCATCAGCAGCTGTCAAAAGCCGGTATCGTAAACTACCATCTGTGTAACGATGTCCAACTAATACAAACAGGTAAGATTTGCAAAGTCTGCAAAATAACAGTCACATTTAACTGTCAGCTGTTACAAAAACAAGAGTTAAAGCGTGCAAAGTCTACAAAATAGCAATCACGTTTAACTATCTGCTGTTATAAAAACGAGAGCTAAAGCACGTAAAATATGAACAAATAATTTACATTAACACCAGGAGCAATATAAGCCAGGGAAGATCAGCTCTGATGAAGGGCTATGTTTGTGATATGCTCTAGGTACAAAATCCATTAACTCTTTCCCTCCTTCAGCGTGCCCTCCTCTACACTTCCTGAAGTTGATGACTATCTCCTTCAGTTCATTGACACAGGAGGTAGGAGCAGGAGTAGGCCTCTCAAGCCTGCTTCACCATTTAATCAGATCATGGCTGATCTGATTGTAACTTCCCACCTGCCGCCTCTAACCCTTCACCTCTTTGTTTACCAAGAACCTATTTACTTCTAATTTAAAATTACTCAAAGATTCTCCTTCCACTACATTTCGATGAAGGAAGTTTCACAGACTCACAACCCTCCAAGAGAAAAGATTTCTCCTCATCTGTCTTAATTGAGCCTCCGCATATTTTTACACAGTGGACCTAGCTCCAGATTATCCCACAAGAGGAAACATCCTTTTCACATCCACCTTGTCAATACCCTTCCAGAGTCTTAAAGGTTTTAATCTTACTCTTCTGAACTCAAGTCTCAACCGTCCAACTATTTCTCATAAGACAACCCACCCATTACTGACATTGTTCCAGCAAAATTTTCTCTGAACTGCTTCCAACCACATTTACAGCCTTCCTTACATAAAGAGATCAATGGAACGCCAGATGTGGTCTCACCAATGCCCTGTGTAACTGAAGCATTACCTCCCTCTTTTTTATATAATTCCCCTCACAATAAATGATAACATTCTATTAGCTTTTTTTCTTGGAGGGAGTCCAGACAAGGTTCACAAGAATGATCCCAGGAATGAAGTGTTTGTCATAAGAGGAACGTTTGAGGGGTCTGGGTCTATACTCGATGAGGTTTAGAAGGGTGAGGCAGGATCTAATTGAAACTTACAGAATACAGAGAGGCCGAGATAGACTGGATGTGAAGAGATGTTTCCATTACTGGGAGACTCTAAACTCAAAGGGTACAACCTCAGAGTGAAGAAACTCTCCTTTAAAACTAAGATGAGGAGGAATTTCTCCAGCCAGAGGGTGGTACAGCTGTGGAACTCATTGCTACAGAGAGCTGTGGAGACCAGGTCAGGGAATGTCTTTAAGACAGAGATAGACAGGTGCTTGATCAATAAGGGGATCAAGGGTTACGGGGAGAAAGCAGGGGAAGGAGCATGAGAGTCATATCAGCCATGATTGAATGTCGGAGTGGACTCAATGGGCCAAATGGCCTAATTCTTCTCCCAAACCTTATGGTCTTATGCTATTGAAAGATTGTGATGAGCAATCTTATGGTCTTAATTACTTGCTGTACCTGCATATTAGTCTTTTTGTGCTTCATGCGCTCAGAAACCCAGATTCCTCTGAATCTTAGAGCTCTGCAACCTCTCACCATTTTGATTACATGCTTCTTCTTCATTTCTTTCTGCCAAATGGACAAATCCACATTTGCCCACATGATACCCCATTTGCCAGATCCTTAGCCCACTCGTCTAGCCTACTAAAATACCTTTGAAATTTCTTTATGTCCTCTTCTCAACTTACTTTTTCACCAATCTTTGGGCCATCAGCAAATTTAGCAACCACCCCAGTTGTTCCTTCATCCAAGTCATTTATGTAAATTTTAAAAGGTTGAGACCCAGCACTGGTCCCTGTGGCAAACCATTCATAGCAAGCGTAAGATCTTGCCAACCAGAAAAGAGCCACTCGTGTCCATTCTCTTTTTCCTGTTAGTTAGCAAATCTACTTTCAATGCCAATATGTTAATCCCTACACCATGACCCTCCGCAATAACCTTTTGATGTGGCACCATGTCGAATGAATATGATATCCATTACAGAATGTGATTGCATTAGAGAGGGTACAGAATAACTTCAGAGGAGAATGGAGAAATTTAGCTGTGAGGAAAGGTTGGGTTGGTTTTCTTTGGGACACAGCAGAGGGGAAATTTAATTGAGGCATATAAAGATCAGGCATTATCTTATTGAATGGTGGAGCAGGCTTCAGGGTCCAGCTGGTCTACTCCTAGTTCTTATAATATTATTTGGGGCTTAGAGTGGATAGGCAGGTCACTTAGCAGAGAATCAATTACCATGGGGCTTAGATCTGAAGTAATTGGCAGAAGGATTAATCCAGAGAATTGAGCCAATACTTTTTAACCAGAAGGTGGTGGAGTCTGGAATTCACTGTCTGAAAGGCTGGGAGAAGCTGAAGCCTTTACAGCTTTTAAAATCACCTGAATACGGAAGTTCTGTCATTGAATCAAGAGCCAGAAAATGGGATGAGGTAGCTCATTTTTGACTGACACAAACAAGCCCAGTCGAATGATCACTTTCTGTTGTCATAAAAGGGGGTAAGGTGTTAGCGTGGACAGAGGATTGGTTGTCTAACAGGAAGCAGAGAGTTGGTATCAACGGGTGCTATTCTGGTTGGCGGTTGGTGACTAGTGGAGTGCCGCAGGGATCGGTGCTGGGGCCTCAACTGTTTACCATATACATGGACGATCTGGAGGAGGGGGCTGAGTGTAAGGTGACAAAATTTGCTGATGACACAAAGGTGAGTGGAAAAGCAAATTGCATGGAGGGTGCAGAAAGTCTGCAGAGGGATCTGGATAGGCTGAGCGAGTGGGCGAGGACCTGGCAGATGGAGTATAATGTTAGCAAATGTGAGGTTATCCACTTTGGCAGAAATAATAGGAGGAGGGATTATTATTTAAAAGGCGAAAAGCTGCAGCAGGCGACGGTGCAGAGGGACCTGGGGGTCCTTGTGCACGAGTCACAAAAACCCAGTCTGCAGGTGCAGCAGGTGGTCAAGAAGGCGAATGGGATGCTGGCCTTTATAGCGAGGGGGATTGAATATAAAAGCAGGGAGGTCTTGCTGCAACTGTACAAGGCACTGGTGAGACTGCAACTGGAGTACTGTGTGCAGTTTTGGTTGCCGCACTTGTGGAAAGATACATTGGCCTTGGAGGGGATGCAGGTACCATTAGGCTGATACCGGAGATGAGGGGGTTAGCCTATGAGGAGAGATTGAATAGACTGGGTCTGTACTCATTGGAGTTTAGAAGGCTGAGGGGGGATCTTATAGAGACATATAAGATAATGAAGGCGATGGATAGGGTAGAGGTAGAGAGATTCTTCCCGCTTCGAATGGATAGCAGGACTAGAGGGCACAGCCTCAAAATAAGGGGGGGGGGCAGTTTAGATCAGAGTTGAGGAGGAACTTCTTCACTCAAAGGGTGGTGAATCTCTGGAATTCTCTGCCCGTTGAAGTGGTGGAGGCTACCTCGCTAAATACATTTAAGTCACGGGTAGATAGGTTTCTGATAGACAGGGGAATTAAGGGTTATGGGGAGAAAGTGGAACTGAGCCACGACAGATCAGCCATGATCTTATTGAATGGCGGGGCAGGCTCGAAGGGCTAGATGGCCTACTCCTGCTCCTATTTCTTATGTTCTTAAAAGATTTATTTATTTTCTGAATGTTCACAATTGAACTTTTTGTGCTCGGTGTGGCTTAGGGCAGGATTTCACAGCCTTCCTCGTCCTGAAGCCATGAAATCCCCCCCAAGGTCAATGGACCATCCACCCTGTTCCGATTCCCGTGACCTGCGGGAAAATTCGGATTGGCGGATGGTGACTAGTGGAGTGCCCCAGGGGTCGGTGCTGGGGCCTCAGCTTTTTACCATTTATATAGATGATCTGGAGGAGGGAACCGAGTGCAGGGTGTCGAAATTTGCTGATGACACCAAGATTGGTGGAAAGGCAAATTGTGCAGAGGGTGTGGAGAGTCTGCAGAAGGATCTAGATAGGCTGGGCGAATGGGCCAGGAAATGGCAAATGGAATTTAATGTTGGCAAGTGTGAGGTGGTCCACTTTGGTAGGAATAATGGTAGGAAGGATTATTACTTACAGGGCGAAAAACTGCAGCAGGCAACGGTGCAGAGGGACCTCGGGGTCCTTGTGCATGAGTCGCAAAAACCCAGCTTGCAGGTGCAGCAGGTGGTCAGGAAGGCGAATGGGATGCTGGCCTTCATAGCGAGGGGGATTGAATATAAAAGTAGGGAGGTCTTGCTGCAGCTGTATAGGGCATTGGTGAGGCCGCAGCTGGAGTACTGTGTGCAGTTTTGGTCGCCGCACCTGCGCAAGGATATTTTGGCCTTGGAGGGAGTGCAGAGGAGGTTTACTAGGCTGATACCGGAGTTGAGGGGGTTGAGCTATGAGGAGAGGCTGAATAAACTAGGCTTGTACTCGTTAGAGTTTAGAAGAATGAGGGGAGATCTCATTGAGATGTATAAGATGATGAATGGGATGGATAGGATAGAGGTGGAGAGACTCTTCCTGCTCAGAAAGGACAGTAGGACTAGGGGGCACAGCCTCAAGATAAAGAGGGGGCGGTTTAGAACGGAGTTGAGGAGGAACTTCTTCACTCAAAGGGCGGTGAATCTCTGGAATTCTCTGCCCGTTGAAGTGGTGGAGGCTGCCTCGCTAAATATTTTTAAGACGCGGGTTGATGGGTTTTTGATAAGAGAAGGGATTAAGGGTTATGGGGAGAGGGCAGGAAAGTGGAACTGAGCCACGACAGATCAGCCATGATCTTATTGAATGGTGGGGCAGGCTCAAAGGGCTAGATGGCCTACTCCTGCTCCTATTTCTTATGTTCTTATGTTAAAATTCCAGCATTACCGTCAGAACCTCTTGATGTCTGAATTTTCCATAAACATGATCTACGACTGGTCGGTGAAACCAAAACTGACAATTAAATGTGATTGTGCCGTTGTAAACGTGCAATTAAATTCAAAAGTACTTTTCTCAATGTGGTCTGTACTTACATTGGTAAAGACAATGCTGATGATTTTTAATGTTTTGCCGAATATTGTTTGTGTTCACATCAGAACCTATAACACTGACAACATTTGTATGCTCCAACAATGGTACACAATGTATATTATAACATAATATTTTCTCAATGTAAAACACATCTAAATAAAAATACTGAGGCAGCCTTTAGCCATTATTAGAAGATATCTTTCAGATGCATTCCTTATTAAATAAGAGGATTGGTTAACTAACAGAAAGCAAAGAGTTGGGGAGGGGTGGTAAATGGGTGTTTTTCTGGTTGGCGATCAGTGACTAGTGGTGTGCCTCAGGGATCAGTGTTGGGACTGCAATTGTTTACGATTTACATAGATGATTTGGAGTTGGGGACCAAGTGTAGTGTGTCAAAATTTGTAGACGACACTAAGATGAGTGGCAGAGCAAAGTGTGCAGAGGATGCTGAAAGTCTGCAAAGGGGTAAAGATAATCTAAGTGAGTGGGCGAGGGTCTGGCAGATGGAGTACAATGTTGGTAAATGTGAGATCATCCATTTTGGTAGGAATAACAGCAAAATGGACTATTATTTAAATAGTAAAAAATTGCAGCGTGCTGCTATGCAGAGGGACCTGGGGGTCCTTGTACAGGAATCTCAAGGAGTTAGTTTGCAGGTGCAGCAGGTAATTAAGAAGGCAAATGGAATTTTGTCCTTCATTGCTAGAGGGAAAACAATGAGGTCATGTTGCAGCTGTATAAGATGCTGGTGAGGCTACACCCTGGAGTACTGTGTACAGTTTTGGTCTCCTTACTTGAGAAAGGATATTCTGGCACTGGAGGGGGTGTGAAGAAGATTCACTAGGTTGATTCCGGAGTTGAGAGGGTTGGCTTATGAGGAGAGATTGAGTAGACTGGGGCTATTGGAATTCAGGAGAATGAGAGAAGATATTATAGAATCGTATAAGGTTATGAAGGGAATAGGTAAAATAGAAGCAGCATCATGTTCCCATGTCCATGTCCATTGGCTTGCTGCAATGTTCCAGTGAAGCCCAGCAGAAATTGGAGGACCAGTCTCTCATCTTCCGATTAGGCATGTTACAGCCTTCTGGACTCAACATTGAGTTCTACAAAGGTAGACTCTGACCTTTCTGCTCCATCTTGATTCCCACCTTTCCATTTTATCCAATTTCTTTTCTCTCCCAATTCAAACCAGCCCCCCCACTGCCCATCTCACGACTGCCTGCAGATGCTTTATAAAATGGCCACCATATCAATTGGATTTAGATTCCATACACGTAGCTAGTTTCAATTTAAGCCATGTCCCACTAACCTTTAAATGCCCCTTCCTCTCGGCCCTGCACCAGTGTTATTTTATTCCTTTGACTTAGTTCTCAACAATCCAGCTACTGCATTGAAATCTACATACGATACACATCAGAATAATGAAGTAAATTAACAACACTAATAACAAATAGGAAAAGCAATAGTCATGAATACAAGAGGATTTGACAAATCAGGCACACTTAACGATCTTCAAAGTATAAAAACATCTTCAATTACCACGATGAATTCTGAATCAAATCATAACATTGAGAAATGTTACTTAATATAGTAAAATCTAGATGGTGAAATGCTATTGGACAAGATTGTGCCATCAAACTATAAAAATAAATTAGGTAATGCTGAAAAAAGAGACGTGTCATCAAAGATTTTCATCTTGTCCCTAAATTGGATCTCCCTTAATCTGCACACATATAACTCCCTAAATTTACACCCCTTTATTGTGGAGTCCACTAGATGTAGACAAAAGTCGAGGGTAGAAGAAGGACTGGAATGAGGCACTCACTGAGTGTTAAAATGGGCAGTGCGGGCTTGTAGGGCAGAAGGGCCTGTTTCCTGTGCTGTGCTGTTCTCTGTGTTCATTAGGGATAGCTCACAAAAATTTAATGAGGTAACTAGAATTTATACTGCATTAGAAGAGAGTGCTGATTGGTGGGCAAGTGGACTCTGATTGGTGGAGGCATTGCCATGGCAAATGCAGCATGAAACAGTTAACTGACAACTTTTGTTCAAGTTCAAATACTTATTTTCAGCAACTCTCAAGTTCCATGATAGCAAACAAAAATGATTTTGAAAAACACAAAGAGAAATGACTGCTTCACTGTCACTGCAGCGGCAGTTTTGTTAAATTCTTGTACAAAGGTACTAACAAAAGCTTAGCTATTACTGAAAAGTTGGAGACTTGTGATTGAAGACTTTTTTTGTCTTACACCCATTAAGGCAAAGGCAAGAATGCCCAATTTTAAATTACCACAACAATTGGCAAATCAACTCTGATTGGCTGAGGCATTGTCGTGAAGACAGTAACAAGAACTCTGGTGAGAACAACACAGTGACAATTAATTATACAAAAATGCTTGAAAGGCAGTGAGTCAGGAGAAGGTTGTGAACAATGACGAACACTGTGGGTTTGGTTTCAACCAGCTTTCTTTAGTTGTGACAAGCCTAGATTTATCAGTGCTACGTTCGTATTTTCAAAGTATTACTCACTAATGCAATTCGCGCGCACAATTTGCGTGCTTTATATTGGCCTCTTCTTTGAGGAACTTTCTTGACAATTTTTTTGCAATTTTATTCAGCTTGGCAGCCCTCAGAATTTTTACTAATGTTTCGGCAGTCATGTTTTCACTCTGCTCCTTCTTCCATTTGTCAAAGTAAAGCATTATCTGCTCGTGTCCCTGCTTGCCATTCTGTGTTTGTAGCATGTTTCTCCGGGTCTCATTGGTGAGTCTCTTCCCCAGACTGAACACTTGCCGCTGGTCCATCTTCTGTCGTGCCACAAATTGAAAAAGTGCCTGTTCACACGCTGTAATACCCTCTGAAACACAGAATGAAAACCATTTGATTTTGCTTCGACTGAATGCTTAGACAGAATAAATATATATATACATATATGTATTAATAATGGTTGGTTAAGAGGCAGTTACAAATTTTGCAAAGTCAGCGCCATCTCATGGCCACGCTATCGCTCACATTGTATTCTCAGTTAACTAGGGCTTTTTTGGTCAAAGCGCAAGTGTTGGATGGATAGTTACATGGAGACTAATGGATGGTCAGGAATGAATTGCAAATATTAGGGGAGTCGGTGGCCTCGTGGCATTATCACTGGACTATTCATCCAGCTAATGTTCTGGGGACCTGAGTTCTAATCCTGCAGATGGTGGAATTTGAATTCAATTAAAAAAAAATCTGGAATTAAGAATCTGCTGATGACATGAAACCATTGTTGATTTTTTAATCTGATTCACTAATGTCCTTTAGGGAAGGAAATCTGCCGTCCTTACCTGGTCTGGCCTACATGTGACTCTACAGCCCCAACAATGTGGCTGCCTCTAAGTTGCCCTTGAGCTACAAGGGATGGGCAACAAATGCTGGCCCGCCTGTGATGCCCATGTCCCACAGATGAATAAAGAAACAATCTTTGCAGTGCCACAACTGCTTTGAAGTCACGGCAAACATGATTTTCAACAGGCTTTCACTTCTGAATTAACGAGTGAGCAGTGAAGGACCTTGAATGGCTTAGAAAGAAAACTGTTTGAGTGATGAAATTACAATTAGCCTTCGCACCAAAATGTCTGGCTGCGGGAAAGGGGAAGGTAGCACATCGCAAGAGGCAGCTGAAATGTTGCAGCATGAGATATAGCTGTAAAGAAATGTGCCATTTCCCATAAGTTACCAGGAGTATGCCAGCAAGCGGCTGGTATGTTGCATGCCTCTTGTGTTGGTCTGTGCGTATCAGTTTGGCAGTAGGACTGCCCTTGCCCAATGTGCAAAAAAAATCACAGGGTCCATTTTTAGGTGGATGCTTAGCCCTTATGCCTTTTCAATCAAGTATCTAATTATCGTTGAAGGGCTCCTAGCTGAAGTTAGCCACTGATGGGAGTTGTGAAATTCTCCAGTGGCCCAGAAGCAAGTTAGAACACTTGGGCCCCAGCCCCAGTATCTTTCCCTCCTCCTAGTTACACAAAGGCTAGTGAAGCAGGGCCACCTCACATTGGAATGAACTGCCTTTGGAGGAGAGATCAGTGCCAGTTGCCTCACTGAAGTTGTTGATGAGATCTCAGGGTCAATTTCCATTGATCTCCAAGCCTTTCAGTGCAGGTACACACTGGTCTCACTGCACTGAGTCTGAGTTTGAAAAGAGGCTCAGGGGGTAATCTGCCCTTTGATATTTAGAGTCCTCCAAATTAATGCTCAAACGATATATCTGCTGGTGTTCTCAGAGTGAGGGTCTGTGCTAGTACATACTTATTAGTGAAAGACCAATGATGGTATTCAGAGCGTCATAGAAACCCTACAGTGCAGAAAGAGGCCATTTGGCTCATCGAGTCTGCACAGACCACCCCCATATCCCTACATTTTTACCCACTACTCTCTCTAAGCTATGCATCTCAGGACACTAAGGGGCAACTTTAGCATGGCCAATCAACCTAAACATCTTTGGACTGTGGGAGGAAACCAGAGCACTGGAAGAAACCTACGCAGACATGAGGAGAATGTGCAAACTCCATACAGACAGTGATCCAAGCCGGGAATCGAACTCATGTATTCTCGATTCAGTAGGCAGATCTAAATTTCTGAGCACTATATGTGGTCTGGCTGTCATCCTGAAAATGTAGACCAGTGTGCACCATATGTTAACTTACTGCTAAATGAATACTCTTTTCCACATCAGCAAAATACAGATTACATACTAACTCAGTACCTCTATTCTGAATGAGGATGATTGGAGGACCATCCCCAAAGAAGAAAAACCAATATTTTTTTTCTAAGTCATGTTTTCACTCCAACAAGAGGACGAATATTAAGCAAATTGGCTCGTTTTCTGCTTAAGCATATTTTACTATTTTTCTAACTTTCATAAAACAACAGGGTTACCTTGTTATTCAGAGTAGATATGTATTCTACCCATAGTTGCTGACGTTAATAACTCAATATGATGTTCAGGTTTTGCCGTTTATGTGGAGACCTTTTAACAGGGCGCGAATATATAGTCATACAAAATGAGACAATGCTTTGTTCCTACCTTTCCAACAAATTATTATAATCTCCAAACTTGACTATGTTGTTGAAAGCACACTATTTTTGGATTACATCAGTGCAAATAAAAACTTTGTTCGACATAAGTATACGAAACAACTTCAGAGCTTGTCGCTTAGCCTGGAGAGAGGTACAGTTTAACAGTTGCCCAGGTTCCATTCAATTACACAGGTTAAAAAATGTGAATAAAACCTTTTGAAATACCTATGGAGTCGTGGGGCTGACAGGGGCTGCACAAATTGTCGTGCCACACAGTGCCAAGTGTATCCAGTTTTGAGCCCAGTTCGGTGCAGTTTGTGTGTTTCTTACATTTTGCGGTGGCAGAACTCACTGATGAGAAGAAACCCCGAGTACATTTGCCGCAAACTGTATCTGAAGACGAAGTGCCTGATTAACAGAAACAGATAAGTGAATCCCATTAGAGAAGAGCAAATCAAAGTAAAATATCTCACAAAGTTGACTAACATAAGGGGAAAAATATGTTTGTATCGCAATGAATCAAGAGTAATAAATTCAATAAAGCTGACCAACTTCTGCATGCAAACCTTTCTCATACACTTTATAATCTATTGAAACAAGAAGGAACAAAAGTTTCCATTTGTGGGTGATTGCATGCTCCGAATGTGTAAAATAAGTTGGGCAAACGAGATTGGACAAAATCCCAGAAATGATAGATTACAACTATCAGAACAGGCTGGGGATATCGAGTCGACATTCATTCTCCAATACAGCATCCCACCCCAACCGCAACACCATAACCCCATGCATTTACCCTGCTAATCCCCCTAACCTATACACCTTGGGACACCAAAGGCAATATATCATGGCCAATCTATCTAAGATGCACATCTTTGGACTGTGAGAGGAAACTGGAGCACCTGGAGGAAACTCACGCAGGCATGGAGAGAACTTGCAAACTCCACACTTGCAGTGACCCAAGCCAGGAAGCAAACTCGGGTCCCTGGCACTATTAGGCAACAGTACTAACCATGTGCCACTGTGCCACTCTTCTTAAAGAGAAGTTTTGAAAATTAGGAAGGGATTTGTTAGAGTGGATATGATAAAGAAGCATTCACTTGAGGGGGGAAGCCGGAAGTATAAAATAGTCATTTGTAACTCCAATAAAACATTCAGAAGAAACTTATTTCTGAAAGAGTGGTTAGAATGTGGAAGTTATTACCACATGGAGTGACTAAGGAGTATAGCATAGATGCCTCGAGGGGAAGGTAGTTGAATACACAAGGGAGAAGAACAACAAAGAACAAAGAATAACACAGCACAGGAAACAGGCACTTCAGCCTTACAAACCTGCGCCGCCCATTTTAACATTCAGTGGGTGCCTCATTCCAATCCTTCTTCTACCTTCGACTTTTGTCTACGCCTCTTGGACTCCACAATAAAGGGATGCAAATTTAGAGAGTTATATGTGCGCCAGATTAAGGGAGATCCAATTCAGGGACAATTTATTGACACCAATCAGCCGAAAAGCACGTTTTTGGGGTGTGGGAGGAAACCGAAGCACCCGGAGAAAACCCACGCAAGCACGGGGAGAATGTGCAAACTCCCACAGACACCGACCCAGGTCAGAGATCCAACCCGGGTCCCTGTATCTGCACAGCAAACAGTGATAGTCACTGAGCTGTCGTGTCGCCCGTCAGTTGGTCCAGTTTAAGCGTACACTAACGACGTGAAGCACAAGGCAACTCTCGAAGCAACATCCAAGAGCAGCCCTCGCGCGACCCACCGCGTGTATGCCCCTTGTTGGCCAACAAGGCGGACCGAATCGCCTGCAGATGTCAAAAGGAGACATCAATAAACATACACAGCCTATACAGACATTCACGGAAGATCCCCAGAAGCTCAAACGTAAGACAGGTGAGCCATAAGATATGTTGGAAGGGGATAGAAGAGGATGCAGTTAGTGTTGGATAAGGTGTGGTGTGAGGGCCCTTAGATGGAACATTAAATCTAACAGACTCCAGTTTTGCTGAATGGTCCTTTTTTGCACTCTAAATTCTGTGAGATTTTCAATTTTGTAAATACAAACAAAGGTGGACATTTCAACTTGGCAAATTACAAAACGAAACAAGTAGTACCTGCACTTTTGACTCCATATCCAGGGGAACATTCTTTCTGCTTCATACAAAATTCATATCTCCAGAAGAACCCATCTTTGCACTCACACACTCTGTTGTGAGTCGCATTGCATTCGTGTTTAACATATTGATTATCTTTGCAGAAATTATTGCAGTATTGGCATTTCTGTAGGTAGTTCCAAAATTGCGTGTAATGATCTGCCAGGCAGGGTGCACAGATGGTATCATGATCTTTTGTGCAATAGGCCGTCATGTACTGTCCTGGAGGGCACCGACTACAGGTTCGACCTTCATATTGAAAGGTGGGTACTGCTGCGATGCATTTCTCTGTACTTGCATAAATAAGGAAGGCAAAAGCCAGGCTGCACAATGACTAAGGAGAAAGAAAGGTTAACTTCAATTACAGAAGCAGTATCTATTTGGACAATCAATGCAGCCCTACATTTAACACTATGATAAGTACTCCAGCTCGCCAAGTGCCCAGCTTGGGAGGGGAGGAAAGAGAACAGCAGTGAGGAGTTTCAACAATACCCACCTGACTCATCTGTAGAAAATTGTGGACTGCCACAAAAGGGTGTAATATATCCTACTGGAGATTCAACTAAATCGAAAGAGTTTTAGTTGTCTTTTCATATATTGTTTAGTGACAGTTTTTTTTTGTTAACATTCAGGAATAAAAATTTATAGAAATTTATACAATTCTAATAGGATTAGACAGGTTAGATTCAGTAAGAATGTTCCTGATGTTGGGGAAGTCAGAACTAGGGGTGATAGTTTGAAGATGAGGAGTAAACCTTTCAAGATTAAGGTGAGGAGAAATTTCTTCACCCAGCGAGTGGTGAATGTCTGGAGTTCACTACCACGGTAGGTAGTTGAGGCCAACACATTGCCTGATTTCAAGAAGAAATTAGGTATACCTCGGGGGGCTAAAGGGATCAAGCGATATGGGGGAAGGCGGGATCAGGATATTATCATCGAATCCCTTCAGAGAGAAAGAGGCTGTTCAGCCCATCGAGTCTTCACGGACCACAATCTCACCCAGACCCTATCCCCATAACCTCATATATTTACCCTGCCAATCCCCCTGACACGAAGGGGCAATACAGCATGGCCAATCCACCTAACCGGCACATCTTTGGACACCAAAGGGCAATTTATCTTGGCAAATCCACCTATAACCTACACATCTTTCGGAAAATGTTGATTTTGATGATCAGCCGTGATCGTAATGAATGGCTCAAAGGGCTGAATGGCCTACTCCTGCTTCTATTTTCTTTGCATAAAAAGGAAATGAATTCTTGTTCAGTGGGTGGAGGTGGTTGAAGACTGGACCAACAGTTGACGTGGTGAAAAGTATTTTTTTTCTCCGTAGGGCACGGATGAACAGAAGGATTTCTTTAAAGTACATTGATCTGACATCTTGAATCCCCATACTGCAGCGCGTCAGATTTAATGGCATGCAATTCCTGTTCCTCAAACCCCACGCATTGAGTAGTCTGTCTCATTCATGCTGCTGCGGGGAAATATTGAATTTAGCAATGTGAGGCTGGATTAGTTGAAGACTGAGTCAATCCTGATATGTGAATTAGATATAAAAAGCCCAAAGTACCAGAATTCTTAAACGTTAATAAGGAGAAAAATACTTTATTTTAGTTGAAGTGACTTCTTAAATAAAATTCTGATTTTAAATGAACATTTCAGTATAAATGAAATTAGGCTGGAGCATTGAAAATTTACCTTGGCTGGCAGTGGGAAACATATTTCAACCAGGTTTTCTTCTCAGTTTTTGTAAGTGGATTGCTAATGTTGATTGCATGATAATTATTAACATAATTATTACAACACTAAATGTTAACATGTTGAGCATGGCTGCCTGCTCACTGCAAGCACCATTGATTTCCCAATATCTGTGCTGGTTTTTAAAGCTCCCAGCAGAGGTACAATTTAAAACTTCTTCCTCAATATTTCTGGTTGACGGTATGAAAGAGAAAAGCGATTGGATGCATGATTCTCTACACTGTATCAGATTATGTCAGGAAGGGTCAGTTTGTGGGTAGTAAAGTCAGGAGGAGTCAGGTCAGGGTGGTGGTCAGGTTTGGGGGCGTAGGCTGGTCAAAGTGGGTGAGGTCGGGGAGGAAGTCGGGTCTTGTGGGGAGGAGTTGGGTTGAAGGGAAGTAGTCAGGTCAGGGTGATAGTGCAGGGCTGCATGGTGGCACAGTGGTTAGCACCGCTGCCTCACAACGGCAGGGTCCCAGGTTCGGTTCTGACATCGGGTCACTGACTGTGTGGAGTTTGCACATTCTCCCCACGCCTGCGCGAGTTTCCTCCAGGTGCCTCGGTTTTCTCCCACGGGCTAGGCTGATTGGCCATATAAAATTGCCCCTTAGTGTCGGGAGGGCTATCAGGATAAATCTGTGGGGTTACATCTGTGGGGTGGGCTTGGGTGGGATTGTGGTCGGTGCAGGCTCGATGGGTGAAGTAGCCTACTTCTGCACTCTATGGATTCTATGATTCTAAGTCAGGGTTAGTCAGGTCTGAAGTATGATTTGGGGATCAGTTATGGTCCTCAGTTCAGTTACTCTGGCTGGCATTGAGTTGGATCAGATATTAACCAGTATAACATTTTCAGGGTAAATATGCAGTTAAGTCCCACGTATCTGGCCCAAGGGTCTGTCCTGAGCTTAGTTTCAGATACATATGTAAGGGTCCCAGGCAGCGGAAATCAGCTCTCCAGAGGTTTAGCCATCAGACATGAGGGTCTGTGTATCAAGTCTTCTGTGGGTCCTGATGCACATCTCCCAACTTCAGTCTAGATTTCACTGCTGTGCACATCAGAGGATTTGAGTCAATAAGTTCTTTCCTTCTGTGGCCATTTTACTGATCTATAAGCCACATATTTGCTGAAATAACTGCATTCTTCGCAATGGATACTGACACTTCTGACCACTCTGGTCATCATAGAATCCCTACAGTGCAGAAGAAGGCCGTCAAGTCTGCACTGAATCTCCGAAAGAACATCTTACCCAGACCTGTAACCCCACGTATTTACCCCACGGATCCTCCTAACCTGCATAACTTGAGACGACAAAGGACAATTTATCTTGGTCAATCCACCTAACTTGCACATCTGTGGACTGTGGGAGGAAACACAGTAAAAAGTTTGACAACACCAGGTTTCAGTCCAACCGATTTATTTGATAGTAAACTCACAAGCTTTCGAGGGGACTGCCTCTTCGTCAGGTGAATGGAGAGTTCTGGCCTCGGACAGAGCGTATAAAGTGCAGACAGTTTAGAGATTACTGATTAGAATGCGAATCTTTACACCTAACCTGCTGTTCAAGTCCTAAAGTGGCTGACAATGTGTGTGGAAGGAACACTGATCACGGGTTAAAGAGATGTGTATTGTCTCCAGACAGCACAGTGAGTGAGGTTTTGTAAACCGAGGCAAGTCACGGGGGTTACAGATAGTGCGACATGAAGTTGGGTTCACTCCTTCCACACACATTGTCGGCCACTTTAGGACTTGAACAGCAGGTTAGGTGTAAAGATTTGCATTCTAATCAGTAATCTGTAAACTGTCTGTGCTTTATATGCTCTGTCCGAGGCCAGAACTCTCCATTCACCTGACGAAGAGGCAGTCCCCTCGAAAGCTTGTGTGTTTACTATCAAATAAATCGGTTGGACTAAAACCTGGTGTTGTCAGACTTTTTACTGTGTTTACCCCAGTCCAACGCCGGCACATCCACATCTGTGGGAGGAAACCCAGAGGAAACCCACGCAGGCACGGGGAGAAATTCCAAAGGCACCCGAGGCTGGAATCGAACTCAGGTCCCTGGTGCTGTGAGGTGCCAGTGCTAACCACCGTGCCCCCTTAGCCCCATCGTCTCAAAGAGCAATACATTGGCTAAAGTGGCCTTTGCAAAGGTAAAATCACAAATGTCTTACAGTGTATTTAGTTTCATGTTTCCAGTGTATCAACAAACCACTTTGCTCGTATGGCATTGAATTATTATTAAGTAGACCTAGCAGTGAACAATACAGCATGAATCTCTGTGGTAACGTAAAGACAATAAGGGGACACGTGCTAAAAATTCAAAAACTTGCTACATGAATAGAATAAGGAAGACAACTGTTTTGCATGTTAAGACACAAAAGTTTAAAGTTTAGTGATTAGTCACAAATAAGGCTTACACTGCAATGAAGTTACTGTGAAATTTCCCTAGTCGTCACACTCTGGCACCTGTTTGGGTACACTGAGGGACAATTTAGCATGCCCAATGTGCCCTAACCAGCACGTCTTTCAGACTGTGGGAGGAAACCGGAGCACCTGAGGAAACCCACGCAGACATGGGAAGAATGTGTGAAGTCCACACACACACACACACACACACACACACACAGAGTCATCCAAGCTGTGTATTGAACCCAGGTCCCTGTGAGGCAGCAGTGCAAACCATTGTGCCACCGTGTCACCCCTGTATTACACAAAAGTATGACATTTACATAACACTTTTTACAAGTGCTAGCCTTCCCAAAGTGCTTCACAGCCATTGGAGCACTGTGGAAGTGTAGTGACTGCTGTAATATAGGAACATTTTTAAAAATTAATTGAAAATAAAATCATAAAAGTAACCAAGAGAAAGGCTTCTGATTTCAAAGCTCTTGGGATGTACTTGTCAATCAGTCAGTTCTTGTTATTCTTTTGGGTGCAATTTTTAGTCTGCGCTTTATGTCACATTAAAAAATGGAATATAGTACCGACATGTTAAAATTATAATTTCACCAATCGGAAACCTGTAATCTGCAGGATCATTAAAGACATACTTCAGCAATTCACCAGATTTGAACCCCATTTCTGCCTTGGTGTGACAAGCACGCACAATGTACCAATCACAAGCAATTTTGGACATGATAGGATGCCGGTCACTTTCCGTTCGGCTTTGCTACTCACCGCCCTGATCAGCTCCATCCGGACCCTGGTGCTGCACGCTGGAGCGATCGCTGGGTCGACCTGCAGAGAGTTTAAAGGCTGGGGGGAGGTTGTGTTGGGAGTTCCCCCCACGGAGTGCGGAGGCGTCCTTTCGTTCATTGGTTCATCTCTTACTCTGTTATTGTCGAGCCCAAATGAACAGTCCCCATCCTGAAACCCTTAAGACATCGCCAGCGAAAAATGTGTAAAAATAAAGGTATGACATGTCACCTTTTACAGCCTAATTTTCTCCAAAGACTTTATGTGGAGGTGTAGTCACATCTAATTTATCATTGACGCGTGTATTAATCTGTATCGAAAAATATTGTTTTTTGCACGCTGTACGGACAAAGCATACCATTCATAGAAAAATCTAGTGAATTGCTGAAGTATGTCTTTAATGATCCTGTAGATTACAGTTTTCCGATTGGTGAAATTATAATTTTAACATGCCGGTACTATATTCCATTTTTTAATGTGATATAAAGCGCAGACTAAAAAATTGCACCCAAAAGAATAACAAGAACAGACTGATTGACAAGTACATCCTTAGAGCATAGGGGAGGAAAGGAGAGGGTGCACAATGTAGTGTTACAGCTAGAGTGTAGAGAAAGATCAACTTAATGAAAGGTCGCTTCATTCAAAAGTCTGATGGCAGCAGGGAAGAAGCTATTCTCCTGTTGGTTGGTATGTGACCTCAGACTTTTGTATCTTTTTCCAGACTGAGGAAGATGAAAGCGAATATGCCTGGGGTGCATATGGGGGTCCTTAATTATGCTGGCTGCTTTTCTGAGGCAGTGGGCAGTGTAGACAGGGTCAATGGATGGGACGCTGGTTTGTGTGATGGACTGGGCTTCATTCACAACCCTTTGTAGTTTCTTGCAGTCTTGGACAAAACAGGAGCCATACCAAGCTGTGATACAATCAGAAAGAATGCTTTCTATGGTGCATCACAGTCCAAAGGTTAGGTGGATAGACCATGCTAAATTGCTAAAGTGTCAGGGGGACTAGCTAGGGGAAATACATGGGGTTGTGAGGATAGGGCCTGCGTGGGATTGTGGTCAGTGCAGACTCGATGGTCCAAATTTTATTAAGTTTATTGATTTATTAATCACAAGTAGCCTTACATTCACACTGTAATGAAGATATTGTGAAAGTCCCCCAGTTGCCACACTCTGGCGCCTGTCCGGGTATAATGAGGGAGAATTTAGCATATTTACCAATACACTTAATCGGCATGTCGTTCAGATTGTGGGAGGAAACCGGAGCAGCCGGAGGAAACCAATGCAGACATGGGGAGAATGTACAGACTCAGCACAGACAATGACCCAAGCTGGGAATTGAACCCAGGTCCCTTGCGCTGTGAGGCAGCAGTGCTAACCATTGTGCCACTGTGCCGTCCATTTACCACTGTGCCGCCCATTCTGCACTGTGGGATTCTATGATTTTATGACCTGTAAAAATTGGTGGGAGTCGTAGTGGACATGCCAAATTTCCTTAGGCTCCTGAGAAAGTAGAGGCATTGGTGGGCTTTCTTAAAAATAGCGTCGGCGCAGAGGGACCAGGACAGGTTGCTGGTGATCTGGACACTAGAAACTTCAAGCTCTTGACCATTCATCCCTGTTGATGTAGACAGGGGAATATTCTCCATAACATTTCCTGGAGTCCATAATTGGTGATGTGTAGATAAGCGGTGCAGCCAAGCATATGCACCAGAGTGAATGAATCGCACTTACCAGGTGCTGTTCCATCCAAAAACTATAAAGCATAGTGCATATGCTGGAAACTCTGAAAGCAATATATAGACAATGCTGGAAGCAGATTAGATAGCATCTGTAAAAGGAACAGACAAGTTGGCATTCAGCAATGTGCCATGATTTTTTTTTGATGGAGTGGAGGGGTTTATTAGAACAAAGATCAAAGAACAACACAGCATGGGAAACAGGCCCTTTGGCCCAACGAGCCCGCGCCACCATTTTAACATTGTGAGTTCCCTCTTCCACCCGTGACCCTTGTCTACGCCTATGGCACTCCACATTGGAAACCAGGTTGAGGGGAGACTAACTTAGGGACAATTTGTTACACCAATCAGCCTAAGAGCACACGTTTGGGGTGTGGGAGGAAACTGGAGTACTCGGAGAAAACCCACGCAAGCACGTGGAGAATGCGCAAACTCCCACAAACACTGGCCCAAATCCATGTACCTGCACAGCAAACAGTGATAGTCACTGAGCTGTGGTATTGAAGGATTGAGTGAGGAAGAATTAATCTGAACTCTTCCTTGTGTGTATACTTCTATTCTTCAATTTGGAAATGAATCATCTACATTATTTTCACGTGTTAGTATTTTCTGCTATATTCATACTGCATTATGACTCTTGCTCTGGGATATTTTGTGCTCCTGTTTTGTGTGTCTGTGAGTCAGAGATTATGTAAACTCAGCGTCCCGCTTAGGGTGTCTCCCAGATGCTAATTCATGCAATTGCAAACAAAATCACCTTCTTACAGAGATGCATCAGAAGGCTGAATCATCATCCCTTTTTTAAAACAAGCCTCTTCAGAACAAAACTGAAAGTCTCAGAGTCACCACTGCATTTCCGCTAATCGGTGTGTGTGTGAATGGCAGTGTTATTCCTACTGCTTCTTTTGTACTGTTTTGCAATTTCCCTTCCTGCAGAAATGATGAGAAATTTTGTTTCTCATTAGGATTCACTGCGAGTTTGTAGTCTGTTGCATTGATTTGCTTTAGTGTTCGAGTTCTTCACAGCGATCTCCAACCACTGTGGTCCCCCTCGATTCTCCCCAAGTTTAATTGTTCAAATTTCTCACAGGGTTTTATTGCGGTGCTTGTTTCTCATAGGGATTTGCTGCAATGCTCATGGTTTGTCCAAAGGTTCGGCATTGTATTAAGGAAGAAAAAACTTACATTTGTGTAGCACCTTCAATGACCTAAAAGCACTTGCAACAAGAACCATAGAATCATTGAGTGCGGAAGAGACCCTTCGCCCATGGAGTCTGCACATGCAAGAAACGTCTGATCTCCCACATTATCCCATTTACCAACACTTGCCCTGTGGCCTTGAATGTTATGATATGCCATGTGCTCATCCAGGTACCTTTTAAAGGCTGTGAGGCAATTTGCCTTTACCACCCTCTCAGGCAGTGACACCACCCTCTGGGTAAACAGATTTTTCCTCACAGGAGTTTTTCTGCTCCTTGCCTTGACCCCTATGACCCCTCATGACTGACCTTTCACCTAAGGAGGAACAGCTGCTCCCTATTCACCCTGTCTACGCCTCTTATAAATTATCCCTCAATCAAGTCACCCCTCAGGGCTCTCTGCTCCAACAAAAATAAACAAAGCCTGTCCAACCTCTCTTCATAACTTAAATGTCCCACCACCCGTAGCTTCCTGGTGAATCTCCTCTGCACCCCTTCAAGTGCAAACACATCTTTCCTATAATGACCAGAACTGCACATTATACTCTAGCTGTGGCTTCACCAAAATTCTAGACAACCCCATGACTTCCCTGTTTTTGTAATCTATGCCTCAATTGATCAAGGCAAGCGTCCCATATGCCTTTTTCACCTCCTTACCAACATGCCCTTCTGTCTTCAGAGATTTGTGGACAAACATGCCCAGATCCCTTCGTTCCACAGAACTTCCCAGTGTCAGACCTTTCACAGTATACTCCCTTGTCAAATTACTCCTTCCAAAGTTTTTTTCATTTTTCAGAGTTAAATTCCATCCGCCACTTGCCTGCCCATTTGACTATTCCAACTATGTCATCTTATAGCCCAAGACACTCCAACCTCACTGTTAATCACCCAGCCATCTTTGTGTCATCTACAAACTTACTAATCCTATCCCCCACATAGTATCTATGTCATTTATGTAAATGATGAATAATAGGGAACCCACCACCGATTGCTGTTGTATGTCACTGGACACTGGCTTCCCATCATTAAAGCAGCCTCCTGTGATCACCCTCTGTCTCCTACAATTGAGCCAATTTTAAATCCACTTTATCAAATTACCTTATATTCCATGTGCATTTAGCTTCTTTACAAGTCTTTGGGGCCTTACCAAAGGCTTTGTTGAAATCCATATAAACTACACTGACTGCGCTGCCTTCATCTACTCACCTAGTCACCGCCTCAAAAAATCCAATCAAATTTGTCTCCTCCCTCTAAGAAAGCCATTCTAACTATCCCCAATCAAGCATTGCACCTTCAAGCGGAGATAGATGCTCTCCTGTAGAATTTACTCCAATAGTTTCTTCACCATTGAAGTGAGGTTCACCAGTCTGTCCTTCCCTGGCTTAACTCTACAACCTTCCTTAAATAAGCAAGCAATTTTAATGTGCCATCACTGGTGGTAATGTAGAGAGATACAACAACCAATTTTCACATAGCAAAATCCAGCAATGAGATAAATGAACACATCGGGGTGAATTTTACCATTAGGCCCGCCACAGAAATCAGAAAGGGCAGATCATCAAAAGGTCCGTTGACCTTGGACCAGATTTTCCAGTTTTGGGGCGAGCGCAGCCAGAAAATCCCACCCTTAAATCTGTTTTTGGGATGTTGGTTGAGAATTATATATTGGCTAGGGCAATTCTCCTGCTTGTCTTCAAGATATGATCATTTACATGCATCTCAGGGCAGGTAGGACTTTAGGCTTATTGTCAACAGAAAAGTGAGTGCAGCACTCCATCAGGGTGTGCGAGCCAAGATGGTGTGCTCAGGGTTTTGTAGCACTTGAATCCACTGAGGCTGACACTAGCTGCCAGTAGTGACCATTACCATCTGTCACCAGTTCATTTCAAATGGGAAAAGTCATGATTTCAAAGCTTCCGGCAGATTGCCTTGTTTTTATTTTCAATCTAACAATTTGCTTTCAGCAACCTGAATTCGACAATTAGGAATTCCGATGAAGCAGAGATCTGTCACAGCAGATCAGTCAGCAATTCCACAAGTTTCCTGAAAATTGACCCCGCCCAAATTAATTTCCAACTTTCCCTCCTCTTGCTCCTAAGTTCAAAGTGAGACCTGAAAAATCTGAACACCATTCTGAATCAAAATTCACTAAATGATGGCGATCTAGGGAACATGTGGGAACATTTTTTCCTCCCATGTTTGCAATGCAATTACCATGTGAATTAAGAGAACTGTTTCGCCGTTGTTTTCTGTGAGTTAGATGGACCCAGAAGGAATAAAAGCAGTACAGGGGAATAAGAGTACTGATCTGCACTTTTGTTTGAACCTTTTTGAGAGCTTTCTGGTCTCTCTCAGCTTCAACTATATCTTGCATTCTTTGGTGAGTCACAGACGATATTGTCTTTGTAAAATTTAACTATATTTCAAGTTTTTTAATCATCATTTCATAGAATGTAAATTTTATCCGAATGATTGTATATCCTACTGTGATATGCCAAGATCTTGCTATGGTATGAAATGGTAACACTTTTATTAACTGACGTAAATAATAACTTGTAACATGCATATTCGGTAAATGAATAATTCTGCTTTCATTGACCAGAATTCTCCAGTGTGACTAAAATTGACCTGAGCAGTGATAATTATTTCCAAATGACCTAGTGCTGCATGATAGCGATTTTTAGAACAGCCACTGGAAATTTGATGTATTTCCCGGTAAATGCTTAGTACCTGATTTTACCATCACCACTTCCCATTATTACTGAGTTCAGGAGAGTATTTTCCCAAACATGTCTCCAGTTGCGGCTAACGATTTGGTTCGTGCCTGAATAGAAGAAGGGAAGTTAACTATAAGCTTTGATCCACGCTTCTCTCTTCTGTCATTTTTGCATCAGCGAATAAGTTTAGAGTTTATTTATTAATGTGGAAAGAAGGCTTACATTAACACTGCAATGAAGTTACTGTGAAAATCCCCTAGTTGCCACACTCCAGTGCCCGTTCGGGTACAATGAGGAAGAATTTAGCATGACCAATGCACTTAACCAATATGCCTCTCGCATTATGGGAAGAAACTGGAGGAAATCCACCCAGATGCAGGGGGAATGTGCAGACTTTGCACAGACAGTGACCCAAGCTAGGAATTGAATCCAGCACTATGAGACAGTGGTGCTAACTACTGTGCCACCATGCCACCTAAATATTGGTGACCCTTAGCATTGTAATTCTTAGCACAAATATTATGGGCAAAACACGTGAAAACAAGACTGTCTCACACTTCAGTTCCCTGAGGAGGTGAAGTATTGGTACCTCTTCAGAGTGGGTGAAATCATGTGTTATTAGTAACAACATCACTGTTTTTTTAAGTTTAAGAAACAAGTTAAAATTACAAAGTTTC